>NW_026967602.1:2109375-2755000 GCF_028390025.1 Pseudophryne corroboree
GTGAAATGAAAATTTAATATAGCAGCCATTAGCCAGGATTCCCCTTTTCCCTGTACCAGCACAACGACTGCTCAGGATATTAGTCTGATAGTAAATGTATCTACTAATGACCATTTCAGTTTCCTTACCATATTACCGTAGATCTCCATGTGATGCCGCAGATATAGGAACATTGTGGAATGTCATCCATATACAGCTGCTCACATGTATTCATTTACGTAATAATGAATCACCAACAATAATGCCATTCACTCAGGTTCTGCATGAGTTATGCCCACTACTTTGGACCTCCATCCTTAAGAACCTTCATCATCAAGACCTTCCATTCCTCCATAATTAATGCCTTAGACTGTGCTTTCATCTCTGAACCATCACATTGTATGCCTTACATTCTGGACCAACATATTTAATGTCTTCATTCTGGGCCTCCATCATTCAGGACATCCACCCTGGTCCCATTCTGCAGGCCAGTCACATTAAGACAAAGTTATTTAGCCATCCACTCCGTCTTGCATCATTCAGTCCATCTATTAAGAGTTTTTTGCTATTGTACTTAGTGGTCACACCAGGCGAGATCTCCATTCAGGGGCAAAACATTTCCCATAAACAGTTCCCCCGAGATGATCTAGAGTAACCGGGCTAGTCACTACCTCACCCAGCAACCAGGCACTGCAGTGCTGTTGACTTTCTATGGTCTACTTCTCCATGGATTCCTCACTACACATGATGGTTGGCAGCAACGTGGATCTGAGGACCACTTTCTCTTTCACTTTCACTTTCTCAGCTCAGATCCCCAAAGACAATGGAATCTGAGCAGGACCGACCTTATCACTACAGGATCCAGGAGATGTGCCTGAGGCCTCTGCCACCTCCTCTCACCCTCTGAGAGGACTTGGTTTATACTCCTATAAATGCGGAGTCCTCAAGCCTGTCTCTGTACTGGACTACCAGCCTCTCAGAAAGGCCTAAGGCCTATTGCTCCTATCCGGCCTTCCCAACTAGGGCCTGCCAGAATGGATACCTCTCTGCTTCACCAAACTGCTTCAACATGCAAGCCACCAGCTCTCACCTATTCTCCTCCTCCACCTTGGGTTCCAACCCATGCAACCAGCTGCTGCCACACTGACCCTGAACTAGCTACTGACAATGTCTAGTGCTGGGTGGGGGTCCTAGCCTCTGCCGAAGGAGACTACTCGAAAAAGCACCAACAACCTGAGCTCACCTGCCTGGGAGCAGCAGCAGTACAGGAAAAGTAGAGAGATACAGGACAGCTCTGTCACTACACCTCCATCCTATCCTGTATCTCTCTACTATTCCTGTACTGACCTCACACACACAGCTCTGTCACTACACCTCCATCCTGTCCTGTATCTCTCTACTTTTCCTGTACTGATCCCACACACAGCACTGTCACTACACCTCCATCCTATACTGTATCTCTCTACTATTCCTGTACTGACCCCACACACATCTGTCACTACACCTCCATCCTGTCCTGTATCTCTCTACTATTCCTGTACTGACCCCACACACACACACACACACACACACACACACACACACACACACACACACACACACACACAGCTCTGTCACTACACCTCCATCCTGCCCTGTATATCTCTACTATTCCTGTACTGACCCCACACTCACAGCTCTGTCACTACACCTCCATCCTGTCCTGTATCTCTCTGCTATTCCTGTACTAACCCCACACATACAGCTCTGTCACTACATCTCCATCCTGTCCTGTATCTCTCTGCTATTCCTGTACTAACCTCACACACACACACACACACACACACACACACACACACACATATTTGTCACTACACCTCCATCCTGTCCTGTATCTCTCTACTATTCCTGTACTGACCCCACACACACACACACACACACACACACAGCTCTGTCACTACACCTCCATCCTGCCCTTTATATCTCTACTATTCCTATACTGACCACACACACACAGCTCTGTCACTACACCTCCATCCTGTCCTGTATCTCTCTGCTATTCCTGTACTAACCCCACACATACAGCTCTGTCACTACATCTCCATCCTGTCCTGTATCTCTCTGCTATTCCTGTACTAACCTCACACACACACACACACACACACACACACACACAGCTCTGTCACTACACCTCCATCCTGTCCTGTAAATAAAATAATTTTGGGGGATGGTTTCGGTTGGGGTTTTACAAAAAGTTTCGGTTGGGGTTTTGCAAAAGTTTAAGCAAGTTTTGTAGACTGGAACCACTTGAAATATTATATATCTCCTCTTATAGAGGCCATGCTTTAAGTATTGTTTAATTGCACAACACTTGTCCCCTGTACAGGTTGGCTATGGGATGCCCTAGTTAACGTTGTGCCCCATAGTAGTGCCCCCACGTTGTGCCCCATAGTAGTGACCTAGTTAATGTTGTGCCCCATAGTAGTGACCTAGTTAATGTTGTGCCCCATAGCAGTGCCCTAGTTAACGTTGTGCCCCATAGCAGTGCCCTAGTTAACGTTGTGCCCCAAGCAGTGCCCTAGTTAACGTTGTGCCCCATAGCAGTGCCCTAGTTAATGTTGTGCCCCATAGCAGTGCCCTAGTTAATGTTGTGCCCCATAGCAGTGCCCTAGTTAATGTTGTGCCCCATAGCAGTGCCCTAGTTAATGTTGTGCCCCATAGTAGTGACCTAGTTAATGTTGTGCCCCATAGCAGTGCCCTAGTTAATGTTGTGCCCCATAGTAGTGACCTAGTTAATGTTGTGCCCCATAGCAGTGCCCTAGTTAATGTTGTGCCCCATAGCAGTGCCCTAGTTAACGTTGTGCTCCATAGCAGTGCCCTAGTTAATGTTGTGCCCCATAGCAGTGCCCTAGTTAACGTTGTGCTCCATAGCAGTGCCCTAGTTAATGTTGTGCCCCATAGCAGTGCCCTAGTTAATGTTGTGCCCCATAGTAGTGACCTAGTTAATGTTGTGCCCCATAGCAGTGCCCTAGTTAATGTTGTGCCCCATAGTAGTGACCTAGTTAATGTTGTGCCCCATAGCAGTGCCCTAGTTAATGTTGTGCCCCATAGCAGTGCCCTAGTTAACGTTGTGCTCCATAGCAGTGCCCTAGTTAATGTTGTGCCCCATAGCAGTGCCCTAGTTAATGTTGTGCCCCATAGCAGTGCCCTAGTTAATGTTGTGCCCCATAGTAGTGCCCTAGTTAATGTTGTGCCCCATAGCAGTGCCCTAGTTAACGTTGTGCTCCATAGCAGTGCCCTAGTTAATGTTGTGCCCCATAGCAGTGCCCTAGTTAACGTTGTGCCCCATAGCAGTGCCCTAGTTAACGTTGTGCTCCATAGCAGTGCCCTAGTTAACGTTGTGCCCCATAGCAGTGCCCTAGTTAATGTTGTGCCCCATAGCAGTGCCCTAGTTAACGTTGTGCCCCATAGCAGTGCCCTAGTTAATGTTGTACCCCATAGCAGTGCCCTAGTTAATGTTGTGCCCCATAGTAGTGCCATAGTATATTTTAGGAATCATGGTAGTGCCCTTCTTCATGTTATGTCGCTTTGTAGGGCTGCCAGGACATGTTATGCAACACAGTACCACAAATTCACATTATGATATACAGTGTCCCCGGTTCATATTCTGCCACCTTACAGTTCCTCTAGTTCATATCATGCCACATTACAATGAGCAGGTCCAGGGGCATACCTAGATATAAGGCCAAAGTTTGTAAGGGCCCTTATGTACCAACCCATGGTGAAATATGTATATAACACATGTAACGTTTATTGTAAAGGCGGGCCCTCCGAGCTCAGGTCCCCATAGCCACCTTCTCCGCTAATACCTGACAAGCGGCGCAGATTTCCTCTAACGTTTAGGAAAAAAGTGATTGAAGAACACCACCTTCCATTGATCTATCCGCCATTAGAGGACCGCATTGGTCAGTAGGATGTGTATGCTGTGTGTCTTTTCATGTTTTCAAGAATGTATGGTAAGTTGCACAAAAATTAGAAAAAATGCAATATTTAGAAAATATAATAAGAATTATATGTAGGAATTGAGCTCATATATTCTACTGTGAAATAATAAACAATATATTGAAAAGAACTTTGAGGCTCAGTAAGATTATTGATGTCCGGGTGACCTTGTGGTAAAATGAACTAAGGGGGGGATTCAGAGATGATCGTAGATGAGATAAATTTAGTACATCTACGATCAGATTCTCTGACGTGGGGGGACGCCCAGCACAGGGCTAGTCAGCCCCGCATGTCAGGCCCTGCCCCCCATCCCCCCTGCACAAGCGCAAAAGCATTGCACGGGGGTGATGCTTTTGAACCTGCTGAGTAGCTCTCCGCCTGCGCATCCTGCTGCGCTGGCAGGCATCTACCCGCCATATTTTGGGTCACAGTGGCTGGACACACCTGCATTGTCCGGACCACGCCCCCCCAACAGCGTTCTAATGCCATTCACACAGTCCTGTCTACCACCACATAACTGACCCTAAGGATGACATCAGGGCCATCTGAATATATAGGCACACAGGGCAGCTGCCTAGGGCACCAGAATTCTAGGGGCCTCCGAGCAGAAGCATGTGGTGAGGCAGCATTCTCTTCCTGCCTCCTCCCAGCCTGCAGCCAGACAGTGAGTGGCTGTCATCATGCTGATTGGTGGATGGCTGTAGCTATCCACCAATCAGAGTTCTGTCAGACATTCACTGTATGGAAGCAGGTGGAGAGATGGACAGGACTGTAGCGCTTTGCACCTGACCTACAATACTGTTAAGACGGTTCTGATTGACATATACTGTAAACACAATTTACTTAATTTAATAATTTTTGCTGAATTTTTCTGTAAGAAACTTGTGTCCTGGCGGTGCTATGAAAAAAATTATGATATTCCAGGGAACAGTGACTGAAGAAAGTTTGGAACGACTATGCTATAGCTATAATTGCAAAAAAAAATAAAAATACTTTTCTTGTATATTCTGGTGTATTGCGGATTATTGCAACAACTTTTTTTCTTAGGTTCCTTAGGTACTATCAGGGTCTTACAAGTCATAACTGGACAGACAGATGATAATGGCTTATTTCCTAAGAATAGCTTGTTGAATAGGGGTTGGCTGTGTACAGGGGCGGATCCAGAAGAAAATGACAGGGGGGGCACCATGGAAGGGGCAAGTACATTTGCGTGCGACTGCAGCGCATGCACTCCCAGAAAAGGGGTGTCCCCCCACTACAAGGGGTGTGGCCTCACAGGACAGGGAGAGTGTGTGAGAGAGAGCGATTTGCAGTAGGTGACAGGGAGAGTGACTGTCAGTTGGTGACAGCTAGTGGTTGATGGAGAGTGACTGGCAGTGGGAGAGAGGGTGAGTGGGAGAATGTGACTGGGTATAGAGTGACTAGCAGTGGATGCCTGGGAGACTGGCAGTGGGTGACACGGAGACTGGCAGTGGGTGACAGGGAGAGGATGACTGGCAGTAGGTGACAGAGAGAGGGTGACATATAAGTCAGTGTGATGTGGGCCCCTATGACACACATATAAGTGGGGAGGGAAAGGGGCACAGGTTGCAAAAAAAAAAAAAAAAGTTTTCATTTTTTTTTATACAAAAAAATGTGTATTGTCATCTTGCATAATATACCACATACACATAAAAAGGGGGAGAGACAGGGTGGGGGAGGGTGCTGAGGGGAAGAGAAAGGGAGGGGGAGGGTGCTGAGGGGGAGAGACAGGGAGGGGGAGGATGCTGAGGGGGAGAGACAGGGAGGGTGAGGGTGCTGAGGGGAGAGACAGGGTGGGTGAGGGTGCTGAGGGGGAGAGACAGGGAGGGTGAGGGTGCTGAGGGGGAGAGAAAGGGAGGGTGAGGATGCTGAGGGGGAGAGACAGGGAGGGTGAGGATGCTGAGGGGGAGAGACAGGGAGGGTGAGGATGCTGAGGGGGAGAGACAGGGAGGGTGAGGGTGCTGAGGGGGAGAGACAGGGAGGATGAGGGTGCTGAGGGGTGAGACAGGGAGGGTGAGGGTGCTGAGGGGGAGAGACAGGGAGGGTGAGGGTGCTGAGGGGGAGAGACAGGGAGGGTGAGGGGTGAGACAGGGAGGGTGAGGGTGCTGAGGGGGAAAGACAGGGAGGGTGAGGGTGCTGAGGGGGAGAGACAGGAAGGGTGAGGATGCTGAGGGGGAGAGACAGGGAGGGTGAGGGTGCTGAGGGGTGAGACAGGGAGGGTGAGGGTGCTGAGGGGTAGAGACAGGGAGGGTGAGGGTGCTGAGGGGGAGAGACAGGGAAGGTGAGGATGCTGAGGTGGAGAGACAGGGAGGATGAGGGTGCTGAGGGGTGAGACAGGGAGGGTGAGGGTGCTGAGGGGGAGAGACAGGGAGGGTGAGGGTGCTGAGGGGAGAGACAGGGTGGGTGAGGGTGCTGAGGGGGAGAGACAGGGAGGGTGAGGGTGCTGAGGGGGAGAGACAGGGAGGGTGAGGATGCTGAGGGGGAGAGACAGGGAGGGTGAGGATGCTGAGGGGGAGAGACAGGGAGGGTGAGGGTGCTGAGGGGGAGAGACAGGGAGGATGAGGGTGCTGAGGGGTGAGACAGGGAGGGTGAGGGTGCTGAGGGGGAGAGACAGGGAGGGTGAGGGTGCTGAGGGGGAGAGACAGGGAGGGTGAGGGGTGAGACAGGGAGGGTGAGGGTGCTGAGGGGGAGAGACAGGGAGGGTGAGGGTGCTGAGGGGGAGAGACAGGAAGGGTGAGGATGCTGAGGGGGAGAGACAGGGAGGGTGAGGGTGCTGAGGGGTGAGACAGGGAGGGTGAGGGTGCTGAGGGGTAGAGACAGGGAGGGTGAGGGTGCTGAGGGGGAGAGACAGGGAAGGTGAGGATGCTGAGGTGGAGAGACAGGGAGGATGAGGGTGCTGAGGGGTGAGACAGGGAGGGTGAGGGTGCTGAGGGGGAGAGACAGGGAGGGTGAGGGTGCTGAGGGGGAGATACAGGAACATAACTTTGTGTCAGGAAAGAAACAATGAAGGATTCCCTGACAAACTTGCAGCCCCCCCTCCCCTCCCACATTTACTTAGCAAATACCTTGTGGCTTTGCCCCACTGGCTGGCATCCTAGGACAGGAGTGAGCGTTTGTGACTCCAGTCCTAACGGTGCTCATAAACAGCAGGCACAGGAGGAGAGAGCGGCAGCGTGCGGCGCGGTACAGGAGGAGAGAGCGGCAGCGCACAGTGTGACGTGACGTGTTCACACCGTGTGTGGGTGCCGGGTTGCATTGGTTACGAGGCAGGAGGAGGTGCAGTGCAGCGCTGGCGGCTGACCGTGTGAATACGACGGCAGTCGGTCGGGAGCACAGCACTACGCCACGGGTCGGTAATAGAAATCCGATCCGTGGCGGGTGGCAGGGCTCCCTTTCAGATGGGGGTTCGGTGTACTTACCCTCAGAGCCCCCCTTCCGTAATCCGGCTCTGACCGCCGGGACGCTTGCGCTGGAACTCGTGCCCTAGTGCCCGCTGGCTCTATTACGGGGAGATTGCAGCAGAGCTGAGGCCAATTAAAAAAAAAGTAAAACACTGCCACAAATGACAGGGGGGGCACGGGCCCGAGTGCCCCCCCCCCTGGATCCGCCACTGGCTGTGTATATTGTTCTTTGGTAAGCTCAATGTATTGTGTGTCTGTTTCTGAATTGCTCTTTGTATTGTATAGCGTTCTCTGGAATGCTCTTTGTATTGTATATTGTTCTCTGGAATGCTCTTTGTATTGTATATTGTTCTCTGGAATGCACCCTGTATTGTATTTTTGTCTCTTTAATGATCACTGTGTTGGATATGGGTCCCTGGAATACTCCCTTTAATATATTTATATTGGTTTCTTGAATGCACCATGTATTATACAGTATATTGTCCCCTGGAATACTCCCTGTAGTTTATATCAGTCTATGGCACATGGTCCCTGGAATACTCCATTTAATGTATATTGGTCTCTGGAATGTACCATGTATTGTATATCGGTCACTGGAACAGACACACACACACACACACACATAAACTTACTGACACAAACACACTGACAGTCACACTTATACACTTTACTGAAACAAACACACTTACATACACCCTGTTGAAGTCGAAAAATATTGCAGTACACACATCACGTACAAACTACACACAGATGGCCTCCGTGCGCGTACTTGCTCTGCCGTGTGTGCGCATCTTATCAATTTGCGTATGGTCGCTCCCGCGGTCCTGCGTATTAGCGCGTGGTATGAGTAATTACGGTAGTGTTTGTAATCGCATGGAAAAGCCATAAAAACACATTACATATTTCATCCACATAGTGCACAATGTACACATAGTCTCCCTGCACCACACCAACGAGTTACACATGTTTAAATGGTATAAGAACAAAGGGATTCACCTTTACAGGATAGGTGGGGACAGAACTAGGTTATAAGGTGGTGTCTGGTATTCAGCTGTAAGGTATTTTAAGAGCAATATTCCGGTGTTAGTTTGCAGAAGATCGCACGCTCCTGAGAATAGTTATGCGCAGGAACAGAATATACATAATAACTGTATTTACTGTACACTTGATATGCGGCGGGAACCCAGAGGAGAACATCTGCATCTGCACCTGGAACAGACATCGCCCACCTATTCAAACTGACCTATGACCTCTCCTGTACTGTAAATAACCATCCCTGTGTCCAATGGACAAAGAGATTACAGTTTCCATTGTGTTAGGTTTTGGACAAATGTATAAATAGCCAGCTGCAGGCCAGGTCACTCTCACAGACTCTGAAGATCATCTACCTTGATGATTGAGGACCGGACCGGGAAGCGCAGGCGAAACCCAAACGTATGTACCATTGACTGTAGCCTTTTTTCTCTAATTGTATTGTAATATTGTTGTAACCCCCTACTAGTAAAGATAACCATTGTGGGTTGGACCTCAACATAGTTTTTGAATTACAATTGGTGTCGTGTCCCATTTCCTTGCTAAGGTTTAAAGTGTATTTGCAGCCACTTGGGCTGCTGCATTGTGCTAACAGCGTATAGGCCTGTGTACGCAAACTGTGTAGTCACCACGCCCTTTCGGCGTACGTACGTAGAGTGCGTACACGGTACGATCTTGTGTACGTAAGGTTTGTGAACAATATAAGGGTGAAAGGTAATTACAGCGGCCGCAGCGGCTTAATATTAAAGCGGATTAAGTGTATTTAAAGTATAGCTTTTAGGCCTGTAAGTAAATCAACATTTACAATTGGGAGCTCATCCGGTTTTCACATGCTCACAGGCTAGCAGGTCATAGCAGACTTTAATCTATCAGCAAAAGGTGGAAAGATATCTACGTTAAACCTTTTTCTGGTTGTTGGATGTTCTAAAAACCCTATTTGTGTGCTGTTAGATTGCGTCTGCTCTGTCTGATCTGCAGAGGTGCTGATAGAACCTATAGGTAAACAGGAAAAAAGCTATTTTAAAAAATCTGTGTAATTTTTCTTGGCAAAAAAAAAACCGTACACAGGGCGTACCTATACTTTGCATACCCTCTCACATATTGTTGCAAAACAAAGGTCAAATAAGTCATATTGTGTTTGATTCAGATTGGATTGTTTATCTGTTAAGTAGATTTAAAAGTACATTTAAAAGTTGCTGCATATCCATGACATGGCTGTGTTAGCATGCTTAGAAATTTTGTATACTTTTTTAAACTCAGGCCTAAAGTAACATTGGTACCAGTGTGGAGTGTGATGTCCTCCATTTTGGACTAACCACATGGCCTGTCCACCATCTTGTGTAAACCTCATGGATGTGGAAGGGGGAGGAGCAGTGGCCATTTTAGGAAGGTCACTTTCTAAATAGCTGATTTTCAGTGTGCTCAGAACAATCAGTTTCCTTTGTCACATCCAGCATCATTTATGAGTTACGAATGAATTTATTTAACCCATGCAATAGTCAATTACAAATAGTTTAAATTGGGCCTAGTGAGAGTAAATGGTGAGATAAGTGAATTTTTTTTCCTTCTTGTCTGTGAAAAAGAAAAAAAAAGAGTTTTGGTTTTTTTCTTTTTCTTTCTTTCTTCCAAGACCTGTAGAGTCTGCTTACTAGGGAGTATAGCCATTGAAATGCAAATTAACCTGTGTAACTACCTTTTTTTAGTAGTGAACAGCAAATATCTTTGATATGCAAATTAGAGGCAGTGAAGAGGTAAGGTGTCTCATTAGAAGCCCAGTGAATGGTACATATATATAATATTATTATAAATATGTGTATATTCATATCAGTGTATGTTCTGCAAGATAGCTATCCAATCTGAATCATATCATTTAAATTATAGATTATTGCAGTCATTATAGATCTGTGTGAAATCGGATACATTTGTTTGTTATATAGATAAATTTGAAGTAAATGTATTTAAGGGAGTCATTATAAAAACAGTCGTAAAGGGTTATACAGAACAAGTGTGGGTTGTGTTAAGTGAGCGATTATAGTTAGTATTGCTCACATTTATAGAGACTGTGTGATTTGTTTTATTGTGGACGCACGTTTTGTACACGTGGCCCGGACAAAGTACAGGACCGCGCACGCAGCGTAAAAGGCATGCATGGTCGCGTGTTTACACAAAGTGTGTAAGAGTGCGGACGCTAAGTACAAATTACACGATAGTTCCTTCAATTAAAAGGTGGGGTAGTATACTTTAAATACAATAGCACATAACTATCCGGTTTCGAAAGCAGATTAGTATAAGAATTTTGTTTAAACTGTATTGCCTCTGGGGTAAAAGCTGACGATCAGAAAGAGAGGAAATTTTCTGTACAGAAAAATGCTGTGTATTTGTGTGAGCTGAAAGTGGAGTGAGAGGATTTGAACCCGGGAATTCATGATCCTGTCATTGGTACACCAAGTGAGTGGAGGCTTGGTGGCGTGAGGCGGCTGACTCACGTTAGTATAGATAGTAAAGTACGCAAGTCGTGAGGAGACTTGCACAAGAGCGTGGTAGGGAATTGTGATTTGTGACCCATGTAGTTTTTTTGATATGCTCCAGCTGAGGTTTCGCAGCTTGTGATTCGATTCCAGTGGTCGTAGAGCGGGTAGGTAACAAGTACCTATACGCTGTGTGATTGGACCGCATGTTTGTGGGTGCAATACATAGCGCATCTTGATACCCCTTTACGAGCTTTTGCGTAAAATCACGGTATCATCAGCGCTGTGTAGAGCATACGCAAGCGTGATTTGTGTGCAAGTGCATAGGGAGTTTTCACTGGTCTCTCTCAGGAAAATCTCCAATGGCAGATATTTACTGGAAAAGGTATGTCACTCCTAAAAACTTCCAGTAAATAGAAGCCAGTTAGGGGCCCTAGGTTGGGTACATTGCGATTCACTATCGACAGTGTATCGTAGTACTGGCCAACGTGGGCGAGAGCGGGTGAAGAGCGCTCGGAGAACTTTCACTGTCTGCTTGCATTGAGTATTTTGGTGTTTGTGGGAAAAGGCCCACAATTATGGGAGCCAGTTGCTCAAGTGAGAGACGTATGGTAGCTAGGGTTCAGGCTGGAGAGCCGCTGCCCAAGGGGTCAGCGAGGTTTATAATGTGTGGGAAATATGGTCCACACGCTGAAGTTTATTGTGATGAATGGGTACGTATGACTGACAAAGATAGGGTATCATTCCCTAGGGTGGGCAGCTTTGAACCAGAGGTATTACAGAATATAAGGATTAGGATATGTCTGATAAAATCCAGAAAACAAAGGATTAGACATACAGATTGTTTAAACTTGTGGCAACAAGAGGGGGAGGTGCAAAGGAAACAAACTCGCAAAGCAAGTTCCAAACCTAGCAGAAATGAGGGCACGAACACACCATTACCGACACAGGTCGAAGGGGAAAAGATGGCTACAGTCAATGGTATTAGAGATGAGCGGGTTCGGTTTCTCTGAATCCGAACCCGCCAGAACTTCATGTTTTTTTTCACGGGTCCGAGCGACTCGGATCTTCCCGCCTTGCTCGGTTAACCCGAGCGCGCCCGAACGTCATCATGACGCTGTCGGATTCTCGCGAGGCTCGGATTCTATCGCGAGACTCGGATTCTATATAAGGAGCCGCGCGTCGCCGCCATTTTCACACGTGCATTGAGATTGATAGGGAGAGGACGTGGCTGGCGTCCTCTCCGTTTAGAATTAGAATAGATTAGAGAGACACTTGATTTACTAATTTTGGGGAGCATTAGGAGTACTCAGTAGTGTACAGTGCAGAGTTTTGCTGATAGTGACCAGTGACCACCACTTTTATTTATAATCCGTTCTCTGCCTGAAAAAAGCGATACACAGCACACAGTGACTCAGTCACATACCATATCTGTGTGCACTGCTCAGGCTCAGGCCAGTGTGCTGCATCATCTATTATCTATATATAATATTATATATATCTGTCTGACTGCTCAGCTCACACAGCTTATAATTGTGGGGGAGACTGGGGAGCACTACTGCAGTGCCAGTTATAGGTTATAGCAGGAGCCAGGAGTACATAATATAATCCGTTCTCTGCCTGAAAAAAGCGATACACAGCACACAGTGACTCAGTCACATACCATATCTGTGTGCACTGCTCAGGCTCAGGCCAGTGTGCTGCATCATCTATTATCTATATATAATATTATATATATCTGTCTGACTGCTCAGCTCACACAGCTTATAATTGTGGGGGAGACTGGGGAGCACTACTGCAGTGCCAGTTATAGGTTATAGCAGGAGCCAGGAGTACATAATATATTATATAGTGAGTGACCACCAGACACACAGTGCAGTTTATTTAATATATCCGTTCTCTGCCTGAAAAAAGCGATACACACAGTGACTCAGTCAGTCACATACCATATCTGTGTGCACTGCTCAGGCTCAGGCCAGTGTGCTGCATCATCTATTATCTATATATAATATTATATATATCTGTCTGACTGCTCAGCTCACACAGCTTATAATTGTGGGGGAGACTGGGGAGCACTACTGCAGTGCCAGTTATAGGTTATAGCAGGAGCCAGGAGTACATAATATATTATATAGTGAGTGACCACCAGACACACAGTGCAGTTTATTTAATATATCCGTTCTCTGCCTGAAAAAAGCGATACACACAGTGACTCAGTCAGTCACATACCATATCTGTGTGCACTGCTCAGGCTCAGGCCAGTGTGCTGCATCATCTATATATATTATATATCTGTCTGACTGCTCAGCTCACACAGCTTATAATTGTGGGGGAGACTGGGGAGCACTACTGCAGTGCCAGTTATAGGTTATAGCAGGAGCCAGGAGTACATAATATTATATTAAAATTAAACAGTGCACACTTTTGCTGCAGGAGTGCCACTGCCAGTGTGACTAGGGACCAGTGACCTGACCACCAGTATATAATATTAGTAGTATACTATCTCTTTATCAACCAGTCTATATTAGCAGCAGACACAGTACAGTGCGGTAGTTCACGGCTGTGGCTACCTCTGTGTCGGCACTCGGCAGCCCGTCCATAATTGTATATACCACCTAACCGTGGTTTTTTTTTCTTTCTTTATACATACATACTAGTTACGAGTATACTATCTCTTTATCAACCAGTCTATATATTAGCAGCAGACACAGTACAGTGCGGTAGTTCACGGCTGTGGCTACCTCTGTGTCGGCACTCGGCAGCCCGTCCATAATTGTATATACCACCTAACCGTGGTTTTTTTTTCTTTCTTTATACATACATACTAGTTACGAGTATACTATCTCTTTATCAACCAGTCTATATATTAGCAGCAGACACAGTACAGTGCGGTAGTTCACGGCTGTGGCTACCTCTGTGTCGGCACTCGGCAGCCCGTCCATAATTGTATATACCACCTAACCGTGGTTTTTTTTTCTTTCTTTATACATACATACTAGTTACGAGTATACTATCTCTTTATCAACCAGTCTATATATTAGCAGCAGACACAGTACAGTGCGGTAGTTCACGGCTGTGGCTACCTCTGTGTCGGCACTCGGCAGCCCGTCCATAATTGTATATACCACCTAACCGTGGTTTTTTTTTCTTTCTTTATACATACATACTAGTTACGAGTATACTATCTCTTTATCAACCAGTCTATATATTAGCAGCAGACACAGTACAGTGCGGTAGTTCACGGCTGTGGCTACCTCTGTGTCGGCACTCGGCAGCCCGTCCATAATTGTATATACCACCTAACCGTGGTTTTTTTTTCTTTCTTTATACATACATACTAGTTACGAGTATACTATCTCTTTATCAACCAGTCTATATATTAGCAGCAGACACAGTACAGTGCGGTAGTTCACGGCTGTGGCTACCTCTGTGTCGCCACTCGGCAGCCCGTCCATAATTGTATATACCACCTAACCGTGGTTTTTTTTTCTTTCTTTATACATACATACTAGTTACGAGTATACTATCTCTTTATCAACCAGTCTATATATTAGCAGCAGACACAGTACAGTGCGGTAGTTCACGGCTGTGGCTACCTCTGTGTCGGCACTCGGCAGCCCGTCCATAATTGTATACTAGTATCCAATCCATCCATCTCCATTGTTTACCTGAGGTGCCTTTTAGTTGTGCCTATTAAAATATGGAGAACAAAAATGTTGAGGTTCCAAAATTAGGGAAAGATCAAGATCCACTTCCACCTCGTGCTGAAGCTGCTGCCACTAGTCATGGCCGAGACGATGAAATGCCAGCAACGTCGTCTGCCAAGGCCGATGCCCAATGGCATAGTACAGAGCATGTCAAAACCAAAACACCAAATATCAGTAAAAAAAGGACTCCAAAACCTAAAATAAAATTGTCGGAGGAGAAGCGTAAACTTGCCAATATGCCATTTACCACACGGAGTGGCAAGGAACGGCTGAGGCCCTGGCCTATGTTCATGGCTAGTGGTTCAGCTTCACATGAGGATGGAAGCACTCAGCCTCTCGCTAGAAAACTGAAAAGACTCAAGCTGGCAAAAGCACCGCAAAGAACTGTGCGTTCTTTGAAATCCCAAATCCACAAGGAGAGTCCAATTGTGTCGGTTGCGATGCCTGACCTTCCCAACACTGGACGTGAAGAGCATGCGCCTTCCACCATTTGCACGCCCCCTGCAAGTGCTGGAAGGAGCACCCGCAGTCCAGTTCCTGATAGTCAGATTGAAGATGTCAGTGTTGAAGTACACCAGGATGAGGAGGATATGGGTGTTGCTGGCGCTGGGGAGGAAATTGACCAGGAGGATTCTGATGGTGAGGTGGTTTGTTTAAGTCAGGCACCCGGGGAGACACCTGTTGTCCGTGGGAGGAATATGGCCGTTGACATGCCAGGTGAAAATACCAAAAAAATCAGCTCTTCGGTGTGGAGGTATTTCACCAGAAATGCGGACAACAGGTGTCAAGCCGTGTGTTCCCTTTGTCAAGCTGTAATAAGTAGGGGTAAGGACGTTAACCACCTCGGAACATCCTCCCTTATACGTCACCTGCAGCGCATTCATAATAAGTCAGTGACAAGTTCAAAAACTTTGGGTGACAGCGGAAGCAGTCCACTGACCAGTAAATCCCTTCCTCTTGTAACCAAGCTCACGCAAACCACCCCACCAACTCCCTCAGTGTCAATTTCCTCCTTCCCCAGGAATGCCAATAGTCCTGCAGGCCATGTCACTGGCAATTCTGACGAGTCCTCTCCTGCCTGGGATTCCTCCGATGCATCCTTGCGTGTAACGCCTACTGCTGCTGGCGCTGCTGTTGTTGCCGCTGGGAGTCGATGGTCATCCCAGAGGGGAAGTCGTAAGCCCACTTGTACTACTTCCAGTAAGCAATTGACTGTTCAACAGTCCTTTGCGAGGAAGATGAAATATCACAGCAGTCATCCTACTGCAAAGCGGATAACTGAGTCCTTGACAACTATGTTGGTGTTAGACGTGCGTCCGGTATCCGCCGTTAGTTCACAGGGAACTAGACAATTTATTGAGGCAGTGTGCCCCCGTTACCAAATACCATCTAGGTTCCACTTCTCTAGGCAGGCGATACCGAGAATGTACACGGACGTCAGAAAAAGACTCACCAGTGTCCTAAAAAATGCAGTTGTACCCAATGTCCACTTAACCACGGACATGTGGACAAGTGGAGCAGGGCAGGGTCAGGACTATATGACTGTGACAGCCCACTGGGTAGATGTATGGACTCCCGCCGCAAGAACAGCAGCGGCGGCACCAGTAGCAGCATCTCGCAAACGCCAACTCTTTCCTAGGCAGGCTACGCTTTGTATCACCGCTTTCCAGAATACGCACACAGCTGAAAACCTCTTACGGCAACTGAGGAAGATCATCGCGGAATGGCTTACCCCAATTGGACTCTCCTGTGGATTTGTGGCATCGGACAACGCCAGCAATATTGTGTGTGCATTAAATATGGGCAAATTCCAGCACGTCCCATGTTTTGCACATACCTTGAATTTGGTGGTGCAGAATTTTTTAAAAAACGACAGGGGCGTGCAAGAGATGCTGTCGGTGGCCAGAAAAATTGCGGGACACTTTCGGCGTACAGGCACCACGTACAGAAGACTGGAGCACCACCAAAAACTACTGAACCTGCCCTGCCATCATCTGAAGCAAGAAGTGGTAACGAGGTGGAATTCAACCCTCTATATGCTTCAGAGGTTGGAGGAGCAGCAAAAGGCCATTCAAGCCTATACAATTGAGCACGATATAGGAGGTGGAATGCACCTGTCTCAAGTGCAGTGGAGAATGATTTCAACGTTGTGCAAGGTTCTGATGCCCTTTGAACTTGCCACACGTGAAGTCAGTTCAGACACTGCCAGCCTGAGTCAGGTCATTCCCCTCATCAGGCTTTTGCAGAAGAAGCTGGAGGCATTGAAGAAGGAGCTAAAAGGGAGCGATTCCGCTAGGCATGTGGGACTTGTGGATGCAGCCCTTAATTCGCTTAACAAGGATTCACGGGTGGTCAATCTGTTGAAATCAGAGCACTACATTTTGGCCACCGTGCTCGATCCTAGATTTAAAGCCTACCTTGGATCTCTCTTTCCGGCAGACACAGGTCTGCTGGGGTTGAAAGACCAGCTGGTGACAAAATTGTCAAGTCAAGCGGAACGCGACCTGTCAACATCTCCTCCTTCACATTCTCCCGCAACTGGGGGTGCGAGGAAAAGGCTCAGAATTCCGAGCCCACCCGCTGGTGGTGATGCAGGGCAGTCTGGAGCGACTGCTGATGCTGACATCTGGTCCGGACTGAAGGACCTGACAACGATTACGGACATGTCGTCTACTGTCACTGCATATGATTCTCTCAACATTGATAGAATGGTGGAGGATTATATGAGTGACCGCATCCAAGTAGGCACGTCACACAGTCCGTACTTATACTGGCAAGAAAAAGAGGCAATTTGGAGGCCCTTGCACAAACTGGCTTTATTCTACCTAAGTTGCCCTCCCACAAGTGTGTACTCCGAAAGAGTGTTTAGTGCCGCCGCTCACCTTGTCAGCAATCGGCGTACGAGGTTACATCCAGAAAATGTGGAGAAGATGATGTTCATTAAAATGAATTATAATCAATTCCTCCGCGGAGACATTGACCAGCAGCAATTGCCTCCACAAAGTACACAGGGAGCTGAGATGGTGGATTCCAGTGGGGACGAATTGATAATCTGTGAGGAGGGGGATGTACACGGTGATATATCGGAGGGTGAAGATGAGGTGGACATCTTGCCTCTGTAGAGCCAGTTTGTGCAAGGAGAGATTAATTGCTTCTTTTTTGGGGGGGGTCCAACCAACCCGTCATATCAGTCACAGTCGTGTGGCAGACCCTGTCACTGAAATGATGGGTTGGTTAAAGTGTGCATGTCCTGTTTTGTTTATACAACATAAGGGTGGGTGGGAGGGCCCAAGGACAATTCCATCTTGCACCTCTTTTTTCTTTTCTTTTTCTTTGCATCATGTGCTGATTGGGGAGGGTTTTTTGGAAGGGACATCCTGCGTGACACTGCAGTGCCACTCCTAGATGGGCCCGGTGTTTGTGTCGGCCACTAGGGTCGCTAATCTTACTCACACAGTCAGCTACCTCATTGCGCCTCTTTTTTTTATTTGCGTCATGTGCTGTTTGGGGAGGGTTTTTTGGAAGGGACATCCTGCGTGACACTGCAGTGCCACTCCTAGATGGGCCCGGTGTTTGTGTCGGCCACTAGGGTCGCTAATCTTACTCACACAGTCAGCTACCTCATTGCGCCTCTTTTTTTCTTTGCGTCATGTGCTGTTTGGGGAGGGTTTTTTGGAAGGGACATCCTGCGTGACACTGCAGTGCCACTCCTAGATGGGCCCGGTGTTTGTGTCGGCCACTAGGGTCGCTAATCTTACTCACACAGCTACCTCATTGCGCCTCTTTTTTTCTTTGCGTCATGTGCTGTTTGGGGAGGGTTTTTTGGAAGGGACATCCTGCGTGACACTGCAGTGCCACTCCTAGATGGGCCCGGTGTTTGTGTCGGCCACTAGGGTCGCTAATCTTACTCACACAGTCAGCTACCTCATTGCGCCTCTTTTTTTCTTTGCGTCATGTGCTGTTTGGGGAGGGTTTTTTGGAAGGGCCATCCTGCGTGACACTGCAGTGCCACTCCTAGATGGGCCCGGTGTTTGTGTCGGCCACTAGGGTCGCTAATCTTACTCACACAGCTACCTCATTGCGCCTCTTTTTTTCTTTGCGTCATGTGCTGTTTGGGGAGGGTTTTTTGGAAGGGCCATCCTGCGTGACACTGCAGTGCAACTCCTAGATGGGCCCGGTGTTTGTGTTGGCCACTAGGGTCGCTAATCTTACTCACACAGCTACCTCATTGCGCCTCTTTTTTTCTTTGCGTCATGTGCTGTTTGGGGAGGGTTTTTTGGAAGGGACATCCTGCGTGACACTGCAGTGCCACTCCTAGATGGGCCCGGTGTTTGTGTCGGCCACTAGGGTCGCTAATCTTACTCACACAGCTACCTCATTGCGCCTCTTTTTTTCTTTGCGTCATGTGCTGTTTGGGGAGGGTTTTTTGGAAGGGACATCCTGCGTGACACTGCAGTGCCACTCCTAGATGGGCCCGGTGTTTGTGTCGGCCACTAGGGTCGCTTATCTTACTCACACAGCGACCTCGGTGCAAATTTTAGGACTAAAAATAATATTGTGAGGTGTGAGGTATTCAGAATAGACTGAAAATGAGTGTAAATTATGGTTTTTGAGGTTAATAATACTTTGGGATCAAAATGACCCCCAAATTCTATGATTTAAGCTGTTTTTTAGTGTTTTTGGAAAAAAACACCCGAATCCAAAACACACCCGAATCCGACAAAAAAAATTCGGTGAGGTTTTGCCAAAACGCGTTCGAACCCAAAACACGGCCGCGGAACCGAACCCAAAACCAAAACACAAAACCCGAAAAATTTCAGGCGCTCATCTCTAAATGGTATATCTGTAAATGATAGTAGAATGCAGAATCAATGTGTTAACCTTAACCCTTGCAAGTTGTATTCTGTTTTGAACTCTCTCCAAGGTCATAGGTCAGAGGAAAATTATGCATCCATGCCACTCTCAGCCCTCATCCAGGCAATTGCCTTACAGGAAATGCAGGTGGGGCCTGTCCAACTGGTAAGAGCAGTAACAGTATTCTTTATTGAAAGGACTGGTGAGATCACAGACATCGGTAAGTGTGAGACTGTTCATTACACAGTGACATTAACACCTCGCAGTGAGCAGGTTAGGAATAGAATGGTAGGATTACATCCTGTCTTGGAAATAGTAACTCCCAATGGGGGAACCAATAGTCAGGGAGTAATCCTCACCAGGAATAATGCAATGTATTGCCCGTGGTCCAGATCAGAACTTCGGTCAATCATTTTAGAATTCCCCGATCCCCGGAAGCATTTAGCCAGATGTCAGAAGTATGTAAAAGGTCTGTGTAATGCCTATGAACCTGCAAACAAAGATTGGCGGATACTTTTGAAAGCGTGCCTACCCCCTAATATTGACACCCAAAAATTTATCACTGATTGTAGATTAGAGTCGGATGGTTCTATGACTGACGAACACAATCAGGAGAACATGGAACGAATTTACATGCAACTAGAGTTGTATTTCCCCACTACTGTTAAGTGGAGAAGAATGTTCACCATAAAACAGAGAGAAAATGAAATGGCATCTGAATATTTCCATAGGGCTTTACAAATAATAGATAGATACATGGGGGTATCAGATACAGGGAACGATGCGAATTACAGGGAGGTGACTGTCTCTGTGGTAATGGACGGGCTCAATAAGACAGTAAGGGACAGGGTACAAACATCTTTGCCTAATTGGTAGTGATGTGCACCGGAAATTTTTCGGGTTTTGTGTTTTGGTTTTGGGTTCGGTTCCGCGGCCGTGTTTTGGGTTCGAACGCGTTTTGGCAAAACCTCACCGAATTTTTTTTGGCGGATTCGGGTGTGTTTTGGATTCGGGTGTTTTTTTCAAAAAACCCTAAAAAACAGCTTAAATCATAGAATTTCGGGGTCATTTTGATCCCATAGTATTATTAACCTCAATTACCATAATTTCCACTCATTTCCAGTCTATTCTGAACACCTCACACCTCACAATATTATTTTTAGTCCTAAAATTTGCACCGAGGTCGTTGGATGGCTAAGCTAAGCGACACAAGTGGCCGACACAAACACCTGGCCCATCTAGGAGTGGCACTGCAGTGTCACGCAGGATGGCCCTTCCAAAAAAACCTCCCCAAACAGCACATGACGCAAAGAAAAAAAGAGGCGCAATGAGGTAGCTGTGTGACGACTAAGCTAAGCGACCCTAGTGGCCGACACAAACACCGGGCCCATCTAGGAGTGGCACTGCAGTGTCAGGCAGGATGGCCCTTCCAAAAAATACTCCCCAAACAGCACATGACGCAAATAAAAAACGAGGCGCAATGAGGTAGCTGTGTGACGACTAAGCTAAGCGACCCTAGTGGCCGACACAAACACCTGGCCCATCTAGGAGTGGCACTGCAGTGTCACGCAGGATGGCCCTTCCAAAAAATACTCCCCAAACAGCACATGACGCAAAGAAAAAAAGAGGCGCAATGAGGTAGCTGTGTGACGACTAAGCTAAGCGACCCTAGTGGCCGACACAAACACCTGGCCCATCTAGGAGTGGCACTGCAGTGTCAGGCAGGATGGCCCTTCCAAAAAATACTCCCCAAACAGCACATGACGCAAAGAAAAATGAAAGAAAAAAGAGGTGCAAGATGGAATTGTCCTTGGGCCCTCCCACCCACCCTTATGTTGTATAAACAGGACATGCACACTTTAACCAACCCATCATTTCAGTGACAGGGTCTGCCACACGACTGTGACTGAAATGACGGGTTGGTTTGGGCCCCCACCAAAAAAGAAGCAATTAATCTCTCCTTGCACAAACTGGCTCTACAGAGGCAAGATGTCCACCTCATCATCATCCTCCGATATATCACCGTGTACATCCCCCTCCTCACAGATTATCAATTCGTCCCCACTGGAATCCACCATCTCAGCTCCCTGTGTACTTTGTGGAGGCAATTGCTGCTGGTGAATGTCTCCACGGAGGAATTGATTATAATTCATTTTAATGAACATCATCTTCTCCACATTTTCTGGATGTAACCTCGTACGCCGATTGCTGACAAGGTGAGCGGCGGCACTAAACACTCTTTCGGAGTACACACTTGTGGGAGGGCAACTTAGGTAGAATAAAGCCAGTTTGTGCAAGGGCCTCCAAATTGCCTCTTTTTCCTGCCAGTATAAGTACGGACTGTCTGACGTGCCTACTTGGATGCGGTCACTCATATAATCCTCCACCATTCTTTCAATGGGGAGAGAATCATATGCAGTGACAGTAGACGACATGTCCGTAATCGTTGTCAGGTCCTTCAGTCCGGACCAGATGTCAGCATCAGCAGTCGCTCCAGACTGCCCTGCATCACCGCCAGCGGGTGGGCTCGGAATTCTGAGCCTTTTCCTCGCACCCCCAGTTGCGGGAGAATGTGAAGGAGGAGATGTTGACAGGTAGCGTTCCGCTTGACTTGACAATTTTATCACCAGCAGTTCTTTGAACCCCAGCAGACTTGTGTCTGCCGGAAAGAGAGATCCAAGGTAGGTTTTAAATCTAGGATCGAGCACGGTGGCCAAAATGTAGTGCTCTGATTTCAACAGATTGACCACCCGTGAATCCTTGTTAAGCGAATTAAGGGCTCCATCCACAAGTCCCACATGCCTAGCGGAATCGCTCTGTGTTAGCTCCTCCTTCAATGTGTCCAGCTTCTTCTGCAAAAGCCTGATGAGGGGAATGACCTGACTCAGGCTGGCAGTGTCTGAACTGACTTCACGTGTGGCAAGTTCAAAAGGTTGCAGAACCTTGCACAACGTTGAAATCATTCTCCACTGCGCTTGAGACAGGTGCATTCCACCTCCTATATCGTGCTCAGTTGTATAGGCTTGAATGGCCTTTTGCTGCTCCTCCAACCTCTGAAGCATATAGAGGGTTGAATTCCACCTCGTTACCACTTCTTGCTTCAGATGATGGCAGGGCAGGTTCAGGCGTTTTTGGTGGTGCTCCAGTCTTCTGTACGTGGTGCCTGTACGCCGAAAGTGTCCCGCAATTCTTCTGGCCACCGACAGCATCTCTTGCACGCCCCTCTCGTTTTTTAAATAATTCTGCACCACCAAATTCAAGGTATGTGCAAAACATGGGACGTGCTGGAATTTGCCCAGATTTAATGCACACACAATATTGCTGGCGTTGTCCGATGCCACAAATCCACAGGAGAGTCCAATTGGGGTAAGCCATTCCGCGATGATCTTCCTCAGTTGCCGTAAGAGGTTTTCAGCTGTGTGCGTATTCTGGAAAGCGGTGATACAAAGCGTAGCCTGCCTAGGAAAGAGTTGGCGTTTGCGAGATGCTGCTACTGGTGCCGCCGCTGCTGTTCTTGCGGCGGGAGTCCATACATCTACCCAGTGGGCTGTCACAGTCATATAGTCCTGAGCCTGCCCTGCTCCACTTGTCCACATGTCCGTGGTTAAGTGGACATTGGGTACAACTGCATTTTTTAGGACACTGGTGAGTCTTTTTCTGAGGTCTGTGTACATTTTCGGTATCGCCTGCCTAGAGAAATGGAACCTAGATGGTATTTGGTACCGGGGACACAGTACCTCCAACAAGTCTCTAGTTGGCTCTGCAGTAATGATGGATACCGGAACCACGTTTCTCACCGCCCAGGATGCCAAGGCCTCAGTTATCCGCTTTGCAGCAGGATGACTGCTGTGATATTTCATCTTCCTCGCAAAGGACTGTTGGACAGTCAATTGCTTGGTGGAAGTAGTAAAAGTGCTCTTACGACTTCCCCTCTGGGATGACCATCGACTCCCAGCAGCAACAACAGCAGCGCCAGCAGCAGTAGGCGTTACACGCAAGGATGCATCGGAGGAATCCCAGGCAGGAGAGCACTCGTCAGAATTGCCAGTGACATGGCCTGCAAGACTATTGGCATTCCTGGGGAAGGAGGAAATTGACACTGAGGGAGTTGGTGGGGTGGTTTGCGTGAGCTTGGTTACAAGAGGAAGGGATTTACTGGTCAGTGGACTGCTTCCACTGTCGCCCAAAGTTTTTGAACTTGTCACTGACTTATGATGAATGCGCTGCAGGTGACGTATAAGGGAGGATGTTCCGAGGTGGTTAACGTCCTTACCCCTACTTATTACAGCTTGACAAAGGCAACACACGGCTTGACAAATGTTGTCCGCATTTCTGTTGAAATACTTCCACACCGAAGAGCTGATTTTTTTGGTATTTTCACCAGGCATGTCAATGGCCCTATTCCTCCCACGGACAACAGGTGTCTCCCCGGGTGCCTGACTTAAACAAACCACCTCACCATCAGAATCCTCCTGGTCAATTTCCTCCCCAGCGCCAGCAACACCCATATCCTCCTCATCCTGGTGTACTTCAACACTGACATCTTCAATCTGACTATCAGGAACTGGACTGCGGGTGCTCCTTCCAGCACTTGCAGGGGGCGTGCAAATGGTGGAAGGCGCATGCTCTTCACGTCCAGTGTTGGGAAGGTCAGGCATCGCAAACGACACAATTGGACTCTCCTTGTGGATTTGTGATTTCGAAGAACGCACAGTTCTTTGCTGTGTTTTTGCCAGCTTGAGTCTTTTCATTTTTCTAGCGAGAGGCTGAGTGCTTCCATCCTCATGTGAAGCTGAACCACTAGCCATGAACATAGGCCAGGGCCTCAGCCGTTCCTTGCCACTCCGTGTGGTAAATGGCATATTGGCAAGTTTACGCTTCTCCTCCGACAATTTTATTTTAGATTTTTGAGTCCTTTTTTTACTGATATTTGGTGTTTTGGATTTGACATGCTCTGTACTATGACATTGGGCATCGGCCTTGGCAGACGACGTTGCTGGCATTTCATCGTCTCGGCCATGACTAGTGGCAGCAGCTTCAGCACGAGGTGGAAGTCGATCTTGATCTTTCCCTATTTTTGGAACCTCAACATTTTTGTTCTCCATATTGTAATAGGCACAACTAAAAGGCACCTCAGGTAAACAATGGAGATGGATGGATACTAGTATACTTATGGATGGACGAGCGACTGCCAACACAGAGGTAGCTACAGCCGTGGACTACCGTACTGCGTCTGCTGCTAATATAGACTGGATGATAATGATATAAAAAATATATATATATCACTACTGCAGCCGGACAGGTATATATTATATAATGACGGACCTGCTGGACACTGTCAGCACTGCAGACTCCTAAAGTAAGCTACTAGTATCAAGAAGATAGAAAGAAAAAAAACACAACAGGTAGGTGGTATACAATTATGGATGGACGAGCGACTGCCGACACAGAGGTAGCTACAGCCGTGGACTACCGTACTGCGTCTGCTGCTAATATAGACTGGATGATAATGATATAAAAAATATATATATATCACTACTGCAGCCGGACAGGTATATATTATATAATGACGGACCTGCTGGACACTGTCAGCACTGCAGACTCCTAAAGTAAGCTACTAGTATCAAGAAGATAGAAGAAAAAAAACACCACAGGTAGGTGGTATAGAATTATGGATGGACGAGCGACTGCCAACACAGAGGTAGCTACAGCCGTGGACTACCGTACTGCGTCTGCTGCTAATATAGACTGGATGATAATGATATAAAAAAAATATATATATCACGACTGCAGCCGGACAGGTATATATTATATAATGACGGACCAGCTGGACACTGTCAGCACTGCAGACTCCTAAAGTAAGCTACTAGTATCAAGAAGATAGAAAAAAAAAACACAACAGGTAGGTGGTATACAATTATGGATGGACGAGCGACTGCCGACACAGAGGTAGCTACAGCCGTGGACTACCGTACTGCGTCTGCTGCTAATATAGACCGGATGATAATGATATAAAAAATATATATATATCACTACTGCAGCCGGACAGGTATATATTATATAATGACGGACCTGCTGGACACTGTCAGCACTGCAGACTCCTAAAGTAAGCTACTAGTATCAAGAAGATAGAAAAAAAAAAAACACAACAGGTAGGTGGTATACAATTATGGATGGACGAGCGACTGCCGACACAGAGGTAGCTACAGCCGTGGACTACCGTACTGCGTCTGCTGCTAATATAGACTGGATGATAATGATATAAAAAATATATATATATCACTACTGCAGCCGGACAGGTATATATTATATAATGACGGACCTGCTGGACACTGTCAGCACCGCAGACTCCTAAAGTAAGCTACTAGTATCAAGAAGATAGAAAAAAAAAAAACACCACAGGTAGGTGGTATACAATTATGGATGGACGAGCGACTGCCGACTCAGAGGTAGCTACAGCCGTGGACTACCGTACTGCGTCTGCTGCTAATATAGACCGGATGATAATGATATAAAAAATATATATATATCACTACTGCAGCCGGACAGGTATATATTATATAATGACGGACCTGCTGGACACTGTCAGCACTGCAGACTCCTAAAGTAAGCTACTAGTATCAAGAAGATAGAAAAAAAAAAAACACCACAGTTAGGTGGTATACAATTATGGATGGACGAGCGACTGCCGACACAGAGGTAGCTACAGCCGTGGACTACCGTACTGCGTCTGCTGCTAATATAGACTGGATGATAATGATATAAAAAATATATATATATCACTACTGCAGGACAGGTATATATTATATAATGACGGACCTGCTGGACACTGTCAGCAGAATGCGTTTATAGAATAAAAACACCACACGACGAGTGTTTAATTTTTTCAGGCAGACAATCACAATATACTGGTGGTCAGTGGTCACTGGTCAGTCACACTAGCAGTGGCACTCTGGCAGCAAAAGTGTGCACTGTTAATGTACTCCTGCTATAACTGCTCCCCAGTCTCCCCCACAATTAAGCTGTGTGAGCAGTGAGCACTCAGCAGTCAGATATACATAGATGATGCAGCACACTGAGGCTGAGCACAGATATGGTATACTGTGTCACTGTGTATCGTTTTTTTTCAGGCAGAGAACGGATTATATTAAATAATAATAAAACTGCACTGGTGGTCACTGGTCAGTCACTAGTAAACTCTGCACTCTCTGAGTACTCCTAAGCTCCAGTAAATCAAGTGTCTCACTCTCACTCTCTATCTATTTCTATTCTAAACGGAGAGGACGCCAGCCACGTCCTCTCCCTATCAATCTCAATGCACGTGTGAAAATGGCGGCGACGCGCGGCTCCTTATATAGAATCCGAGTCTCGCGATAGAATCCGAGCCTCGCGAGAATCCGACAGCGGGATGATGACGTTCGGGCGCGCTCGGGTTAACCGAGCAAGGCGGGAAGATCCGAGTCTGCCTCGGACCCGTGTAAAAAGGCTGAAGTTCGGGGGGGTTCGGATTCCGAGGAACCGAACCCGCTCATCACTACAGCATATATCTGTGCTCACACTGCTTTATTGTGGGGACTGGGGACCAGCAGTATTATATAGGAGGAGTACAGTGCAGAGTTTTGCTGACCAGTGACCAGTAACCACCAGTATACGTTGTCTGCCTGAAAAACGCTCCATATCTGTGCTCAGTGTGCTGCATATATCTGTGCTCACACTGCTTTATTGTGGGGACTGGGGACCACCAGTATATTATATAGGAGGAGTACAGTGCAGAGTTTTGCTGACCAGTGACCACCAGTATTATACGTTGTCTGCCTGAAAAACGCTCCATATCTGTGCTCAGTGTGCTGCATATATCTGTGCTCACACTGCTTTATTGTGGGTACTGGGGACCACCAGTATATTATATAGGAGGAGTACAGTGCAGAGTTTTGCTGACCAGTGACCACCAGTATACGTTGTCTGCCTGAAAAATGCTCCATATCTGTGCTCAGTGTGCTGCATATATCTGTGCTCACACTGCTTTATTGTGGGTACTGGGGACCACCAGTATATTATATAGGAGGAGTACAGTGCAGAGTTTTGCTGACCAGTGACCACCAGTATTATACGTTCTCTGCCTGAAGAACGCTCCATATCTGTGCTGCATTGTAGTATATAGTAGGAGTACAGTGCATAATTTTGCTGACCACCAGTATATAATATATAGGAGTACGGTACAGAAGGCCACTGCTCTACCTACCTCTGTGTCGTCAAGTATACTATCCATCCATACCTGTGGTGCATTTCAGTTTTGCACAGTTTGCTGACCACCAGTATATATTATATAGCAGTACGGTACAGTAGGCCACTGCTCTACCTACCTCTGTGTCGTCAAGTTTACTATCCATCCATACCTGTGGTGCATTTAAGTTTTGCACAGTTTGCTGACCACCAGTATATAATATATAGCAGTACGGTACAGTAGGCCACTGCTCTACCTACCTCTGTGTCGTCAAGTATACTATCCATCCATACATGTGGTGCATTTAAGTTTTGCACAGTTTGCTGACCACCAGTATATAATATATAGCAGTACGGTACAGTAGGCCACTGCTCTACCTACCTCTGTGTCGTCAAGTATACTATCCATCCATACCTGTGGTGCATTTAAGTTTTGCACAGTTTGCTGACCACCAGTATATAATATATAGCATTACGGTACAGTAGGCCACTGCTCTACCTACCTCTGTGTCGTCAAGTATACTATCCATCCATACCTGTGGTGCATTTCAGTTTTGCACAGTTTGCTGACCACCAGTATATAATATATAGCAGTACGGTACAGTGGGCCACTGCTCTACCTACCTCTGTGTCGTCAAGTATACTATCCATCCATACCTGTGGTGCATTTCAGTTGTGCGCAGTATATATAGTAGTAGGCCATTGCTATTGATATACTGGCATATAATTCCACACATTAAAAAATGGAGAACAAAAATGTGGAGGGTATAATAGGGAAAGATCAAGATCCACTTCCACCTCGTGCTGAAGCTGCTGCCACTAGTCATGGCCGAGACGATGAAATGCCATCAACGTCGTCTGCCAAGGCCGATGCCCAATGTCATAGTAGAGAGCATGTAAAATCCAAAACACAAAAGTTCAGTAAAATGACCCAAAAATCAAAATTAAAAGCGTCTGAGGAGAAGCGTAAACTTGCCAATATGCCACTTACGACACAGAGTGGCAAGGAACGGCTGAGGCCCTGGCCTATGTTCATGGCTAGTGGTTCAGCTTCACATGAGGATGGAAGCACTCATCCTCTCGCTAGAAAAATGAAAAGACTTAAGCTGGCAAAAGCACAGCAAAGAACTGTGCGTTCTTCTAAATCACAAATCCCCAAGGAGAGTCCAATTGTGTCGGCTGCGATGCCTGACCTTCCCAACACTGGACGGGAAGAGGTGGCGCCTTCCACCATTTGCACGCCCCCTGCAAGTGCTGGAAGGAGCACCCGCAGTCCAGTTCCTGATAGTCAAATTGAAGATGTCACTGTTGAAGTACACCAGGATGAGGATATGGGTGTTGCTGGCACTGGGGAGGAAATTGACAAGGAGGATTCTGATGGTGAGGTGGTTTGTTTAAGTCAGGCACCTGGGGAGACACCTGTTGTCCGTGGGAGGAATATGGCCATTGACATACCTGGTCAAATTACAAAAAAATCAGCTCTTCGGTGTGGAATTATTTCAACACAAATGCGGACAACAGGTGTCAAGCCGTGTGTTGCCTTTCTCAAGCTGTAATAAGTAGGGGTAAGGACGTTAACCACCTCGGAACATCCTCCCTTATACGTCACCTGCAGCGCATTCATCATAAGACAGTGACAAGTTCAAAAACTTTGGATGACAGCGGAAGCAGTCCACTGACCACTAAATCCCTTCCTCTTGTAACCAAGCTCCTGCAAACCACACCACCAACTCCCTCAGTGTCAATTTCCTCCTTACCCAGGAATGCCAATAGTCCTGCAGGCCAAGTCACTGTCAAGTCTGACGAGTCCTCTCCTGCCTGGGATTCCTCCGATGCATCCTTGAGTGTAACGCCTCCTGCTGCTGGCGCTGCTGTTCTTGCTGCTGGGAGTCGATCGTCATCCCAGAGGGGAAGTCGGACGACCACTTGTACTACTTCCAGTAAGCAATTGACTGTCCAACAGTCCTTTGCGAGGAAGATGAAATATCACAGCAGTCATCCTGCTGCAAAGCGGATAACTGAGGCCTTGGCAGCCTGGGCGGTGAGAAACGTGTTTCCGTTATCCACCGTTAGTTCATAGGCAACTACAGACTTGATTGAAATACTGTGTCCCCGGTACCAAATACCATCTAGGTTCCATTTCTCTAGGCAAGCAATATCGAAAATGTACACAGACCTCAGAAAAAGAGTCACCAGTGTCCTAAAAAATGCAGTTGTACCCAATGTCTACTTAACCACGGACATGTGGACAAGTGGAGCAGGGCAGGGTCAGGACTATATGACTGTGACAGCCCACTGGGTAGATGTATTGCCTCCCGCAGCAACAACAGCAGCGGCTGCACCAGTAGCAGCATCTCGCAAACGCCAGCTCGTTCCTAGGCAGGCTACGCTTTGTATCACCGCTTTCCATAAGAGGCACACAGCTGACAACCTCTTACGGAAACTGAGGAACATCATCGCAGAATGGCTTACCCCAAATGGACTCTCCTGGGGATTTGTGACATCGGACAACGCCAGCAATATTGTGTGTGCATTAAATATGGGCAAATTCCAGCATGTCCCATGTTTTGCACATACATTGAATTTGGTGGTGCAGAATTATTTAAAAAACGACAGGGGCGTGCAAGAGATGCTGTCGGTGGCCCGAAGAATTGCGGGCCACTTTCGGCATTCAGCCACCGCGTGCCGAAGACTGGAGCACCAGCAAACAGTCCTGAACCTGCCCTGTCATCATCTGAAGCAAGAGGTGGTAACGAGGTGGAATTCAACCTTCTATATGCTTCAGAGGATGGAGGAGCAGCAAAAGGCCATTCAAGCCTATACATCTGCCCACGATATAGGCAAAGGAGGGGGAATGCACCTGACTCAAGCGCAGTGGAGAATGATTTCAACGTTGTGCAAGGTTCTGCAACCCTTTGAACTTGCCACACGTGAAGTCAGTTCAGACACTGCCAGCCTGAGTCAGGTCAATCCCCTCATCAGGCTTTTGCAGAAGAAGCTGGAGACATTGAAGGAGGAGCTAAAACAGAGCGATTCCACTAGGCATGTGGTACTTGTGGATGGAGCCCTTAATTCACTTAACCAGGATTCACGGGTGGTCAATCTGTTGAAGTCAGAGCACTACATTTTTGCCACCGTGCTCGATCCTAGATTTAAAACCTACGTTGTATCTCTCTTTCCAGCAGACACAAGTCTGCAGAGGTTCAAAGACCTGCTGGTGAGAAAATTGTCAAGTCAAGCGGAACGTGACCCGTCAACAGCTCCTCCTTCACATTCTCCCGCAACTGGGGCTGCGAGGAAAAGGCTAAGAATTCCGAGCCCACCCGCTGGCGGTGATGCAGGGCAGTCTGGAGCGAGTGCTGACATCTGGTCCGGACTGAAGGACCTGCCAACGATTACTGACATGTTGTCTACTGTCACTGCATATGATTCTCTCACCATTGAAAGAATGGTGGAGGATTATATGAGTGACCGCATCCAAGTAGGCACGTCACACAGTCCGTACTTATACTGGCAGGAAAAAGAGGCAATTTGGAGGCCCTTGCACAAACTGGCTTTATTCTACCTAAGTTGCCCTCCCACAAGTGTGTACTCCGAAAGAGTGTTTAGTGCAGCCGCTCACCTTGTCAGCAATCGGCGTACGAGGTTACTTCCAGAAAATGTGGAGAAGATGATGTTCATCAAAATGAATTATAATCAATTCCTCCGTGGAGACATTCACCAGCAATTGCCTCCAGAAAGTACACAGGGACCTGAGATGGTGGATTCCAGTGGGGACGAATTAATAATCTGTGAGGAGGGGGATGTACACAGTGAAAGGGGTGAGGAATTGGACGATGAGGAGGAGGTGGAGATCTTGCCTCTGTAGAGCCAGTTTGTGCAAGGAGAGATTGATTGCTTCTTTTTTGGTGGGGGCCCAAACCAACCAGTCATTTCAGTCACAGTCGTGTGGCAGACCCTGTTGCTGAAATGATGGGTTTGTTAAAGTGTGCATGTCCTGTTTATACAACATAAGGGTGGGTGGGAGGGCCCAAGGACAATTCCATCTTGCACCTCTTTTTTTTTTTATTTATCTTTGCATCATGTGATGTTTGGGGCTAATTTTTTAAAGTGTCATCCTGTCTGACACTGCAGTGCCACTCCTAGATGGGCCAGGTGTTTGTGTCGGCCACTTGGGTCGCTTAGCTTAGCCACACAGCCACCTTGGTGCAAATTTTAGGACTAAAAATAATATTGTGAAGTGTTCAGAATAGACTGGAAATGAGTGGAAATTATGGTTATTGAGGTTAATAATACTATGGGATCAAAATGTCCCCCAAATTCTATGATTTAAGCTGTTTTTGAGGGTTTTTTGTAAAAAAACACCCGAATCCAAAACACACCCGAATCCGACAAAAAATTTTCAGGGAGGTTTTGCCAAAACGCGTCCAAATCCAAAACACGGCCGCGGAACCGAGTCCAAAACCAAAACACAAAACCCGAAAAATTTCCGGTGCACATCACTATATATATATATATATATATATATATATAAACAGGATACCGGCACTCCTTTGCTTTATGCACTAATAGGTGCTAGGTGCCTTCCAAGTTTTATTACACTCGGGTAACAAAGCATACATCCAATTCCAGCGGCACTCCAAAAGAAAAGACAGTACTCAACTGCTTTAAAGCAACGTTTCAGCGCTTTATTGCGCTTTTGTCAAGCATGAAATAACAAACAAGACTTACCACATTTATACCCCCAGCTCCCCAGCACCACAAAGACGCCAGTGTTCACTTCCGGTCAATCAGCCCGGGACGTTGAAAGACTACGTCATTTTCACATAATTTAAAGTGCACTGTGCATAATAAAACAAAAGTGACAATATAAAAAACAGAACCAAATGTATCACATTAAGAACATACAGCAGCAATATGAATCCTCAAGTAGTTACTCAAAATATATCTAACAAAGATAAATATTATACGGACTCCTCCAAACGTTCGAGCCACAAACTTGATATTAAAGTTACTTTGTATCTGTCAACATAATAGTAGCTTAACCATAAACACAATCCAGTGTATATAATTCATCAGATCTCATATAAGATTAGATATTACGAATACCCCATGTTTACAATGGATACTAATTAAAGAAAGCATTGCAGCCCCAAGGATTCATTTAACCCCTTCGGGGCCAATGGGTCAAGTCGGTTAATCCATCTTGATTCTAAGCGCAATAAGGATTTAGACCGATCTCCCCCCCCCCCCCCCCTGAACCGAGGCCGGTACATGCTCTATAATACGGTAGCGCAATGTAGACAAATTATGTTTATCAGTAACAAAATGTCTGGCGACAGGCTGTTCACTTACGCCTGAAGCCAGTGCGTTCCTGATAGCATGGCGATGTTGAGCCTTGCGGGTCTTAAACTGACAATCCGTTTTTCCTACGTACATTTTAGCACAGGGACACGTAATAGTATATATGACAAAACTCGAGGTACACATCAACGGGAAGCGGATATTAAACTTTTCACCAGAATAAGGATGGTAAAAGAATGTTCCCGGTTGCAAGTATCCACATGTTGTACAGTTCGGACACTTGAAACAACCATTTCTTTTTCTTCTCAAAAAAGTTGTAGTATTCTTTGATTTACCCATACCTGTAATGTCATTACGTACAAGGTAGTCTTTAAGATTTTTCCCTCTCTGATAGCATGGCATCAGTCGGGTGTCGTGGAAGGGAGTTAGATCTTTATCTGTAGAGATAATCGGCCACAATTTCTTAGCCTCCTTTTTGATATAGCCACTCATATGATTAAACTTGTTTACCCAAATATGTTTTATGGTTTTAATCTTTTTAGTGCTATAATTATTTAATTGGTGTATAGGGATTGGCAACGCTTTCTTTTTTAACTTCTGAAGCAGTGGCGCACCCAGGGGGGGTTTCCGAGCACCCAGAAACCCCCCTCCACCCAAAAAAAACACCTTTTTTTTATTTTTTATAGTTGCATGAGTATTATTAATGGCTGTCTAGCGTCCTCTGCAGCCTGCTGTCTTCCTGGTGGCACTTGTAAGTGCTTAATAAAAGTTTACTTTATTTTAATTACAGTACATATATATCCATGTGCATACATATATACACATGTATATACATACATATAAACACACACACACACATATGATATATATATATATATATATATATATATACATGTGTATATATACGTGTACTGTATGTATGTATGTATATATGTATGCATGTTTAATATGCTATGTATCTGTGTATATGTATGTATGTATATATATATATATATATATATACATATATATATATGTGTGTATATACGGTATATATATGTGTAGATATGTATATATATATATATATATATATGTATATATACACACACACACACACACACACACACACACACACACACACACACAGACACACTAGTTTTACGGACCCAGCATGTACTGGGTCACTCCAGTCCCCACCCCCGTGATTGGCTCCACCCAGTTCTGGAAACCACCCCCCCATGCAAATCCTGCGTTTGCCACTGTGAAGAATTGCTACATCATAACCTCTTTGAACAAATTTAGTGTAAGTTGTATCAACTTGTTTCATACCCTCTTGTCTCTCACTAGATAACCTGGGAGCCCTCAGGAACTGTGAATACGGGAGTGCTTCTTTCAATGATTTACCCTACATAATTTGTCTACATTGCGCTACCGTATTATAGACCATGTACCGGCCTCGGTTCGGGGGGGAGATCGGCCTAAATCCTTATTGCGCTTAGAATCAAGATGGATTAACCGACTTGACACATTGGCCCCGAAGGGGTTAAATGAATCCTTGGGGCTGCAATGCTTTCTTTAATTAGTATCCATTGTAAACATGGGGTATTCGTAATATCTAATCTTATATGAGATCTGATGAATTATATACACTGGATTGTGTTTATGGTCAAGCTACTATTATGTTGACAGATACAAAGTAACTTTAATATCAAGTTTGTGGCTCGAACGTTTGGTGGAGTCCGTATAATAATTATCTTTGTTAGATATATTTTGAGTAACTACTTGAGGATTAATATTGCTGCTGTATGTTCTTAATGTGATACATTTGGTTCTGTTTTTTATATTGTCACTTTTGTTTTATTATGCACAGTGCACTTTAAATTATGTGAAAATGACGTAGTGTTTCAACGTCCCGGGCTGATTGACCGGAAGAGAACACTGGCGTCTTTGTGGTGCCGGGGAGCTGGGGGTATAAATGTGGTAAGTCTTGTTTGTTACTTCATGCTTGACAAAAGCGCAATAAAGCGCTGAAACGTTGCTTGAAAGCAGTTGAGTACTGTCTTTTCTTTTGGAGTGCCGCCGGTATTGGATATATATATATATATATATACGTATGCAAAGCAGAAAGTATATCATCATGTGTTGAGGTTAGTGTACTGTAGAACTATAGAACGTCACTTGTTGCAGCTCCCTCTTGGGTTTGTTCCCCCCCCCCCCCCCCCCTAGGTTTCACTTAGTAGTCTCTGATCAATAAAAAAACAAGGTCCGCAACACGGTGAGTATAATAATAAAAGTATTAATTGCAGCACACATAATAATCTTACATCATTCACAATTAGAGGTATCCGCCTGCCATTTAAGAGACACACTCCACCAGTACTGTATATTGACAGTCAAGCAGACAATGGCAGCATATATGCAGGAGACAGTATAGCCGCCTCCTTTCTCCTGGTCCTGGCTGCCGGCACGTGACGTTATGGCATCACACAGCCACGCCCAATCGCAATATAATTTTGTCTCCCAATTTTATTATCAATTTTTCAAGAAACCAAGATCCAAAACCAAACACGGTGGGTCCGTGCCCACCTCTACTCTGGATGAAGGGTTTCATCAATGAACCCTGGTCACAGCAGATGTCATGACTGATTGCAACCTCCATGGGTCTAGCAATCAGGACACCTTGCTCCAATACTGTACCGGTCCTCTGCTCTGCCTGGCCTCCTGGGCGTGCTGCCCCTTTAGGTCTGGCTGTGCGTGAGACAATGTGTCATCAGATCCCACCAGCGTGGCCACAGATCAGACATATTACACTGTACATAAATACGATTATTATTATTATTATCCTTTATTTATATGGCGCCACAAGGGTTCCGCAGTGCCCAATTACAGAGTACATAAACAAATAATCAAACAGGAAAACAGCAACTTACAGTTGACGACAATATAGGACAAGTACAGGGTAAATAAACATAGTTACATCAGCAGATGACACTGGAATAAGTATCAGGTGGCAGAAGACTGCTGGATTTGGTGCAGCTGAAGATTATTAAAGTAAGAAAAGGGTAAGCACATGAGGGGAAGAGGGCCCTGCTCGTGAGAGCTTACATTCTAAAGGGGAGGGGTAGACAGACAGGGGTGAGACAGATGGGGTACATAGAGAGCGTGGAACAGAGGTTTAGGATGAGATGTGGCTGGGTATGGTGAAGAAATGGGTCTTGAGAGCCTGTTTGAAGTTTTGTAGAGAGGTGGAGAGTCTGAAGGGGAGAGGTAGGGAATTCCAGAGAAGTGGTGCAGCGCGTGAAAAATCTTGGAGGTAGGAGTGGGAGGAAGTAATCCGTAGGCAGGAGAGTCGGCGAGCATTAGCAGAGCGAAGAGGACGGGTGGGAGTGTAAAGCGAGATAAGATCAGAGATGTAGATGGGAGAGGAGTGGGTGAGGGCTTTGTAAGCAAGTGTGAGAAGCTTGAAATGGATTCTGAAAGGGAAGGGGAGCCAGTGAAGGTCTAGTAAGAGAGGAGAGGTGGACGTAGTGCGTTTGGTGAGGAAAATGAGCCGGGCAGCAGCATTGAGGATAGATTGGAGTGGAGAGAGGTATTTGTCAGGAATGCCAGTCAGGAGGAGATTACAGTAGTCCAGTCTGGAGATGACCAGTGAGTGGATAAGAGTCTTAGTAGCATCCTGGGTGAGAAAGGGTCTGATCCTGGAAATATTTTTTAGATGAAAACGGCAGGTTTGTGAGAGGTGCTGAATGTGTGGATTGAAGGAGAGGGAGAAGTCAAGGATTACTCCAAGACAGCGCACTTGGGGGGTAGAGGAGATAGTAGTGCCATCAATAGATAATGAGATTGTAGGAGGTGAGGGTATGCGGGAGGGAGGAAGATGATCAGCTCGGTCTTAGACATGTTAAGTGTAAGAAAGCGCTGGGACATCCAGGAAGAGGTAGCAGAGAGACAGTTGGAGATACGAGTGAGGAGAGTAGGGGAGAGGTCTGGAGAGGAAAGATAGATTTGAGTGTCATCAGCATAGAGATGATATTGGAAGCCAAAAGAACTAATGAGCTTACCTAGTGAGGACGTATAGAGAGAGAAGAGAAGAGGACCAAGGACAGAACCTTGGGGTACCCCTACAGTTAGTGGAAGTGAGGGGGAGGTGGAGTCATGAGAGGAGACAGAGAATGAACGGTCAGAAAGGTAGGACGACAACCAAGAGAGGGCAGTGTCACGCAGACCAATGGAGTGAAGGATTTGCAGTAGAAGTGGATGGTCCACAGTGTCAAAAGCAGCAGAGAGATCAAGTAGAATAAGTAGAGAGTAGTGTCCCTTAGATTTAGCAGCATGGAGGTCATTGCATACTTTTGTAAAGGCAGTTTCAGTGGAGTGGAGAGGACGGAAGCCAGACTGGAATGGGTCAAGCAGTGAGTGTGAGGAAAGAAAGGAAGTAAGGCGGTTGTAGACAATACGCTCAAGGAGTTTGGAGGCAAAAGGGAGGAGAGAGATGGGTCGGTAGTTGGAGAGAGTGTTTGGATCAAGGGTAGGTTTTTTAAGAATAGGAGAGATGAGTGCATGCTTGAAGGCAGAGGGGACAGTGCCTGATGATAGGGAAAGATTGAGAAGGTGGGAAAGATGGGAACAAGCAGAAGAAGAGAGGTAGCGGAGGAGGCGGGAGGGGATAGGGTCAAGTGGGGAGGTGGTGAGGGGACAGGAATGAATGAGGGCCATGACTTCCTCTCCAGATGCATGGGAGAAAGATGACAGAGTTGGTGCGAGGGATGGGGAGGGTTGGTAAGGGATGGGAGAAGGCTGGTTACTGATGGTCTGGTGTGATGTGATGTCCTGACGTATGGAGTCAATTTTGGATGTGAAGTAAGTGGCAAAGTCAAGAGCAGAGAGTGAGGAAGGGAGACGAGGTGGAGGTGGGCAGAGGAGTGAGTTGAGAGTGGCAAAGAGGCGCCGGGGGTTGGAAGACTGGGAGGAGATGAGGTTCTTGAAGTATGACTGTTTAGCAAGAGAAAGGGCAGCACTGAAGGATGAAAGCATAAGTTTGAAATGGAGGAAGTCTGCCTTAGAGCGTGATTTCCTCCAGTGTCACTCAGCAGTACGTGAGCATTTTTGCAGATATCTGGTGCATTTGGTGTGCCAGGGTTGAGGTGTTAATTTGCGAGGGTGAATAGTGGTTGGTGGAGCAACAGAGTCATGAGCAGAAGTAAGGGAAGCATTGTATGTGGAAGTGGCTTGTTCAGGGCATGTGAGAGAGAGAAGAGGAGAGAGAAGTGAGTCAAACAGGGAGGAAAGGAATGTGGTGTCAATAGCTTCAATGTTACGCTTAGTGATGGTAGCCTTAGGAGGTAGAGATGGGGAAGTCGAGAGAGATAGGTTAAAGGAGAGCAGGTGGTGGTCAGAGAGGGGAAATGGGGAGTTGGAAAAATCAGAAATATCACAGCAGTGAGTGAAGACCAGATCCAGTGAGTTCCCATTCACATGGGAGGGTGAGGAGGTCCACTGGGAGAGACCAAGTGAAGAGGTGAGGTTAAGGAGTTTAGAGGCAGGAGATTGTGTGGGGATGTCAATAGGGATGTTGAAATCGCCTTGTTATACACGTACCTGGAGAACCAGAACTTGACCACTAGAAGGAGAGGTGATCCCGTTGGGTTTAGCCATTATTCTGAAGATGTCAATAATAAATATATAGAGTAATCCTTATCAGGGACTGGGAGTATAAAAAAAACCTGAAGTGTTTTAATAACCCAACAGTAGTGCACTGACATAAAGGAGAAAGGGTTAATGGAATAAGACATAGACATTTGACTAGGAACAAGTATATTGATCCCGCACCAGACAATAGTAATTTCTCACAATATTATGTACACATTGGTATGTACCAACATATAATATGTATAAGGGGATAATTCCACTATATATTGTAGTGTTGGCGTTGCGTCCCTTGGTTTAACAATGACTGAATAAACAGAAGGCGTCTCCCTCAGCAAGAAAACGCAGAAGCCCAGGAGGGAACGCCCAGCACAGGGTTAGTTCACCCCGTATGTCTAGCCCTAGCCCCCCCCCCCCCCCCCACCTGCACAAGTACAAAAGCATCGCACGTCGGCGATGCTATTGTACTTGACGAGCAGCTCCTGCGCGCTGGCAGGTAGCTAACGTCGCTGCCCGGGTCACGCCCTTAAAACGCCATCCCGACGCCGCCGGCCCGGCCCCTCCCGCCCAGCGACCGCCTCTACCTGTCAATCAGGCAAAGGCGATCGCTGGCCTGAGATGGCCGTCGGCTGTCTGGCATGCGCCGGCACACTGCGGCTCCGGCACATGCGCAGTACAGACCCGCTCGGCTGCTGTGCGAATACGCACTGCAGCGATCTGGTCTGAATTCGGCTCATTGTTCCATACAATTTCCAACAATCTTCCCAAGAAAAGTGCTGAAGCGCTTCTATTCTATATACATCAGACAGGAGAGTATCCCTGGGAGATTCTTTTACTAATAACTGCGTCACGGCTTACACATGTATGTCTCAGTAATGGCCTTCCGCACTGATATCCGGTCTCACTGTCACGGTGTATCTGAAATCTCCAGTCTCATTGATTCAGATCAGGGGTGGGGAACCTCAGGCCCGAGGGCCATATAAGGCCCGCAGAGCCACTTGATTCGGCCCGGCCAGGCTCACCTAGCCGGGCGCCCGCTGAGATTTTGTTACTAGTGGGCGCCTGGCTTCTTACCCTCAGTAGCAGCCGGGGGCAGGAGCTCACTCCTGAGCTCCGGCAGTGTGCGTGTGCTGCCGTGCGGCGTTACGGGAGAGACGTCATGACTTCTCTCCCATAGTTCTGAGGTGCGGGCGTGCAGGCGGAGGGCAGCGGTCTGGAAGCAGGAGCGGGGCTGGTGAGTATTGTGTTTTTTTCTTTTAATGTGTGTGTGTGTGTAAGCGTCGCTACTATGGGGCATATCTAATGGGGCATAACAACTTACGGGTGGCATATCTAATGGGGCATAACAACTTACGGGTGGCATATCTAATGGGGCATAACAAGTGATGGGGCATAATAAGTGACTGAGGGCATATCTACTGGGGCATAACAACTGACTAGGGGCATATCTACTGGGGCATAACAACTGACTAGGGGCATATCTACTGGGGCATAACTACTGGGGGCATATCTACTGGGGGAAGGCTAATTATTAAGTTGATAATTTTTGCATGGGCCCCGAACGATTTTATAAATATCCAAATGGCCCTTGGTAGAAAAAAGGTTCCCCACCCCTGATTGAGATCATATAAGCATCATATGATGCATCATCAGCGCAGAAAACCAATATATCATTGTGTGTCAGATGCTTCTGTTTTACTGTTGCAGATCACATAAACGCCATTACATATGTGCAGGGTCTCCAAACACTGTCACTCTATATCTCATACTTCACGATTTATACACATATGTATCAATAATCACAGATGACTTCACACAGGGATCCCAACCTCACTGTAAACCATTTCCACCGATGTGAATCACTTAAACACAATATGATATAAACTCAGCGCAACATTCAAGTGTACTGTTGTGTCTCAGATATCATCGATTTCACTACTGTAGGTCACACAGGGGTAACAAATACATGTACAATGTATCCAATCACTATGTTATTACTTATCTTATTTTCATTACACTTGTATACAGCAACCACCGCATTAGAGTATGTGCACAGAATTAAATGAAAACATTAGACTGCGCTTATCCCTCCAATTAACCTCTACTGTCTTCCGTGTGTCATTTCTTGCAGTGAATGGATGATGAGAGGGTTAATCGCAGAGTGAGAAAGGATAGAGCCGTTTCTGCTGTCACCAATCAGTGCAGCTACCGAAACTAGGTGTGCAGTGTCGGACTGGGCCATGAAAGGCCCACCAGGGGGATGCAGTTATAGAGGCCCATACTTAGGGGTGTGGCCAGCCTATAAAGGGGGTGTGGCCAGCCTACAAAGAGGCTTGAAATACACAATAGTTTAGTGCAGTGTAATGCAACATATCTACCGTGTATAATACAAGTGCACAGTCTGACGCCTGGTCCCTAGAGGAAGGAGTGGGCCCTCGGGCAGTGGGGCCTACCAGTGGTTTCCCTGGAACCCCTGTGGGCCAGTCCGACCCTGTAGGTGTGTGCCAATGGTGCATTGTCCACAGCGCAACTGCAGTGAAGGCGCACCATCTGGCATTATACCCCCCCGTACGGCCGTTTTTGCCAGTCACTCAGTCACTACTTCATGTCCTGCCGCCGCTGCATGTCAGTGGCGCATGCAGGGGGGGTTTCTGAGTACCCAGAAACCCACTCTAATGGACCAAAAAACTTCAGAGATGGAGACAGCCTTGTCTCCGTCTCCACACCAGCCGCAGACCCGATCAGAGCTGCCGGCCACTTCCTGCCTGTTTGTGCTGCTAGCGCTTCCACATCAGGAAACTGTGGCTTTACGTAAAGTAAAGGAAGCGCTGGCTGCTGATCCCACCAATTGTCGGGCAGTGCGCAAGGGAAGAGAGAGGGAGGAGGTTCTTCACCGACCAGCACTCTGTACAATGGTGGTCATTCCGAGTTGATCGCAGCCAGCAACTTTTAGCTGCTGCTGCGATCATCTAGCCCACGCCTATGGGGGAGTGGATTGTAGCTTAGCAGGGGTGCGACCTTTGTGCAGCCCTGCTAAGCTAAAAAATTTCAAGCAAAAGATGACCAGCCCTGTACCTACTAACCCTGTGCGACGATCCGTGCGATGCTGGAGCCGGCTTTGACGTCAGACATCCGCCCTCCGTTCTTCTGGACACGCCTGCGTTTTACTCACCACTCCCCGAAAACGGCTCCAAACGGTCCAGATCCGCCCTGGCACGCCTTCTGCCTGTCAATCTTCTTTGCGGCCGGTTCTGCGACCACTTCCTTTGTAAGACGCGATGTAACCCGGCGACCCCTGTCAACGGGCAACATCGCGCACGCGCACTGCTGCCGCCGCGCATGCGCATTCCTCACCCATTCGCACCACAGCGATAAACCGCTGTGTGAGAACGGGTCGGAATGACACCCAATGAACGGCACAAATGATTTGAGAGTACTGCGTGTTGTGCCGATCATTGTACAGAGCCTTTGTATGAGTATGTCGATTTATATGTGAGAGCATCTGTCACAGATCTATCTGTTTTTTGAGTGCCGGAGCCAAGCGATATATATATAAATAAATTTCTGTCTTGCAATTTTTTTTAGGATTCTTTTCATTAACACCATAATTTTGTCTGTCTATCTATCTATCTATCTATCTATCTATCTATCTATCTATCTATCTATCTATCTATCTACCAATGACATGTGTGTATAATATACATACGGAAACCCCCCAATAAAAATCTTGCGTTTGCTCCTGCTTGTGTCCCGCCTCTTGTATACCCACCACTGAGTGCTGTCGTATCTGACATCTGGCAGTACACACCTTCCCCCTGCCCCGCCGCTGCCGTCCCTAAGTTCGGCTGTGTGTGCAAGGGACTGGGAGGTCTGGCGCAGCCGCCAAGTGAGAGCAGCATCCCTCCACTCCGAGGCTGAGTACCGCTGGCGCCGCCGGCTGTCTCCTGAGGCCACTGGCGCCATTTCCCCAACTCCATCCCTGAGCCCAGCTTGTCCCGCCGGCGATGTGTAGCTGCTGCCAGACCGAGTTGTGTGGATGCTGGATCGTGGCCTACCCTCAGGCGAGTAAAAAACACACACACACACACAAACACCACCACCACTCCTCTGCCTGCTTAATATGGAAAAAAGGGGAACTCTGCTGATGACACAAACACACCCCGCCCCTCTGCCTGCTTAATTTGTAAAAAAGGGGGACTCTGTCTGCCTAATGTGTAAAAACAAGGAGACTATGCTGATGTAATGTGTAAAAAAAGGTGGACTCTGCTTGCTTAATGTGTAAGAAGGTGGACTCTGCTACTGTAATGCGTAAAAAAGGGGACTCTGCCTGCCTAATGTGTAAAAAAAGGGACTCTGCCTGCCTAATGTGTAAAAAAGGGGGACTCTACTGCCATAAAGTGTAAAAAAGAGGAACTCTGCCTGCCTAATTTGTAAAAAATGGGGACTCTGCCTGCCTAATGTATAAAAAGAGGGACTCTGCTGATGAAATGTATAAAAAAGGTGGACTCTGCTCGCTTAATGTGTAAAAAGGGGGACTCTGCTACAGTAATGTGTAAAAAAATAGGGGACTCTGCCTGCCTAATGTGTAAAAAAGGGGACCTCTTCCTGCCGTAATGTGTAAAAGGGGATTATACCTGCCGTACTGTTTAAAATGGAGCTCTGCCTTATGTAATGTGTAAAAATGAGCTCTGTGGCCACGCCCCTTCCCCATGAAGTCACACCCCTATATTTTTGGCTTGCACATTGACCCTGTTTTGTATATGGGGGGAGAGCGCTGATGCTGTTTCTTGCACACAGCGCTAAAATGTCTAGTTACGGCACTGGGCCTGTTATCATCCGACATTGCAGGGTGACATCACCGCTCCGTGCTGATGACAGAACGTGGAAACGAGTAAAGGGATTCCTGTGCTCCTGTAGCCGCTTATAATGCTGAAGGTAATTTTTCTCTGCTGAGGTGTCCTGGACCGGTGACTGTGTGCGCACCATGAGTCGCCGGAAACCAGAAGAATACCGGAAGTCTGACGCGCGTTTCACCCAATAGCATGCTTGTTCAAGAAATTTTCTCTAGATATAATACATGTCTGTTTCTATGAATTTATTAAGTATTTATTAAAAGTTATATTTTAACTGGACTCATTTAATAAGATCTCCCCCAAAAAGAGGTTTTACGTCTCTCTTTCCCGAACTGCGTTTTCTTGCTGAGGGAGACTCCTTCTGTTTATAAATAGACATTTATCACGTAACAGTGGTGGAGGCTGGCTGTAACTATCTACAAGATGCCATCACACCATTTTATCACCGTATCTGCACACAGGACGCTCATTTCCCCTTTTCTCTAATCGTGGTCATATTAGTCTGGGGAAATACATAATAAAAGGTTTTACCGCAGAGTCTCAGCACAGTCCGGCAGAGTTCCTAACGTGCAGCTCGCAGAACAGCCTGACCAGCGACAGATCCACCTGCGGGGGGCGTGATGAGCGTCAGCGACCAGGAGATGAGGGCAGGTAATTACGCTGTATTGGAGGTTTGGTCTACACCGGAATAGAAAGATGCTGTAACGTCACAGTCTAGCAAGGTTGTGGTTCCTCATCTCCAGGGGCGGTAATCTCAGACCTCAGGTATGGCACCTGCACTTACAGGAGGCTGGCGTCGGCGTTCAGAGCAGTGTCGGGATTCTGGTGTCAGATTGCAGCTTAAACAATGGTGAAAATGTCAAGGACATATAGATTGGACAGGAGGGAAACTGAATGATAATGGGTTAATTCTCTTTAAGCTGTACTGATACAATCTGTGAAGATAGGAATAACTGTATCACATGAGCAATGGTGTCGCTGTATATACGGCAACTAGAAACCGCTGCGGCAACCGCTCTTTACAGGGGACTAACATGACGTTACTCAGGGGATAGAAAATGATGGATTGCGTCCCCCTCTTGGCATGTGGCCCCTGTGTGACCGCCCGTGCGGTCCAGCCTGCTTATAATGGGAGATAATGATGTGCGTATATGTAATAAGTCTTCAAGGTGTGATGTGTGATTATACTCACAGCTGTTACCAGGGCTGGTTCTAGACAATTCGGCTCCCAGTGTGAAGAGTAAAAAATGCCCCCCCTATACATATAATGATTTTGCGCTCCCTGTGAGGGGGCGTGGCCTCACGTAAATCAGGCATGGCCTCGCTAAAACAGGCGAGGTCTCAAAGGAAAAGACTACATTACATCCGTTTTTGACCCTGTACCAACAGACCATATTAAGCCCCACACAGTAATGCCCCTTACACCATATTACACCCCCTGCACCATATTATGCCACAACCGCAGTGTCCATGATACATTATGCCCTACAGTAAAGCTTCTAATTACTTTTAAATTACCTTCTCATTGCCAGGGGTTTCATGCTCGTTTCCAGGTGTTCCATGCTTGTTGCCAGGGCTTCCATGCTAGTTTCCAGGGGTTCCATGCTCATTACCAGGGGTTCCGTACTCATTGCCAGGGCTTCCATGCTAGTTTCCAGGGGTTCCATGCTCATTACCAGGGGTTCCATGCTCATTGCCAGGGCTTCCATGCTAGTTTCCAGGGGTTCCATGCTAGTTTCCAGGGGTTCCATGCTCATTACCAGGGGTTCCATGCTCATTGCCAGGGGTCCCATGCTCGTTTCCAGGGGTTCCATGCTCATTACCAGGGGTTCCATGCTCGTTTCCAAGGGTTCCATGCTTGTTGCCAGGAGTTCCATGCTCATTACCAGGGGTTCCATGCTCGTTGCCAGGGCTTCCATGCTTGTTGTCAGGGGTCCCATGCTCATTACCAGGGGTTCCATGCTCGTTGCCAGGGGTTCCATGCTCATTGCCAGGGGTCCCATGCTCGTTTCCAGGGGTTCCATGCTTGTTGCCAGGAGTTCCATGCTCATTACCAGGGGTCCCATGCTCGTTTCCAGGGGTTCCATGCTCATTGCCAGGGGTTCCATGCTCGATGCCAGGGCTACCATGCTCGTTTCCAAGGGTTCCATGCTCATTGCTAGGTGTTCCATGCTTGTTGCTAGATGTTCCATACTCATTACCAGGGGTTCCATGCTCATTAGTAGGTGTTCCATGCTGATTGCCAGGGGTTCCATGCTCATTGCCAGGGGTTCCCCATTGCTCGTTGCCAGGGGTTCCATGCTTGTTGCTAGGTGTTCCATACTCATTGCCAGGGGTTCCATGCTCAATGCCAGGACTCCCATGCTCGTTTCCAGGGGTTCCATGCTCATTGCCAGGGGTTCCATGCTCGTTGCTAGGTGTTCCATACTCATTGCCAGGGGTTCCATGCTCGTTGCCGGGGGTTCCATGCTCGTTGCCAGGGGTTCCATGCTCGTTGCCAGGGCTCCCATGCTCATTTCCAGGGCTCCTATGCTCATTGCCAGGGGTTCCATGCTCATTGCCAAGGGTTCCATGCTCATTGCTAGGTGTTCCATGCTCATTGCCAGGGGTTCCATGCTCGTTGCTAGGTGTTCCATGCTCATTGCCAGGGGTTCCATGCTCATTGCTAGGTGTTCCATTCTGATTGCAAGGGGCTCCATACTCGTTGCCAGGGGTTCCATGCTTGTTACCAGGGGTTCCATGCTCATTGCTAGGTGTTCCATACTCATTGCCAGGGGTTCCATGCTCGTTGCTAGGTGTTCCATGCTCATTGCCAGGGGTTCCATGCTCATTGCTAGGTGTTCCATGCTGATTGCCAGAGGTTCCATACTCGTTGCCAGGGGTTCCATGCTTGTTATCAGGGGTTCCATGCTCATTGCCAGGGGGTTCCATGCTCATTGCTAGGTGTTCCATGCTCATTGCCAGGGGTTCCATACTCATTGCCAGGGGTTCCATGGTTGTTGCCACGGGTCCATGCTCATTACCAGGGGTTCCATACTCATTGCCAGGTGTTCCATGCTCATTGCCAGGGGTTCAATGCTCATTGCCAGGGGTTCCATGCTCATTACCAGGGGTTCCATACTCGTTGCCAGGGGTTCCATGCTCATGGCCAGGGGTTCCATGCTCATTGCTAGGTGTTCCATACTCATTGCCAGGGGTTGCATGCTCATTGCTAGGTGTTCCATGCTCATTGCCAGTGGTCCCATGCTCATTGCCAGGGCTTCCATGCTCGTTGCTAGATGTTCCATGCTCTTTGCCAGGGGTTTCAGCTCTGACACTGGGTGTCATGCTCGCTCCTAACGGTGTGTAATGCTCATTGACAGGGGTAATACTTGTTGTCAGGGGTAATGCTCGTTGCCAGGGGTGTATACTCACTAGTGTCAGCCACCAGTTCCTCTATCCTGCTCTCCCTCCTCTCTCCCATAGTACTCCACTTGGGGGCAGACTGTCGTAAAATAACACAGTTGCGTCGTGACATCACTACGCAAACGTGTCAATTCACGAAATGACACCCCCTGAGTGGAGTACTATGAGAGGGAGGAGGGAGAGCAGATAAGAGCAAACTAGTACTGCTGCGGTTGCCCCGTGGGCACGGCTCGCCCGCCGCTAGAAACGGCACTGGCTGTTATCATGTGTGTGGCCCCGGAACCTGAGTATGTAATCCTGCAGTAACACGTGCACAATTGCCTCCTTCTTGTCTGACATAGGAGAGCAGGACACCCACACATGTATGTAATCCCGGGATTGCATTCCTATTTGGGATGCCAGAATTCCTAGCAGTGTTGGGATTTCAGCATCAGTATTGTGTATGAGGGATCCTGACCGGATCCCCCATACACAATAGATTACAGTTCCCTGTCCATATAACGGTTTGCATAGTGGATCAGCACAGGGGATACTCTTCTGGTTGACTTTTAAATTATTATTTTTTGGATATTTAGAACCATAAATATTAGCCACAGGTAATACAATAACAGTTATGTGTTAGTACTTATTTACAGTATATCAAAGAATGTCCCACATAAGAGTCTTTCCTGAAACATTTGTGTTCTACAAGTAATGCTGGGAGCACCTACCTCAGAGGTACATTGTGCTCCTAAAGCTCTGACGTTTTAAGACTCTCCGTACCAAACTGCAAGTTGGGATCTCAGTGGGATCTTATCTCCAGTTGTGTTTATAATACCAAACTGCAAGTTAATACGTGAAAGCGTTTCTCATCAGACTCTCCTCTAGTCTCCAAACCTTCATGCGTTCCCAGAACACTAAGCTCCCTGGAACCGCGCACATAACCTTCAGAAACTTCCCTATCCAGTTGCATCCCCTCTGTACAGTCCTCACATATCTTCTCTTCCTTCACTTTCCCTCCCTCCTAACCCCAAGCCACCATATCTGTGTGACCATATTGTACAGCCCTCTGTAATCTGGTGGACCATTATGCAATAGGTAGCACCTACCATTGTGTATCAATGCCTATTTCCCTATAGAGTGTAAGCTTGCGAGCAGGGCCCTCGTACCTCTATGTCTGTCTGTTATTACCCAATTTCGTGTTATCTCTATTGTTCCAATTCTAAAGTGCAACGGAATATGCTGCGCTATGGGCCTAATTCAGACCTGGTCGTGGCAGCAATCTCAGGCTGAATCCCTATGCCGTGTGGGCACAGTAAGATGTGAAGGCATCTCACTTGTGCCATCGCCTCTGCCTGATTGACAGGCAGAGGTGGTTGGGGGGGTGTCAGCGGTGTTGAGAGGTGCTGTCCGGACCATTGTGGGGCGGGCCGCGGCGGCTGTGTGACGTCATATGCAGCCGCTGCGGTCAAAATCATGGCAGGTGGCATAGGGAGCTACTTGGCAGGTGCTAAAGCATCACCGCTTAGGGTCTGGCATGCGGGGCGGTCTTGCCCTGTGCTGGGCGTCCCCCCAAACGGACGAGATTTTGATTGTAGATGTGCGTTTTTTCGCACATCTACGATCAGGTCTGAATTAGGCGCTATATAAGAAACTGTTAATAAATCAATACATTAATAGATAAATAAATAAATAAAGGAGAGATGTATTAATATGCGGCTATCGATCCTTTATTGTTTTTACCCGCTTTCCCCATTTAGTATGTGTGGGTCCTGACACTGGCAGGATGTATTATTCTATGTTTTGCCAAGAAGGGAGCGTGATATAACTCCATGTGCTCTATCCCTCTGTCCGCTGTGGCTGCATAGATTGCGCACGTGCGCCGGTGTGTGCTGTGCATGCGGATAACGCTGTGCTGCTGCTGAAATCGATAGCTGCAGTGGTCAGACCCGTCGTGCCACTGACCAGTCATACATTTGCTTGCACATCGACGCTCTGATTCAGATCTGATCGCGGCTGTGCATTTTCGTACAGCGGGCGATCAGACATAAACGGCGCATGCGTATGCACCGCAATGCGCAGGCGCGTTGCACGGCTACAAAGCGGATCGCCGCTCAGCGATGGGTTTGTGCAAAGAATCCATTCGCACAGCCGGTCGCAGGGAGACTGACAGGACGAGGGCATTTGTGGGTGGCAACTGACCGTTTTCAGGGAGTATCCGGAAAAACGCAGGCGTGTCCAAGCGTTTGCAGGGCGGGTGTCTGACATCAAATCCGGTCCCGGACAGGCTGAAGTGATCGCAGCGGCTGAGTAAGTCCTGTGCTGCGCAGAGACTGCACAAAATCAGTTTGTACCGCTCTGCTATACATGCGATCACACACTTACACAGCGACAATACACTCCCCTGTACACTATCCGATCGCAGCGCTGCAAAAATCATTGCCCAGCGATCAGCTCTGAATTACCCCCAATGATAGGGGCGATTTCACAGCATTGGATTAGTACATGGGGAGAAGCAGGTTCTGCAGCACAAAATGTGCTCTGATACCACTAAGCCGCATAGCGCTGCATCATACATCTACCCCAATGTACAGAAAATCCCTTTTTCCTACTGTATCTGCAAACGTGTGATGGCTTTGCTGTTGCCGTGTAATTCTGTGGTGACGAATCATCATTCAGATGTTATTAACAAATTATAAGTGAACTTTTATATATCGGCAGGATTATCTGTTGGTGTGTGCACTGACCTGCGGCAGATTACCTGTTGGTGTGTGCACTGACCTGCGGCGGAATACTTGCTGGTGTGTGTACTGACCTGCGGCGGATTACCTGTTGGTGTGTGCCCTGACCTGCGGTGGATTACCTGCTGGAGTGCACTGACATGCGGAGGATTACCTGCTGGTGTGTGCACTGACCTGCGGAGGATTACCTGCTGGTGTGTGCACTGACCTGCGGAGGATTACCTGCTGGTGTGTGTACTGACCTGCGGCAGATTACCTGTTGGTGTGTGCACTGACCTGCAGCGGATTACCTGTTGGTGTGTGCACTGACCTGTGGCAGATTACCTGTTGGTGTGTGCACTGACCTGCGGTGGATTACCTGCTGGTGTGTGCACTGACCTGCGGCAGATTACCTGTTGGTGTGTGCACTGACCTGCAGCGGATTACCTGCTGGAATGCCCTGACCTGCAGCGGATTACCTGTTGGTGTGTGCACTGACCTGTGGCAGATTACCTGCTGGTGTGTGCACTGACCTGCAGCGGATTACCTGTTGGTGTGTGCACTGACCTGTGGCAGATTACCTGTTGGTGTGTGCACTGACCTGCGGTGGATTACCTGCTGGCGTGTGCTCTGCCCTGCGGCAGATTACCTGCTGGTGTGTGCACTGACCTGCGGCAGATTACCTGTTGGTGTGTGCACTGACCTGCAGCGGATTACCTGTTGGTGTGTGCACTGACCTGTGGCAGATTACCTGTTGGTGTGTGCACTGACCTGCGGTGGATTACCTGCTGGAGTGCCCTGACCTGCAGTGGATTACCTGTTGGTGTGTGCACTGACCTGTGGCAGATTACCTGCTGGTGTGTGCACTGACCTGCAGCGGATTACCTGTTGGTGTGTGCACTGACCTGCAGTGGATTACCTGCTGGTGTGTGCACTGACCTGTGGCAGATTACCTGTTGGTGTGTGCACTGACCTGCGGTGGATTACCTGCTGGTGTGTGCACTGCCCTGCGGCAGATTACCTGCTGGTGTGTGCACTGACCTGCAGCGGATTACCTGTTGGTGTGTGCACTGACCTGCGGCAGATTACCTGTTGGTGTGTGCACTGACCTGCAGCGGATTACCTGTTGGTGTGTGCACTGACCTGTGGCAGATTACCTGTTGGTGTGTGCACTGACCTGCGGTGGATTACCTGCTGGAGTGCCCTGACCTGCAGCGGATTACCTGTTGGTGTGTGCACTGACCTGTGGCAGATTACCTGTTGGTGTGTGCACTGACCTGCAGCGGATTACCTGCTGGTGTGTGCACTGACCTGCGGCGGAATACCTGCTAGTGTGTGCACTCACCTGCGGCAGATTACCTGTTGGTGTGTGCACTGACCTGCAGCGGATTACCTGCTGGTGTGTGCACTAACCTGCGGCAGATTACCTGCTGGTGTGTGCACTGACCTGCAGCGGATTACCTGCTGGTGTGTGCACTGACCTGCGGCGGAATACCTGCTAGTGTGTGCACTCACCTGCGGCGGATTACCTGTTGGTGTGTGCACTGACCTGCAGCGGATTACCTGCTGGTGTGTGCACTAACCTGCGGCAGATTACCTGCTGGTGTGTGCACTGACCTGCAGCGGATTACCTGCTGGTGTGTGCACTGACCTGCGGCGGAATACCTGCTAGTGTGTGCACTCACCTGCAGCGGATTACCTGCTGGTGTGTGCACTGACCTGCAGCGGATTACCTGTTGGTGTGTGCACTGACCAGTGGCAGATTACCTGCTGGTGTGTGCACTGACCTGTGGCAGATTACCTGCTGGTGTGTGCACTGACCTGTGGCAGATTACCTGCTGGTGTGTGCACTGACCTGCAGCGGATTACCTGCTGGTGTGTGCATTTACCTGCAGTGGATTACCTGCTGGTGTGTGCACTGACCTGCGGCAGATTACCTGTTGGTGTGTGCACTGCCCTGCGGCAGATTACCTGCTGGTGTGTGCACTGACCTGCAGTTGATAATGGTCCGCCTTGCGTATTCTCAGAACAGCGATCAGATCTGAATTACCCCCGATGTCTTAATTCTTAATACAGTGGTTCTTAAACTGTGTGCCGCAGCCTAGGGCGCCTCAAAACACTTGCAGGGGTGCTCTGAGTTGGTGATCCAGGACCAATTCAAATTATTTATGGTCAATGTACTAAACCCCGGCCGCAGGGTTTTCGACACCTTGGGTATCGCCATCTTTTGATAGCAATACCCTATAGAAGCCTATGGGATTCTTACCGGCGCCGCATCTCACCACCCTGCGCCACTCGCGATGACCATCCCCGCATACCTGTGAGCAGTAAGCCGCTGCCTCTGTGATACTAGTGCAGCCCCACTCCTCCTTCTCACCCGCAGCACGGCCATTTGTCCTTCCGGCAGCAGGGGGAGAATGAGGAGCGCGGGGACTCCCTGCACACGTCACCTCCCGGGTCTGGGAGGTGATGGTACCCACAGAGAACCTCCGCAATCCTTCTCACAGGTATTGCGGGCGGTCTCTGCACCGCATTGTGATGTTAATCACATATGTTAGTACAGCATCGCTGCGGCAGGCGGCGAGGGGCGGCGATGTATTTTAATACATCCCGCCCTAAGGATGACCTACAAACACAATTCACTTCATTTCATATTTCTTTCTAAATTTCTCAATAGGAAACTTGGCCTCGGGTGCTGCAAAAAATCATTCCCTAGGTCGCAAGATGCTGTTTCAGATGTAAGAGATTATTCAGAGATAATAGTCAACTTTTCAGAATGAAACACTTTTGCAGATTAGTTACTATGAGGTCTATTTACTAAGACTTGGATTGAGATAAAGTACCAGCTAATCAGCTCCAAACTGTCATGTCACAGGCTGTGTTAGAAAAATGAAAGTTAGTAGCTGATTGGCTGGTAAAGCAGCAATCACTTACAAGGCAAAACCAACCTGGTTGCTGCTTTAAAAATGGGCAGACCTGCTGAAAGACCCGGACCACCGGCAACGCGGAGGTGAGTACATTTAGACCCAGTTCTGTACACTTTATTTCAACTGAGTATCTGTGTCCATGTGAGCATAGAAGGAGTAACTGACGGCATAAGCTCTGCTTCCCAAATGTCAGCTGTAGTGGGGTGACAGAGTGAGGTGTCAGGGGGGACGTGATATATCTGAAAGCCTAGTGGCCCATCCATGGGATAATATAGCCATTCCAGGCAGCCGTTTCCTTGTAAATGAGCTGCAGCCACTTAAGGATGGTGTGAAAGTAATCTAGCTGTGCTGGCCGGTTCTACCTGCACCTCCTGATCTCACTCTCACTCATGAGCTTGCAGAGGAGGTCATGATGGTTTACTGGTAAGGGACAGGTGGACCTAGCAGCCAATGTAGGGCTCTAGATCCCCCTAGACCACCAAGGAATAGGTGTGAGCATTTTATTTATTATATTTAATACATAATTAAATTTAAAACATATAATGCTGGATAGGTTTGAGAATAATAAACACAGTTTGGGATTATTATCAGTTTTGATTAGCATTGTTTTAATGTTTGACCCAAAGTTGATCGGGGACTAGCACCTGTATAAGGGCCCAATAGTGAATAATAAGAGAAATTATATATTATACATCCCTTGCGTGTGTATAATGGGAAAACTTCCTCTGTTCCTTAATTTCTTAGCTTGTCCAGTATCTTGATGGAATGCAAGGGAACAATTAAATAAACAGCAATGTGTAATACTGTGTGCTCCAAAATCTTTTAGTTCAAATTCCAAAATCTCAAACGCCTGTAATGGTTAGAGAATGGATAAAAACACATTTAGCCAGGGGGTGCGTACCCCAATTCACAGTGGAACCCCAAGAATGATGTGTGTCAAGGTATCTTTATATCTTCTCAATCACCCTTTGAGACCTTCACCGAACAGATGAAATAGTGCGTACCAAACTCACTTCAAAAGGTAAATAGGTGTAACACATAAAGGTACTGGTATCTTTCACTTTACACAGGTGGTTTTAATGTAATATGTGTACCACATTCATGGATTTACTGGAAGATAAACTCCTATCTGGGTTTCTTTGTGTTCCACCATAACTTTAAATATCCATTCCAATGGTGTTGTAAGTGTGTTTCCACATCACTCTAAAAATAAAGGGTGAAGTGAGCTATGCAAGGGGACACAGTGCACTAATTGGGGTTCCCAGTCACTCTACGGAGAAAATGACAAAAAAAAATGAAAAAACCCAGGTCGACCTTCTGTCATGTCGACCTAGTACATGTCGACATAGAGTCTCTGTTGACCTAGAAACCATGTCAACCTACTTACTGTCGACCAATAGTGGTCGACCTAGACATTGTCGACCTAAATGTGGTCAACCCAACATACCACACCCCTGAACTGAGATACAATCCATCAAGATATTGACCAAGCAAAGAAATTATGGAACAGAGGAAGGATTCCCATTATACACACATAAGGGATGTATAATATATAATTTCTCTTATTATTCACTATTGGGCACTTATACAGGTGCTACCCCCTGATCAATTTTGGGTCAAACATTTGCATTGGGTGTGGTGACATACCTAGGAGATTGGTCCAGTTAAAGCTGCCTTGCACACATCTCAAATATCCAAGTTATTTTCTTTGTTCTGTATTGTTTTAATGTTTGGCTGAAAGTAAAGTGGTAGTTTAGGTTCGTGGACAGGAGTGGATTTATGTATGTTATACATTTGGATTCCTCAGGATGCGGGATATTATATACAGTATGTGTTGCCTGGGTGACCTTATTCTGCTTGTTCCTGACATAGTGAGTCTTTTCTCACCTATAACTTCACGGTAGCTGGGTCATGTGTTTTGCTTGGTGATGTGATTGGTTTTTAGTAGAGATGAGCAGGTTTGGTTCTCAGAGAACTGAACCCTACTGGACTTCACATCACGAGCCCGGATCCGAGTCAGGCTCGGATTTTCCCGCCTGACTCGGAAACCAGAATGAGACAAAACGTCATCATCCCGCTGTCGGATTCTCGCGGGGTTTGTATTCCATATAAGGAGCCGCGCTTCGAGGCCATTTTCACTCCAGTCTCGAAGAGTGTAGTGAGAGGACGTGTCTTCATCCTCAGTGTCTGTGTGGGGGCGGGAAAGTGGGGGTGACGAGTCTTGTGCTGTGTTGTGCTGCTCAGTCCAGTCCAGTGTAGTCAGTGTATTGTGCTGCATCAGTCCAGCCAGTCACAGTGTTGGTGTCCTCTGCTGCTATATGTCCCCAGTGCTGCTGTATAAGTCCCTTGCAGTTTTGCTGTGTTGTCTTGCACCAGACCAGGGGTAGTGTCTTGTGCAGCATCAGTCTAGTGACCAGTCACAGTGGTGGTGTCCTCTGCTGCCATATATCCAGTGTTACTGGCGTATAATTCCAGTGATACTGGCGTTTAATTCCCGTGATACTGGCGTATAATTCCCGTGATACTGGCGTATAATTCTAGTTATATTGCTGTATAATTCTAGTGATATAGCTGTATAATTCCCGTGATACTGGCGTATAATTCCCGTGATACTGGCGTATAATTCTTGTGATACTGGCGTATAATTCCCGTGATACTGGCGTATAATTCCTGTGATACTGGTGTATAATTCCAGTGATACTGACGTATAATTCCTGTGATACTGGCGTATAATTCCTGTGATACTGGCGTATAATTCCTGTGATACTGGCGTATAATTCCAGTGATCCTGCCGTATAATTACAGTGATATTGGCGTATAAGTACAGTCCAGTGATCCTGCCGTATATGTCCAGTGATGCTGCCGTATATGTCCATTGATACTGCCGTATATATCCAGCAGTACTGCCATATAATTCCAGTGATACTGCCGTATAACTCCAGTGATCCTGCCGTATAATTACAGTGGTACTGGCGTATATATATATATATATATATATATATATATATATATATACCCTGTTGCAAAGTGGATTACTGAGGCCATAACAAATATGCTGGTGTTAGATGTGCATCCGGTATCCGCCATTAGTGCAGTGGGGCTACAGTGCCACTCCTAGATGGGCCAGGTGTTTGTGCCGCACACTTGTGTCATCCAGCAACCTCGGTGCAACCTTTTGGCCTAAAAACAATATTGTGAGGTATGAGGTGTTCAGAATAGACTGGAAATGAGTGGAAATTATGGTTATTGAGGTTAATAATACCGTAGGATCAAAATTACCCCAAAATTTTAGCTGTTTTTATGTTTCCCCCCCAAAAATCATCCAGATCCAAAACCAAAACCAAAACACGAGCGGGAAATTAGACCCAAAACCAAAACACAAAACATGAAAAGTGCCCGCCGCACATCTCTAGTTTTTAGTGTGGGTGGAAAAGCTTCATTATCAGCAGATACTGGTATGAGACGCCGCCACAGCTCATCTTGATAGGGAGTCCTGGTCATTGCTAGGCACTAAGGATTGTGGTCCCGGCTGTTCATAGTCAGCTGCTTATGTACAGATAGATCCTCAGTTATCTTGGCTTCTGTGCTGCGTCTAGGCACACCATGGTTTATTTACATAAACCCTTCATCTATTGTTCTCAGCTGCAATACAATTCAGAGAACAATACAGCAGGGGATTAAGTCATTACATCAGGGGTTTAAATCCGACTGCCCAGTCTCAGTTAATCCTATTAAAGGTCAAGATAAACATGGACCCATCTGTACGTGCAGCTTCCAGTTGCAATCTATTCGGTCATTAAGATGGTCTTGTCTGCCTGGCTCTCAGCCATTGGTCCCTGCTCCTGGTAAAAGGCAGCCAGCCCTGGACAGCCTTGCCGGTGATAGGTTCTGTTTCCAGCTTCTAGTTCCTGTTCCAGTCTCCATGTTTTGTTGGAAGCCTTGTCAGTCAGTCCCTGCTCCTGAAACGGTTCCTGCCGTACCTAGCCATGTTCCTAGTGTTCTCTCAGCTAAGTGCCGGTACTATTATACCTTGTCCTTGCTGCTTTAAGTATTTGCTGTATGCGCAGAGCATTAACTATTGTTGTGGATCTCACCTATGCCTCCCTGTGCCTCCCTGTGCCTCACTGGAAACCCTGGCTAATTACCACTGCTATCTCATATTGGATCTCTGTGTAATCTCTGCAGATCATTCAGCCTTGGACTGAGGTTTCTTGTTTTATAAATTATTACTCTGTTGCTCTAATACAAGTACTGAGCATATTTTTATTACAGTGGATGTTCACTACAATCAAAAGTATTCTATATGTTATATCCTTGTACTGCATTCCAGCTGTTTCAAATCTGTGCACTCATTCCTTAGCTACATTTCACCTGTGGTGAGCTAGGTAATTGATAAGAAAGGTGTCTCATACATTACCAGGAAAGTCCAGGAACAGAGCATTTTCTCCCTCATGGAGAGGGTCAGGTAGGCAAGTATGCATATTACTATACTGGGGGATCCTTGGCACACCTTGCACCTGAATCCTGAACACATCTAGTATCCTACAGTCATGATCCTGTTAATGGTTTTCTTGCCATTCTGAGATTGCCTGCAGTTACTACTCCATCCAATAATCCAGCGGTCTCCAGCCAATTGACTAAGCCGCAAAAGCTAGAGGTTTAAGTCCTGGTGGTGTCCTAAGTACCGATGTGTATATCAAACATTAAGAGAACAACGGGCAGCTGCTATAGGCAGAAGACCCTCTCGTGGGCTATAGGGGTCTTACACAATTGTGAAGTTCATTACCAGATACATGTTGTGCAGGAGGTTTTGGTAGCATTTACAACAGTTGTAATACAAGTGCTTAACCCTGCACGGCAGCCTGGAATCTTTCCCTGTCAGCTGCAACATTTAACTACACCAGTCCCCCAGTACAGATCTTCTATAATACATTCACTCTCCCCCGAACCGGGAGTTGACTTACTGATCGCTGCAGCCACTAGTATTAGCCTAGATTATGTGAAAATGGCGCCCCAGCATAAGGGATTAATCCCCTGAGATCTCAGCTATGCCGGCCTGGGTTCCCGGCCACAGATGAGTAATAAAATGCTTTCGCTTTTTATTGCCGAAAGTGGACATAAGAATTTTACGCATTACAGAATGTTTCTTTTTGTAATCCGCTGATTATTGTCTGTCATTATCCTCAGTGTACACTAAGCAGGAAGATGAGGAAGACGTGTACATCAATGCGACTTCTCCCCAACCTCCAGAAACCCTGCTGAGGACGGCACCTGTGCTGCAAACCAAGGGTAAGGCTGAGATGCCGAGTCTGCAGGCTGTAACTGCTGTAAGAACCTGCGAAGGGGTTAGGTAGAGAGCAAATGGACATGGAATAGGTTCCTAGTGGTTCATGGCTTTGAATAGGCACAAAAAACAACCACTCAATCCCCCCAATGAACTTAACCCAAATAAAGAAGAACACAGACACATTATTTACAGCTCTGTTAACTGAATAAATATGACGGGTGGACAAAACATCATTGTCAACAATCAGCTACATCCCAAACTCCATGTAACCAAGTGCAGGTGACCTACAGGTAAGTCCCAGGTGCCTCTAGTGTTGTGGAGAACCAAACTCACCTTTTCTAGCACAACATTGTGTCCCACCACAAGGAAGGTTCACAGGTCATTCCTTACTGACAGTGACAACTCTCTTCAAAGGGGAAGTTCTCCAACACCACCTCTTGTGCCAACCGTGGCCAGTGTGGAGTCATCAGAAAGTGGCCATAAACCTCACACAGTAGACCTAGGACTCATCCTCTACACAAACAATATAACACTGACCATTACTGTGGATTCATCAGACAATCTGGGGGCTCAAACAAAGCAGAGACCACCCAACGTGCCACGTTCCTGGGGACACCTCTATTGCGCAAGCATGAATCAATGGAAAATAGCCGTGGCAGCCATTATCCCGGTGATATGGGCAGCTCTGAAGCTGGCACTGGACTGACAGAGTAGTAAGTATGAGCATGTAGTGTGTGGCCCCCCATACCCAGGGGCCCATGTTCCCCGCATTTCTTACACCCATTATACATATGCCAGTGGCGTCACAGACAAGAACACAAATCTCAGCTGAATATTACTAACAACAAAGGGGGCTACAGTATACACCTGCTCCTAAATAATGTAGAACGCAGCGCGCTGACAGTGACCAATCAGCAGGAAATACCTGTCAGCACTTATGAGTGAATGGAAGACATAATACATGGTATACGGGGGAATCCATAGCAGTTAACATGAAGTCAGGGCACCATGGAGGCTGCACCACTACACTACCAACACCCTGCACTACCAAGGCTGCACCACTACACTACCAACACCCTGCACTACCAAGGCTGCACCACTACACTACCAACACCCTGCACTACTGAGGCTGAACCACTACACTACCAACACCCTGCACTACTGAGGCTGCACCACTACACTACCAACACCCTGCACTACTGAGGCTGCACCACTACACTACCAACACCCTGCACTACCGAGGCTGCACCACTACACTACCAACACCCTGCACTACCGAGGCTGCACCACTACACTACCAACACCCTGCACTACCGAGGCTGCACCACTACACTACCAACACCCTGCACTACCGAGGCTGCACCACTACACTACCAACACCCTGCACTACCGAGGCTGCACCACTACACTACCAACACCCTGCACTACCGAGGCTGCACCACTACACTACCAACACCCTGCACTACCGAGGCTGCACCACTACACTACCAACACCCTGCACTACCGAGGCTGCACCACTACACTACCAACACCGTGCACTACCGAGGCTGCACCACTACACTACCAACACCCTGCACTACCGAGGCTGCACCACTACACTACCAACACCCTGCACTACCGAGGCTGCACCACTACACTACCAACACCGTGCACTACCGAGGCTGCACCACTACACTACCAACACCCTGCACTACCGAGGCTGCACCACTACACTACCAACACCCTGCACTACCGAGGCTGCACCACTACACTACCAACACCCTGCACTACCGAGGCTGCACCACTACACTACCAACACCCTGCACTACCGAGGCAGCACCACTACACTACCAACACCCTGCACTACCGAGGCTGCACCACTACACTACCAACACCCTGCACTACCGAGGCTGCACCACTACACTACCAACACCCTGCACTACCGAGGCTGCACCACTACACTACCAACACCCTGCACTACCGAGGCTGAACCACTACACTACCAACACCCTGCACTACCGAGGCTATACCACTACACTACCAACACCCTGCACTACCGAGGCTGCACCACTACACTACCAACACCCTGCACTACCGAGGCTGCACCACTACACTACCAATACCCTGCACTACCGAGGCTGCACCACTACACTACCAACACCCTGCACTACCGAGGCTGCACCACTACACTACCAACACCCTGCACTACCGAGGCTGCACCACTACACTACCAACACCCTGCACTACCGAGGCTGAACCACTACACTACCAACACCCTGCACTACCGAGGCTGAACCACTACACTACCAACACCCTGCACTACCGAGGCTATACCACTACACTACCAACACCCTGCACTACCGAGGCTGCACCACTACACTACCAACACCCTGCACTACCGAGGCTGCACCACTACACTACCAATACCCTGCACTACCGAGGCTGCACCACTACACTACCAACACCCTGCACTAACGAGGCTGCACCACTACACTACCAACACCCCGCACTACCGAGGCTGCACCACTACACTACCAACACCCTGCACTACCGAGGCTGCACCACTACACTACCAACACCCTGCACTACCGAGGCTACACCACTACACTACCAACACCCTGCACTACCGAGGCTGCACCACTACACTACCAACACCCTGCACTACCGAGGCTGCACCACTACACTACCAACACCCTGCACTACCAAGGCTGCACCACTACACTACCAACACCCTGCACTACCGAGGCTGCACCACTACACTACCAACACCCTGCGCTACCGAGGCTGCACCACTACACTACCAGTAACCTGCACTACCGAGGCTGCACCACTACACTGCCAACACCCTGCACTACCGAGGCTGCACCACTACACTAAACTACACTACCAACAACACCCTGCACTACCGAGGCTGCACCACTACACTACACTACCAACACCCTGCACTACCGAGGCTGCACCACTACACTACCAACACCCTGCACTACCGAGGCTGCACCACTACACTACCAACACCCTGCACTACTGAGGCTGCACCACTACGCTACCAACACCCTGCACTACCGAGGCTGCACCACTACACTACCAACACCCTGCACTACCGAGGCTGCACCACTACACTACCAACACCCTGCACTACCGAGGCTGCACCACTACACTACCAACACCCTGCACTACCGAGGCTGCACCACTACACTACCAACACCCTGCACTACCGAGGCTGCACCACTACACTACCAACACCCTGCACTACCGAGGCTGCACCACTACACTACCAACACCCTGCACTACCGAGGCTGAACCACTACACTACCAACACCCTGCACTACCGAGGCTATACCACTACACTACCAACACCCTGCACTACCGAGGCTGCACCACTACACTACCAACACCCTGCACTACCGAGGCTGCACCACTACACTACCAATACCCTGCACTACCGAGGCTGCACCACTACACTACCAACACCCTGCACTACCGAGGCTGCACCACTACACTACCAACACCCTGCACTACCGAGGCTGCACCACTACACTACCAACACCCTGCACTACCGAGGCTGAACCACTACACTACCAACACCCTGCACTACCGAGGCTGAACCACTACACTACCAACACCCTGCACTACCGAGGCTATACCACTACACTACCAACACCCTGCACTACCGAGGCTGCACCACTACACTACCAATACCCTGCACTACCGAGGCTGCACCACTACACTACCAACACCCTGCACTACCGAGGCTGCACTACTACTCTACCAACACCCTGCACTACAGAGGCTGCACCACTACACTACCAACACCCTGCACTACAGAGGCTGCACCATTACACTACCAACACCCTGCACTACCGAGGCTACACCACTACACTACCAACACCCTGCACTACCGAGGCTGCACCACTACACTACCAATACCCTGCACTACCGAGGCTGCACCACTACACTACCAACACCCTGCACTACCGAGGCTGCACCACTACACTACACTACACTACCAACACCCTGCACTACCGAGGCTGCACCACTACACTAAACTACCAACACCCTGCACTACGAGACTGCACCACTACACTACCAACACCCTGCACTACCGAGGCTGCACCACTACACTACCAACACCCTGCACTACCGAGGCTGCACCACTACACTACCAACACCCTGCACTACCGAGGCTGCACCACTACACTACCAACACCCTGCACTTCCGAGGCTGCACAACTACACTACCAACACCCTGCACTACCGAGGCTGCACCACTACACTACACTACCAACACCCTGCACTACCGAGGCTGCACCACTACACTACCAACACCCTGCACTACCGAGGCTGCACCACTACACTACCAACACCCTGCACTACCGAGGCTGCACCACTACACTACCAACACCCTCCACTACCGTGGCTGCACCACTACACTACCAACACCCTGCACTACCGAGGCTGCACCACTACACTACACTACCAACACCCTATACTACCGAGGCTGCACCACTACACTACCAACACCCTGCACTACCGAGGCTGCACCACTACACTACCAACACCCTGCACTACCGAGTCTGCACCACTACACTACCAACACCCTGCACTACCGAGGCTGCACCACTACACTACCAACACCCTGCACTACCGAGGCTGCACCACTACACTACCAAAACCCTGCACTACCGAGGGTGCACCACTACACTACACTACAAACACCATATACTACCGAGGCTGCACCACTACACTACCAATACCCTGCACTACCGAGGCTGCACCACTACACTACCAACACCCTGCACTACCGAGGCTGCACCACTACACTACCAACACCCTGCACTACCGAGGCTGCACCACTACACTACCAACACCCTGCACTACCGAGGCTGCACCACTACACTACCAACACCCTGCACTACCAAGGCTGCACCACTACACTACCAACACCCTGCACTACCGAGGCTGCACCACTACACTACCAACACCCTGCGCTACCGAGGCTGCACCACTACACTACCAGTAACCTGCACTACCGAGGCTGCACCACTACACTGCCAACACCCTGCACTACCGAGGCTGCACCACTACACTAAACTACACTACCAACAACACCCTGCACTACCGAGGCTGCACCACTACACTACACTACCAACACCCTGCACTAACGAGGCTGCACCACTACACTACCAACACCCTGCACTACCGAGGCTGCACCACTACACTACCAACACCCTGCACTACTGAGGCTGCACCACTACGCTACCAACACCCTGCACTACCGAGGCTGCACCACTACACTACCAACACCCTGCACTACCGAGGCTGCACCACTACACTACCAACACCCTGCACTACCGAGGCTGCACCACTACACTACCAACACCCTGCACTACCGAGGCTGCACCACTACACTACCAACACCCTGCACTACCGAGGCTTCACCACTACACTACCAACACCCTGCACTACCGAGGCTGCACCACTACACTACACTACCAACACCCTGCAACACCGAGGCTGCACCACTACACTACCAACACCCTGCACTACCAAGGCTGCACCACTACACTACACTACCAACACCCTGCACTACCGAGGCTGCACCACTACACTACCAACACCCTGCACTACCGAGGCTGCACCACTACACTACCAACACCCTGCACTACCGAGGCTGCACCACTACACTACCAACACCCTGCACTACCGGGGCTGCACCACTACACTACCAACACCCTGCACTATTGAGGCTGCACCACTACACTACCAACACCCTGCACTACCGAGGCTGCACCACTACACTACCAAAACCCTGCACTACCGGGGCTGCACCACTACACTACCAACACCCTGCACTATTGAGGCTGCACCACTACACTACCAACACCCTACACTACCGAGGCTGCACCACTACACTACCAACACCCTGCACTACCTAGGCTGCACCACTACACTACCAACACCCTGCACTACCGAGGCTGCACCACTACACTACCAACACCCTGCACTACCGAGGCTGCACCACTACACTACCAACACCCTGCACTACCGGGCTGCACCACTACACTACCAACACCATGCACTACCGAGGCTGCACCGCTACACTACACTACAAACACCATATACTACCGAGGCTGCACCACTACACTACCAACACCCTGCACTACCGAGGCTGCACCACTACACTACCAACACCCTGCACTACCGAGGCTGCACCACTACACTACCAACACCGTGCACTACCGAGGCTGCACCACTACACTACACTACCAACACCCTATACTACCGAGGCTGCACCACTACACTACCAACACCCTGCACTACCGAGGCTGCACCACTACACTACCAACACCCTGCACTACCGAGGCTGAACCACTACACTACCAACACGCTGCACTACCGAGGCTGCACCACCACTCTACACTACCAACACCCTGCACTACCGAGGCTGCACCACTACACTACAAACACCCTGCACTACCGAGTCTGCACCACTACACTACCAACACCCTGCACTACAGAGGCTGCACAACTACACTACTAACACCCTGCACTACCGAGGCTACACCTTTACACTACCAACACCCTGCACTACTGAGGCTGCACCACTATACTACACTACCAACACCCTGCAATACTGAAACTGCACCACTACACTACCAACACCCTGCACTACCGAGGCTGCACTACTACTCTACCAACACCCTGCACTACAGAGGCTGCACCACTACACTACCAACACCCTGCACTACAGAGGCTGCACCATTACACTACCAACACCCTGCACTACTGAGGCTGCACCATTACACTACACTACCAACACCCTGCACTACCAAGGCTGCACCACTACACTACACTACCAACAGCCTACATTACTGAGGCTGCACCACTACACTACCAACACCCTGCACTACCGAGGCTGCACCACTACACTACCAACACCCTGCACTACCGAGGCTGCACCACTACACTACCAACTCTCTGCACTACTGAGGATGCATCCCTACACTGCCAACACCCTGCACTACTGAGGCTGCACCACTACACTACCAACACCCTGCACTATTGAGGCTGCACCACTACACTACCAACACCCTGCACTACCGAGGCTGCACCACTACACTTCCAACACCCTGCACTACCGAGGCTGCACCACTACACTACCAACACCCTGCACTACCGAGGCTGCACCACTACACTACCAACACCCTGCACTACCGAGGCTGCACCACTACACTACACTACCAACACCCTATACTACCGAGGCTGCACCACTACACTATCAACACCCTGCACTACCGAGGCTGCACCACTACACCACCAACACCCTGCACTACCGAGTCTGCACCACTACACTACCAACACCCTGCACTACCGAGGCTGCACCACTACACTACCAACACCCTGCACTACCGAGGCTGCACCACTACACTACCAACACCCTGCACTACCGAGGGTGCACCACTACACTACACTACAAACACCATATACTACCGAGGCTGCACCACTACACTACCAATACCCTGCACTACCGAGGCTGCACCACTACACTACCAACACCCTGCACTACCGAGGCTGCACCACTACTCTACCAACACCCTGCACTACCGAGGCTGCACCACTACACTACCAACACCCTGCACTACCAAGGCTGCACCACTACACTACCAACACCCTGCACTACCGAGGCTGCACCACTACACTACCAACACCCTGCACTACCGAGGCTGCACCACTACACTACCCTACACTACCAACACCCTGCACTACCGAGGTTGCACCACTACACTACCAACACCCTACACTACAGAGGCTGCACCACTACACTACCAACACCCCGCACTACCGAGGCTGCACCACTACACTACCAACACCCTGCACTACCGAGGCTGCACCACTACACTACCAACACCCTGCACTACCGAGGCTACACCACTACACTACCAACACCCTGCACTACCGAGGCTGCACCACTACACTACCAATACCCTGCACTACCGAGGCTGCACCACTACACTACCAACACCCTGCACTACCGAGGCTGCACCACTACACTACACTACACTACCAACACCCTGCACTACCGAGGCTGCACCACTACACTAAACTACCAACACCCTGCACTACGAGGCTGCACCACTACACTACCAACACCCTGCACTACCGAGGCTGCACCACTACACTACCAACACCCTGCACTACCGAGGCTGCACCACTACACTACCAACACCCTGCACTACCGAGGCTGCACCACTACACTACCAACACCCTGCACTACCGAGGCTGCACCACTACACTACCAACACCCTGCACTACCGAGGCTGCACCACTACACTACACTACCAACACCCTGCACTACCGAGGCTGCACCACTACACTACCAACACCCTGCACTACCGAGGCTGCACCACTACACTACCAACACCCTGCACTACCGAGGCTGCACCACTACACTACCAACACCCTCCAATACCGAGGCTGCACCACTACACTACCAACACCCTGCACTACCGAGGCTGCACCACCACACTACACTACCAACACCCTATACTACCGAGGCTGCACCACTACACTACCAACACCCTGCACTACCGAGGCTGCACCACTACACTACCAACACCCTGCACTACCGAGTCTGCACCAGTACACTACCAACACCCTGCACTACCGAGGCTGCACCACTACACTACCAACACCCTGCACTACCGAGGCTGCACCACTACACTACCAACACCCTGCACTACCGAGGGTGCACCACTACACTACCAACACCCTGCACTACCAAGGCTGCACCACTACACTACCAACACTCTGCACTACCGAGGCTGCACCACTACACTACCAACACCCTGCGCTACCGAGGCTGCACCACTACACTACCAGTAACCTGCACTACCGAGGCTGCACCACTACACTGCCAACACCCTGCACTACCGAGGCTGCACCACTACACTAAACTACACTACCAACAACACCCTGCACTACCGAGGCTGCACCACTACACTACACTACCAACACCCTGCACTACCGAGGCTGCACCACTACACTACCAACACCCTGCACTACCGAGGCTGCACCACTACACTACCAACACCCTGCACTACTGAGGCTGCACCACTACACTACCAACACCCTGCACTACCGAGGCTGCACCACTACACTACCAACACCCTGCACTACCGAGGCTGCACCACTACACTACCAACACCCTGCACTACCGAGGCTGCACCACTACACTACCAACACCCTGCACTACCGAGGCTGCACCACTACACTACCAACACCCTGCACTACCGAGGCTGCACCACTACACTACCAACACCCTGCACTACCGAGGCTGCACCACTACACTACCAACACCCTGCACTACCGAGGCTGCACCACCACACTACACTACCAACACCCTGCAACACCGAGGCTGCACCACTACACTACCAACACCCTGCACTACCAAGGCTGCACCACTACACTACACTACCAACACCCTGCACTACCGAGGCTGCACCACTACACTACCAACACCCTGCACTACCGAGGCTGCACCACTACACTACCAACACCCTGCACTACCGAGGCTGCACCACTACACTACCAACACCCTGCACTACCGGGGCTGCACCACTACACTACCAACACCCTGCACTATTGAGGCTGCACCACTACACTACCAACACCCTGCACTACCGAGGCTGCACCACTACACTACCAAAACCCTGCACTACCGGGGCTGCACCACTACACTACCAACACCCTGCACTATTGAGGCTGCACCACTACACTACCAACACCCTACACTACCGAGGCTGCACCACTACACTACCAACACCCTGCATTACCGAGGCTGCACCACTACACTACCAACACCCTGCACTACCGAGGCTGCACCACTACACTACCAACACCCTGCACTACCGGGCTGCACCACTACACTACCAATACCCTGCACTATTGAGGCTGCACCACTACACTACCAACACCCTGCACTACAGAGGCTGCACAACTACACTACTAACACCCTGCACTACCGAGGCTACACCTTTACACTACCAACACCCTGCACTACTGAGGCTGCACCACTATACTACACTACCAACACCCTGCAATACTGAAACTGCACCACTACACTACCAACACCCTGCACTACCGAGGCTGCACTACTACTCTACCAACACCCTGCACTACAGAGGCTGCACCACTACACTACCAACACCCTGCACTACAGAGGCTGCACCATTACACTACCAACACCCTGCACTACTGAGGCTGCACCATTACACTACACTACCAACACCCTGCACTACCAAGGCTGCACCACTACACTACACTACCAACAGCCTACATTACTGAGGCTGCACCACTACACTACCAACACCCTGCACTACCGAGGCTGCACCACTACACTACCAACACCCTGCACTACCGAGGCTGCACCACTACACTACCAACTCTCTGCACTACTGAGGATGCATCCCTACACTGCCAACACCCTGCACTACTGAGGCTGCACCACTACACTACCAACACCCTGCACTATTGAGGCTGCACCACTACACTACCAACACCCTGCACTACCGAGGCTGCACCACTACACTTCCAACACCCTGCACTACCGAGGCTGCACCACTACACTACCAACACCCTGCACTACCGAGGCTGCACCACTACACTACCAACACCCTGCACTACCGAGGCTGCACCACTACACTACACTACCAACACCCTATACTACCGAGGCTGCACCACTACACTATCAACACCCTGCACTACCGAGGCTGCACCACTACACCACCAACACCCTGCACTACCGAGTCTGCACCACTACACTACCAACACCCTGCACTACCGAGGCTGCACCACTACACTACCAACACCCTGCACTACCGAGGCTGCACCACTACACTACCAACACCCTGCACTACCGAGGGTGCACCACTACACTACACTACAAACACCATATACTACCGAGGCTGCACCACTACACTACCAATACCCTGCACTACCGAGGCTGCACCACTACACTACCAACACCCTGCACTACCGAGGCTGCACCACTACTCTACCAACACCCTGCACTACCGAGGCTGCACCACTACACTACCAACACCCTGCACTACCAAGGCTGCACCACTACACTACCAACACCCTGCACTACCGAGGCTGCACCACTACACTACCAACACCCTGCACTACCGAGGCTGCACCACTACACTACCCTACACTACCAACACCCTGCACTACCGAGGTTGCACCACTACACTACCAACACCCTACACTACAGAGGCTGCACCACTACACTACCAACACCCCGCACTACCGAGGCTGCACCACTACACTACCAACACCCTGCACTACCGAGGCTGCACCACTACACTACCAACACCCTGCACTACCGAGGCTACACCACTACACTACCAACACCCTGCACTACCGAGGCTGCACCACTACACTACCAATACCCTGCACTACCGAGGCTGCACCACTACACTACCAACACCCTGCACTACCGAGGCTGCACCACTACACTACACTACACTACCAACACCCTGCACTACCGAGGCTGCACCACTACACTAAACTACCAACACCCTGCACTACGAGGCTGCACCACTACACTACCAACACCCTGCACTACCGAGGCTGCACCACTACACTACCAACACCCTGCACTACCGAGGCTGCACCACTACACTACCAACACCCTGCACTACCGAGGCTGCACCACTACACTACCAACACCCTGCACTACCGAGGCTGCACCACTACACTACCAACACCCTGCACTACCGAGGCTGCACCACTACACTACACTACCAACACCCTGCACTACCGAGGCTGCACCACTACACTACCAACACCCTGCACTACCGAGGCTGCACCACTACACTACCAACACCCTGCACTACCGAGGCTGCACCACTACACTACCAACACCCTCCAATACCGAGGCTGCACCACTACACTACCAACACCCTGCACTACCGAGGCTGCACCACCACACTACACTACCAACACCCTATACTACCGAGGCTGCACCACTACACTACCAACACCCTGCACTACCGAGGCTGCACCACTACACTACCAACACCCTGCACTACCGAGTCTGCACCAGTACACTACCAACACCCTGCACTACCGAGGCTGCACCACTACACTACCAACACCCTGCACTACCGAGGCTGCACCACTACACTACCAACACCCTGCACTACCGAGGGTGCACCACTACACTACCAACACCCTGCACTACCAAGGCTGCACCACTACACTACCAACACTCTGCACTACCGAGGCTGCACCACTACACTACCAACACCCTGCGCTACCGAGGCTGCACCACTACACTACCAGTAACCTGCACTACCGAGGCTGCACCACTACACTGCCAACACCCTGCACTACCGAGGCTGCACCACTACACTAAACTACACTACCAACAACACCCTGCACTACCGAGGCTGCACCACTACACTACACTACCAACACCCTGCACTACCGAGGCTGCACCACTACACTACCAACACCCTGCACTACCGAGGCTGCACCACTACACTACCAACACCCTGCACTACTGAGGCTGCACCACTACACTACCAACACCCTGCACTACCGAGGCTGCACCACTACACTACCAACACCCTGCACTACCGAGGCTGCACCACTACACTACCAACACCCTGCACTACCGAGGCTGCACCACTACACTACCAACACCCTGCACTACCGAGGCTGCACCACTACACTACCAACACCCTGCACTACCGAGGCTGCACCACTACACTACCAACACCCTGCACTACCGAGGCTGCACCACTACACTACCAACACCCTGCACTACCGAGGCTGCACCACCACACTACACTACCAACACCCTGCAACACCGAGGCTGCACCACTACACTACCAACACCCTGCACTACCAAGGCTGCACCACTACACTACACTACCAACACCCTGCACTACCGAGGCTGTACCACTACACTACCAACACCCTGCACTACCGAGGCTGCACCACTACACTACCAACACCCTGCACTACCGAGGCTGCACCACTACACTACCAACACCCTGCACTACCGGGGCTGCACCACTACACTACCAACACCCTGCACTATTGAGGCTGCACCACTACACTACCAACACCCTGCACTACCGAGGCTGCACCACTACACTACCAAAACCCTGCACTACCGGGGCTGCACCACTACACTACCAACACCCTGCACTATTGAGGCTGCACCACTACACTACCAACACCCTACACTACCGAGGCTGCACCACTACACTACCAACACCCTGCACTACCGAGGCTGCACCACTACACTACCAACACCCTGCACTACCGAGGCTGCACCACTACACTACCAACACCCTGCACTACCGGGCTGCACCACTACACTACCAATACCCTGCACTATTGAGGCTGCACCACTACACTACCAATACCCTGCACTACCGAGGCTGCACCACTACACTACAAACACCCTGCACTACTGAGGCTGCACCACTACACTACCAACACCCTGCACTACCGAGGCTGCACCGCTACACTACACTACAAACACCATATACTACCGAGGCTGCACCACTACACTACCAACACCCTGCACTACCGAGGCTGCACCACTACACTACCAACACCCTGCACTACCAAGGCTGCACCACTACACTACCAACACCGTGCACTACCGAGGCTGCACCACTACACTACACTACCAACACCCTATACTACCGAGGCTGCACCACTACACTACCAACACCCTGCACTACCGAGGCTGCACCACTACACTACCAACACCCTGCACTACCGAGGCTGAACCACTACACTACCAACACCCTGCACTACCGAGGCTGCACCACCACTCTACACTACCAACACCCTGCACTACCGAGGCTGCACCACTACACTACAAACACCCTGCACTACCGAGTCTGCACCACTACACTACCAACACCCTGCACTACCGAGGCTGCACAACTACACTACTAACACCCTGCACTACCGAGGCTACACCTTTACACTACCAACACCCTGCACTACTGAGGCTGCACCACTATACTACACTACCAACACCCTGCAATACTGAAACTGCACCACTACACTACCAACACCCTGCACTACCGAGGCTGCACTACTACTCTACCAACACCCTGCACTACAGAGGCTGCACCACTACACTACCAACACCCTGCACTACAGAGGCTGCATCATTACACTACCAACACCCTGCACTACTGAGGCTGCACCATTACACTACACTACCAACACCCTGCACTACCAAGGCTGCACCACTACACTACACTACCAACAGCCTACATTACTGAGGCTGCACCACTACACTACCAACACCCTGCACTACCGAGGCTGCACCACTACACTACCAACACCCTGCACTACCGAGGCTGCACCACTACACTACCAACTCCCTGCACTACTGAGGATGCATCCCTACACTGCCAACACCCTGCACTACTGAGGCTGCACCACTACACTACCAACACCCTGCACTATTGAGGCTGCACCACTACACTACCAACACCCTGCACTACCGAGGCTGCACCACTACACTACCAACACCCTGCACTACCGAGGCTGCACCACTACACTACCAACACCCTGCACTACCGAGGCTGCACCACTACACTACCAACACCCTGCACTACCGAGGCTGCACCACTACACTACACTACCAACACCCTATACTACCGAGGCTGCACCACTAAACTATCAACACCCTGCACTACCGAGGCTGCACCACTACACTACCAACACCCTGCACTACCGAGTCTGCACCACTACACTACCAACACCCTGCACTACCGAGGCTGCACCACTACACTACCAACACCCTGCACTACCGAGGCTGCACCACTACACTACCAACACCCTGCACTACCGAGGCTGCACCACTACACTACCAACACCCTGCACTACCGAGGGTGCACCACTACACTACACTACAAACACCATATACTACCGAGGCTGCACCACTACACTACCAATACCCTGCACTACCGAGGCTGCACCACTACACTACCAACACCCTGCACTACCGAGGCTGCACCACTACACTACCAACACCCTGCACTACCGAGGCTGCACCACTACACTACCAACACCCTGCACTACCAAGGCTGCACCACTACACTACCAACACCCTGCACTACCGAGGCTGCACCACTACACTACCAACACCCTGCGCTACCGAGGCTGCACCACTACACTACCAGTAACCTGCACTACCGAGGCTGCACCATTACACTGCCAACACCCTGCACTACCGAGGCTGCACCACTACACTAAACTACACTACCAACAACACCCTGCACTACCGAGGCTGCACCACTACACTACACTACCAACACCCTGCACTACCGAGGCTGCACCACTACACTACCAACACCCTGCACTACCGAGGCTGCACCACTACACTACCAACACCCTGCACTACTGAGGCTGCACCACTACACTACCAACACCCTGCACTACCGAGGCTGCACCACTACACTACCAACACCCTGCACTACCGAGGCTGCACCACTACACTACCAACACCCTGCACTACCGAGGCTGCACCACTACACTACCAACACCCTGCACTACCGAGGCTGCACCACTACACTACCAACACCCTGCACTACCGAGGCTGCACCACTACACTACCAACACCCTGCACTACCGAGGCTGCACCACTACACTACACTACCAACACCCTGCAACACCGAGGCTGCACCACTACACTACCAACACCCTGCACTACCAAGGCTGCACCACTACACTACCAACACCCTGCACTACCGAGGCTGCACCACTACACTACCAACACCCTGCACTACCGAGGCTGCACCACTACACTACCAACACCCTGCACTACCGAGGCTGCACCACTACACTACCAACACCCTGCACTACCGGGGCTGCACCACTACACTACCAACACCCTGCACTATTGAGGCTGCGCCACTACACTACCAACACCCTGCACTACCGAGGCTGCACCACTACACTACCAAAACCCTGCACTACCGGGGCTGCACCACTACACTACCAACACCCTGCACTATTGAGGCTGCACCACTATACTACCAACACCCTGCACTACCGAGGCTGCACCACTACACTACCAACACCCTGCACTACCTAGGCTGCACCACTACACTACCAACACCCTGCACTACCGAGTCTGCACCACTACACTACCAACACCCTGCACTACCAAAGCTGCACCACTACACTACCAACACCCTGCACTACCGGGCTGCACCACTACACTACCAACACCCTGCACTACCGAGGCTGCACCACTACACTACCAATACCCTGCACTACCGAGGCTGCACCACTACACTACCAACACCCTGCACTACCGAGGCTGAACCACTACACTACCAACACCCTGCACTACCGAGGCTGCACCACTACACTACCAACACCCTGCACTACCGAGGCTGCACCACTACACTACCAACACCCTGCACTACCGGGCTGCACCACTACACTACCAACACCCTGCACTACCGAGGCTGCACCACTACACTACCAACACCCTGCACTACCGAGGCTGCACCACTACACTACCAACACCCTGCACTACCGAGGCTGAACCACTACACTACCAACACCCTGCACTACCGAGGCTGCACCACCACTCTACACTACCAACACCCTGCACTACCGAGGCTGCATCACTACACTACAAACACCCTGCACTACCGAGTCTGCACCACTACACTACCAACACCCTGCACTACCGAGGCTGCACCTCTACACTACCAACACCCTGCACTACCGAGGCTGCACAACTACACTACTAACACCCTGCACTACCGAGGCTACACCTTTTCACTACCAACACCCTGCACTACTGAGGCTGCACCACTATACTACACTACCAACACCCTGCAATACTGAAACTGCACCACTACACTACCAACACCCTGCACTACCGAGGCTGCACTACTACTCTACCAACACCCTGCACTACAGAGGCTGCACCACTACACTACCAACACCCTGCACTACAGAGGCTGCACCATTACACTACCAACACCCTGCACTACTAAGGCTGCACCATTACACTACACTACCAACACCCTGCACTACCAAGGCTGCACCACTACACTACACTACCAACAGCCTACATTACTGAGGCTGCACCACTACACTACCAACACCCTGCACTACCGAGGCTGCACCACTACACTACCAACACCCTGCACTACCGAGGCTGCACCACTACACTACCAACTCCCTGCACTACTGAGGATGCATCACTACACTACCAACACCCTGCACTACCGAGGCTGCACCACTACACTACCAACACCCTGCACTACCGAGGCTGCACCACTACACTACCAACTCCCTGCAATACTGAGGATGCATCACTACACTACCAACACCCTGCACTACTGAGGCTGCACCACTACACTACCAACTCCCTGCACTACTGAGGATGCATCACTACACTGCCAACACCCTGCACTACCGAGGCTGCACCACTACACTACCAACACCCTGCACTACCAAGGCTGCACCACTACACTACCAACTCCCTGCAATACTGAGGATGCATCACTACACTACCAACACCCTGCACTACTGAGGCTGCACCACTACACTACCAACACCCTGCACTACCGAGGCTGCACCACTACACTACCAACTCCCTGCAATACTGAGGATGCATCACTACACTACCAACACCCTGCACTACTGAGGCTGCACCACTACACTACCAACACCCTGCACTACCGAGGCTGCACCACTACACTACCAACACCCTGCACTACCGAGGCTGCACCACTACACTACCAACACCCTGCACTACCGAGGCTGCACCACTACACTACACTACCAACACCCTGCACTACCGAGGCTGCACCACTATACTACCAACACCCTGCACTACTGAGGCTGCACCACTACACTACCAACACCCTGCACTACCGAGGCTGCACCACTACACTACCAACACCCTGCACTACCGAGGCTGCACCACTACACTACCAACTCCCTGCAATACTGAGGATGCATCACTACACTACCAACACCCTGCACTACTGAGGCTGCACCACTACACTACCAACACCCTGCACTACCGAGGCTGCACCACTACACTACCAACATCCTGCACTAACGAGGCTGCACCACTACACTACCAACACCCTGCACTACCGAGGCTGCACCACTACACTACCAACACCCTGCACTACCGAGGCTGCACCAGTACACTACACTACCAACACCCTGCACTACCGAGGCTGCACCACTACACTACCAACACCCTGCACTACCGAGGCTGCACCACTACACTACCAACACCGTGCACTACTGAGGCTGCACCACTACACTACCAACACCCTGCACTACTGAGGCTGCACCACTACACTACCAACACCCTGCACTACTGAGGCTGCACCACTACACTACCAACACCCTGCACTACTGAGGCTGCACCACTACACTACCAACACCCTGCACTACTGAGGCTGCACCTCTACACTACCAACACCCTGCACTACCGAGGCTGCACAACTACACTACTAACACCCTGCACTACCGAGGCTACACCTTTTCACTACCAACACCCTGCACTACTGAGGCTGCACCACTATACTACACTACCAACACCCTGCAATACTGAAACTGCACCACTACACTACCAACACCCTGCACTACCGAGGCTGCACTACTACTCTACCAACACCCTGCACTACAGAGGCTGCACCACTACACTACCAACACCCTGCACTACAGAGGCTGCACCATTACACTACCAACACCCTGCACTACTGAGGCTGCACCATTACACTACACTACCAACACCCTGCACTACCAAGGCTGCACCACTACACTACACTACCAACAGCCTACATTACTGAGGCTGCACCACTACACTACCAACACCCTGCACTACCGAGGCTGCACCACTACACTACCAACACCCTGCACTACCGAGGCTGCACCACTACACTACCAACTCCCTGCACTACTGAGGATGCATCACTACACTACCAACACCCTGCACTACCGAGGCTGCACCACTACACTACCAACACCCTGCACTACCGAGGCTGCACCACTACACTACCAACTCCCTGCAATACTGAGGATGCATCACTACACTACCAACACCCTGCACTACTGAGGCTGCACCACTACACTACCAACACCCTGCACTACCAAGGCTGCACCACTACACTACCAACACCCTGCACTACCGAGGCTGCACCACTACACTACCAACACCCTGCACTACTGAGGCTGCACCACTACACTACCAACACCCTGCACTACCGAGGCTGCACCACTACACTACCAACTCCCTGCAATACTGAGGATGCATCACTACACTACCAACACCCTGCACTACTGAGGCTGCACCACTACACTACCAACACCCTGCACTACCGAGGCTGCACCACTACACTACCAACACCCTGCACTACCGAGGCTGCACCACTACACTACCAACACCCTGCACTACCGAGGCTGCACCACTACACTACACTACCAACACCCTGCACTACCGAGGCTGCACCACTATACTACCAACACCCTGCACTACTGAGGCTGCACCACTACACTACCAACACCCTGCACTACCGAGGCTGCACCACTACACTACCAACACCCTGCACTACCGAGGCTGCACCACTACACTACCAACTCCCTGCAATACTGAGGATGCATCACTACACTACCAACACCCTGCACTACTGAGGCTGCACCACTACACTACCAACACCCTGCACTACCGAGGCTGCACCACTACACTACCAACACCCTGCACTACCGAGGCTGCACCAGTACACTACACTACCAACACCCTGCACTACCGAGGCTGCACCACTACACTACCAACACCCTGCACTACCGAGGCTGCACCACTACACTACCAACACCGTGCACTACTGAGGCTGCACCACTACACTACCAACACCCTGCACTACTGAGGCTGCACCACTACACTACCAACACCCTGCACTACCGAGGCTGCACCACTACACTACCAACACCCTACACTACCGATGCTGCACCACTACACTACCAACACCGTGCACTACTGAGGCTGCACCACTACACTACCAACACCCTGCACTACTGAGGCTGCACCACTACACTACCAACACCCTGCACTACCGAGGCTGCACCACTACACTACCAACACCCTACACTACCGATGCTGCACCACTACACTACACTACACTACCAACAACCTGCACTACCGAGACTGCACCACTACACTACCAACACCCTGCACTACCGAGGCTGCACCACTACACTACCAACACCGTGCACTACTGAGGCTGCACCACTACACTACCAACACCCTGCACTACTGAGGCTGCACCACTACACTACCAACACCCTGCACTACCGAGGCTGCACCACTACACTACCAACACCCTACACTACCGAGGCTGCACCACTACACTACCAACACCCTGCACTACCGAGGCTGCACCACTATACTACCAAAACCGTGCACTACTGAGGCTGCACCACTACACTACCAACACCCTGCACTACCGAGGCTGCACCACTACACTACCAACACCCTGCACTACTGAGGCTGCACCACTACACTACCAACACCCTGCACTACCGAGGCTGCACCACTACACTACCAACACCCTACACTACCGAGGCTGCACCACTACACTACCAACACCCTGCACTACCGAGGCTGCACCACTATACTACCAACACCGTGCACTACTGAGGCTGCACCACTACACTACCAACACCCTGCACTACCGAGGCTGCACCACTACACTACCAACACCCTACACTACCGATGCTGCACCACTACACTACACTACACTACCAACAACCTGCACTACCGAGGCTGCACCACTACACTACCAACACCCTGCACTACCGAGGCTGCACCACTACACTACCAACACCGTGCACTACTGAGGCTGCACCACTACACTACCAACACCCTGCACTACTGAGGCTGCACCACTACACTACCAACACCCTGCACTACCGAGGCTGCACCACTACACTACCAACACCCTACACTACCGAGGCTGCACCACTACACTACCAACACCCTGCACTACCGAGGCTGCACCACTATACTACCAACACCGTGCACTACTGAGGCTGCACCACTACACTACCAACACCCTGCACTACTGAGGCTGCACCACTACACTACCAACACCCTGCACTACCGAGGCTGCACCACTACACTACCAACACCCTACACTACCGATGCTGCACCACTACACTACACTACACTACCAACAACCTGCACTACCGAGGCTGCACCACTACACTACCAACACCCTGCATTACCGAGGCTGCACCACTACACTACACTACAAACACCCTGCACTACTGAGGCTGCACCACTACACTACCAACACACTGCACTACTGAGGCTGCACCACTACACTACCAACACCCTGCACTACCGAGGCTGCACCACTACACTACACTACCAACACCCTGCACTTCCGAGGCTGCACCACTACACTACCAACACCCTGCACAACCGAGGCTGCACCACTACACTACCAACACCCAGCACCACTGAGGCTATAACACTATGCAAACAACACTATCAACACCCTGCATCACCAACACATGCTTGTCTTCCAAAAGTCAGGTGACTCTCCTGGCCCCCCCGGAAGAGCAGGCAAGTCTCCCGATTTTTCAGGTCCCCCCCTGCCTGGCTACCCACTTAGTGAATAAAGAGGATTCTTGCTGAATCGCGTCATCATAGCCACACCCGCTGCTGTATAATGCCGGTAATCGCGGCATTACAGAGCAGGGGGCATGGCTTTAATGATGTGCCATGATAACCCCGCCCCCACTCCGCCTCCATCCTGCCCCTATGCACATCATAGCCCTGCCCCGCTCCGCTGCTGGGCCAACCTGGCTGCTCTCTCCCGGAGAGAGCAGCCAGGATGTCGGCATGTATGCCGTAACACAACACTACCAAGGCTGCAACACTACACATATGGGGTCATTCCGAGTTGATCGCTTGCTAGCTACTTTTTGCAGCGCTGCGAGCAGATAGTCGCCGCCTATAGGGGAGTGTATTTTTGCTTTGCAAGTGTGCGATCACATGTGCAGCCGCGTGGTACAAAAACATTTGGTGCAGTTTTTAAGTAGGTCTGAACTTATTCAGCCACTGCGATCACTTCAGCCTGTCCAGGACCGGAATTGACGTCAGACACCCGCCCTGCAAACGTCTGGACACGCCTGCGTTTTTCCGACCACTCCCAGAAAATGGTCAGTTGCCACCCACAAATGCCTTCTTCCTGTCAAGATCCTTGCGAACAGCTGTGCGAATGGATTCTTCGTAAAACCCATCGCACAGCAACGATCCGCTTTGTACCCGTGCAATGCGCCTGCGCATTGCGGGGCATACGCATACGCAGTTCTGACCTGATCCTCAGCGCTGCAAAAAACGCTAGCAATCGATCAGGTCTGACTGACCCCCATGTGCAGTGGAGTTTAAGCACGTGTGAAGAAATCGCATATACCGGAAAAAAGTTCAATACACGTTATTACCAGCACAGGCGGGTTACAGCACCAGGCTGGCAGTGCAGGTTATTAAGCAGCTCTGAACACAGCTCATATTGCAGGATCAGTGGTCAGATATCCCCATGGGTGTAGTATGGTATGTCGGCGGTTGGGGTCCCAGCATACCGGCACCGGAATCCCGACCACCGGCATACCGACAGCTGGGCGAGTGCAAACGAGCCCCTTGTGGGCTCGCTACGCTCACCATGCTGCGGGCATGGTGGCACGCTATGCGCAACACGCTATCTATTCTCCCTCCAGGGGGGTCATGGACCCCCAAGAGGGAGAAAAGCTGTCGGTATGCCGGCAGTCGGGATTCCGGCACCGGGATGCTGGTTGTTGGGAGTCTGGCCGCCGGCAACCTGAAGACCACCCACCCCCATCACAAGCCCCGTTCTGTGCTCTGAACACATTCTTAAAGGCTGCACCTTCATTAATTAGCCTAGCTCCTGGCTGACAACTGATTGATGCAACACCTGATCTGGACTGTCCGGTCCTGCTGCTTTGCTCTGCTAAACCTGTGAAATCCAGATGTTCCACATTAACTTCATGTGGAACTATTCTGTCTCTGCCACTCCCGGCAAAGATCAAAAAATCTAATATAAAGTAGAGATGAGCCGTCAGGATTCATTGAAACCAGAGTTGCTCCGAACATTGGGGACCCAAGTTCACCGGAGCTGTGGCTTGGGTGTTCTCTTCTCACCAGACTCGGATCCCACATCGAGCCCAAACATCATCCTCCCGGCATCAGGTTCTCGCAGGACTTCAATTCTATAAAAGACTCAACACCGTTTCACACTAACGCACGCTGCTGAAAGCTGTGCTGTACTCTGCTGTAGTGGCTGTACTGAGGCATATATAAGCCCTTTGATCCATACAGTTTGAAACGAGCTGCAAGTTTAAAAATAAAAGTATATATCTATTGTTTGTAGTGGTTGCTGAGCTTTACTCTAGTGCGCTTTCTTCATGTGCATCTGTCAGATAGGAACAAGGGTGCAGGTGCACCCTACACCAGTTAAATTATAACAACCATCATATCCAAGGTTCTTGGCATATATTGGCCAGTATATGAGCCTGCCCACCTACTTCACGGTGACCTCGTTGGACAGGTCCCTCACATTATAGGGGTTCACCTCTGGGGTGCAGAGCACCCCAAAACTACCCCAGCCACTCCACCCCGGGGCATCACACAGATAAGGGATAGAAGTGAGAAATCAATGTTAGGCAAATGAAAGAGGCTGATGAGTGTTAGAGAGAGGACAGCAGTAATGTGTCAGAGGGTTAGAGAAAGGACAGCAGTAAGGTGTCAGAGTGTTAGAGAGAGGACAGCAGTAAGGTGTCAGAGCGTCAGAGAGAGGACAGCAGTAAGGTGTCTAAGTGTTAGAGAGAGGACAGCAGTAAGGTGTCAGAGTGTTAGAGAGAGGACAGCAGTAAGGTGTCAGTGTGTTAGAGAGAGGACAGCAGTAAGGTGTCAGAGTGTCAGAGAGAGGACAGCAATAAGGTGTCACAGTGTTAGAGAGAGGACAGCAGTAAGGTGTCAGAGTGTTAGAGAGAGGACAGCAGTAAGGTGTCAGAGTGTCAGAGAGAAGACAGCAGTAAGGTGTCAGAGTGTTAGAGAGAGGACAGCAGTAAGGTGTCAGAGTGTTATAGAGAGGGCAGCAGTAAGGTGTCAGAGTGTTAGAGAGAGGACAGCAGTAAGGTGTCAGAGTGTTAGAGAGAGGACAGCATTAAGGTGTCAGAGTGTTAGAGAGAGGACAGCAGTAAGGTGTCAGTGTTAGAGATAGGACAGCAGTAAGGTGTCAGAGTGTTAGAGAGAGGACAACATTAAGGTGTCAGAGTGTTAGAGGACAGCAGTAAGGTGTCAGAGTGTTAGAGGACAGCAGTAAGGTGTCAGAGTGTTAGAGAGAGGACAGCAGTAAGGTGTCAGAGTGTTAGAGAGAGGACAGCAGTAAGGTGTCAGTGTTAGAGATAGGACAGCAGTAAGGTGTCAGAGTGTTAGAGGACAGCAGTAAGGTGTCAGAGTGTTAGAGGACAGCAGTAAGGTGTCAGTGTTAGAGAGAGGACAGCAGTAAGGTGTCAGAGTGTTAGAGAGAGGACAGCAGTAAGGTGTCAGTGTTAGAGATAGGACAGCAGTAAGGTTTCAGAGTGTTAGAGAGAGGACAGCAGTAAGGTGTCAGAGTGTTAGAGAGAGGATGACAGTAAGGTGTCAGAGTGTTAGAGAGAGGACAGCAGTAAGGTGTCAGAGTGTTAGAGAGAGGATGACAGTAAGGTGTCAGAGTGTTAGAGAGAGGACAGCAGTAAGGTGTCAGAGTGTTAGAGAGAGGACAGCAGTAAGGTGTCAAAGTGTTAGAGATAGGACAGCAGTAAGGTGTCAGAGTGTTAGAGATAGGACAGCAGTAAGGTGTCAGAGTGTTAGAGAGAGGACAGCAGTAAGGTGTCAGAGTGTTAGAGAGAGGACAGCAGTAAGGTGTCAGTGTGTTAGAGAGAGGACAGCAGTAAGGTGTCAGAGTGTTAGAGATAGGACAGCAGTAAGGTGTCAGAGTGTTAGAGAGAGGACAGCAGTAAGGTGTCAGAGTGTTAGAGAGAGGACAGCAGTAAGGTGTCAGTGTGTTAGAGAGAGGACAGCAGTAAGGTGTCAGAGTGTTAGAGAGAGGACAGCAGTAAGGTGTCAGAGTGTTAGAGAGAGGACAGCAGTAAGGTGTCAGTGTTAGCGATAGGACAGCAGTAAGGTGTCAGAGTGTTAGAGAGAGGACAGCAGTAAGGTGTCAGAGTGTTAGAGAGAGGACAGCAGTAAGGTGTCAGAGTGTTAGAGAGAGGACAGCAGTAAGGTGTCAAAGTGTTAGAGATAGGACAGCAGTAAGGTGTCAGAGTGTTAGAGAGAGGACAGCAGTAAGGTGTCAGAGGGTTAGAGAAAGGACAGCAGTAAGGTGTCAGAGTGTTAGTGAGAGGACAGCAGTAAGGTGTTAGAGTGTTAGAGAGAGGACAGCAGTAAGGTGTCAGAGTGTTAGAGAGAGGACAGCAGTAAGGTGTCAAAGTGTTAGAGATAGGACAGCAGTAAGGTGTCAGAGTGTTAGAGAGAGGACAGCAGTAAGGTGTCAGAGGGTTAGAGAGAGGACAGCAGTAAGGTGTCAGGGTTAGAGAGAGGACAGCAGTAAGGTGTCAGAGGGTTAGAGAGAGGACAGCAGTAAGGTGTCAGAGGGTTAGAGAGAGAACAGCAGTAAGGTGTCAGTGTTAAGGGGGTACACACCTAGAGATGTGTGCTGAGCGATTTATCACAGACCTTGCTTTGTTCACATGCATTTGTATGCACTGTGATACTATGCACTGATCTGTTACTTGACAAATGGATAACGATTAGTTTAGAGAAAAGAAACCAAATACTAGTGCAGCAGCTGCTGCCACCAGTCATGATAACAAAGCTAGTCCAGCAACGTCATCTACTAAAGCCATTGCTCAATGGCATAGCGGATCAAAGTCAGGGCATCTAAAATAAAAACCCAAAATACAATGTTGAAGAAACATAGAAACATAGAATGTGACAGCAGATAAGAACCATTTGGCTCATCTAGTCTGTCCCTTTTTTTACCATATTTTTATCTCAAACCTTATTTGATCCTTATTTCTCTTTAAGGATATCCTTATGTCTATCCCATGCATGTTTACATTGCTCTACTGTCTTAGCCTCTACCACCTCTGATGGCAGGCTATTCCACTTGTCCACTACCCTTTTGTTGAAGTTATTTTTCCTCAAATTTCCCTTGAACCTCCCCCCCCTCCACTCTGCATGTCCTCGTGTCCTATTGCTTCACTTCCTTTGGAGAATGTTTCCCTCCTGGACTTTGTTAAAAACCCTGATATATTTCAAAGTCTCTATCATGTCCCCCCTTTACCTTCTCTGCTCAAAACTATACATATTGAGATTTCTTAGTCTTTCCGGGTAAGTTGTGTGATGTAGGCCATGCACCATTTTAGTTGCCCTTCTCTGTACAGTCTCTAATGTATTTATATCCTTCTGGAGATATGGTCTCCAGAACTGGATACAGTATTCTAAATGAGGCCGTACCAATGACCTATACAGTGGCATTATTACTTCTTTCTTTCTGCTGCTGATTCCTCACCCAGTGCAGCCAAGCATCTGACTAGCCTTCCTCATTGCTGTGTTACATTGCTTACCTGCCTTTAAGTCATCTGAAATAGTGACTCCTAGATCCCTTTCCTCCTCAGTAGTCCCCAGTATAGCGCCATTAATACTATATTTATCCTTTATGTCACCTGAAATAGTGACTCCTAGATCCCTTTCCTCCTCAGTAGTTTCCAGTATAGTGCCATTAATACTATATTTATCCTTTATGTCACCGGAGATAATGATTCCTAGATCCCTTTCCTCCTCAGTAGTCTCCAGTATAGTGCCATTAATACTATATTTATCCTTTGTGTCACCTGATATAGTGACTCCTCGATCCCTTTCCTCCTCAGTAGTTCCCAGTATAGCGCAATTAATACTATATTTATCCTTTATGTCACCTGAGACAATGACTCCTAGATCCCTTTCCTCCTCAGTAGTTTCCAGTATAGTGCCATTAATACTATATTTATCCTTTATGTCACCTGAGACAATGACTCCTAGATCCATTTCCTCCTCAGTAGTTCCCAGTATAGTGCCATTAATACTATATTTATCCTTTATGTCACCTGAGATAGTGACTCCTAGATCTCTTTCCTCCTCAGTAGTTCCCAGTATAATGCCATTAATACTATATTTATCCTTTATGTCACCTGAAATAGTGACTCCTAGATCCCTTTCCTCCTCAGTAGTTTCCAGTATAGTGCCATTAATACTTTATTTATCCTTTATGTCACCTTAAATAGTGACTCCTAGATCCCTTTCCTCCTCAGTAGTTCCCAGTATAGTGCCATTAATACTATATTTATCCTTTATGTCACCTGAGATAATGACTCCTAGATCCCTTTCCTCCTCAGTAGTTCCCAGTATAGTGCCATTAATACTATATTTATCCTTTATGTCACCTGAGATAGTGACTCCTAGATCCCTTTCCTCCTCAGTAGTTCCCAGTAAACTGCCATTAATACTATAGTTATCCTTTATGTCACCTGAGATAGTGACTCCTAGATCCCTTTCCTCCTCAGTAGTTTCCAGTATAGTGCCATTAATACTTTATTTATCCTTTATGTCACCTTAAATAGTGACTCCTAGATCCCTTTCCTCCTCAGTAGTTCCCAGTATAGTGCCATTAATACTATATTTATCCTTTATGTCACCTGAGATAATGACTCCTAGATCCCTTTCCTCCTCAGTAGTTCCCAGTATAGTGCCATTAATACTATATTTATCCTTTATGTCACCTGAGATAGTGACTCCTAGATCCCTTTCCTCCTCAGTAGTTCCCAGTAAACTGCCATTAATACTATATTTATCCTTTATGTCACCTGAGATAGTGACTCCTAGATCCCTTTCCTCCTCAGTAGTTTCCAGTATAGTGTCATTAATACTATATTTAGCCTTTATGTTACCTGAGATAGTGACTCCTAGATCCCTTTCCTCCTCAGTAGTTCCCAGTAAACTGCCATTAATACTATAGTTATCCTTTATGTCACCTGAGATAGTGACTCCTAGATCCCTTTCCTCCTCAGTAGTTTCCAGTATAGTGCCATTAATACTTTATTTATCCTTTATGTCACCTTAAATAGTGACTCCTAGATCCCTTTCCTCCTCAGTAGTTCCCAGTATAGTGCCATTAATACTATATTTATCCTTTATGTCACCTGAGATAATGACTCCTAGATCCCTTTCCTCCTCAGTAGTTCCCAGTATAGTGCCATTAATACTATATTTATCCTTTATGTCACCTGAGATAGTGACTCCTAGATCCCTTTCCTCCTCAGTAGTTCCCAGTAAACTGCCATTAATACTATAGTTATCCTTTATGTCACCTGAGATAGTGACTCCTAGATCCCTTTCATCCTCAGTAGTTCCAGTATAGTGCCATTAATACTATATTTATCCTTTATGTCACCTGAGATAGTGACTCCTAGATCCCTTTCCTCCTCAGTAGTTTCCAGTATAGTGTCATTAATACTATATTTAGCCTTTATGTTACCTGAGATAGTGACTCCTAGATCCCTTTCCTCCTCAGTAGTTTCCAGTATAGTGCCATTAATACTATATTTATCATTTATGTCACCTGAAATAGTGACTCCTAGATCCCTTTCCTTCTCAGTAGTTTCCAGTATAGTGCCATTAATACTATATTTATCCTTTATGTCACCTGAGATAGTGACTCCTAGATCCCTTTCCTCCTCAGTAGTTCCCAGTATAGTGCCATTAATACTATATTTATCCTTTATGTCACCTGAGATAGTGACTCCTAGATCCCATTCCTCCTCAGTAGTTCCCAGTATAGTGCCATTAATACTATATTTATCCTTTATGTCACCTGAAATAGTGACTCCTAGATCCCTTTCCTCCTCAGTAGTCTCCAGTATAGTGCCATTATACTATATTTATCCTTTATGTCACCTGAAATAGTGACTCCTAGATCCCTTTCCTCCTCAGTAGTTCCCAGTATAGTGCCTTTAATACTATATTTATCCTTTATGTCACCTGAAATAGTGACTCCTAGATCCCTTTCCTCCTCAGTAGTCTCCAGTATAGTGCCGTTAATACTATATTTATCTTTTATGTCACCTGAAATAGTGACTTCTAGATCCCTTTCCTCCTCAGTAGTTTCCAGTATAGTGTCTTTAATACTATATTTAGCCTTTGGATTTTTGAGACCCAAGTGCATGATTTTGCATTTTTTGGCATTAAACTGTAATTGCCAGACTCTTGACCATTACCCTAGTCTACCTAGATCCTCAATCATTTGTTTTACCCCACCTGATGTGTCTACCCTGTTGCATACCTTTGTGTCATCTACAAAGAGGCATACTTTCACTTTAATGCCATTTGCAATGTCACCAGTAAAGATATTAAAAAGCACTGGTCCAAGTACAGATCCCTGGGGTACTACACTGGTAACATTTCCCTCCTGTGGATGCACTCCATTTACCACAACTCTCTTTTTTCTATCCTGCAACCAAGATCTTATCCATTCAATAATCCTAATATCCAATCCCAAACTTTCCAGTTTATTTAGCAGTTTGCGATGTTGAACTGTGTCAAAAGCCTTATTAAAGTCTAGATAAGCTATATCCACGGCTCCACCGTTATCACTTTAGTCACACAGTTAAAAACATCAATAAGATTTGATTGACATGATCTCCCCCCAGTGAATCAGTGCTGTTTGGGTTCCTGTAAATTGCTGAATTTGATATAATCTACAACTCTTTCTTTTAAAAGTGTTTCCATCAATTTCCCTACTACTGATGTAAGGCTTACTGGTCTGTAGTTGTTTGCCTCTTCCTTGCTTCCACTTTTGTGCAGTGGGACTACGTTAGCTCTTTTCCAGTCCTCTGGAATTACTCTGTAATGACTCGTTGAATAATTCTGTCAATGGTACTACCAGCACCCCTTTAAGTTTTTTTAGTAAAAACACCTCTGATAAAGAGAAGGTTTGGTGCAGATAAACATAAAATTGCAAACATGCCATTCACCACACACAATGGGAAGGAACAGCTCAGGTCTTGGCCTTTATTTCTGAGTAGTGGTTCTGCAACTGTCAGTGAGGCATCTTCTGCTTCTCATGATGATACAAGACCTTTTCACTCAGAGTCTAGAATAGGCTTAAAAAATTAAAACTACTTAGGCAGTAGAAAAAAACTGTGTGTTCAGAACCATTAGACACTCCTAAGGAACGTTTAGGGGTGTCCACGTCAGCTATGTGTGAATCTGACATTTCTCACACTGTCCTCATAGAGAAGCCTCATTCGCCTCCTTCCACCATTTCTGTACCATCTGCACATGTGGGAAACAGTACAAGCAAAGATGGTGATGAGGACATAATAGAATTTTAGGACTTGTGTGTGGAAGAGGAACAGTATGAGGGTGGTATCTGGTTACTACTACTATCTAGCAATGAGGATGTTGATGTTGTTGTTTGTATAAGTCATCCACCAGTGGCTGCAGTTCTTGCCCATGATAAAACAAAGTAATTGAAGTGCATGGGCATTAGACCAAAAATGCCACCTCTTGGGTGTGGAATCATTTTGACCCAAATTCTGACAATGTTTGTGAAGGCTTCTGCTCCATTTGTGAGGCCAAAGTTAGTAGAGGTAGGGTTGTTAGCCATCTAGGCACCTCGTCCATGTTATGTCATTTGTGGCGAGTTTATGAAATTTATTTTACAAGATTATAATGTAATTAACCTCATCATCATCAACCTCCTCATTACTGATCGGAGATCGTCCTTCTACAATGTTTTGTGTGGGCTAGGGGTGTGCGCTGGGACATGTTTTGTGTGGGCTAGGGGTGGGCGCTGGGACATTTATTGTGTTTTATGTTTTGGTTTTGGATTTGCATCTCTTTCATGTTTTGGATCTGTATTAGTTTTTCCAAAACCGCCCTTGTGGGTTTTGGATCTGGATTTTTGAGACCCAAGTGCCTGTTTTTGCTTTTTTTGGCATTAAACTGTATTTGCCTCACACTTGATCATTCCTCTAGTCTACCTAGATCCTCAATCATTTGTTTTACCCCACCTGGTGTGTCTACCCTGTTGCATACCTTTGTGTCATCTGCAAAAAGGCATGCTTTCCCTTTAATGCCATTTGCAATGTCACCAATAAAGATATTAAAAAGCACTGGTCCAAGTACAGATCCCTGGGGTACTCCACTGGTAACATTTCCCTCCTGTGAATGCACTCCATTTACCACAACTCTCTGTTTTCTATCCTGCAACCAAGATCTTATCCATTCAATAATCCTAATATCCAATCCCAAACTTTCAAGTTTATTTAGCAGTCTGCGATGTGGAACAGTGTCAAAAGCCTTACTAAAGTCTAGATAAGCTATATCTATGGCTCCACCTTTATCCATCACTTTAGTCACACAGTCAAAAAAGTCATTAAGATTTGTTTGACATGATCTCCCCGCAGGGAATCCATCCTGTAAATTGCTGGATTTGAATAATCTACAACTTTCTTTTAAGAGTGTTTCCATTCATCAATTTCCCTACTACTGATGTAAGGCTCATTAGTCTGTAGTTGTTTGCCTCTTCCTTGCTTCCACTTTTGTGCAGTGGGACTACGTTCACTGGTTTCCAGTCCTCTGGAATTACTCCTGTACCTAGTGACTGATTGAATGATTCTGTTAATGATGCTACCAGCACCTCTTTAAGTTCTTTTAGTACTGTATCCTTGGATGTATTTCATGTGGCCATGTTGATTTGTCCACTTTCAGCTTTGACATTTCTGTTAGGACCTTCTCCTCTGTAAATGCACTTGTTTCATTTTTCTGAATATCCCTGCAACTTACCTGTGCCCCCTTCCCCTCTCTTTCAGTAGTGAATACTGAGCAAAAATAATTATTAAGATGATCTGCAATTACATTGTCTCCCTCAACAAGACTCCCAGTCTCTGTCTTTAGTTTTATAATTCCGCCTTTTGTTTTTCTCCTTTCACTTATATACCTTCTCCATATATACTGTACCTTCTCCTTTGCCCACTGACTGGGCAATTTTCTCCTCAGCTTGTGCCTTGGCACATCTGATTACCTTCTTAGTCTCCTTCTGTCTAACAAGATATACCTCTTTGTTCTCATTATTTTATGTTATTATATTTCCTAAAAGCCATCTCTTTTGCTTCACAATACTTGCTACTTCTTTTGCAAACCACACTGGCTTCCTTTTCCTTGTGTTTTTCCTAGTGCTTTTGATACAAAGGTCTGTTGCCTTCAATATTGCACTTTTTAATGTTTCCCACCTCTCCTGCACTGCTTCCAAGTTCCACTCTGCCAAAGAATCACTTACACATGTTCCCATCCCTACAAAATCATCTTCCTAAAATCCAACACCTTTGTTTTTGTATGGGATGAGTCTGTCTCTGTCTTTATGCTGAACCATACTGCTTGATGATCACTGGATCCCAGGTTTTCACCCACTTTTACGTCAGATATTGTGTCGCCATTTGTAGATATTAACTGTAACATTGCATCTTTCCTAGTAGGCTCCCTCACTAATTGGTGGAGGGATGCTCCCTGCAAGGAATTCAAAATGTCCCTACTTCTAGTGGAACTAGCAACAGACACCTCCCAGTTTACATCAGGAAGATTAAAGTCTCCCATGATTATTACCTCTCCTTTATTGCCATTTTAGTGATGTCCTGCAACAGGTTCTTGTCGAGTTCCTCTTCCTGACCTGGTGGCCTGTATATCACGCCAATACGAATAATCAACTTCTCCTCTGTTTCTATGGACACCCAAAGAGCCTCAGTTTTTTTCTTTGTATTAAATTCGTATTTATGCTTTTCTTTTTACACACATTGCTACCACTCCTCTGATTCTTCCCATTCTGTCCTTCCTAAATAAAGTATATCCCGGTATAGCTATGTCCCAGTCATGATTTTCATTGCACCATGACTCTGTAATTGCCACAATATCTAGATCATCCCTTGTCATTATTGTATTTAGTTCTGGGATTTTATGTCCTAAGCTCCTAGCATTTGCAATAGCCTCAGGATTTCATCCCAGGCTGTGGAACTCCTTGGGAGGAGGGACTCTTTTTTTTTGTGGGGAGTCCTGACTCCCTGAGGAATTCCAGTCCTGGCTGACCAGACTGTTTGAGTGGGTTAACATTGGGATTTGGTTAGTTTTAAAACTGACCTTTGGTAAATCTGCAGATCCTATTCTTTTCTAAACATTGATTGTTGGTCCTGTGATCTAAAGTCAGTTTCTTGGTCTATTTGACTTTGGTAAACAATCAGATTGCAAAGCCAATGGAAAAACCAAAAACCCCAAACCAACCTTTAGTAAACATAAGAGATTCAGACTTCATAGTGTATAGAGAGACCAGGCCCCCAAATCCCCGAAACACTGTAGTATTTATCATGGGGCTTCATTAAAAACAATATTCATAAAATGTAATAAATACTGTAGTAGACTGAACATGTAAATGTTGTAACTTACTTTTTGGTATCTTCTAATTGAGTTTTGTCCAATCCTATAGATGGAATCAGATTTGTAAAAAAAAGAAAAGAAAAATATACGTTATGGTAAGAACTTACCGTTGATAACGGTATTTCTCCTATGTCCATATGTTCCACAGGATAACAATGGGATATGATGGAGCGATAGCGGATTGGCACCAAATGATCACAAGCTTTCAGTCCTCCCAGGATGCAACGGGCCCGTCCATATATCCCCGCCCACTGGCTCAGGCAAATCAGTTGGATTCCAAAGCATTTAGGCAGGAGCATTATGTAGAACCCTATCCATGTGAGTAGAACACACATGCACATCCTTCCATGCAAGAGGGAAGAGTTTAGTGAGTATAAAGATTCTCAAATCAGGTGCATCAGGGTGGGATCCCTGTGGAACCTGTGGACATAGGAGAAATACCTATAGGTAAGAAAAAGTTCTTACCATAACTAGAGATGAGCGGGTTCGGTTCCTCGGAATCCGAACCCCCCCGAACTTCAGCCTTTTTACACGGGTCCGAGGCAGACTCGGATCTTCCCGCCTTGCTCGGCTAACCCGAGCGCGCCCGAACGTCATCATCCCGCTGTCGGATTCTCGCGAGGCTCGTATTCTATCGCGAGACTCGGATTCTATATAAGGAGCCGCGCGTCGCCGCCATTTTCACACGTGCATTGAGATTGATAGGGAGAGGACGTGGCTGGCGTCCTCTCCGTTAGAATAGATAGAGACACTTGAGTTGATTACTTAGTAATTTTGGGGAGCATTAGGAGTACTCAGAGTGCAGAGTTTTGCTGATAGTTAGTTACTAGTGACTGACCACCACCAGTTTTATTTATTATTTAATATAATCCGTTCTCTGCCTGAAAAAAAACGATACACAGTCATATACCATATCTGTGCTCAGCCTCAGTGTGCTGCATGATAATATCATCTATGTATATCTGACTGTGCTGAGTGCTCACTGCTCACACAGCTGAATTGTGGGGGAGACTGGGGTGCAGTTATAGCAGGAGTACAGTGCACACTTTTGCTGCCAGTGTGACTGACCAGTGACCACCAGTATATTGTCTGCCTGAAAAAGTTAAACACTCCTGTGGTGTTTTTTTTTTTTATTCTATAAACGCATTCTGCTGACAGTGTCCAGCAGGTCCGTCATTCATTATATTATATAAATATTTACCTGCAGTAGTGTTATATTTTTTTTGTTCATCTCTATCATCTTTATCATCTCTATATTAGCAGACGCAGTACGGTAGTCCACGGCTGTGGCTACCTCTGTGTCGTCAGTGCTCGTCCATAATTGTATACCTACCTGTGGTGGGGTTTTTTTTTCTATCTTCTTCATACTAGTAGTTTAGGAGTCTGCTGACAGTGTCCAGCAGGTCCGTCATTATATTATATATACCTGCAATAGTGATATATATATATATTTTATATCATTATCATCTCTATACTAGCAGACGCAGTACGGTAGTCCATGGCTGTAGCTACCTCTGTGTCATCAGTGCTCATCCATAATTGTATACCTACCTGTGGTGGGGTTTTTTTTTCTATCTTCTTCATACTAGTAGTTTAGGAGTCTGCTGACAGTGTCCAGCAGGTCCTTCATTATATTATATATACCTGCAGTAGTGATATATATATATTTTTTATATCATTATCATCTCTATACTAGCAGACGCAGTACGGTAGTCCACGGCTGTAGCTACCTCTGTGTCGTCAGTGCTCGTCCATAATTGTATACCTACCTGTGGTGGGTTTTTTTTTTCTATCTTCTTCATACTAGTAGTTTAGGAGTCTGCTGACAGTGTCCAGCAGGTCCGTCATTATATTATATATACCTGCAGTAGTGATATATATATATTTTTTATATCATTATCATCTCTATACTAGCAGACGCAGTACGGTAGTCCACGGCTGTAGCTACCTCTGTGTCGTCAGTGCTCGTCCATAATTGTATACCTACCTGTGGTGGGTTTTTTTTTTCTATCTTCTTCATACTAGTAGTTTAGGAGTCTGCTGACAGTGTCCAGCAGGTCCGTCATTATATTATATATATCTGCAGTAGTGATATATATATTTTTTATATCATTATCATCTCTATACTAGCAGACGCAGTACGGTAGTCCACGGCTGTAGCTACCTCTGTGTCATCAGTGCTCGTCCATAATTGTATACCTACCTGTGGTGGGTTTTTTTTTTCTATCTTCTTCATACTAGTAGTTTAGGAGTCTGCTGACAGTGTCCAGCAGGTCCGTCATTATATTATATATACCTGCAGTAGTGATATATATATATTTTTTATATCATTATCATCTCTATACTAGCAGACGCAGTATGGTAGTCCACGGCTGTGGCTACCTCTGTGTCGTCAGTGCTCGTCCATAATTGTATACCTACCTGTGGTGGGGTTTTTTTTTCTATCTTCTTCATACTAGTAGATTAGTAGTCTGCTGACAGTGTCCAGCAGGTCCGTCATTATATTATATATACCTGCAGTAGTGATATATATATATATTTTTTATATCATTATCATCTCTATACTAGCAGACGCAGTACGGTAGTCCACGGCTGTAGCTACCTCTGTGTCGTCAGTGCTCGTCCATAATTGTATACCTACCTGTGGTGGGTTTTTTTTTTCTATCTTCTTCATACTAGTAGTTTAGGAGTCTGCTGACAGTGTCCAGCAGGTCCGTCATTATATTATATATACCTGCAGTAGTGATATATATATATTTTTTATATCATTATCATCTCTATACTAGCAGACGCAGTACGGTAGTCCACGGCTGTAGCTACCTCTGTGTCGTCAGTGCTCGTCCATAATTGTATACCTACCTGTGGTGGGGTTTTTTTTTCTATCTTCTTCATACTAGTAGTTTAGGAGTCTGCTGACAGTGTCCAGCAGTTCCGTCATTATATTATATATACCTGCAGTAGTGATATATATATATATATTTTTTATATCATTATCATCTCTATACTAGCAGACGCAGTACGGTAGTCCACGGCTGTAGCTACCTCTGTGTCGTCAGTCACTCGTCATCCATAAGTATACTAGTATCCATCCATCTCCATTGTTTACCTGAGGTGCCTTTTAGTTGTGCCTATTAAAATATGGAGAACAAAAATGTTGAGGTTCCAAAAATAGGGAAAGATCAAGATCCACTTCCACCTCGTGCTGAAGCTGCTGCCACTAGTCATGGCCGAGACGATGAAATTCCATCAACGTCGTCTGCCAAGGCCGATGCCCAATGTCATAGTACAGAGCATGTAAAATCCAAAACACAAAATATCAGTAAAAAAAGGACTCAAAAATCTAAAATAAAATCGTCGGAGGAGAAGCGTAAACTTGCCAATATGCCATTTACCACACGGAGTGGCAAGGAACGGCTGAGGCCCTGGCCTATGTTCATGGCTAGTGGTTCAGCTTCACATGAGGATGGAAGCACTCAGCCTCTCGCTAGAAAAATGAAAAGACTTAAGCTGGCAAAAGCACAGCAAAGAACTGTGCGTTCTTCGAAATCACAAATCCACAAGGAGAGTCCAATTGTGTCGGTTGCGATGCCTGACCTTCCCAACACTGGACGTGAAGAGCATGCGCCTTCCACCATTTGCACGCCCCCTGCAAGTGCTGGAAGGAGCACCCGCAGTCCAGTTCCTGATAGTCAGATTGAAGATGTCAGTGTTGAAGTACACCAGGATGAGGAGGATATGGGTGTTGCTGGCGCTGGGGAGGAAATTGACAAGGAGGATTCTGATGGTGAGGTGGTTTGTTTAAGTCAGGCACCCGGGGAGACACCTGTTGTCCGTGGGAGGAATATGGCCATTGACATGCCTGGTGAAAATACCAAAAAAATCAGCTCTTCGGTGTGGAAGTATTTCAACAGAAATGCGGACAACAGGTGTCAAGCCGTGTGTTGCCTTTGTCAAGCTGTAATAAGTAGGGGTAAGGACGTTAACCACCTCGGAACATCCTCCCTTATACGTCACCTGCAGCGCATTCATCATAAGTCAGTGACAAGTTCAAAAACTTTGGGCGACAGCGGAAGCAGTCCACTGACCAGTAAATCCCTTCCTCTTGTAACCAAGCTCACGCAAACCACCCCACCAACTCCCTCAGTGTCAATTTCCTCCTTCCCCAGGAATGCCAATAGTCCTGCAGGCCATGTCACTGGCAATTCTGACGAGTCCTCTCCTGCCTGGGATTCCTCCGATGCATCCTTGAGTGTAACGCCTACTGCTGCTGGCGCTGCTGTTGTTGCTGCTGGGAGTCGATGGTCATCCCAGAGGGGAAGTCGTAAGACCACTTTTACTACTTCCACCAAGCAATTGACTGTCCAACAGTCCTTTGCGAGGAAGATGAAATATCACAGCAGTCATCCTGCTGCAAAGCGGATAACTGAGGCCTTGGCATCCTGGGCGGTGAGAAACGTGGTTCCGGTATCCATCATTACTGCAGAGCCAACTATAGACTTGATTGAGGTACTGTGTCCCCGGTACCAAATACCATCTAGGTTCCATTTCTCTAGGCAGGCGATACCGAAAATGTACACAGACCTCAGAAAAAGACTCACCAGTGTCCTAAAAAATGCAGTTGTACCCAATGTCCACTTAACCACGGACATGTGGACAAGTGGAGCAGGGCAGACTCAGGACTATATGACTGTGACAGCCCACTGGGTAGATGTATGGACTCCCGCCGCAAGAACAGCAGCGGCAGCACCAGTAGCAGCATCTCGCAAACGCCAACTCTTTCCTAGGCAGGCTACGCTTTGTATCACCGCTTTCCAGAATACGCACACAGCTGAAAACCTCTTACGGCAACTGAGGAAGATCATCGCGGAATGGCTTACCCCAATTGGACTCTCCTGTGGATTTGTGGCATCGGACAACGCCAGCAATATTGTGTGTGCATTAAATATGGGCAAATTCCAGCACGTCCCATGTTTTGCACATACCTTGAATTTGGTGGTGCAGAATTATTTAAAAAACGAGAGGGGCGTGCAAGAGATGCTGTCGGTGGCCAGAAGAATTGCGGGACACTTTCGGCGTACAGGCACCACGTACAGAAGACTGGAGCACCACCAAAAACGCCTGAACCTGCCCTGCCATCATCTGAAGCAAGAAGTGGTAACGAGTTGGAATTCAACCCTCTATATGCTTCAGAGTTTGGAGGAGCAGCAAAAGGCCATTCAAGCCTATACAACTGACCACGATATAGGAGGTGGAATGCACCTGTCTCAAGCGCAGTGGAGAATGATTTCAACGTTGTGCAAGGTTCTGCAACCTTTTGAACTTGCCACACGTGAAGTCAGTTCAGACACTGCCAGCCTGAGTCAGGTCATTCCCCTCATCAGGCTTTTGCAGAAGAAGCTAGAGACATTGAAGGAGGAGCTAACACTGAGCGATTCCGCTAGGCATGTGGGACTTGTGGATGGAGCCCTTAATTCGCTTAACAAGGATTCACGGGTGGTCAATCTGTTGAAATCAGAGCACTACATTTTGGCCACCGTGCTCGATCCTAGATTTAAAACCTACGTTGTATCTCTCTTTCCGGCAGACACAAGTCTGCTGGGGTTCAAAGAACTGCTGGTTGTCACGATCCGGGTATCTGGACGCCATTTCTTACCCATCAGATGCCTCCTAAGGCTGGCTCAGCGCTCCAGGACCGGATCCCATCTGTTATCCTGATGTGTACATTCCTGTATCCTCTCCTGTCACTCTGGGACGCTGTCACAGTAAACGCCATATTACACCTGGCATGGCGTCTCCCGCGGCCTCCGCCGCCGTCCCTGAACTTCTGCATGCAGAGTGTCTGAGTGGCGATTACGTCAGCCGCGGCCTCCGCTGTGTCCGCGTGGTTGGATGTGCATCTGTCAGCCTGGCGCCTCCTGTCTCCGGTGGCCGGCGCCGCCATTACTGTTTTCATTACCACATGGATTACAAACCAAACTTCCCTCCAAGTGTCTGCATGGGCGCAGCCATCTTGGATTCTGTCAGCTGATCATTTCCACCAATCTGTTCTCAGTATTGATAATCTGCATAATTGCCTAGCCAATCCCTTCCTTGCTGCAGGTATAAATACACTGTGCCTGAGCAAGGAAGGCGTCAGTGCTTTGGTTGTCAAACCTAGTTCCTGTTTGTCTCTCTCCTGTGATTGTCTTCCAGGTTCCAGCTCCTGTCTCAAGACTTCCACCATAGAGACCCGCACCAGCATTCCACCTGCGGTGTAGCCTGACTCTCCAATCCATTGTGGATTCATCTGTTTCCAGCTACAACATTACCTGCTTCCAGCTCAGCTTCCAGCAGAGTACAGCTTCCCTTAAAGGGCCGGTGTCCTTTCTACACTTTACCACTCTCCACCGGTATTATTATTTCTCCGCTCTCAAGTTCTACATTTCAGTTCATATTTCATCGCTCCCAAGTTCATTTATTATTTAACTGGTTCCAGCCAGTATCCACTCCGTGCTAACAACAGACTGGTTCCAGCCAGTATCCACAGCAGCTGTTTTATCTTCAGCAACCCAGCTTTTCCTGGAACACCAGCTGGCACAATCCTGCGTTATCTCCATTGCTACAGTCGGGCCTGGTAAGGACTTTCCATCTAGAAGATCATAAGAACTATCTCACACTACCAGTGCCCTGTGGCTCCTGCCATCCTGTAGTACCCAGGAACTGTATTTATTCTTTGCTGACTTTTACGTTTTCTTTTACTGCTGCTGTGTTGCGGAGTTGTCATAATAAACATCATTGACTTTTATCCAAGTTGTCGTGGTCACGCCTTCGGGCAGTTATTATTCATGTTACTTACATGTCCAGGGGTCTGATACAACCTCCCAGGTTCCGGTACATCTCAGCCCCTACAACTGAGGCTGCCTCCCGTCAGCTCAGGCCCTCAGTTGTGACAGTAAGCACTGACCTAATGAATCCAGCCGGAGACCAGGATCAAGCGGCCAGGCCGATGCAAGAACTGGCAGCCCGACTAGAACATCAGGAGGCTGCACAGGGCCACATCATCCGCTGTCTCCAGGATCTCTCTACTCGGCTGGATGGGATTCAGACAACTCTCCGTGGATCAGGCGCGTCTGGTGCATCAACCACAGTGACTCCAGCTATAACCCCACCCACCTTACCCATTTCTGCTCCACGTCTTCATCTTCCAACGCCAGCAAAATTTGACGGATCTCCAAGATTCTGCAGGGGATTTCTCAACCAGTGTGAGATTCAGTTTGAGCTACAACCTGGCAATTTTCCCAGTGACCGTACAAAAATTGCCTACATTATTTCTCTTCTCAGTGGCTCAGCCCTTGATTGGGCATCACCGTTATGGGAGAGGTCCGACACCCTGCTATCTTCCTACACTGCCTTCGTGTCAACATTCAGGCGCATCTTCGACGAGCCAGGCCGGGTAACCTCAGCTTCATCCGAGATTCTCCGTTTACGCCAGGGGTCACGTACTGTGGGACAATATCTGATACAGTTCCAGATCCTGGCATCCGAACTGGCATGGAACGACGAGGCCCTGTATGCTGCATTCTGGCATGGCTTATCTGAGCGTATTAAAGATGAGTTAGCTACCAGAGACTTACCTTCTAAGTTAGATGAGCTAATCTCACTCTGCACGAAAGTTGATTTACGTTTCAGAGAGAGAGCAACTGAGCGTGGAAGATCATCTGCTCCAAAATCTTCTGCTCCTCCTCCTCGTCAACTGTCACCATCTAAAGATGAGCCCATGCAACTTGGCCGTTCCCGTTTAACTCCTGCTGAGCGCCGAAGACGTCTCTCCGAGTTTCTCTGTCTCTATTGTGCAGCTCCGTCTCACACCATTAATGCCTGTCCCAAACGTCCGGGAAACTCCAAATCCTAGCTCGCCAAGGAGAGGGCCGGCTAGGAGTAATGATCTCCTCTCCATCTCCTCAAGATTGTAATCCCCCAGTCTCGCTTCAAGTTGCTCAACGTTATCGGAACGTCATTGCCCTCCTTGATTCCGGAGCAGCTGGGAACTTTATTACCGAAGCCTATGTTAAACGGTGGTCCCTACCCACCGAGAGACTTCCTTCGTCCATTTCTTTAACTGCCGTGGATGGCAGTAAAATTTTTGATGCAGTTATTTCTTTAAGGACTCTACCAGTTCGTCTGAGAGTGGGAGTTCTTCATTCCGAACTTATTTCTTTTTTAGTGATTCCAAGAGCCATACATCCTGTGGTCCTGGGTCTTCCATGGCTCCGTCTTCACAATCCTACAATTGATTGGACGACTACGCAAATCCTGGCATGGGGTTCCTCCTGTGCTGAGACATGTTTGTTTAAAGTATTGCCTGTCTGTTCTTCCTCCCCCAGGTCGTCTGATGTTCCACCTCCTCCATATCAAGATTTCACGGATGTGTTCAGTAAAGCTTCTGCTGATATCCTTCCTCCTCATAGAGAATGGGACTGTCCGATTGATCTCGTTCCAGGGAAGGTTCCACCTCGAGGCCGAATTTATCCGTTGTCTCTGCCTGAGACGCATTCTATGGAGGAATATATTAAAGAGAACCTAGCAAAGGGGTTCATTCGACCTTCTTCTTCTCCAGCCGGCGCAGGCTTCTTTTTTGTAAAAAAGAAAGATGGTGGTCTGCGGCCGTGCATCGACTACAGAGGTTTGAACGACATTACCATCAAGAACCGTTATCCTTTACCCCTGATTACTGAGCTCTTTGACAGAGTTAGCGGAGCTACCATCTTTACAAAGCTGGACTTGCGAGGTGCATACAATCTCATCCGGATCCGTGAGGGTGACGAGTGGAAGACCGCCTTTAACACCCGTGACGGACATTATGAATACCTCGTCATGCCCTTCGGATTGAGCAATGCTCCAGCTGTCTTCCAGCATTTTGTCAATGAGATCTTCAGAGACATTCTATACCGTCATGTCGTGGTCTATCTAGACGATATCCTCATTTTTGCCAACGATTTAGAGGAACATCGTTTTTGGGTTAAAGAGGTTCTGTCCCGTCTCCGTGTCAATCATCTCTATTGCAAATTAGAAAAATGCGTCTTTGAAGTCAAGTCCATTCCGTTTCTAGGGTACATTGTGTCCGGTTCCGGACTAGAGATGGATCCTGAGAAACTACAAGCAATCCAAAATTGGCCGGTACCCTTAACCCTCAAAGGGGTCCAGAGGTTCTTAGGGTTCGCCAACTATTACCGAAAGTTTATACGAGACTTTTCCACCATTGTGGCGCCTATTACTGCTTTCACTAAGAAGGGTGCTAACCCGTCCAAGTGGTCTGAAGAAGCCATGCAAGCATTTCATCTTTTAAAACAAAGGTTCATCTCTGCGCCTGTTCTGAAACAGCCTGACATCGACTCTCCTTTCATCTTAGAGGTGGATGCCTCCTCCGTTGGAGTAGGAGCGGTGTTATCTCAGAGGGCTAAAGATGGCCATTTACACCCTTGCAGTTTCTTCTCCCGGAAGTTCTCCCCAGCTGAGCGCAACTATGCCATTGGCGACCAGGAGTTGCTAGCCATCAAGCTCGCTCTAGAAGAGTGGAGGTATCTGTTGGAGGGAGCTTCTCATTCAATCACCATACTTACAGACCACAAGAACCTTTTATACCTGAAGGGCGCACAATGTCTCAACCCTCGTCAGGCCAGATGGGCACTTTTCTTTTCCAGGTTCGACTTTAAACTCCAGTTCTGTCCGGGCTCTCAGAATCGCAAGGCCGATGCCCTTTCCCGCTCATGGGAGCAAGAAAATGAGTCAGAGTCTTCAGACAAGCATCCTATTATAAATCCGTTGGCATTCTCCACGGTAGGGATGGACTCTACGCCCCCATCAGGGAAAAGTTTTGTGAAGCCGATGCTAAGGAAGAAGCTCATGCATTGGGCCCATGCTTCCCGTTTTGCCGGACATACAGGTATCCAAAAAACCCTGGAGTTTATCTCTAGGTCCTATTGGTGGCCAACTCTGAAAAAGGACGTCTTGGAGTTTATTGCATCTTGCCCAAAGTGTGCCCAACATAAAGTATCCCGCCAGTCGCCTGCGGGGCAACTGGTTCCACTATCCGTTCCCCGTCGACCCTGGACCCACTTGTCGATGGATTTCATTACAGACTTACCCATGTGCAACAAGTTCAATACCATCTGGGTGGTAGTTGACCGGTTCACCAAGATGGCACACTTCATTCCTCTCACCGGTCTTCCGTCAGCTTCCAAGTTGGCTCAAGTATTCATACAAGAGATCTTCCGACTCCACGGTCTTCCTGAAGAAATTATCTCAGATCGAGGAGTTCAATTCACAGCCAAATTCTGGCGAAGTTTATGTCAAGTCCTTCAAGTCAAGCTAAAGTTTTCCACGGCTTACCATCCTCAGACCAATGGTCAAACCGAGAGGGTGAATCAGGACTTGGAGGCCTTCCTCCGCATCTATGTGTCCTCCTCTCAAGATGACTGGGTTCAATTACTTCCCTGGGCCGAGTTCTGTCATAACAACCAGTATCATTCTTCATCTGCTTCAACACCATTCTTCACTAACTTTGGATTCCACCCTAAAGTCCCTGAGTTCCAACCGCTTCCAGCAACTTCTGTTCCCGCAGTGGATATCACCTTGCATCAGTTTGCCAATATCTGGAAGAGCGTACGATCAGCTCTGCTCAAGGCATCGTTCAGGTACAAGAAGTTTGCGGATAAGAAGCGTCGAGCAGTTCCTGCTCTCAAGGTGGGTGATCGGGTATGGTTATCCACGAAGAATTTGAGGTTAAGAGTTCCCAGTATGAAGTTTGCACCTCGCTATATCGGTCCTTTCAAGATTGAACAAGTCATCAATCCTGTTGCTTACAGACTTCAGTTGCCTCCCTTCTTAAAAATACCCAGGACATTCCATGTTTCCCTGTTGAAACCGCTGATCTTGAATCGGTTTCATTCCTCACTTCCTCCAACTCCGAAAGTCCAAACTCAACGAGGCGTTGAGTATGAAGTGGCCAAGATCCTGGACTCACGTCACCGTTACGGTCAACTACAATATCTTATTGACTGGAAGGGTTATGGTCCTGAGGAACGTTCATGGACCAATGCTTCTGATGTCCATGCTCCTGCCTTGGTCCGGAGATTCCATTCCAAGTTTCCTCAAAAGCCAAAGAAGTGTCCTGGGGCCACTCCTAAAGGGGGGGGTGCTGTCACGATCCGGGTATCTGGACGCCATTTCTTACCCATCAGATGCCTCCTAAGGCTGGCTCAGCGCTCCAGGACCGGATCCCATCTGTTATCCTGATGTGTACATTCCTGTATCCTCTCCTGTCACTCTGGGACGCTGTCACAGTAAACGCCATATTACACCTGGCATGGCGTCTCCCGCGGCCTCCGCCGCCGTCCCTGAACTTCTGCATGCAGAGTGTCTGAGTGGCGATTACGTCAGCCGCGGCCTCCGCTGTGTCCGCGTGGTTGGATGTGCATCTGTCAGCCTGGCGCCTCCTGTCTCCGGTGGCCGGCGCCGCCATTACTGTTTTCATTACCACATGGATTACAAACCAAACTTCCCTCCAAGTGTCTGCATGGGCGCAGCCATCTTGGATTCTGTCAGCTGATCATTTCCACCAATCTGTTCTCAGTATTGATAATCTGCATAATTGCCTAGCCAATCCCTTCCTTGCTGCAGGTATAAATACACTGTGCCTGAGCAAGGAAGGCGTCAGTGCTTTGGTTGTCAAACCTAGTTCCTGTTTGTCTCTCTCCTGTGATTGTCTTCCAGGTTCCAGCTCCTGTCTCAAGACTTCCACCATAGAGACCCGCACCAGCATTCCACCTGCGGTGTAGCCTGACTCTCCAATCCATTGTGGATTCATCTGTTTCCAGCTACAACATTACCTGCTTCCAGCTCAGCTTCCAGCAGAGTACAGCTTCCCTTAAAGGGCCAGTGTCCTTTCTACACTTTACCACTCTCCACCGGTATTATTATTTCTCCGCTCTCAAGTTCTACATTTCAGTTCATATTTCATCGCTCCCAAGTTCATTTATTATTTAACTGGTTCCAGCCAGTATCCACTCCGTGCTAACAACAGTCTGGTTCCAGCCAGTATCCACAGCAGCTGTTTTATCTTCAGCAACCCAGCTTTTCCTGGAACACCAGCTGGCACAATCCTGGGTTATCTCCATTGCTACAGTCGGGCCTGGTAAGGACTTTCCATCTAGAAGATCATAAGAACTATCTCACACTACCAGTGCCCTGTGGCTCCTGCCATCCTGTAGTACCCAGGAACTGTATTTATTCTTTGCTGACTTTTACGTTTTCTTTTACTGCTGCTGTGTTGCGGAGTTGTCATAATAAACATCATTGACTTTTATCCAAGTTGTCGTGGTCACGCCTTCGGGCAGTTATTATTCATGTTACTTACATGTCCAGGGGTCTGATACAACCTCCCAGGTTCCGGTACATCTCAGCCCCTACAACTGAGGCTGCCTCCCGTCAGCTCAGGCCCTCAGTTGTGACACTGGTGAGAAAATTGTCAAGTCAAGCGGAACGCGACCTGTCAACATCTCCTCCTTCACATTCTCCCGCAACTGGGGGTGCGAGGAAAAGGCTCAGAATTCCGAGCCCACCCGCTGGCGGTGATGCAGGGCAGTCTGGAGCGACTGCTGATGCTGACATCTGGTCCGGACTGAAGGACCTGACAACGATTACGGACATTTCGTCTACTGTCACTGCATATGATTCTCTCACCATTGAAAGAATGGTGGAGGATTATATGAGTGACCGCATCCAAGTAGGCACGTCAGACAGTCCGTACGTATACTGGCAGGAAAAAGAGGCAATTTGGAGGCCCTTGCACAAACTGGCTTTATTCTACCTAAGTTGCCCTCCCACAAGTGTGTACTCCGAAAGAGTGTTTAGTGCCGCCGCTCACCTTGTCAGCAATCGGCGTACGAGGTTACTTCCAGAAAATGCGGAGAAGATGATGTTCATTAAAATGAATTATAATCAATTCCTCCATGGAGACATTCACCAGCAGCAATTGCCTCCACAAAGTACACAGGGAGCTGTGATGGTGGATTCCAGTGGGGACGAATTGATAATCTGTGAGGAGGGGGATGTACGCGGTGATGAATCGGAGGATGATGATGAGGTGGACATCTTGCCTCTGTAGAGCCAGTTTGTGCAAGGAGAGATTAATTGCTTCTTTTTTGGTGGGGGTCCAAACCAACCCGTCATTTCAGTCACAGTCGTGTGGCAGACCCTGTCACTGAAATGATGGGTTGGTTAAAGTGTGCATGTCCTGTTTATACAACATAAGGGTGGGTGGGAGGGCCCAAGGACAATTCCATCTTGCACCTCTTTTTTCTTTCATTTTTCTTTGCATCATGTGCTGATTGGGGAGTGTTTTTTGGAAGGGCCATCCTGCGTGACACTGCAGTGCCACTCCTAGATGGGCCAGGTGTTTGTGTCGGCCACTAGGGTCGCTTATCTTAGTCACACAGCTACCTCATTGCGCCTCTTTTTTTTCTTCTTTGCATCATGTGCTGTTTGGGGAGTATTTTTTGGAAGGGCCATCCGGCCTGACACTGCAGTGCCACTCCTAGATGGGCCAGGTGTTTGTGTCGGCCACTAGGGTCGCTTAGCTTACTCACACAGCTACCTCATTGCGCCTCTTTTTTTCTTTGCGTCATGTGCTGTTTGGGGAGTGTTTTTTGGAAGGGCCATCCTGCGTGACACTGCAGTGCCACTCCTAGATGGGCCAGGTGTTTGTGTCGGCCACTAGGGTCGCTGAGCTTAGTCACACAGCTACCTCATTGCGCCTCTTTTTTTTCTTTGCGTCATGTGCTGTTTGGGGAGTGTTTTTTGGAAGGGCCATCCTGCGTGACACTGCAGTGCCACTCCTAGATGGGCCAGGTGTTTGTGTCGGCCACTAGGGTCGCTTATCTTAGTCACACAGCTACCTCATTGCGCCTCTTTTTTTTCTTCTTTGCGTCATGTGCTGTTTGGGGAGTATTTTTTGGAAGGGCCATCCGGCCTGACACTGCAGTGCCACTCCTAGATGGGCCAGGTGTTTGTGTCGGCCACTAGGGTCGCTTAGCTTACTCACACAGCTACCTCATTGCGCCTCTTTTTTTCTTTGCGTCATGTGCTGTTTGGGGAGTGTTTTTTGGAAGGGCCATCCTGCGTGACACTGCAGTGCCACTCCTAGATGGGCCAGGTGTTTGTGTCGGCCACTAGGGTCGCTGAGCTTAGTCACACAGCTACCTCATTGCGCCTCTTCTTTTTCTTTGCGTCATGTGCTGTTTGGGGAGTGTTTTTTGGAAGGGCCATCCTGCGTGACACTGCAGTGCCACTCCTAGATGGGCCAGGTGTTTGTGTCGGCCACTAGGGTCACTTATCTTAGTCACACAGCTACCTCATTGCGCCTCTTTTTTTTCTTCTTTGCGTCATGTGCTGTTTGGGGAGTATTTTTTGGAAGGGCCATCCGGCCTGACACTGCAGTGCCACTCCTAGATGGGCCAGGTGTTTGTGTCGGCCACTAGGGTCGCTTAGCTTACTCACACAGCTACCTCATTGCGCCTCCTTTTTTCTTTGCGTCATGTGCTGTTTGGGGAGTGTTTTTTGGAAGGGCCATCCTGCGTGACACTGCAGTGCCACTCCTAGATGGGCCAGGTGTTTGTGTCGGCCACTAGGGTCACTTATCTTAGTCACACAGCTACCTCATTGCGCCTCTTTTTTTTCTTCTTTGCGTCATGTGCTGTTTGGGGAGTATTTTTTGGATGGGCCATCCGGCCTGACACTGCAGTGCCACTCCTAGATGGGCCAGGTGTTTGTGTCGGCCACTAGGGTCGCTTAGCTTACTCACACAGCTACCTCATTGCGCCTCTTTTTTTCTTTGCGTTATGTGCTGTTTGGGGAGTGTTTTTTGGAAGGGCCATCCTGCGTGACACTGCAGTGCCACTCCTAGATGGGCCAGGTGTTTGTGTCGGCCACTTGGGTCGCTGAGTTTAGTCATCCAGCAACCTCGTTGCAAATTTTAGGACTAAAAATAATATTGTGAGGTGTGAGGTGTTCAGAATAGACTGAAAATTAGTGGAAATTATGGTTATTGAGGTTAATAATACTTTGGGATCAAAATGACCCCCAAATTCTATGATTTAAGCTGTTTTTTAGGGTTTTTTGAAAAAAACACCCGAATCCAAAACACACCCGAATCCGACAAAAAAAATTCGGTGAGGTTTTGCCAAAACGCGTTCGAACCCAAAACACGGCCACGGAACCGAACCCAAAACCAAAACACAAAACCCGAAAAATTTCCGGTGCACATCTCTAACCATAACGTATATTTCTCCGGCAGGGTCCACAGGTTATCCACAGGATAACAATGGGATTTCCCAAAGCAATTTTTAGTGGTGGGGATGCTCCTGATTACACAGGAGAACCTTTCGCCTGAATTCAGCGTCATGAGAGGTAAAAGTATCCAAGGCATAATGTCTAATGAATGTGTTAATGGAAGACCATGTGGCTGCCTTACATATCTGTTCTGCTGAAGCACCATGTTGTGCTGCCCATGAAGGACCTACCTTACGTGTAGAGTGAGCAGAGACATTGGTGGTCATTCTGAGTTGATCGCTAGCTGCAGTTGTTCACAGCGCAGCGATCAGGCTAAAAGATGGCTGTTCTGCATATGCGGCACAATGTGCCCGCGCATCGTACGAGCACAACAAACAAATAAATGTGAGCTGAGGAGGGTTTCCTTGTTCTAAGCATTGTTTGAATTACCTGTTGTGAGAATCCTCTTGACTTCAGGATAGAGGTTTCAATAGCCACGCCATCAAAGACAGTCAATCCAGATGCCTGTGATAACAAGGACCCTGCATCAATAGATCTGGATGTTGATGGAGAAGAATTGGAACATCCATCGACATCCTCTGCAGATCTATGACCCAATGTCTTCTGGGCCCAGCCGGAGCTATTAGAATCATGGCACCCTTTGGTTGCTTTATTTTCCTCACCACCCTGGGTAGCAGGGAGATTGGAGGAAATACATAAGCTAGATGAAAGTCCCATTTCACTGACAGGGCGTCCAGAAAGATCGCTACAGGATCCTTTGTTCTTGACCCGTATGCTGGTACTTTGTTGTTCAGACGGGACGCCATGAGATCTATCTCTGGCAAACCCCACTTGTCTACCCGAGTCTGAAAGACTTCCGGGTGTAGAGCTCACTCGCTTGCTTGAATGGCGTGTCGACTGAGAAAATCCGCTTCCCAGTTTAGGATTTCTGGGATGAACACTGCGGATAATGCTGGAAGATGAAGTTCTGCCCATTTTAGTATGTGATAATGTGACTTACCTTCTCTATTGCTTTTTAGCTGCGAGTTCCTTCCTGATGGTTGAGGTACGCTACCACCGTCGCATTGTCCAAATGGATCTGGACTGGTTTTCCTTGCAGAGTGTCCTTTGCCTGAATCAGTGCCATGTATATGGCCCAAAGTTCTAACAAGTTTATTGGCAGGCAACTTTCTTCTGTGGTCCACTGTCCTTGGAACCATAATTTTCCAGAAACTGCTCCCCAGCCCTGAAGACTGGCATCCGTTGTCAGGATCTCCCAATTTGATATCCAAAAGGGTCTCCCCTTGTCTAGATGGGAAGTTTGCAGCCACCAGGGTAATGACCTTTTTACCTTTTCTGAAAGTGCTATGGTCTGTTTCTTTATCGTCTGATGGACTCCATTCCATCTGGCCAGAATCAGACGCTGCAGAGGACTTGAGTGGAATTGTGCATACTCCACCATGTCGAATGTTGACACCATCAAACCCATCCCTCGAATTGCTGCATGAATTGATATTGTTTGACTGTGTAACAACTCCTGAGTCCTTGACTGTACCTTGGTTATCTTGTTCCGAGGTAAAAATATTCTCTGCAGACTTGAATCCAATACAGCCCCCAAGTAAATCATTCGTTCTGACGGAATCAGAGACGACTTTTCCCAATTTATGAGCCATCCGTGTTCCTGTAGACAAGCTATTGTCTGTTGAAGATGGACCAAGAGCAATTCCTGGGATTGTGCCAGGATTAAAAGATCGTTGAGGTATGGAAAAATTCTTATCCCCTGCTTGCGGAGATAAGCTGCCATAACCACCTTAATCTTGGTAAATACTCTGGGGGCTGTGGCTAACCCAAAGGGTAAGACCTGGAACTGAAAATGCTGCTGGAGGATGGCGAACCTGAGGCAACACTGATGAGACAATGCTATAGGAACATGCAGGTTAGCATCCTGTATATTCAGAGATACCATGTAATCCCCTGGTTCCATGGCCAAAACTATGGAGCGTAACATCTCCATGTGAAACCGTGGTACCCAAATGTATTTGTTTAACATTTTGAGATTGAGAATGGGCCGAAATGACCCATTTGGTTTCTGGACCAAAAACATGTTGGCGTAAAAACCCTGCCCCCGTTGTGCAGGGGGTACTGGAATAATTACTCCTGACTGAAGCAATTTCTGAACTGCTTCTTGCAGGGCTCTGGCCTTCGCCTCTATTCGAGACGGACTGGTGCAGAAGAAACTTTGAGTAGGCTGCTTCCTGAAAGGGAAAACATAACCCAGAGATACCACTTCTTGCACCCAAGCATCTGTTGTCGAATGCTGCCATATATGTGCAAACTGAAGAAGTTTCCTCCTTCCCTGGGGTCGGGTGTGGTATGGTATGCTGGTGGCTGGGCTCCCAGCGACCAGCATACCGGCACCGGAAGCCCGACCGCTGGCATACCGACAGCGTGGCTCGCCACGCTGCTGCCACGCTATTTATTCTCCCTCCAGGGGGGTCGTGGACCCCCATGAGGGAGAAAAACTGTCGGTATGCTGGCTGTCGGGATTCCGGCGCTGGTATACTGTGCACCAGGATCCCGACAGTCGGCAACCTGAAGACCACCCCTGGGGTCCCCCAGGCGGAGGCCCGCACCATCAGGCTGATGACTTATCTTCTGGTTTGGAAGATGGCCCTCTGGTGGCCCATTGCTTCTTTGCCTTACCAAACTTATTGTATTGGGGCTGCTTATGATCAGTTTTACCTTTTGTTTTTCCTTGCGATCGAAATGGCTGAAAAACCGAACCCTTACGCCTGGGGTATAATTGGCAGGAAACCTGACCTTCTTGGATTCTGCTTCTGATTCCAGAATATCTGTCAATTCCTTACCAAACAGAATATTCCCAACAAAAGGCAAAGATTCCAGAACCTTCTTAGATTCTGAATCATCTTTCCATGTACGTAGTCAGATTGCTCTGCGAGCAGCTACCATTAAGGCTGACGCTTTGGAATCAATAGCACCCATATCTAGTGCCGCTTCTTCTAAGAATACCGCAGCCTGCTTCATGTGAGCTACTGTATATGGGATTCCTGCCCCTAGTAGGTGCTGAAAGCCCGTCTTCCAGTACGTCAGCCCATTCAGCTACTGCCTTTGCCATCCAAGCTGAAGCCATAGCTGGCCTTATGACTGCCCCTGACAGAGAAAATATGCTTTTCAAAACCCCATCCACTCTTCTGTCTGTGACATCATTTAATGATGCTGATGGTAAAGGCAATATAGATTTTCGCACTAATCGAATGACGTGTGTATCTACCTTAGGAGGCACCTCTCTTTTTAAACAGTCCCCAGTTAGAAAAGGGTAATAGGAATCCCATTTTTTTGGAATTCTGTATTTTTTATTGGGGGTAGCCCAAGGTTCCTCCATGATTAAAGTCAGCTGATCTGACCCTGGAAACTCGACCCTAACTGTTTTGGGACGTTTAAACTAGTGATGAGCGCCTGAAACTTTTCGGGTTTTGTGTTTTGGTTTTGGGTTCGGTTCCGCGGCCGTGTTTTGGGTTCGACCGCGTTTTGGCAAAACCTCACCGAATTTTTTTTGTCGGATTCGGGTGTGTTTTGGATTCGGGTATTTTTTTCAAAAAACACTAAAAAACAGCTTAAATCATAGAATTTGGGGGTCATTTTGATCCCAAAGTATTATTAACCTCAAAAAACATAATTTACACTCATTTTCAGCCTATTCTGAACACATCACACCTCACAATATTATTTTTAGTCCTAAAATTTGCACCGAGGTCGCTGTGTGAGTAAGATAAGCGACCCTAGTGGCCGACACAAACACCGTGCCCATCTAGGAGTGGCACTGCAGTGTCACGCAGGATGTCCCTTCCAAAAAACCCTCCCCAAACAGCACATGACGCAAAGAAAAAAAGAGGCGCAATGAGGTAGCTGTGTGAGTAAGATTAGCGACCCTAGTGGCCGACACAAACACCGGGCCCATCTAGGAGTGGCACTGCAGTGTCACGCAGGATGTCCCTTCCAAAAAACCCTCCCCAAACAGCACATGAGGCAAAGAAAAAAAGAGGCGCAATGAGGTAGCTGACTGTGTGAGAAAGATAAGCGACCTCACAATATTATTTTTAGTCCTAAAATTTGCACCGAGGTCGCTGTGTGAGTAAGATAAGCGACCCTAGTGGCCGACACAAACACCGTGCCCATCTAGGAGTGGCACTGCAGTGTCACGCAGGATGTCCCTTCCAAAAAACCCTCCCCAAACAGCACATGACGCAAAGAAAAAAAGAGGCGCAATGAGGTAGCTGTGTGAGTAAGATTAGCGACCCTAGTGGCCGACACAAACACCGGGCCCATCTAGGAGTGGCACTGCAGTGTCACGCAGGATGTCCCTTCCAAAAAACCCTCCCCAAACAGCACATGACGCAAAGAAAAAAAGAGGCGCAATGAGGTAGCTGACTGTGTGAGAAAGATAAGCGACCCTAGTGGCCGACACAAACACCGGGCCCATCTAGGAGTGGCACTGCAGTGTCACGCAGGATGGCCCTTCCAAAAAACCCTCCCCAAACAGCACATGACGCAAAGAAAAAAAGAGGCGCAATGAGGTAGATGACTGTGTGAGAAAGATAAGCGACCCTAGTGGCCGACACAAACACCGGGCCCATCTAGGAGTGGCACTGCAGTGTCACGCAGGATGTCCCTTCCAAAAAACCCTCCCCAAACAGCACATGACGCAAAGAAAAAAAGAGGCGCAATGAGGTAGCTGACTGTGTGAGAAAGATAAGCGACCCTAGTGGCCGACACAAACACCGGGCCCATCTAGGAGTGGCACTGCAGTGTCACGCAGGATGTCCCTTCCAAAAAACCCTCCCCAAACAGCACATGACGCAAAGAAAAAAAGAGGCGCAATGAGGTAGCTGACTGTGTGAGAAAGATAAGCGACCCTAGTGGCCGACACAAACACCGGGCCCATCTAGGAGTGGCACTGCAGTGTCACGCAGGATGGCCCTTCCAAAAAACCCTCCCCAAACAGCACATGACGCAAAGAAAAAAAGAGGCGCAATGAGGTAGCTGACTGTGTGAGAAAGATAAGCGACCCTAGTGGCCGACACAAACACCGGGCCCATCTAGGAGTGGCACTGCAGTGTCACGCAGGATGGCCCTTCCAAAAAACCCTCCCCAAACAGCACATGACGCAAAGAAAAAGAAAAGAAAAAAGAGGTGCAAGATGGAATTGTCCTTGGGCCCTCCCACCCACCCTTATGTTGTATAAACAGGACATGCACACTTTAACCAACCCATCATTTCAGTGACAGGGTCTGCCACACGACTGTGACTGAAATGACGGGTTGGTTTGGACCCCCACCAAAAAAGAAGCAATTAATCTCTCCTTGCACAAACTGGCTCTACAGAGGCAAGATGTCCACTTCATCATCATCCTCCGATATATCACCGTGTACATCCCCCTCCTCACAGATTATCAATTCGTCCCCACTGGAATCCACCATGTCAGCTCCCTGTGTACTTTGTGGAGGCAATTGCTGCTGGTCAATGTCTCCGCGGAGGAATTGATTATAATTCATTTTAATGAACATCATCTTCTCCACATTTTCTGGATGTAACCTCGTACGCCGATTGCTGACAAGGTGAGCGGCGGCACTAAACACTCTTTCGGAGTACACACTTGTGGGAGGGCAACTTAGGTAGAATAAAGCCAGTTTGTGCAAGGGCCTCCAAATTGCCTCTTTTTCCTGCCAGTATAAGTACGGACTGTGTGACGTGCCTACTTGGATGCGGTCACTCATATAATCCTCCACCATTCTATCAATGGTGAGAGAATCATATGCAGTGACAGTAGACGACATGTCCGTAATGGTTGTCAGGTCCTTCAGTCCGGACCAGATGTCAGCATCAGCAGTCGCTCCAGACTGCCCTGCATCACCGCCAGCGGGTGGGCTCGGAATTCTGAGCCTTTTCCTCGCACCCCCAGTTGCGGGAAAATGTGAAGGAGGAGATGTTGACAGGTCGCGTTCCGCTTGACTTGACAATTTTCTCACCAGCAGGTCTTTGAAACCCAGCAGACTTGTGTGCGCCGGAAAGAGAGATCCAAGGTAGGTTTTAAATCTAGGATCGAGCACGGTGGTCAAAATGTAGTGCTCTGATTTCAACAGATTGACCACCCGTGAATCCTTGTTAAGCGAATTAAGGGCTCCATCCACAAGTCCCACATGCCTAGCGGAATCGCTCTGTCTTAGCTCCTCCTTCAATGTCTCCAGCTTCTTCTGCAAAAGCCTGATGAGGGGAATGACCTGACTCAGGCTGGCAGTGTCTGAACTGACTTCACGTGTGGCAAGTTCAAAAGGTTGCAGAACCTTGCACAACGTTGAAATCATTCTCCACTGCGCTTGAGACAGGTGCATTCCACCTCCTATATCGTGGTCAGTTGTATAGGCTTGAATGGCCTTTTGCTGCTCCTCCAACCTCTGAAGCATATAGAGGGTTGAATTCCACCTCGTTACCACCTCCTGCTTCAGATGATGGCAGGGCAGGTTCAGGCGTTTTTGGTGGTGCTCCAGTCTTCTGTACGTGCTGCCTGTACGCCGAAAGTGTCCCGCAATTTTTCTGGCCACCGCCAGCATCTCTTGCACGCCCCTGTCGTTTTTTAAAAAATTCTGCACCACCAAATTCAAGGTATGTGCAAAACATGGGACGTGCTGGAATTTGCCCAGATGTAATGCACGCACAATATTGCTGGCGTTGTCCGGTGCCACAAATCCACAGGAGAGTCCAATTGGGGTAAGCCATTCCGCGATGATCTTCCTCAGTTGCCGTAAGAGGTTTTCAGCTGTGTGCGTATTCTGGAAACCGGTGATACAAAGCGTAGCCTGCCTAGGAACGAGTTGGCGTTTGCGAGATGCTGCTACTGGTGCCGCCGCTGCTGTTCTTGCGGCGGGAGTCCATACATCTACCCAGTGGGCTGTCACAGTCATATAGTCCTGACCCTGCCCTGCTCCACTTGTCCACATGTCCGTGGTTAAGTGGACATTGGGTACAGCTGCATTTTTTAGGACACTGGTGACTCTTTTTCTGAGGTCTGTGTACATTTTCGGTATCGCAACCCTAGAGAAATGGAACCTAGATGGTATTTGGTACCGGGGACACAGTACCTCCAACAAGTCTCTAGTTGGCTCTGCAGTAATGATGGATACCGGAACCACGTTTCTCACCACCCAGGATGTCAAGGCCTCAGTTATCCGCTTTGCAGTAGGATGACTGCTGTGATATTTAATCTTCCTCGCAAATGACTGTTGGACAGTCAATTGCTTGGTGGAAGTAGTAAAAGTGGTCTTACGACTTCCCCTCTGGGATGACCATCGACTCCCAGCAGCAACAACAGCAGCGCCAGCAGCAGTAGGCGTTACACGCAAGGATGCATCGGAGGAATCCCAGGCAGGAGAGTACTCGTCAGAATTGCCAGTGACATGGCCTGCAGGACTATTGGCATTCCTGGGGAAGGAGGAAATTGACACTGAGGGAGTTGGTGGGGTGGTTTGCGTGAGCTTGGTTACAAGAGGAAGGGATTTACTGGTCAGTGGAGTGCTTCCGCTGTCACCCAAAGTTTTTGAACTTGTCACTGACTTATTATGAATGCGCTGCAGGTGACGTATAAGGGAGGATGTTCCGAGGTGGTTAACGTCCTTACCCCTACTTATTACAGCTTGACAAAGGGAACACACGGCTTGACACCTGTTGTCCGCATTTCTGGTGAAATACCTCCACACCGAAGAGCTGATTTTTTTGGTATTTTCACCTGGCATGTCAACGGCCATATTCCTCCCACGGACAACAGGTGTCTCCCCGGGTGCCTGACTTAAACAAACCACCTCACCATCAGAATCCTCCTGGTCAATTTCCTCCCCAGCGCCAGCAACACCCATATCCTCCTCATCCTGGTGGACTTCAACACTGACATCTTCAATCTCACTATCAGGAACTGGACTGCGGGTGCTCCTTCCAGCACTTGCAGGGGGCGTGCAAATGGTGGAAGGCGCATGCTCTTCACGTCCAGTGTTGGGAAGGTCAGGCATCGCAACCGACACAATTGGACTCTCCTTGTGGATTTGGGATTTCGAAGAACGCACAGTTCTTTGCTGTGCTTTTGCCAGCTTGAGTCGTTTCATTTTTCTAGCGAGAGGCTGAGTGCTTCCATCCTCATGTGAAGCTGAACCACTAGCCATGAACATAGGCCAGGGCCTCAGCCGTTCCTTGCCACTCCGTGTGGTAAATGGCATATTGGCAAGTTTACGCTTCTCCTCCGACAATTTTATTTTAGGTTTTGGAGTCCTTTTTTTTCTGATATTTGGTGTTTTGGATTTGACATGCTCTGTACTATGACATTGGGCATCGGCCTTGGCAGACGACGTTGCTGGCATTTCATCGTCTCGGCCATGACTAGTGGCAGCAGCTTCAGCACGAGGTGGAAGTGGATCTTGATCTTTCCCTAATTTTGGAACCTCAACTTTTTTGTTCTCCATATTTTATAGGCAGAACTAAAAGGCACCTCAGGTAAACAATGGAGATGGATGGATTGGATACTAGTATACAATTATGGACGGACTGCCACGGTTAGGTGGTATAAAAAAACCACGGTTAGGTGGTATATAATACAATTATGGATGGACGGACTGCCTGCCGAGTGCCGACACAGAGGTAGCCACAGCCGTGAACTACCGCACTGTACACTGGTTGATAAAGAGATAGTAGTATACTCGTAACAACTAGTATGACGACGGTATAAAGAATGAAAAAAAAACCACGGTTAGGTGGTATATAATACAATTATGGTTGGACGGACTGCCTGCCGAGTGCCGACACAGAGGTAGCCACAGCCGTGAACTACCGCACTGTACACTGGTTGATAAAGAGATAGTAGTATACTCGTAACAACTAGTATGACGACGGTATAAAGAATGAAAAAAAAACCACGGTTAGGTGGTATATATTATAATACAATTATGGATGGACGGACTGCCTGCCGAGTGCCGACACAGAGGTAGCCACAGCCGTGAACTACCGCACTGTACACTGGTTGATAAAGAGATAGTAGTATACTCGTAACAACTAGTATGACGACGGTATAAAGAATGAAAAAAAAACCACGGTTAGGTGGTTTATATTATAATACAATTATGGATGGACGGACTGCCTGCCGAGTGCCGACACAGAGGTAGCCACAGCCGTGAACTACCGCACTGTACACTGGTTGATAAAGAGATAGTAGTATACTCGTAACAACTAGTATGACGACGGTATAAAGAATGAAAAAAAAACCACGGTTAGGTGGTATATAATACAATTATGGTTGGACGGACTGCCTGCCGAGTGCCGACACAGAGGTAGCCACAGCCGTGAACTACCGCACTGTACACTGGTTGATAAAGAGATAGTAGTATACTCGTAACAACTAGTATGACGACGGTATAAAGAACAAAAAAAAAACCACGGTTAGGTGGTATATATTATAATACAATTATGGATGGACGGACTGCCTGCCGAGTTCCGACACAGAGGTAGCCACAGCCGTGAACTACCGCACTGTACACTGGTTGATAAAGAGATAGTAGTATACTCGTAACAACTAGTATGACGACGGTATAAAGAATGAAAAAAAAACCACGGTTAGGTGGTATATATTATAATACAATTATGGATGGACGGACTGCCTGCCGAGTGCCGACACAGAGGTAGCCACAGCCGTGAACTACCGCACTGTACACTGGTTGATAAAGAGATAGTAGTATACTCGTAACAACTAGTATGACGACGGTATAAAGAATGAAAAAAAAACCACGGTTAGGTGGTATATAATACAATTATGGTTGGACGGACTGCCTGCCGAGTGCCGACACAGAGGTAGCCACAGCCGTGAACTACCGCACTGTACACTGGTTGATAAAGAGATAGTAGTATACTCGTAACAACTAGTATGACGACGGTATAAAGAATGAAAAAAAAACCACGGTTAGGTGGTATATAATACAATTATGGTTGGACGGACTGCCTGCCGAGTGCCGACACAGAGGTAGCCACAGCCGTGAACTACCGCACTGTACACTGGTTGATAAAGAGATAGTAGTATACTCGTAACAACTAGTATGACGACGGTATAAAGAATGAAAAAAAAACCACGGTTAGGTGGTATATATTATAATACAATTATGGATGGACGGACTGCCTGCCGAGTGCCGACACAGAGGTAGCCACAGCCGTGAACTACCGCACTGTACACTGGTTGATAAAGAGATAGTAGTATACTCGTAACAACTAGTATGACGACGGTATAAAGAATGAAAAAAAAACCACGGTTAGGTGGTATATAATACAATTATGGTTGGACGGACTGCCTGCCGAGTGCCGACACAGAGGTAGCCACAGCCGTGAACTACCGCACTGTACACTGGTTGATAAAGAGATAGTAGTATACTCGTAACAACTAGTATGACGACGGTATAAAGAACGAAAAAAAAAACCACGGTTAGGTGGTATATATTATAATACAATTATGGATGGACGGACTGCCTGCCGAGTTCCGACACAGAGGTAGCCACAGCCGTGAACTACCGCACTGTACACTGGTTGATAAAGAGATAGTAGTATACTCGTAACAACTAGTATGACGACGGTATAAAGAACGAAAAAAAAACCACGGTTAGGTGGTATATATTATAATACAATTATGGATGGACGGACTGCCTGCCGAGTTCCGACACAGAGGTAGCCACAGCCGTGAACTACCGCACTGTACACTGGTTGATAAAGAGATAGTAGTATACTCGTAACAACTAGTATGACGACGGTATAAAGAATGAAAAAAAAACCACGGTTAGGTGGTATATAATACAATTATGGTTGGACGGACTGCCTGCCGAGTGCCGACACAGAGGTAGCCACAGCCGTGAACTACCGCACTGTACACTGGTTGATAAAGAGATAGTAGTATACTCGTAACAACTAGTATGACGACGGTATAAAGAACGAAAAAAAAACCACGGTTAGGTGGTATATATTATAATACAATTATGGATGGACGGACTGCCTGCCGAGTGCCGACACAGAGGTAGCCACAGCCGTGAACTACCGCACTGTACACTGGTTGATAAAGAGATAGTAGTATACTCGTAACAACTAGTATGACGACGGTATAAAGAATGAAAAAAAAAACACGGTTAGGTGGTATATAATACAATTATGGTTGGACGGACTGCCTGCCGAGTGCCGACACAGAGGTAGCCACAGCCGTGAACTACCGCACTGTACACTGGTTGATAAAGAGATAGTAGTATACTCGTAACAACTAGTATGACGACGGTATAAAGAACGAAAAAAAAACCACGGTTAGGTGGTATATATTATAATACAATTATGGATGGACGGACTGCCTGCCGAGTTCCGACACAGAGGTAGCCACAGCCGTGAACTACCGCACTGTACACTGGTTGATAAAGAGATAGTAGTATACTCGTAACAACTAGTATGACGACGGTATAAAGAATGAAAAAAAAACCACGGTTAGGTGGTATATATTATAGTACAATTATGGATGGACGGACTGCCTGCCGAGTGCCGACACAGAGGTAGCCACAGCCGTGAACTACCGCACTGTACACTGGTTGATAAAGAGATAGTAGTATACTCGTAACAACTAGTATGACGACGGTATAAAGAATGAAAAAAAAACCACGGTTAGGTGGTATATAATACAATTATGGTTGGACGGACTGCCTGCCGAGTGCCGACACAGAGGTAGCCACAGCCGTGAACTACCGCACTGTACACTGGTTGATAAAGAGATAGTAGTATACTCGTAACAACTAGTATGACGACGGTATAAAGAATGAAAAAAAAAACCACGGTTAGGTGGTATATAATACAATTATGGTTGGACGGACTGCCTGCCGAGTGCCGACACAGAGGTAGCCACAGCCGTGAACTACCGCACTGTACACTGGTTGATAAAGAGATAGTAGTATACTCGTAACAACTAGTATGACGACGGTATAAAGAATGAAAAAAAAACCACGGTTAGGTGGTATATATTATAATACAATTATGGATGGACGGACTGCCTGCCGAGTGCCGACACAGAGGTAGCCACAGCCGTGAACTACCGCACTGTACACTGGTTGATAAAGAGATAGTAGTATACTCGTAACAACTAGTATGACGACGGTATAAAGAATGAAAAAAAAACCACGGTTAGGTGGTATATAATACAATTATGGATGGACGGACTGCCTGCCGAGTGCCGACACAGAGGTAGCCACAGCCGTGAACTACCGCACTGTACACTGGTTGATAAAGAGATAGTAGTATACTCGTAACAACTAGTATGACGACGGTATAAAGAACGGAAAAAAAACCACGGTTAGGTGGTATATATTATAATACAATTATGGATGGACGGACTGCCTGCCGAGTTCCGACACAGAGGTAGCCACAGCCGTGAACTACCGCACTGTACACTGGTTGATAAAGAGATAGTAGTATACTCGTAACAACTAGTATGACGACGGTATAAAGAATGAAAAAAAAACCACGGTTAGGTGGTATATAATACAATTATGGTTGGACGGACTGCCTGCCGAGTGCCGACACAGAGGTAGCCACAGCCGTGAACTACCGCACTGTACACTGGTTGATAAAGAGATAGTAGTATACTCGTAACAACTAGTATGACGACGGTATAAAGAACGAAAAAAAAACCACGGTTAGGTGGTATATATTATAATACAATTAGGGATGGACGGACTGCCTGCCGAGTTCCGACACAGAGGTAGCCACAGCCGTGAACTACCGCACTGTACACTGGTTGATAAAGAGATAGTAGTATACTCGTAACAACTAGTATGACGACGGTATAAAGAACGAAAAAAAAACCACGGTTAGGTGGTATATATTATAATACAATTATGGATGGACGGACTGCCTGCCGAGTTCCGACACAGAGGTAGCCACAGCCGTGAACTACCGCACTGTACACTGGTTGATAAAGAGATAGTAGTATACTCGTAACAACTAGTATGACGACGGTATAAAGAATGAAAAAAAAACCACGGTTAGGTGGTATATAATACAATTATGGTTGGACGGACTGCCTGCCGAGTGCCGACACAGAGGTAGCCACAGCCGTGAACTACCGCACTGTACACTGGTTGATAAAGAGATAGTAGTATACTCGTAACAACTAGTATGACGACGGTATAAAGAATGAAAAAAAAACCACGGTTAGGTGGTATATATTATAATACAATTATGGATGGACGGACTGCCTGCCGAGTGCCGACACAGAGGTAGCCACAGCCGTGAACTACCGCACTGTACACTGGTTGATAAAGAGATAGTAGTATACTCGTAACAACTAGTATGACGACGGTATAAAGAATGAAAAAAAAACCACGGTTAGGTGGTATATAATACAATTATGGTTGGACGGACTGCCTGCCGAGTGCCGACACAGAGGTAGCCACAGCCGTGAACTACCGCACTGTACACTGGTTGATAAAGAGATAGTAGTATACTCGTAACAACTAGTATGACGACGGTATAAAGAACGAAAAAAAAACCACGGTTAGGTGGTATATATTATAATACAATTATGGATGGACGGACTGCCTGCCGAGTTCCGACACAGAGGTAGCCACAGCCGTGAACTACCGCACTGTACACTGGTTGATAAAGAGATAGTAGTATACTCGTAACAACTAGTATGACGACGGTATAAAGAACGAAAAAAAAAACCACGGTTAGGTGGTATATATTATAATACAATTATGGATGGACGGACTGCCTGCCGAGTTCCGACACAGAGGTAGCCACAGCCGTGAACTACCGCACTGTACACTGGTTGATAAAGAGATAGTAGTATACTCGTAACAACTAGTATGACTATGACGACGGTATAAAGAAAGAAAAAAAAAACCACGGTTAGGTGGTATATAATACAATTATGGATGGACGGACTGCCTGCCGAGTGCCGACACAGAGGTAGCCACAGCCGTGAACTACCGCACTGTACTGTGTCTGCTGCTAATATAGACTGGTTGATAAAGAGATAGTATACAATACTACTAATATACTGGTGGTCAGGCACTGGTCACCACTAGTCACACTGGCAGTGGCACTCCTGCAGCAAAAGTGTGCACTGTTTAATTTTAATATAATATTATTTATCATGTACTCCTGGCTCCTGCTATAACAACCTGCAGTGCTCCCCAGTCTCCCCCACAATTATAAGCTTTATATACAATACATTGATGTGCAGCACACTGGGCTGAGCAGTGCACACAGACTGAGTCACTGTGTGACTGTGTATCGTTTTTTTCAGGCAGAGAACGGATATATTAAATAAAACAAACAACTGCACTGTCTCTGGTGGTCACTGGTCACTGTGGTCGTCAGTCACTAAACTCTGTCTGCACTCTCTTCTAATCTACAGTATCACAGCAATCTCTCTCTCTCTCTCTCTTCTAAATCTAATCTAAATGGAGAGGACGCCAGCCACGTCCTCTCCCTATCAATCTCAATGCACGTGTGAAAATGGCGGCGACGCGCGGCTCCTTATATAGAATCCGAGTCTCGCTAGAATCCGACAGCGTCATGATGACGTTCGGGCGCGCTCGGGTTAACCGAGCAAGGCGGGAAGATCCGAGTCGCTCGGACCCGTGAAAAAAAAAGTGAAGTTCGTGCGGGTTCGGATTCAAAGAAACCGAACCCGCTCATCTCTAGTTTAAACACAGGTGCCTTAGTTTTTAATACCGGGCTCTGCTGAATCCTCTAGAGACAGAATAGCCTTCATTGCTCCAATTAATTCAGCTATATCCTCTGAGCTGATACCTTCTAACTGTTCTTCATATGGTGAAGTAGAGTATATAGAGCTATCCTCATCAGATGTATCATCCTGTGTAGCCTGTGAATTTGATAGTTTATTTACACTCGGTTTATCAGCTTGTTTCATTGGAGACGCTGTTGGGGATAGGAAGGGAGCTGCATGTATGAGTTAATAGAGTACCCTACTCCTGGTATTGAAGCTGTAGGAATTACCTGTTCAGCTATACTGGACAAGGTCTGTACAAACATCGCCCAAGGTGGATCTACCTGCCGTTGAACAGGGATCTGCCTTGCAATCTGCTGAAAAACAAAACAATTTGCACATGACCCCTCATTTGCCAAAGATTGAGGTATTAACCCCCCCTTGCAGGATAAACATGTTTTGAGTGTTGGTGTTACTGTTAATGTAACCTCGTCACTTTGCCGCTCTTAGACATGATAAATAATCAGCTTTTCACAGTATACTACACAATCTGTGACTGTAATCACTTTACTTTAAAGTGATATCAATCTGACCCCAACCCATGTACCAGCATTGAGGCTCAGAAGAAACACTGACAAACATATATAAAGTCAGCAATCACACTAGCAGTCAGTCACATGTTATATATTAGTCATATGAGCACATTATCAACTACGAACACATTGTAAAGTATGTAGGAGTACATATTACTGAATTCTGTTTTATACAGATCTTAACGTATTCAGACGCATTGCGAAGAAAACCACAGTAATGTACACAGACTCATATGTAATAGGCACTAACGTTACCTATACATACTGACAAAAAGTAGATCGAATTTTAGTGCTGTATAACCCGTACTCCGTAGAGTGGGATACAGGGAGACTCACCTCACTTCCAGGATCAATCAATGCGTTAGCGAACGCTGAGTGGATCCAGACGCTACTAGTGTACACTGCCGCTCCGGGAATTTTTAGTGAACACAGACGCACTGTGCATGCAGACGCACCGGTCATACAGACGCCTGTACTGCGACCGGGTCTCCTTGCGGTAGCGCTTAGTGTACACTTACGCAGCAACTATAGTTCGACTGAGTCCCCTCGTGGTAGCGTCTGAGACAGAAGTGAGGCAATCAGTTCATGGCGGGAGACTGATGGAAACTGGTCATGAACTGGGGGGAGGGGCGACCAGGAGAGCGCCTGACTCCCCACTGCTGACATCAACCCTAGGGATTACGGCCTCATACTAATCCTAGTGCTTATGATCCCTAAGGCCTAACGCTGGAGCACCCGTGGTGCGGCGTGCCAGCTACTGTTTGGTAGTCTCCTCCCAATACAGTGTGGCTGTGTCCGTATTCCCCTTCTAAGAGGAACCGATGCCTTACCTTCTCCCCGTGCTCCAGCCACAGTCTGGTAACGTCTGCTGGACCTGCTAGTATATCCGACACAGACGCCCGTCGAGACAGCACTTGTACCGTGGGTAAGCGTTGTTGTGACCTGGCTGAGAGTTGTTGGAGCGACTCTTTCCAATATGCGTGTAAGACGCTGTTAGGAAAGATCACTCAGAAACATAGTAAGACTATGAAAATAAATTAATAAAAGCATAGGGCTGCCAAAGAACAGCAGCCCTGTGACCATGGTCCGGCTCCTGCCACACCAAACAAAAAACTGATTTGCCTGAGCCAGTGGGTGGGGATATATGGACGAGCCCGTTGCATCATGGGAGGACTGAAAGCTTGTGATCGTTTGGTGCCAATCCGCTGTCGCTCCATCATATCCCATTGTTATCCTGTGTATAACCTATGGACCCTGCCGGAGAAAATGCTGTTATTGGCCCTATTTGTGACTGGCCCCAGGTGGAGAAACGCGTCAGTTTCCATTCATCTTGTTCTCTTTCTGTCTCCACAGGTTCTGTGAGCAGCAGAAGGGTCTCTTACCTGATTTGTGCCTCTTATCTGATTGTGGCATTGCTCTGTGCTGGTCTCCTCATCACCACGTTCATACTCGCTGTGACCATGACAAGTGAGTGCTCTGAATCCTCCCATCTACACTCTCCTTATAGCTACACATTATGGGTCTAATTCACTGGACATATCATCTGTTACAGAAGCAAATAGCAAGTTTTAAAATACAGGCCCTCATTCCGAGTTGTTCGCTCGGTAAATTTCTTTGCATCGCAGCGTTTTTCTGCTTAGTACGCATGCGCAATGTTCGCACTGCGACTGCGCCAAGTAAATTTGCTATGAAGATAGTATTTTTACTCACGGCTTTTTCTTCGCTACGGCGATCGTAGTGTGATTGACAGGAAATGGGTGTTACTGGGGCGGAAACACGGCGTTTTATGGGCGTGTGGATGAAAACGCTGCCATTTCCGGAAAAAACGCAGGAGTGGCTGGAGAAACGGAGGAGTGTCTGGGCGAACGCTGGGTGTGTTTGTGACGTCAAACCAGGAACGACAAGCACAGAACTGATCGCAGATGCCGAGTAAGTATGAAGCTACTCTGAAACTGCTAAGACGTGTGCTAATCGCAAAATTGCGAATACTTCGTTCGCAATTTTAAGAAGCTAAGATACACTCCCAGTAGGCGGAGGCTTAGCGTGAGCAACTCTGCTAAATTCGCCTTGCGAGCGATCAACTCGGAATGAGGGCCACAGCGTATGTACAGAAGTGAGATTACTTATTTACACATTGATGATCATAGTCATTCAGATATTGCATGAAATGAGCTCAAACTGGGCAACAACTCCCCAGTGATAGCCACTCGTGCATGCTGAGGACCATCCATGTACATTAGGCTGTCCACTGTGTAATACATCAGGGAGGTCCAGGATTTCTTATTGCTGCAAAGGGAAATAAATAACTCTGTCCACATACACAGTGGAGTCACACAACTCTGTCCACAAACACGGTGGAGTCACACAACTCTGTCCACTTACACTGTGAAGTCACACAACTCTATCCACGTACACGGTGGAGTCACACAACTCTGTCCACGTACACGGTGGAGTCACACAACTCTGTCCACATACACGGTGGAGTCACACAACTCTGTCCACGTACACGGTGGAGTCACACAACTCTATCCACGTACACGGTGGAGTCACACAACTCTGTCCACATACACGGTGGAGACACACAACTCTATCCACGTACACGGTGGAGACACACAACTCTGTCCACATATACGGTGGAGACACACAACTCTGTCCACATACACGGTGGAGTCACACAACTCTGTCCACATACACGGTGGAGTCACACAACTCTGTTCACATACACGGTGGAGTCACACAACTCTATCCACATACACGGTGGAGTCACACAACTCTGTCCACATATACCGTGGAGTCACACAACTCTGTCCACATACACCGTGGAGTCACACAACTCTGTCCACATACACCGTGGAGTCACACAACTCTGTCCACATACACCGTGGAGTCACACAACTCTGTCCACATACACCGTGGAGTCACACAACTCTGTCCACATACACCGTGGAGTCACACAACTCTGTCCACATACACCGTTGAGTCACACAACTCTGTCCACATACACGTGGAGTTACACAACTCTGTCCACATACACGGTGGAGTCAGACAACTCTGTCCACATACACGGTGGAGTCACACAACTCTGTCCACATACACGGTGGAGTCACACTACTCTGTCCACATACATGGTGGAGTCACACTACTCTGTCCACATACACGGTGGAGTCACACTACTCTGTCCACATACACGGTGGAGTCACACAACTCTGTCCACATACACGGTGGAGTCACACAACTCTGTCCACATACACGGTGGAGTCACACAACTCTGTCCACATACACGGTGGAGTCACACAACTCTGTCCACATACACGGTGGAGTCACACTACTCTGTCCACATACACGGTGGAGTCACACTACTCTGTCCACATACACGGTGGAGTCACACAACTCTGTCCACATACACGGTGGAGTCACACAACTCTGTCCACATACACGGTGGAGTCACACAACTCTATCCACATACACGTGGAGTCACACAACTCGGTCCACATACACCGTGGAGTCACACAACTCTGTCCTCATACACGGAGGAGCCACACAACTCTGTCCACACACACCGTGGAGTCACACAACTCTGTCCACATACACGTTGGATCACACAACTCTGTCCACATACACGGTGGAGTCACACTACTTGTCCGCATACACGGTGGAGTCACACAACTCTGTCCACATACACGGTGGACTCACACAACTCTGTCCGCATACACCGTGGACTCACACAACTCTGTCCATATACACGGAGGAGTCACACAACTCTGTCCACGTACACGTGGAGTCACACAACTCTGTTCACGTACACGTGTAGTCACACAACTCTGTCCACATACACGGTGGAGTCACACAACTCTGTCCACATACACGGTGGAGTCACACAACTCTGTTCACATACACGGTGGAGTCACACAACTCTGTCCACATACACGTGGAGTCACACAACTCTGTCCACATACACCGTGGAGTCACACAACTCTGTCCACATACACCGTGGAGTCACACAACTCTGTCCACATACACGTGGAGTCACACAACTCTGTCCACATACACCGTGCAGTCACACAACTCTGTCCACATACACCGTGGAGTCACACAACTCTGTCCACATACACCGTGGAGTCACACAACTCTGTCCACATACACGTGGAGTCACACAACTCTGTCTACATACACGGTGGAGTCACACAACTCTGTCCACATACACGGTGGAGTCACACTACTCAGTCCACATACACGGTGGAGTCACACAACTCTGTCCACATACACGGTGGAGTCACACAACTCTGTCCACATACACGGTGGAGTCACACAACTCTGTCCACATACACGGTGGAGTCACACAACTCTGTCCACATACACGGTGGAGACACACAACTCTGTCCACATACACGGTGGAGTCACACAACTCTGCACACATACACGCGGAGTCACACAACTCGGTCCACACACACAGTGGAGTCACACAACTCTGTCCACATACACGTTGGATCACACAACTCTGTCCACATACACGGTGGAGTCACAATACTTTGTCCGCATACATGGTGGAGTCACACAACTCTGTCCACATACACGGTGGACTCACACAACTCTGTCCACATACACCGTGGAGTCACACATCTCTGTCCACATACACGGTGGAGTCACACAACTCTGTACACACACACCGTGGAGTCACACAACTCTGTCCACGTACACGGTAGAGTCACACAACTCTGTCCACACACACCGTGGAGTCACACAACTCTGTCCACATACACGGTGGAGTCACACAACTCTGTCCACACACACCGTGGAGTCACACAACTCTGTCCACATGCACGGTGGAGTCACACTACTCTGTCCACATACACGGTGGAGTCACACAACTCTTTCCACACACACCGTGGAGTCACACAACTCTGTCCACATACACGGTGGAGTCACACAACTCTGTCCACACACACCGTGGAGTCACACAAATCTGTCCACATACACGGTGGAGTCACACTACTCTGTCCACATAAACAGTGGAGTCACACTACTCTGTCCACATACACGGTGGAGTCACACAACTCTGTCCACATACACGGTGGAGTCACACAACTCTGTCCACATACACGGTGGAGTCACACAACTCTGTCCACATACACCGTGGAGTCACACAACTCTGTCCACATACACGGTGGAGTCACACTACTCTGTCCACATACACGGTGGAGTCACACTATTCTGTCCACATACAGGGTGGAGTCACACAACTCTGTCCACATACACGGTGGAGTCACACAACTCTGTCCACATACACGGTGGAGTCACACAACTGTCCACATACACGGTGGAGTCACACAACTCTGTTCACATACACGGTGGAGTCACACAACTCTGTCCACATACACGGTGGAGTCACACAACTCTGTCCACATACACGGTGGAGTCACACAACTCTATCCACATACACGGTGAAGTCACACAACTCTGTCCACATACACGTGGAGTCACACAACTCTGTCCACATACACCGTGGAGTCACACAACTCTGTCCACATACACCGTGGAGTCACACCACTCTGTCCACATACACCGTGGAGTCACACAACTCTGTCCACATACACCGTGGAGTCACACAACTCTGTCCACATACACCGTGGAGTCACACAACTCTGTCCACATACACGTGGAGTCACACAACTCTGTCCACATACACGGTGGAGTCACACAACTCTGTCCACATACACGGTGGAGTCACACAACTCTGTCCACATACACGGTGAAGTCACACAACTCTGTCCACATAGACGGTGGAGTCACACAACTCTGTCCACATACACGGTGGAGTCACACTACTCTGTCCACATACACGGTGGAGTCATACTACTCTGTCCACATACACGGTGGAGTCACACAACTCTGTTCACATACACGGTGGAGTCACACAACTCTGTCCACATACACGGTGGAGTCACACAACTCTGTCCGCATACACGGTGGAGTCACACTACTCTGTCCACATACACGGTGGAGTCACACTACTCTGTCCACATACACGGTGGAATCACACAACTCTGTCCACATACACGGTGGAGTCACACAACTCTGTCAACATACACGGTGGAGTCACACAACTCTGTCCACATACACGGTGGAGTCACACAACTCTGTCCACATACACGGTGGAGTCACACAACTCTGTCCACATACACGTGGAGTCACACAACTTGGTCCACATACACCGTGGAGTCACAAAACTCTGTCCACACACACGGAGGAGTCACATAACTCTGTCCACACACACCGTGGAGTCACACAACTCTGTCCACATACACGTTGGATCACACAACTCTGTCCACATACACGGTGGAGTCACAATACTTTGTCCGCATACACGGTGGAGTCACACAACTCTGTCCACATACACGGTGGACTCACACAACTCTGTCCACATACACCGTGGAGTCACACAACTCTGTCCACATACACGGTGGAGTCACACAACTCTGTCCACACACACCGTGGAGTCACACAACTCTGTCCACATACACGGTGGAGTCACACAACTCTGTCCACACACACCGTGGAGTCACACAACTCTGTCCACATACACGGTGGAATCACACAACTCTGTCCACACTAGAGATGAGCGCTGGAAATTTTTCGGGTTTTGTGTTTTGGTTTTGGGTTCGGTTCCGCGGCCGTGTTTTGGGTTCGACCGCGTTTTGGCAAAACCTCACCGAATTTTTTTTGTCGGATTCGGGTGTGTTTTGGATTCGGGTGTTTTTTTCCAAAAAACCTAAAAAACAGCTTAAATCATAGAATTTGGCGGTCATTTTGATCCCAAAGTATTATTAACCTCAAAAACCATAATTTCCACTCATTTTCAGTCTATTCTGAATACCTCACACCTCACAATATTATTTTTAGTCCAAAAATTTGCACCGAGGTCGCTGTGTGAGTAAGATAAGCGACCCTAGTGGCCGACACAAACACCGGGCCCATCTAGGAGTGGCACTGCAGTGTCACGCAGGATGGCCCTTCCAAAAAACCCTCCCCAAACAGCACATGACGCAAAGAAAAAAAGAGGCGCAATGAGGTAGCTGTGTGAGTAAGATTAGCGACCCTAGTGGCCGACACAAACACCGGGCCCATCTAGGAGTGGCACTGCAGTGTCACGCAGGATGTCCCTTCCAAAAAACCCTCCCCAAACAGCACATGACGCAAAGAAAAAAAGAGGCGCAATGAGGTAGCTGTGTGAGTAAGATAAGCGACCCTAGTGGCCGACACAAACACCGGGCCCATCTAGGAGTGTCACTGCAGTGTCACGCAGGATGTCCCTTCCAAAAAACCCTCCCCAAACAGCACATGACGCAAAGAAAAAAAGAGGCGCAATGAGGTAGCTGTGTGAGTAAGATAAGCGACCCTAGTGGCCGACACAAACACCGGGCCCATCTAGGAGTGGCACTGCAGTGTCACGCAGGATGTCCCTTCCAAAAAACCCTCCCCAAACAGCACATGACGCAAAGAAAAAGAAAAGAAAAAAGAGGTGCAAGATGGAATTGTCCTTGGGCCCTCCCACCCACCCTTATGTTGTATAAACAAAACAGGACATGTACACTTTAACCAACCCATCATTTCAGTGACAGGGTCTGCCACACGACTGTGACTGATATGACGGGTTGGTTTGGACCCCCCCCAAAAAAGAAGCAATTAATCTCTCCTTGCACAAACTGGCTCTACAGAGGCAAGATGTCCACCTCATCATCATCCTCCGATATATCACCGTGTACATCCCCCTCCTCACAGATTATCAATTCGTCCCCACTGGAATCCACCATCTCAGCTCCCTGTGTACTTTGTGGAGGCAATTGCTGCTGGTCAATGTCTCCGCGGAGGAATTGATTATAATTCATTTTAATGAACATCATCTTCTCCACATTTTCTGGATGTAACCTCGTACGCCGATTGCTGACAAGGTGAGCGGCGGCACTAAACACTCTTTCGGAGTACACACTTGTGGGAGGGCAACTTAGGTAGAATAAAGCCAGTTTGTGCAAGGGCCTCCAAATTGCCTCTTTTTCCTGCCAGTATAAGTACGGACTGTGTGACGTGCCTACTTGGATGCGGTCACTCATATAATCCTCCACCATTCTATCAATGTTGAGAGAATCATATGCAGTGACAGTAGACGACATGTCCGTAATCGTTGTCAGGTCCTTCAGTCCGGACCAGATGTCAGCATCAGCAGTCGCTCCAGACTGCCCTGCATCACCGCCAGCGGGTGGGCTCGGAATTCTGAGCCTTTTCCTCGCACCCCCAGTTGCGGGAGAATGTGAAGGAGGAGATGTTGACAGGTCGCGTTCCGCTTGACTTGACAATTTTGTCACCACCAGGTCTTTCAACCCCAGCAGACTTGTGTCTGCCGGAAAGAGAGATCCAAGGTAGGCTTTAAATCTAGGATCGAGCACGGTGGCCAAAATGTAGTGCTCTGATTTCAACAGATTGACCACCCGTGAATCCTTGTTAAGCGAATTAAGGGCTCCATCCACAAGTCCCACATGCCTAGCGGAATCGCTCCGTGTTAGCTCCTCCTTCAATGTCTCCAGCTTCTTCTGCAAAAGCCTGATGAGGGGAATGACCTGACTCAGGCTGGCAGTGTCTGAACTGACTTCACGTGTGGCAAGTTCAAAGGGCATCAGAACCTTGCACAACGTTGAAATCATTCTCCACTGCGCTTGAGACAGGTGCATTCCACCTACTATATCGTGCTCAATTGTATAGGCTTGAATGGCCTTTTGCTGCTCCTCCAACCTCTGAAGCATATAGAGGGTTGAATTCCACCTCGTTACCACTTCTTGCTTCAGATGATGGCAGGGCAGGTTCAGTAGTTTTTGGTGGTGCTCCAGTCTTCTGTACGTGGTGCCTGTACGCCGAAAGTGTCCCGCAATTCTTCTGGCCACCGACAGCATCTCTTGCACGCCCCTGTCGTTTTTTAAAAAATTCTGCACCACCAAATTCAAGGTATGTGCAAAACATGGGACGTGCTGGAATTTGCCCATATTTAATGCACACACAATATTGCTGGCGTTGTCCGATGCCACAAATCCACAGGAGAGTCCAATTGGGGTAAGCCATTCCGCGATGATCTTCCTCAGTTGCCGTAAGAGGTTTTCAGCTGTGTGCGTATTCTGGAAAGCGGTGATACAAAGCGTAGCCTGCCTAGGAAAGAGTTGGCGTTTGCGAGATGCTGCTACTGGTGCCGCCGCTGCTGTTCTTGCGGCGGGAGTCCATACATCTACCCAGTGGGCTGTCACAGTCATATAGTCCTGACCCTGCCCTGCTCCACTTGTCCACATGTCCGTGGTTAAGTGGACATTGGGTACAACTGCATTTTTTAGGACACTGGTGAGTCTTTTTCTGACGTCCGTGTACATTCTCGGTATCGCCTGCCTAGAGAAGTGGAACCTAGATGGTATTTGGTAACGGGGGCACACTGCCTCAATAAATTGTCTAGTTCCCTGTGAACTAACGGCGGATACCGGACGCACGTCTAACACCAACATAGTTGTCAAGGCCTCAGTTATCCGCTTTGCAGCAGGATGACTGCTGTGATATTTCATCTTCCTCGCAAAGGACTGTTGAACAGTCAATTGCTTACTGGAAGTAGTACAAGTGGGCTTACGACTTCCCCTCTGGGATGACCATCGACTCCCAGCAGCAACAACAGCAGCGCCAGCAGCAGTAGGCGTTACACGCAAGGATGCATCGGAGGAATCCCAGGCAGGAGAGGACTCGTCAGAATTGCCAGTGACATTGCCTGCAGGACTATTGGCATTCCTGGGGAAGGAGGAAATTGACACTGAGGGAGTTGGTGGGGTGGTTTGCGTGAGCTTGGTTACAAGAGGAAGGGATTTACTGGTCAGTGGACTGCTTCCGCTGTCACCCAAAGTTTTTGAACTTGTCACTGACTTATTATGAATGCGCTGCAGGTGACGTATAAGGGAGGATGTTCCGAGGTGGTTAACGTCCTTACCCCTACTTATTACAGCTTGACAAAGGGAACACACGGCTTGACACCTGTTGTCCGCATTTCTGGTGAAATACTTCCACACCGAAGAGCTGATTTTTTTGGTATTTTCACCAGGCATGTCAACGGCCATATTCCTACCACGGACAACAGGTGTCTCCCCGGGTGCCTGACTTAAACAAACCACCTCACCATCAGAATCCTCCTGGTCAATTTCCTCCCCAGCGCCAGCAACACCCATATCCTCCTCATCCTGGTGTACTTCAACACTGACATCTTCAATCTGACTATCAGGAACTGGACTGCGGGTGCTCCTTCCATCACTTGCAGGGGGCGTGCAAATGGTGGAAGGCGCATGCTCTTCACGTCCAGTGTTGGGAAGGTCAGGCATCGCAACCGACACAATTGGAGTCGGACTCTCCTTGTGGATTTGGGATTTAGAAGAACGCACAGTTCTTTGCGGTGCTACTGCTTTTGCCAGCTTTAGTCTTTTCATTTTTCTAGCGAGAGGCTGAGTGCTTCCATCCTCATGTGAAGCTGAACCACTAGCCATGAACATAGGCCAGGGCCTCAGCCGTTCCTTGCCACTCCGTGTGGTAAATGGCATATTGGCAAGTTTACGCTTCTCCTCCGACAATTTTATTTTAGGTTTTGGAGTCCTTTTTTTACTGATATTTGGTGTTTTGGATTTGACATGCTCTGTACTATGACATTGGGCATCGGCCTTGGCAGACGACGTTGCTGGCATTTCATCGTCTCGGCCATGACTAGTGGCAGCAGCTTCAGCACGAGGTGGAAGTGGATCTTGATCTTTCCCTAATTTTGGAACCTCAACATTTTTGTTCTCCATATTTTAATAGGCACAACTAAAAGGCACCTCAGGTAAACAATGGAGATGGATGGATTGGATACTAGTATACAATTATGGACGGGCTGCCGAGTGCCGACACAGAGGTAGCCACAGCCGTGAACTACCGCACTGTACTGTGTCTGCTGCTAATATATAGACTGGTTGATAAAGAGATAGTATACTCGTAACTAGTATGTATGTATAAAGAAAGAAAAAAAAACCACGGTTAGGTGGTATATACAATTATGGACGGGCTGCCGAGTGCCGACACAGAGGTAGCCACAGCCGTGAACTACCGCACTGTACTGTGTCTGCTGCTAATATATAGACTGGTTGATAAAGAGATAGTATACTCGTAACTAGTATGTATGTATAAAGAAAGAAAAAAAAACCACGGTTAGGTGGTATATACAATTATGGACGGGCTGCCGAGTGCCGACACAGAGGTAGCCACAGCCGTGAACTACCGCACTGTACTGTGTCTGCTGCTAATATAGACTGGTTGATAAAGAGATAGTATACTCGTAACTAGTATGTATGTATAAAGAAAGAAAAAAAAACCACGGTTAGGTGGTATATACAATTATGGACGGGCTGCCGAGTGCCGACACAGAGGTAGCCACAGCCGTGAACTACCGCACTGTACTGTGTCTGCTGCTAATATAGACTGGTTGATAAAGAGATAGTATACTCGTAACTAGTATGACTATAAAGAAAGAAAAAAAAACCACGGTTAGGTGGTATATACAATTATGGACGGGCTGCCGAGTGCCGACACAGAGGTAGCCACAGCCGTGAACTACCGCACTGTACTGTGTCTGCTGCTAATATATAGACTGGTTGATAAAGAGATAGTATACTCGTAACTAGTATGTATGTATAAAGAAAGAAAAAAAAACCACGGTTAGGTGGTATATACAATTATGGACGGGCTGCCGAGTGCCGACACAGAGGTAGCCACAGCCGTGAACTACCGCACTGTACTGTGTCTGCTGCTAATATAGACTGGTTGATAAAGAGATAGTATACTCGTAACTAGTATGACTATAAAGAAAGAAAAAAAAACCACGGTTAGGTGGTATATACAATTATGGACGGGCTGCCGAGTGCCGACACAGAGGTAGCCACAGCCATGAACTACCGCACTGTACTGTGTCTGCTGCTAATATATAGACTGGTTGATAAAGAGATAGTATACTCGTAACTAGTATGTATGTATAAAGAAAGAAAAAAAAACCACGGTTAGGTGGTATATACAATTATGGACGGGCTGCCGAGTGCCGACACAGAGGTAGCCACAGCCGTGAACTACCGCACTGTACTGTGTCTGCTGCTAATATAGACTGGTTGATAAAGAGATAGTATACTCGTAACTAATATGTATGTATAAAGAAAGAAAAAAAAACCACGGTTAGGTGGTATATACAATTATGGACGGGCTGCCGAGTGCCGACACAGAGGTAGCCACAGCCGTGAACTACCGCACTGTACTGTGTCTGCTGCTAATATATAGACTGGTTGATAAAGAGATAGTATACTCGTAACTAGTATGTATGTATAAAGAAAGAAAAAAAAACCACGGTTAGGTGGTATATACAATTATGGACGGGCTGCCGAGTGCCGACACAGAGGTAGCCACAGCCGTGAACTACCGCACTGTACTGTGTCTGCTGCTAATATATAGACTGGTGTATAAAGAGATAGTATACTCGTAACTAGTATGTATGTATAAAGAAAGAAAAAAAAAACACGGTTAGGTGGTATATACAATTATGGACGGGCTGCCGAGTGCCGACACAGAGGTAGCCACAGCCGTGAACTACCGCACTGTACTGTGTCTGCTGCTAATATAGACTGGTTGATAAAGAGATAGTATACTCGTAACTAGTATGTATGTATAAAGAAAGAAAAAAAAACCACGGTTAGGTGGTATATACAATTATGGACGGGCTGCCGAGTGCCGACACAGAGGTAGCCACAGCCGTGAACTACCGCACTGTACTGTGTCTGCTGCTAATATAGACTGGTTGATAAAGAGATAGTATACTCGTAACTAGTATGACTATAAAGAAAGAAAAAAAAACCACGGTTAGGCGGTATATACAATTATGGACGGGCTGCCGAGTGCCGACACAGAGGTAGCCACAGCCGTGAACTACCGCACTGTACTGTGTCTGCTGCTACTATAGACTGGTTGATAAAGAGATAGTATACTACTAATATTATATATACTGGTGGTCAGGTCACTGGTCACTAGTCACACTGGCAGTGGCACTCCTGCAGCAAAAGTGTGCACTGTTTAATTTTAATATAATATTATGTACTCCTGGCTCCTGCTATAACCTATAACTGGCACTGCAGTAGTGCTCCCCAGTCTCCCCCACAATTATAAGCTGTGTGAGCTGAGCAGTCAGACAGATATATATAATATTATATATAGATAATAGATGATGCAGCACACTGGCCTGAGCCTGAGCAGTGCACACAGATATGGTATGTGACTGACTGAGTCACTGTGTGTATCGCTTTTTTCAGGCAGAGAACGGATATATTAAATAAACTGCACTGTGTGTCTGGTGGTCACTCACTATATAATATATTATGTACTCCTGGCTCCTGCTATAACCTATAACTGGCACTGCAGTAGTGCTCCCCAGTCTCCCCCACAATTATAAGCTGTGTGAGCTGAGCAGTCAGACAGATATATATAATATTATATATAGATAATAGATGATGCAGCACACTGGCCTGAGCCTGAGCAGTGCACACAGATATGGTATGTGACTGACTGAGTCACTGTGTGTATCGCTTTTTTCAGGCAGAGAACGGATATATTAAATAAACTGCACTGTGTGTCTGGTGGTCACTCACTATATAATATATTATGTACTCCTGGCTCCTGCTATAACCTATAACTGGCACTGCAGTGCTCCCCAGTCTCCCCCACAATTATAAGCTGTGTGAGCTGAGCACAGTCAGATATATATATAGTACATTGATGCAGCACACTGGGCTGAGCAGTGCACACAGATATGGTATGTGACTGAGTCACTGTGTGTATCGTTTTTTTCAGGCAGAGAACGGATATATTAAATAAAACAAACAACTGCACTGTCTGGTGGTCACTGTGGTCGTCATTCACTAAACTCTGCACTCTCTTCTACAGTATCACAGCCTCAGGTCAATCTCTCTCTCTCTCTCTCAACCCTAATCTAAATGGAGAGGACGCCAGCCACGTCCTCTCCCTATCAATCTCAATGCACGTGTGAAAATGGCGGCGACGCGCGGCTCCTTATATAGAATCCGAGTCTCGCGAGAATCCGACAGCGTCATGATGACGTTCGGGCGCGCTCGGGTTAACCGAGCAAGGCGGGAGGATCCGAGTCTGCTCGGACCCGTGAAAAAAACATGAAGTTCGTGCGGGTTCGGATTCAGAGAAACCGAACCCGCTCATCTCTAGTCCACACACACCGTGGAGTCACACAACTCTGTCCACATACACGGTGGAGTCACACAACTCTGTCCACATACACTGTGGAGTCACACAACTCTGTCCACACACACCGTGGAGTCACACAACTCTGTCCACATACACCGTGGAGTCACACAACTCTGTCCACACACACCGTGGAGTCACACAACTCTGTCCACATACACGGTGGAGTCACACTACTCTGTCCACATACACGGTGGAGTCACACTACTCTGTCCACATACACCGTTGAGTCACACAACTCTGTCCACATACACGTGGAGTTACACAACTCTGTCCACATACACGGTGGAGTCACACTACTCTGTCCACATACACGGTGGAGTAACACAACTCTGTCCACATACACGGTGGAGTCACACTGCTCTGTCCACATACACGGTGGAGTCACACTACTCTGTCCACATACACGGTGGAGTCACACTACTCTGTCAACATACACGGTGGAGTCACACAACTCTGTCCACATACACGGTGGAGTCACACAACTCTGTCCACATACACGGTGGAGTCACACAACTCTGTCCACATAGACGGTGGAGTCACACAACTCTGTCCACATACACGGTGGAGTCACACAACTCTGTCCACATACACGTGTTTTCGTGGTAGGTTTTGGAGATGATAGTGAGAGGACGTGGCTACGTTCTCTCAGTTTCTGTGTTCAGTGTACTGCAAATATCTGTGCTCAGTGTGCTGCAAATATCTGTGCTCAGTGTGCTGCAAATATCTACGTTCTCTGCCTGAAAACGCTCCATATCTGTGCTGCATTGTAGTATATAGTAGTGATGTGCACCGGACATTTTTCGGGTTTTGTGTTTTGGTTTTGGATTCGGTTCCACGGCCGTGTTTTAGATTCGGACGCGTTTTGGCAAAACCTCACCAAAATTTTTTTGTCGGATTCGGGTGTGTTTTGGATTTGGGTGTTTTTTTCAAATAACCCTAAAAAACAGCTTAAATCTAGATTTTGGGGGTCATTTTGATCCCATAGTATTATTAACCTCAATAACCATAATTTCCACTCATTTCCAGTCTATTCTGAATACCTCACACCTCACAATATTATTTTTAGTCCTAAAATTTGCACCGAGGTCGCTGGATGGCTAAGCTAAGCGACCCAAGTGGCCGACACAAACACCTGGCCCATCTAGGAGTGGCACTGCAGTGTCAGGCATGATGGCACTTCAAAAAAATAGTCCCCAAACAGCACATGATGCAAAGATAAAAAGAGGCGCACCAAGGTCGCTGTGTGACTAAGCTAAGCGACACAAGTGGCCGACACAAACACCTGGCCCATCTAGGAGTGGCACTGCAGTGTCAGGCAGGATGGCACTTCAAAAAAATTGTCCCCAAACAGCACATGATGCAAAGAAAAATGAAAGAAAAAAGAGGTGCAAGATGGAATTGTCCTTGGGCCCTCCCACCCACCCTTATGTTGTATAAACAGGACATGCACACTTTAACGAACCCATCATTTCAGTGACAGGGTCTGCCACACGACTGTGACTGAAATGACTGGTTGGTTTGGGCCCCCACCAAAAAAAGAAGCAATCAATCTTTCCTTGCACAAACTGGCTCTACAGAGGCAAGATGTCCATCTCATCATCATCGTCCGATTCATCACCCCTTTCACTGTGTACATCCCCCTCCTCACAGATTATTAATTCGTCCCCACTGGAATCCACCATCTCAGGTCCCTGTGTACTTTGTGGAGGCAATTGCTGCTGGTGAATGTCTCCACGGAGGAATTGATTATAATTCATTTTGATGAACATCATCTTCTCCACATTTTCTGGAAGTAACCTCTTACGCCGATTGCTGACAAGGTGAGCGGCTGCACTAAACACTCTTTCGGAGTACACACTGGAGGGAGGGCTACTTAGGTAGAATAAAGCCAGTTTGTGCAAGGGCCTCAGAATTGCTTCTTTTTCCTGCCAGTATACGTACGGACTGTCTGACGTGCCTACTTGGATGCGGTCACTCATATAATCCTCCACCATTCTTTCAATGGTGAGAGAATCATATGAAGTGACAGTAGACGACATGTCAGTAATCGTTGGCAGGTCCTTCAGTCCGGACCAGATGTCAGCACTCGCTCCAGACTGCCCTGCATCACCGCCAGCGGGTGGGCTCGGAATTCTTAGCCTTTTCCTCGCACCCCCAGTTGCGGGAGAATGTGAAGGAAGAGATGTTGACGGGTCACGTTCCGCTTGACTTGACAATTTTCTCACCAGCAGGTCTTTGAACCTCTGCAGACTTGTGTCTGCCGGAAAGAGAGATACAACGTAGGTTTTAAATCTAGGATCGAGCACGGTGGCCAAAATGTAGTGCTCTGATTTCAACAGATTGACCACCCGTGAATCCTGGTTAAGCGAATTAAGGGCTCCATCCACAAGTCCCACATGCCTAGCGGAATCGCTCTGATTTAGCTCCTCCTTCAATGTCTGCAGCTTCTTCTGCAAAAGCCTGATGAGGGGAATGACCTGACTCAGGCTGGCAGTGTCTGAACTGACTTCACGTGTGGCAAGTTCAAAGGTTTGCAGAACCTTGCACAACGTTGAAATCATTCTCCACTGCGCTTGAGTCAGGTGCATTCCCCCCCTTTGCCTATATCGTGGCCAGATGTATAGGCTTGAATGGCCTTTTGCTGCTCCTCCATCCTCTGAAGCATATAGAGGGTTGAATTCCACCTCGTTACCACCTCTTGCTTCAGATGATGGCAGGGCAGGTTCAGGATTGTTTAATGGTGCTCCAGTTTTCTGTACGCGGTGGCTGAATGCCGAAAGTGGCCCGCAATTCTTCGGGCCACCGACAGCATCTCTTGCACGCCCCTGTCGTTTTTTAAATAATTCTGCACCACCAAATTCAATGTATGTGCAAAACATGGGACGTGCTGGAATTTGCCCAGATGTAATTTACGCACAATATTGCTGGCGTTGTCCGATGTCATAAATCCCCAGGAGAGTCCAATTGGGGTAAGCCATTCTGCAATGATCTTCCTCAGTTTCCGTAAGAGGTTGTCAGCTGTGTGCCTCTTCTGGAAAGCGGTGATACAAAGCGTAGCCTGCCTAGGAACGAGTTGGCGTTTGCGAGATGCTGCTACTGGTGCCGCCGCTGCTGTTCTTGCTGCGGGAGGCAATACATCTACCAAGTGGACTGTCACAGTCATATAGTCCTGAGTCTGCCCTGCTCCACTTGTCCACATGTCCGTGGTTAAGTGGACATTGGGTACAACTGCATTTTTTAGGACACTGGTGAGTCTTTTTCTGAGGTCTGTGTACATTTTCGGTATCGCCTGCCTAGAGAAATGGAACCTAGATGGTATTTGGTACCGGGGACACAGTACCTCAATCAAGTCTCTAGTTGCCTCTGAATTAACGGTGGATACCGGAACCACGTTTCTCACCACCCAGGCTGCCAAGGCCTGAGTTATCTGCTTTGCAGCAGGATGACTGCTGTGATATTTCATCTTCCTCGCAAAGGACTGTTGGACAGTCAATTGCTTACTGGAAGTAGTACAAGTGGTCTTCGGACTTCCCCTCTGGGATGACGATCGACTCCCAGCAGCTACAACAGCAGCGCCAGCAGCACTAGGCGTTACACTCAAGGATGCATCGGAGGAATCCCAGGCAGGAGAGGACTCGTCAGACTTGCCAGTGACATGGCCTACAGGACTATTGGCTTTCCTGGGTAAGGAGGAAATTGACACTGAGGGAGTTGGTGGTGTGGTTTGCAGGAGCTTGGTTACAAGAGGAAGGGATTTAGTGGTCAGTGGACTGCTTCCGCTGTCACCCAAAGTTTTTGAACTTGTCACTGACTTATGATGAATGCGCTGCAGGTGACGTATAAGGGAGGATGTTCCGAGGTGGTTAACGTCCTTACCCCTACTTATTACAGCTTGACAAAGGCAACACACGGCTTGACACCTGTTGTCCGCATTTGTGTTGAAATAATTCCACACCGAAGAGGTGATTTTTTTTGTATTTTGACCAGGCATGTCAATGGCCATATTCGTCCCACGGACAACAGGCGTCTCCCCGGGTGCCTGACTTAAACAAACCACCTCACCATCAGAATCCTCCTTGTCAATTTCCTCCCCAGCGCCAGCAACACTTATATCCTCATCCTGGTGTACTTCAACAGTGACATCTTCAATTTGACTATCAGGAACTGGACTGCGGGTGCTCCTTCCAGCACTTGCAGGGGGCAAGCTCTTCCCGTCCAGTGTTGGGAAGGTCAGGCATCGCAACCGACACAATTGGACTCTCTTTGGGGATTTGTGATTTAGAAGAACGCACAGTTCTTTGCTGTGCTTTTGCCAGCTTAAGTCTTTTCATTTTTCTAGCGAGAGGATGAGTGCTTCCATCCTCATGTGAAGCTGAACCACTAGCCATGAACATAGGCCAGGGCCTCAGCCGTTCCTTGCCACTCCGTGTCGTAAATGGCATATTGGCAAGTTTACGCTTCTCCTCAGACGCTTTTAATTTTGATTTTTGGGTCATTTTACGGAACTTTTGTTTTTTGGATTTTACATGCTCTCTACTATGACATTGGGCATCGGCCCTGGCAGACGACGTTGATGGCATTTCATTGTCTCGGCCATGACTAGTGGCAGCAGCTTCAGCACAAGGTGGAAGTGGATCTTGATCTTTCCCTATTTTAATCTCCACATTTTTGTTCTCCATATTTTAATGTGTGGAATTATATGCCAGTATCAATAGCAATGGCCTACTACTATATATACTGCGCACAACTAAAATGCACCACAGGTATAGAATGTAGATGGATAGTATACTTAATGACGACACAGAGATAGGTACAGCAGTGGCCTTCCACACCGTACTGCTATATATAGTATACTGGTGGTCACTGTGTCAGCAAACTGCAAAACTAAAATGCACCACAGGTATAGAATGTAGATGAATAGTATACTAAATGACGACACAGAAGTAGGTACAGCAGTGGCCTTCCGTACCATACTGCTATATATAGTATACTGGTGGTCACTGTGTCAGCAAACTGCAAAACTAAAATGCACCACAGGTATAGAATGTAGATGGATAGTATACTTAATGACGACACAGAGGTAGGTACAGCAGTGGCCTTCCGTACCGTACTGCTATATATAGTATACTGGTGGTCACTGTGTCAGCAAACTGCAAAACTAAAATGCACCACAGGTATAGAATGTAGATGGATAGTATACTTAATGACGACACAGAGGTAGGTACAGCAGTGGCCTTCTGTACCGTACTGCTATATATAGTATACTGGTGGTCACAGTGTCAGCAAACTGCAAAACTAAAATGCACCACAGGTATAGAATGTAGATGGATAGTATACTTAATGACGACACAGAGGTAGGTACAGCAGTGGCCTTCCGTACCGTACTGCTATATATAGTATACTGGTGGTCACTGTGTCAGCAAACTGCAAAACTAAAATGCACCACAGGTATAGAATGTAGATGGATAGTATACTTAATGACGACACAGAGGTAGGTACAGCAGTGGCCTTCCGTACCGTACTGCTATATATAGTATACAGGTGGTCACTGTGTCAGCAAACTGCAAAACTAAAATGCACCACAGGTATAGAATGTAGATGGATAGTATACTTAATGACGACACAGAGGTAGGTACAGCAGTGGCCTTCCGTACCGTACTGCTATATATAGTATACTGGTGGTCACTGTGTCAGCAAACTGCAAAACTAAAATGCACCACAGGTATAGAATGTTGATGGATAGTATACTTAATGACGACACAGAGGTAGGTACAGCAGTGGCCTTCCGTACCGTACTGCTATATATAGTATACTGGTGGTCACTGTGGCAGCAAAACTCTGCACTGTACTCCTCCTATATAATATTATACTGGTGGTCCCGGCTCCCTAGTCCCCACAGTAAAGCAGCACACTAAGCACAGATATGGAGTGTTTTTCAGGCAGACAACGTATAATGGTGGTCACTGTCAGCAAAACTCTGCACTGTGCTCCTCCTATATAATATTAATTATACTGGTGGTCCCCAGTCCCCACATTAAAATAAAGCAGCACACTGAGCACAGATATGGAGTGTTTTTCAGGCAGACAACGTATACTGGTGGTCACTGTCAGCAAAACTCTGCACTGTACTCCTGCTATATAATACAGCTGCTCCCCAGTCCCCACAATTAAGCAGTGTGAGCACAGATATATTATGCAGCACACTGAGCACAGATATGGAGCGTTTTTTTCAGGCAGAGAACGGATAACTGGTGGTCACTGATCAGCAAAACTCTGCACTGTACTCCTCCTATATTATACAGCTGCTCCCCAGTCCTCCCCACAATGAATTAAGCAATAATGCACAATCAAATTCAACAATAACGGAGAGGACGCCAGCCACGTCCTCTCCCTAATATTTGCAATGCACGAGTGAAAATGGTGGCGACGCGCGGCTGCTTATATAGAATCCGAATCTCGCGAGAATCCGACAGCGGGATGATGACGTTCGGGCGTGCTCGGGTTACCCGAGCCATACGGGAGAATCCGAGTATGGCTCGGACCCGTGTAAAAAGGGTGAAGTTCGGGGGGGTTCGGTTTCCGAGAAACCGAACCCGCTCATCACAAGTATATAGTAGGAGGACAGTACAGAATTTTGCTGTGACCACCAGTATATATATAGCAGTACGGAACAGTAGTCACTGCTCTACCTCTGTGTCATCAAGTATACTATTCATCCATACCTGTGCTGCATTTTAGTTGTGTGCAATATATAGTAGGAGGGGACAGTGCAGAATGTTGCTGTGACCACCAGTATATAATATATAGCAGTACGGTACAGTAGGCCACTGCAATACCTCTGTGTCGTCAAGTATACTACAAAAGTTCAGTAAAATGACCCAAAAATCAAAATTAAAAGCGTCTGATGAGAAGAGTAAACTTGCCAATATGCCATTTACGACACGGAGTGGCAAGGAACGGCTGAGGCCCTGGCCTATGTTCATGGCTAGTGGTTCAGATTCACCTGAGAATGGAAGCACTCATCCTCTCGCTAGAAAACTGCAGTGCCAATCCTAGATGGGCCAGGTGTTTGTGTCGGCCACATGGGTCGCTTAGCTTAGTCACACAGCTACCTCATTGCACCTCTTTTTTTCTTTGCATCATGTGCTGTTTGGGGACTATTGTTTTGAAGTGCCATCCTGTCTGACACTGCAGTGCCACTCTTAGATGGGCCAGGTGTTTGTGTCGGCCACTTGTGTCGCTTAGCTTAGTCACACAGCGACCTTGGTGCGCCTCTTTTTTTCTTTGCATCATGTGCTGTTTGGGGACTATTTTTTTGAAGTGCCATCCTGTCTGACACTGCAGTGCCACTCCTAGATGGGCCAGGTGTTTGTGTCGGCCACTTGTGTCGCTTAGCTTAGTCACACAGCGACCTCATTGCGCCTCTTTTTTTCTTTGCATCATGTGCTGTTTGGGGACTATTTTTTTGAAGTGCCATCCTGTCTGACACTGCAGTGCCACTCCTAGATGGTTAAAGTTACAAAAGAAAAAAGAGAGACTCTGTGTTGGGGCACGCCAGTCTAATATCTTCTCTGCAATGCTAAAAGTATCAGAGAGACTGGGCGCAATAATGGACAGCAGAAGTACTCTATCTGGTATGTGCCAATAACCATACACTCTCTCATTCACAATCTACTGTATGTGATATTACTGCCATATCTCACTGGTTACGCCCAATCTCGTCTGATCTTGGAAGCTAAGCAGTGAATAGCCTAATTAGTACCTAGATGGGAGACTTCTAGGGAATATTAGGTGCAGTAATAAATACCTCTGCACTCATGTGAAAAGCAGAGGTGTTTGGAACAACCTTTGACCTTTACCAATTTCATACCTATATTCCCTTCTTCTTATTTGAATCATTTTTTCTGATCCTGTACTCATCTAGAGCTTTTTGCACACTGCATTTGCTGATCAAAAAATGTAGTAATAAGCAGATTAACCGATACCAGGACACACCATTACAACAGGCACTGGTGGATGAACGTAAAATTAGTTAAGAATTTTTGATATCCATTGCCTATGTACCAGATGTTAAAGAATTTATCATTCTATGCGGAAATTAAATTCTGAATATTTCATCTCTGGTGTCACTGTCACCGTAATTAGTAATTGGAGTACTGTCACTCCTAATTATTATTTTTTTAGTGAGAACCATTTGACTTTCTCCTTAAATATTATGCATTATATACTATATATTACATGTGTGTTTATTTGTGTACCATAATTTTATCCTACTCCAATTAAAAGTTAAGTTTTAGTTTTTTCAAGCGTGCCCCAACACAGAGTCTCTCTTTTTTCTTTTGTAACTTTAACCTGTACTATTGACTCTGGGTGCACCACCAACAACAGCAACTCCTTGAATACCGATACAGGCATTTCCTATGCATATGCACTGTTGGTTCACAAGGGACAAATTTTATAAGAGTCCATTACAAAGTAATTTTGTTTATAGTCTTGTGCGGCACCAAACTGACCTTTTTCCCACTCCTAGATGGGCCAGGTGTTTGTGTCGGCCACTTGTGTCGCTTAGCTTAATCACACAGCGACCTTGGTGCGCCTCTTTTTTTCTTTGCATCATGTGCTGTTTGGGGACTATTTTTTTGAAGTGCCATCCTGTCTGACACTGCAGTGCCACTCCTAGATGGGCCAGGTGTTTGTGTCGGCCACTTGTGTCGCTTAGCTTAGTCACACAGCGACCTTGGTGCGCCTCTTTTTTTCTTTGCATCATGTGCTGTTTGGGGACTATTTTTTTGAAGTGCCATCCTGTCTGACACTGCAGTGCCACTCCTAGATGGGCCAGGTGTTTGTGTCGGCCACTAGGGTCGCTTAGCTTAGTCATCCAGCGACCTTGGTGCAAATTTTAGGGCTAAAAATAATATTGTGAGGTGTGAGGTGTTCAGAATAGACTGGAAATGAGTGGAAATTATGGTTATTGAGGTTAATAATACTATGGGATCAAAATGACCCCCAAATTCTATTATTTAAGCTGTTTTTGAGGGTTTCTTGTAAAAAAAACACCCGAATCCAAAACACACCCGAATCTGACAAAAAAAATTTGGTGAGGTTTTGCCAAAACGCATCCGAATCCAATACACGGCCGCGGAACCGAATCCAAAACACAAAACCCGAAAAATTTCCGGTGCACATCACTACTACTCACACTACACTCAAACTTATATCACCACTCGCACTACACTCATACTTATATCACCACTCACACTACACTCATACTTATATCATCACTCACACTACACTCAAACTTATATCACCACTCACACTGCACTCATACTTATATCATCACTCACACTACACTCAAACTTATATCACCACTCACACTGCACTCATACTTATATCACCACTCACACTACACTCAAACTTATATCACCACTCACACTACACTCATACTTATATCATCACTCACACTATACTCATACTTATATCATCACTCACACTACACTCAAACTTATATCACCACTCACACTGCACTCATACTTATATCACCACTCACACTACACTCAAACTTATATCACCACTCACACTACACTCATACTTATATCATCACTCACACTACACTCATACTTATATCATCACTCACACTACACTCAAAATTATATCACCACTCACACTGCACTCATACTTATATCACCACTCACACTACACTCATACTTATATCACCACTCACACTGCACTCATACTTATATCACCACTCACACTGCACTCATACTTATATCACCACTCACACTGCACTCATACTTATATCACCACTCACACTACACTCATACTTATATCATCACTCACACTGCACTCATACTTATATCATCACTCACACTGCACTCATACTTATATCATCACTCACACTGCACTCATACTTATATCATCACTCACACTGCACTCATACTTATATCATCACTCACACTGCACTCATACTTATATCATCACTCACACTGCACTCATACTTATATCATCACTCACACTGCACTCATACTTATATCACCACTCACACTGCACTTGTACTTATATCACCACTCACACTGCACTCATACTTATATCACCACTCACACTACACTCATACTTATATCATCACTCACACTGCACTCATACTTATATCATCACTCACACTGCACTCATACTTATATCATCACTCACACTGCACTCATACTTATATCATCACTCACACTGCACTCATACTTATATCATCACTCACACTGCACTCATACTTATATCACCACTCACACTGCACTTGTACTTATATCACCACTCACACTGCACTCATACTTATATCATCACTCACACTGCACTCATACTTATATCATCACTCACACTACACTTATATCCACTCTGTAAGATGTTACTTTAGAGTAGACATAATGGGAAGTAAGATTTCCACTTCCAATAAGTAATGAAGTGAGCATGAACGCTTATCTCCATGTCAATAGTGCCCACCTCCTACCCTGGAAAAAAGCATTCCTATAGGCCAATTGTCACTCCCGAGAAGGACTGCTCAGACTTAGACTCCTTCAAGAAACAGGCAAATACTATTGTAGACTCTTAGGGGCTATCCAGAACAACTAGTCCGGAAAGCACTAAACGATGTAAAAAGTATGGAGAGAGATAAACTTCTGGCCCCCGTCCGAAAGGTGGAAAACAAAGAACAGTAACGAGAGGTTTCCTTCATCTCGTCTTCTACCAACTGTCACTCTGAGATCAGGAATATACAACATCCTTAAGATAAAATGTTATCTGTCACATGATCTTGCTTTACTTTCCGAAGAAATAAATCTCTCAAAAATCTGGTGACCCCCAAGTCATCTGAGAATCACTACAGAACAACACAATAGTACATCTGGAGGAAGCAATGGGCTTCAGTAACAACAACAAAAAATTAAAGGGTTTTTCAAATGTGGCAAGAATAGACGTATCGCTTGTAATTTTACACCAATCCGGACCCAGAAGGTCTCTCTAGAAGGTGGTGAGAACATATATGAGATCCAAAGTCTCCTAAATTGCGAGACACCCAATGTAATCTACAGATGGAGCCACGCTAATCGTGGCGCCGTCTGTGCCTGGGCGCCCCCGCCTAGGTGCGCCTATTGCAGCGCCTGGGCCGCGCGCGTGTCCGTGACGCACACGTGCCCCATTCACTACAATAGGAGCATCTCCGGGCACTCCAGTAGCGGGGCTAGGTGCCGGATCGCCTAGTCCCGCCGCAAGTGCACTTTTGCGATGGAGCTGCACTAGATGTATACGCTTGTTTGCGGGTGCAACCTAAAATATATTGGAAGAACAACCCACTCTCTTAAAATATGGTTTCTCGAACATCGCAGGAACATAATAAAGCGAGTACGGACACGGGTGGTCATTCCGAGTTGTTCGCTCGTTGCCGATTGTTGCTATGCTGCGATTTGTTGCTAAACGCTCATGCGCATGGTACGCAGAGCGCATGCGCTAAGTTATTTAACACAAAACTTAGTAGATTTGCTGGTGTTCGTGCAACGCTTTTCAGTCGCACTGCTGATCGGTGAGTGATTGACAGGAAAGGGGCGTTTCTGGGTGGTAACTGAGCGTTTTCCGGGAGTGTGCTGAAAAATGCAGCCGTGTCAGGGAAAAACGCGGGAGTGTCTGGAGAAACGGGGGAGTGGCTGGCCGAACGCAGGGCGTGTTTGTGACGTCAAACCAGGAACTAAACGGACCGAGTTGCTCACAATCTAGGAGTAGGTCTGGAGCTACTCAGAAACTGCAAAGAATTATTTAGTAACAATTCTGCTAATCGCTGCTAAGCTAAGATACACTCCCAGAGGGCGGCGGCCTAGCGTGTGCAATGCTGCTAAAAGCAGCTAGCGAGCGAACAACTCGGTATGAGGGCCACAGTTGTCTGAACACTAGGATGACTGCCACAACGGCGATCCCAACTTTCCCAAGAGTGTTGGGTTGGAGTTTATTCCAAAAACTGTACGAGTGGGGATCGATAAAGAAAACTTTGCAAGCAGGACATGTTCTGGGTGCCGAAAATGAACAGTATTTTCCTGAGGGTATAAATGAGTCAGTAGAACGCAATATTGTCATTTAATCTTGATATTCCCACTGTCTTCCTATTACTAATATTCTTTGTTTTGTGTATATATGTCCATTATGTTATTAATGCACCTTTAAATGTCACGAATAGTTCTCCAGACCAAAGCCTCATCTCCTCCTGTAGGTACCCAGAACCCTCTGTGCAGACTTGGTTGGAAGCATTACGCATTGAGCTGTTACTATATGTCTGACAGGTCGCTAACATGGCCGGATGCCAAGCAGGACTGTGAGGATATGACGTCTCATCTGGTGGTAATCACCAGCGCCGAGGAGCAGGTGAGTAAGTAGGGAGCAGCCTGGGGCATCACTATGTAAGAGGGGGCAGTGCTTGGTACCCGGGGATTTATGGAACATCATTTATTATGTAACAGGAGTAATAGACGTCTGAGCTTGTACTAACAAGGGGCCTAATTCTGATCGCTGTTGTGCTGCAGATTTGCTGAAGTCTGCGGTCAGTTAGGCGCCGCCCATAGAGAGTGAAAACCCCGCCCAGCGCAAGTGTGCGAATGCATGTGTACGCCGTGTGAAAACTTCACCAGTCAGCGGACGTCTGCAAATCCGTTCACAACTCACTCACCATCAAATGATTTTTCCACTGTGTGCAGTGTGTGCGCAGCACAGGACTTACTCTACAAACGGGCTGATTGGGGCCGGAGCCGACGTCACACACCCGCCCTGACAACGCTTGGGCACGCCTGCATTTTCCCTGACACACCCAGAAAACGTCCAGTTACCACCCACAGACACCCACTTCCTGTGACTCACCTTGTGTACGCCTAGCGATTGAAATATTTGCACCATTCGGACGCAGTTTGAGCTCGCGCTTGCACATTGCGGTGCCTACGCAGTCATTTGATAATCGGCCGCTGTGCAATTTTGCACAACAGCGAGACTTAAAAAAACCCACCAAGGCTGTTACTGTACCAAGTTATTAAACTATATCCAGAAATAACTGAAGTGCAATACATTAATTACCCAGCGTGCATATACTGTATCGCCCACTAATAGTCATGTGACATATACCACTTTTCCACCAAACACCCAGGTCCAACTCGGGTTTCTGGACATGGCGGTGATTCATACCTGATGGCACGCTAGGTTTTCTCGCTGCGGTGTGATCAGGTCAGAACTACGCATGCGTATGCACCGCAGTGCGCAGGCGCGTCGTACGGATACAAAGCAGACCGTTGCTGTGCGATGGGTTTAACGAAGAATCCATTCGCACAGGCGATCGCAAGGAGATTGACAGGAAGAAGGCGTTTGTGGGTGGCAACTGACAGTTTTCTGGGAGTGGTTGGAAAAACGCAGGCGTGTCCAAGCGTTTGCAGGGCGGGTTTCTGACGTCAATTCCGGGACCGGACAGGCTGATGTGATCGCAGCGGCTGAGTAAGTCCTGGGCTGCGCAGAGACTACACAAAATGTTTTTGTACCAGTCGGATGCACAGGCGATCGCACACTTGTAAAGCTAAAATACACTCCCCTGTGGGCGGCGACTATCTGATCGCAGCGCTGCAAAAAAATAGCTAGCGAGTGATCAGGTCTGAATCACCCTCATGATTCCAACATGGGTGAGCCCCGTTTACACTGAATCCGGGTCTGGCCTGCATGTCACACACAGACACTCCCTTGAGGCGGACCTCTGCATTCACAACCAATCAGCAGCTTTTAAGCATTATCCAGATAACTTGGGCCTCACCGTTTACACTGCACCCTTACAGGGGGTCAAGCCTGGTAGCTACTAGGGTCAGATTCCCAGGTCACTCAACCTGGGTTATTTTTCAAGTAGCATTTTACACCAAGCTGTGTCCTATGTAGACCATGTAATTGCGGCAGTGGAAAGAGGTACTATACTGCTTGCTTTCTTCAGGGTCCATAGGTATCTACAGGAAAAACCTTGGGGTATGATGGTGGAGACCAAGTCAGGTTCTGAATAGTTAAGCTTTTCAGAGCTCCCAAGATGCACTGGTGCTTCTACCTCATACCCCACCGACAGCTCAGGCTCTTCAGTTTTGTTTCGGTGCCAGCAGGAACAGCGGCACTGCTATTAGGCAACCCAAGCTTTTAAATATAGTTTTTTTCTAAAGAGTACATTATTTTTATGTAAACTATTCTTGTTTTATTCTTCTAGTAGACAGCAATAAGCAGTCCATAAGACACCAGCGCTGTTGCTGCAATAACCCCTGCTGGCTCCAAAGCTCCGGTGAGGTACTTTCAGCAGGCACCGGGCACCTTCACTAGCAGGGGCTCTGGTTCACCCAGGACTGCGCCTGAACACATTGGGGGCAGGTAAGGTGGGCGCATGCTGACCCACATGTAGACAGTCCTTCCTCCGGTCCAGGGAGATAGACCAGAGGCCCTGCGTATACCCTCACCCAGGTGTTGGACTACACTAGACCACCAGGGCTTAATGTACTGGCACTGGGGACATTCTTACAAATGGTCAGGGTACTGGTGGTGTAAGCAGCATGGGGAGGTACGCGCTTCCCCAGCGGCCCTTCCCCCAGCCCAGGGCGCCATTCCGCACAGGTCTTCCTGCCACGGGCTGCTTCTCCTCCTACACCCTCCTTACTCCTCTAGACAGCAGTGGCCGTTTTAAACACCTTGCAGTCTCCAGGAAAGATGGGTCCAGTCTCCCTGTATACCTCTCCCAGAGCATAGGTATACACAGCGCTGTCTCATACCAACCAAGCTGGCTGTGCAGTTGAGTTAGTGTCCATTGCAGCTAAACTGTATTTCTGTATGGTATGTGACGTATGCTAGTGATGCTGTTTGTGATGTCTCTCAGATATAACTGTCTCTTTCTCTAATATCCAGTGACGCTGAGATACCTAGTGTATACATGGTTCCCTGTGTAATTCGAGGCGACATATAGTCACATACTGTCAGATTTTACACGCTGACACGTTGTCATTTTCTGTGTTCGCCTATTCCTGCAAAACTACGGCTAACACAGCTAAAGCAGCTCAACAAGCTCTGACTTCTCCACTGTCCTGCAGCTCCTGCTCAGCAGTGTTTCCCCCGCAGGATGTGGGGCAAGGTGGACTTTGTGCTTCTTGCTATACACCACCCGGCCAGCTCTCCTATCCTCTAAGATATTGGCTACTTCTGTAGTAGCACTCCGTATCATCTGGCTTCACTCATAGAAGGCCGACACCGATTCTTCTAAGTAGGCTCCGGAAGCATTTCCCTATGATGGGGACTTTCTATTTGGTCCTGAATTGGATAAAATGGTCACTAACTTGGCAGCCTCCAAAACAGCTTGTCTACCCTCAGCCATCTGTAAAAAAATATAGGACCTCATCCTTTTGGTCCTTTTCCCCCAGGGCAAGGCTAGAAGTCAAGCCTTCCCTCACCTGTCGCACTCCTCTAAGGTTTCCAAACCCAAGCAGACCTGGGCTGCCAGACATCCGGCCACTAAGCCCAAGGATAAGCCTTCAGCCTGACGGGATGGGTCTCCTCTTGGGAAATCCCAGGGTGGGAGGCCAATTTCTTCAATTAGCTCACCATTGGCAGCAGATAACAGATGCCTGGGTACAAGAAGTGGTCTCACACGGATACACCCTTTTTTTTTTGAGGCGCCCACTCCGTCAGTACTTCCACACAACCATCCCATGGACCGCACAAAGGCCAAGGCTCTGCAAACAACCGATTGCTCTCTGCTACAATCAGGAGGGATTGTACCGGTCCCAATCTCTCAACAGCACAAGGGCTTCTATTCAACACTTTTCCTGGTCCAGAAACCCAATGGATCTCATCAGCCCATCCTCAATGTCAAGGGCCTGAACAAATATGTCAAAGTACCCAGGTTTTGCATGGAAACCCTACGACCCATCATTCTGGCTATGCAACCAGGAGACTACATGGTCTCTCTGGATATACATGACGCTTACCTGCATATACCAATAGAGTCCTCTCATCAACGTTACCTTCAATTTGTTGTCTTGCAACAACATTTCCAGTTTCAATCTGTACTCTTTGGCCTGTCTACGGCCCTGCAGGGATTTGACAAGGTTATGGTGGTCATGGCAGCTCAGCTGCATTGTCAGGGGATCAGAATACTCCCTTACCTAGATGGCTTGCTAATTCTGTCTCACTCCTCCGAGATCTTCAGCCAACAGCTTCAAATTGTTATAGCCTTCCTACAGAGTCACGGTTGGCTAATTAACTGGAACAAATCCTCTCTAATCCCCCCACAGAGGATGCTGCACCTGGGAGCTCTGTTGGATTTTCAGCAACAGAGAATCTTCCTTCTGCGGGACAAAATTGTGACATTACACCTGTGCATAAGCAGATTGCTCCACAGTCACAAGGTGTCGATTCAAGCCGCAATGAAAGTCCTGGGATCAATGGTATCCACCTTTGACATGGTGGAATATGCTCAGTTCTATTCAAGGTTTCTAAAACACCTGATCCTAGCCAGGTGGACAGGACACCCTGGCCAACTAAAGTCCCAGATGATGATTCTCACACTGGAAGTTCACCAGCACCTGTCCTGGTGGTAACAGATCTCCAATCTGAACAAGGGCCATCCTTTTTGGATTCCAAACTGGGAATGCCAGTCTCCGCGGATGGGGAGCTGTGAGCGGACATCACTCCTTTCAAGGTCATTGTACCCCTGCCGAAAGGTGCCTTCTTATCAATGTCCTAGAGCTTCAAGCTGTAGACAGAGCTCTCCTTCTGGCTCAAGACATTCTTCACGGGCTTCCTGTGCAAGTCCAGTCAGACAACGCCACAGTGGCATGCTCTGTAAACGGGGGTGGGATGTTAGGCCTTGATTGCAATTACTAGAGACACATGGATACTTACCATTCATAAGGAAAGATGCTTGGCTGAACAACAGCCAGCTGAACAGGGCTTTATTATAAGGGCTTTTTTAAAAGGGTTATGAAAATATTACAATATAGACTTACCCAGGACTTACCAGGACGAAAACAGACGGAAACAACCCACCGACAAAACAGAAAACATCGTCCCTTCCTTACATTCCCAATCATCTGTGTATTTCAACGTATGTAAATATTTTACCAACTAAAATCCTCATGACCTCTAAGAACAAAATGCAACCAATTTGGTAGACAACTATATACATTGTGATTTACATGTGATTGTACATACCTGTTTGTCACTTTGCTCTATAATGCACAGTTAACATACAGCAGAACAACACCAGTAGGCACCTGCACTTTTAACTTGAACAAGTAAAACCTTACACTCTCAGCCTAGAAAACACTGGTTTTATCTCAAACTAACTATGTTCCACAAATTGATTTTCTGCATTGCTCTTCATGGAGTAGTCATAAAGACCATTGCATCATTCAGTCTCCCAGCAACTCAGCCCTCTGTACATGTTGCCCCCTCAATTCTACACTGCCCTCTTATTAGCACTCATGAGCTTTTCACTTCCCTATACTCATTGACAATAACATCTACAACCTCTCACCATAAAAAACTTTCACAAACCTCTGACACCCACATTTATCTCTCTCTTCTGCTTCTGATAGCTGGTGACATTTCGCCAAATCCAGGACCCAGCCACTTGCATCACTCGCATTCACCTGATTCACAGCAACATAGAAATCCAGCTAACCTCATAAACATCCCATGTCTTCCATCACCCTCCAGATCACTAAAATGTGCCTTATGGAATGCACGCTCTGTTTGTAACAAATTAACATCCATCCATGACCTCTTCATATCTAACAACATCAATCTGCTGGCTATAACAGAAACCTGGCTCACACAACCTGACACAGCCTCCCCTGCAGCACTGGCACATGGTGGTCTCCACTTTACACACACCTCCAGACCCGATAACCATAAAGGAGGAGGAGTTGGACTTTTACTTTCCCAATCTTTTGCATATACTGTTCTACCACAGGTTCCATCACTCACATTTACATCATTTGAAGTACATTCCATTAGGGTTTACTCTCCTTTCTCTCTGCGTGTTGCAGCTATCTACCGCCCACCTGGGCATCCAAAACAATTTTGGGAAGATTTTTCTGCCTGGCTCCCTCACTTCCTATCCTCTGACATCTCCACCATTATCATGGGTGATTTCAATATTGCTATTGATTGTCCAAAATCTGCTGCGCATGCCTCCAAACTACTCTCTCTAACCTCCTCTCTTGGCCTCTCCCAATGGACTGACTCCTCTACTCATCAGGCGGGCCACTGCCTTGATCTAGTATTCACCAGACTATGCTCCATCGCTGAACTCACCAACACTCCTTTCCCCCTCTCAGATCACAACCTTATCACCTGCATGCTTTCCTCTGTTAATTCAAACCCTGTGTTGCGGAAGTTCTCCAATCTTCCTCAAACTCGCAGAAATATTAACACAATTAATCTTCAAGAACTTTCCACTTCACTCCAACAACTGCTTTCACCTATTTCTGCACTCACCTCTCCTGAGATGGCTGTATCACACCTTAATGAGACTCTAGAACTAGCCCTTGATGAAGTGGCTCCAGCTACCCATCACACTCCACGTAGGCCTAGATGTCAACCATGGCACTCCAAATTAACAAGACAACTACAAAAACTCACACGAAAACTTGAACGTCAGTGGCGTAAATCTCGTATTTCAAGTGAATTCCTCACATATAAGACAGTCTACCATTCTTATAAAAATGCCCTGGACACTGCCAAACAAACATATTTCCAAACTCTTATCTCTGCTCAAGCCTCTAACCCCAAACGACTCTTTAATACATTTAAATCACTTCTGAATCCTCCCGCACCTACCCCACCAGCCACTATCAAGGCACAGGATCTTGCTTCCTACTTCAAGGAGAAGATTGCTAAGATCCGAGATGAAATGGTATGCTCTTCGGCAGCCAGTGACCTGCTCCGTTCTTTACCTGAACCCTCTGGCATTCTTTCTTCATTTGATCCCACAAATGAAGATGAAGTATCATCACTCTTCTCATCCTGCTTCTCTACTACCTCTCCTCTTGATCCTTTACCCTCACAAATAAGTAAAGCTCTGTCTCTGGTGCTCATCCCTACCTTAACTAACATCTGTAATCTCTCTCTCTCTACTGGTATTTTTCCTTCACTCTTCAAGCATGCAGTGATTACTCCTATTTTAAAAAAACATAATTCTGACCCTAATGCTCTCTCAAACTACCGCCCTATCTCTCAGATCTCTTGTATCTCTAAGCTACTTGAGAGACTTGCCTACACTCGACTCACACACTTTCTTAACTCATACACTTTGTTGGACCCACTTCAGTCAGGCTTCCGTTCCCAACATTCCACAGAGACGGCACTGACTAAAGTGGTTAATGATTTGGTCACTACGAAGTCTAAAGGCCACTACTCACTACTTATTCTTCTAGACCTATCTGCTGCATTTGACACTGTAGACCACTCTCTTCTCATACAGACACTACAATCCCTAGGTCTTAAAGACACAGCCCTTTCTTGGTTCCTATCGTACCTATCTAATCGCTCCTTCAGTATTCGCTTCTCTGAATCTACCTCCTCTTCGCTACCTCTTTCAGTTGGAGTACCGCAAGGCTCAGTCTTGGGACCTCTGCTTTTCTCTATACCTCATCTCTTGGTAAACTAATCAGCTCTTTTGGTTTTCAGTATCATCTGTACGCAGATGATACTCAAATCTACCTATCCTCCCCTGACTTGTCCCTATCTGTACTGGACCGTGTCACTGAATGCCTTTCTGCCATCTCATCCTGGATGACATCTCACCACCTCAAACTTAATATTTTAAAGACAGAGTTAATTATATTTCCACCGGCCAATAGTAGGTACCAACCTGATATCTCTATCACTGTTGAAAACTCGACTATCTACCCTACCCCACAAGCTCGCTGCCTAGGTGTCATCCTTGACTCTGATCTGTCCTTTGTTCCCCACATTCAATCTGTCTCAAGATCATGTTACATGCATCTAAAAAACATATCCAAAATACGACCATACCTTACACAAGACACTGCAAAAACTCTAATCCACGCTCTCATTATCTCCCGCATTGATTATTGCAATAGTCTCCTAACTGGTCTTCCCAAAACGAGACTCTCACCACTACAATCCATTCTGAATGCAACGGCGAGGCTTATCTTTCTCGCTAGACGTTCATCGTCTGCAGATCCACTCTGTCAGTCCCTCCATTGGTTACCTGTACTCTACCGCATTCAATATAAAATACTTTTACTCACACACAAGGCCATTAACCAAACTACACCAACGTACATCACATCGCTTATCTCAAAATATCTCCCAACCCGACCTCTTCGCTCTTCACAAGACCTGCGTCTCTCATCCACACTCATTACTCGCTCCCACTCACGACTGCAGGACTTTCATCGGGCTGCACCCACTCTGTGGAATGCCCTACCACGCACAATAAGACTCTCCTCTAGTCTCCAAACCTTCAAGCGTTCCCTCAAAACTCACCTCTTTAGGCAAGCTTATCACATTCCAGAACCGCCCACATAACTTTCATAAACCTTCCTATCAAATTACATCCACTCTGTACAGTCCACACATATCCTCACATGTCTTTTCATTCTATGCAATAGATAGCACCTTTCCTTGTGTACATATGCCTATTTCCCTATAGAGTGTAAGCTTGCGAGCAGGGCCTTCCTACCTCTATGACTGTTATCACCCAGTTTGTTATTGTTATTTCAAATTGTAAAGCGCAACGGAATTTGCTGCGCTATAAAAGAAACTGTTAATAAATAAATAAATAATATCAATCACCAGGAAGCACTCGCAGTCCCTTGTGTAGAATGCCATCTCTGTGGTCTTCATTTCGGTAGTCTTCAACTGGGAAGCAGACTTCCTCAGTCGCCAAGACGTTCACTCTGAAGAGTGGTCTCTTCATCAGGAAGTATTTCAGCTTCTAGTAGACAAATTGGGCCTTTCAGAAGTGGATTGTCACGTCCTGGGTCCCTGTGTACTCAGCTGGTGATTCTTGAGAGGAAGTTACTGGATCGGAATGCCACAATAAATGAGGAGGACAAATATAGGACTTCCTCATGTACCACTAGAACTGAGTGTTGGCGAGACCTGCCCAGAGGCGCAGAGTCTTACCCACCGGAAGGTTTTCACCAGTGACCCCCTCCTACGAGGATTTGGGTTTCGCTGCTTCAGATAGGCATTTTGTGGCTCCCTGGACAGACTGATGATGAGAGAGTCTTTGATGAAGCTAAACTCTAAGATTAACCGCTGAGAAGATCTTGAAGGTAAATGAAATAGACATACTCCGACGACTGACTGCAGATTAAAGATACTGCAGACACAGAAGGAATTAGAAGAATAACTCAATGAAGTTGACAGTACTCAATACTTGGGAACTGGAGAACCTAGAAACACTGGAAGAAACAATGTTTTACCGATGGCACTCTGTACTTGAGAACTGGTGAACTTGGAAACACTTGAAGAAACAAATGCTTAAACTGTGGCACTCGGTGCTTGAGAACTGGTGAATTTGAAAACACTTGAAGAAACAGATGTTTAACCAATGGCATTCGGTATTTGAGAACTGGTGAACTTGGAAACACTTGAAGAAACAAATTATGTTTAACCGATGGCACCCTGTACTTGAGAACTGGTGAACTTGGAAACACTTGGAGATGTTAGATGGTAATCGGCACTGGAGAACACGTAGAGATGTCGGATAGTAATCGGCACTGGAGAACACATAGAGATGCCCAATGGTAATCGGCACTGGAGAACATGTAGGGAAACTAGACAAATGCTTAGGGCATTCGGAATACCTAGGGGCACAAGCAGATTCTGCTGATTAAAATGATATGCAGCATGCCTATATTCTGTGTGTGACTGTGGCTGTATCTGCATACGAAATGCTGCATTCCAGTGTATTCCTGGAAATCACTGTAATGTAGCACTTCGTATGCAGATACAGCCACAGTCTCACACAGTATATAGGCATGCTAATTGTCATTTTAATCAGCAGAAGCTGCTTGTGCATCCTAGTCACATAGCAATGAAAATAAGATGCATTTTCTGCAAAAAAAGGCGCCCAACATTAGCAGAGGTCACAGTGTTAGCGGCCGTGTGAGTGCTGTGTGTGGGTGGGTTCGTTGTGCAATAGTGTTCGGCATATGTGTAAGGGGCATTATGTGTGTCATTATGTGTATAAGGACATTAATAAAGGTTGGCATAATGGTGGTCATTCTGAGTTGTTCACTCGCTAGCAGTTTTTAGCAGCATTGCACACACTAGGCCGCCTCCCACTGGGAGTGTATTTTAGCTTAGCAGAAATGCGAACGCAAGGATCGCAGAGCGGCTACAAAGTTTTCTTGTGCAGTTTCTGAGTAGCTCCAGACCTACTCAGCGCTTGCGATCACTTCAGACTATTCAGTTCCTGTTTTGACGTCACAAACACGCCCTGCGTTCGCCCAGCCACGCCTGCGTTTTTCCTGGCACGCCTGCGTTTTTACGAACACTCCCTGAAAACGGTCAGTTGCCACCCAGAAACGCCCACTTCATGTCAATCACTCTGCGACTGAAAAGCTTTGCTAGGCTCTGTGTGAAACTACACCGGCCGTTGTAATAGTACGTTGCGCGTGCGCATTGCACCGCATACGCATGCGCAGAAGTGCCTTTTTTTTCCTCATCGCTGCACAGCGAACGAATGCAGCTAGCGATCAACTCGGAATGACCCCCAATGTGTACGGTGCATTATGTTTATAAGGACATTAATAATGTGTGTCATGTGTAAGGGGCATTACTGTGTGGTATTATGTGTATAAATGCATTACTAATGTGTGGCATTATGTGTATAAGGAGCTCTACTGTGTGGTGTAATATATAGAAAGGGCACTACTGTGTTGCCTAAGGTGAATAAAGAGCAATATGGTGTGGTGTAATGTGAATAAGGTGCAATACTGCGTGATGTAATGTGAGTAAGGGGCACTACTGTGAGAAGTAACTTATATAAAGTAAAGTGGTACTACCATATGATATAACGTGAATAAGGGACACTATTGCATGATATTAAGTGAATGAAGCACCACTCCTGGTTGGGAATAATTTGAATTGGGGGTACTATTGTGGGGCCATGCCTCTTCCCAAAAGAACACACCCCTTTTTGGACTGCGCACCAAATGTGTGCACTGTTCTTATTTAAAATATAGGACTGCTATGGGTGAGGGGTGATGATGATGGGAAAGGGGTGCAGGGTCAGAGGTGGAACTAGCAGCGGTGCTAGGGAGGACCACCCAAAATCTTTCCTAGGGCATCATATTGATTAGGGCCGGCTCTGGTAGGGATGTCCGATGGTAATCAGCACTGGAGAACACGTAGAGAAGCAATAAGATGTACCACACGTAGTAATGCTCTGGGAAACACGTGGAGACACATAGTGGAGCCTGGAACCTAGAGCAGCAACACACAGCAGCATGCACTGAAGAAAGAAGTTGTACAGGCCCCTTCCTGTCCAGAAGACCTGCCTAATACCCTTAGGTAAGCTGCCATTGGAGGAAGGAGTCAGCTGAGAATACTAGCACTCCTATTGGTAAACAGTCCGTCAGCTGACAAGGTAACATGGCTGCTGGAAACAATGCACAGAGAAACTAAAAGCTGTACATAGGATATTGCCAGCTTTCACTCAGAAGAATCCTCACACAGGAAGTTTAATCAGAAGTGAGCAACACAACACATGCTGCAGCTGAAAGCTGAGAACTGTCTGCACTTTGCTGGACTGAGAGAAATCCCTGCAGATCAGGAGAAAAGCTTCAGAGAACACTAGTATAAGCATGAAATAGTCCATGATCCTGACATGGATCTCATGGCCTCCAGACAGAACCACAAAGTACCCATGTACGGGTCCAGGGCAAGGAATCCAAATGCTGCCTTCATGGATGTATTGACAGTCCAGTGACACTTCTGTCTAACATACCTTTTCCCTCCAGTATCCCTCCTGTCTGTCAGGCTTACCTCCGGCGCGTGCTCCCGCGGGTTATCGACACGCTGGTTGGTGCGGCTGCGGCGGCACGGGAGCTGCTGGGACCGGGTCCTCCCGGACGGATGTGCGGCTGCCGAAGGCCGGGGTCTGGAGAGCCGGGCGCTGCGGCGGGGATCGCTGCAGTAAGGTCCTCTAGTGGTGACACAGTATAGTGTGTCAGAGACAGAAGCTGGCTAAAGCTGTGTGCTAACAGCTAAGTATGTCTCCTGTGCTGGGGGCAGCCATGTTGGAGACCAGAGTATTACCAGTGAAGTTCCCAATCTGTGTCCAGCCAATCCTGCGTGTTCTCCCCTTACAAAAGGGGGTTGACTCAGAGGGAGAGTGCCAGTGCTTCATGTTACCTCCTTGTGAAAGGTTCTCCAGCTCTGTGCTCCCAGGTTACTTCTGGTCCTTGGTCCTGGTTGTTCTCATCCATCGGTTACCTAAACGCTGCTGCAGTCCTGCTGTCTAAGTCTGTTGCCACTCGTGGAAGCGCTCACGGGGTTCCAGGTCGTAGAGGCGTTCCAGGTGCTAAATGGCGGTTCCCGCAGACGTCTTCATTTCTTCAAAGTCCAAGTTCTTCAGCCTCGTCTTTCAATCACAAACCACAGTCTTCATTTCTTCAAAGTCCAAGTTCTTCAGCCTCATCTTTCAATCACAAACCACGTCTTCATTTCTTCAAAGTCCAAGTACTACAGCCTCGTCTTTTTAAAACACAGTCTTCAGTTCTTCTTTATCGGAGTTCTTCAGCTTCTCTCTTCAAGTCATTTAACCATAGACTCTAATTCTTCCAGTTTCTTCAATTTCTCCAATATTCGTGTACAGCCTGATTATTTATTAAAACTACAGTTATCTTCCTACGAAGTCCTCCTTTTCTTTACGCCCTCCGGCCAATGTTAACACTTAGTTTGGCTTCCACCCCATGAGGAGGAATTACATTCAATCACCTCATTTACTCTCCTCACAGGTAGCTGTCCCTTCAGCCAAAACTCGGATGTCGGAACCCCAACTTACGCTGAGCGTGACAGTAAGCACTGGCCCAATGGATCCGGCAAGTGAGTAGGCTACCGGGGGCGATGCCTCTGTGGATATTCTGTCTAAATAAACAGGAGGCCATGCAGGCACAGATTGTACAGTTCATGCAGAATATGTCCACTCATTTGGATTCTCTTCACACAGTCATTTCCACATCTCGTACTCCAGTTCCAGCTTCCAATCTGCCAGCACCTAATCCTCTAGTGTCGATTCCAGTTCCTCGTTTACAACTACCACCACCCAGTAAATTTGACGGTAGTCCAAAGCAATGCCGAGGGTTCCTCAATCAATGCGAGATCCAGTTTGAGCTTCAGTCAGCTAACTTTCTGTCTGATCGGACCAAAATCGCATACAGTACATCATTTCACTTCTGACCGGACCAGCTCTGGATTGGGCTTCACCCTTATGGGAGAGAACTGATCCCATACTCTTGAATTACCCGGAATTTGGGGCAACTTTTCGTAAAATCTTTGACGAGCCAGGCCGGACCACCTCTGCCTCTTTGGTGATTCTGCGTCTGCATCAGGGAACCCGTTCCGTCGCCCAGTATGTAATCCAATTCTGTACTCTGTCTTCCAAAGTGGGCTGGAATGAAGAGGCTCTCATTGCCGCTTTTTGAAAAGGTCTCTCCGACAAAATTAAAGATGACCTGGTCACTCAGGATGTGTCAGTTAAGCTCGATCAGCTTATTTCTTTATGTAACAAAATTAATCTAAGATACAAGGAGCGCTGTCTTGAGAGAACCAACCTCGAGTCTGTCCCACTCCTAGACCATCCTCACAGTCTACTGAAGAACCCATGCAGTTCAACCGCTCTCATCTCACCAATGAGGAACGTCAAAGACGCAGACAGGGCAACCTCTGCATGTATTGTGGGGCGGCCAACCTCTTCGTTAAGTCTTGTATTCAATGACCGGTAAACTCCCACTCCTAGCTTACGCAGGAGAGGTTAAGCTAGGAGCATTCCCCAACCAAGTTACCAGGAAGAAGTCACTGTTGGCTGTATGTCTGGAACTTCCCTCTACCTCCCTTCATGTTACAGCACTTTTGGATTCTAGAGCTGCAGAAAGTTTCATTACTTCCGCCTTAGTCCGACAGTCTGAAATACCAACCACTCGTTTGGAGTGAGCTATCTCTATCACCGCGGTTGACAGAAGTTATATCCCTGAAGGGATCATCACCCATCGTACAGTTCCTCTGAAGATGGAAGTTGGTATTCTCCATTCTGAAGTTCTCTCTTTCCTGGTAATTCCCAAAGCCTCTCAAAAAATAATTCTAGGATTCCCGTGGTTGCAGGAGCACAACCCCCGCTTGGATTGGCAAACTATGGATGTACTCGCCTGGGGGGAGTCGTGTTCTCAAAGCTGTTTATCCACCGTCAAGCCACTCTTTACCCTACACTCCACTGATCTCCCAGATGCCTATCAGCCCGTCCTGGACGTGTTCAGTAAGCAAGGGCAGATACCTTGCCTCCTCACCGAAGTTGGGACTGCCCTATCGATTTACTGCCTGGTAAAACACCTCCCAGAGGCCGAACGTACCCTTTATCTCTCCCGGAAACCCAAGTGATGTCTGAGTATATACAGGAGAATTTGGCAAAAGGGTTCCTTCGCCCTTCCTCTTCTCCAGCCGGGGCGGGGGGGGGGGGGGGTTGTTAAGAAGAAGGACGGGGCCTACAGCCTTGCATAGACTACCGGGGCCTCAACAAAATTACAGTTAAGAACAGATACCCCTTGCCCTTGATTCTCGAACTATTTGACCGAGTAAAGTGGGCTACCATTTTCACCAAATTGGACCTGCGTGGAGCTTATAACCTTATACGCATTCGCACAGGAGACGAGTGGAAGATTGCGTTCAATACTCGCGATGGGCATTACGAATATCTGGTGATGCCCTTTGGCTTATGCAATAATCCAGCAGTCTTCCAGAATTATTTCAACAAATTATTCTGAGATCTCCTCTATAAGTGCCTGGTTGTGTATCTGGACGATATTCTAATATTTTCCAAAGATCTGAAAGTTCATCGGGAACAAGTCAGAGAAGTCTTGAGACGTCTAAGGGAAAATAGACTCCTTTGTAAACTGGAGAAGTGCACGTTTGAGGTTCCCTCCATCCTTTTTTTAGGTTACATCATTTCCGGGAGGGAGTTACAGATGGATCATGCCAAAGTCCAAGCAATCAGAGATTGGACCCTTCCTACCACTCTGAAGGGAATCCAGCATTTTTTAGGCTTCGCCAATTTCTATAGGAAGTTTATTAAAGATTATTCCTCCATCATTGCCCCGATTACAGCACTAACAAGAAAAGGGTCTAATTCTGCAGCTTGGCCACCTGAGGCACTAAAAGCCTTTTTGTTTCTCAAAGAGGCCTTCATGTCTGCTCCTATCCTTCGGCAACCTGATCTCAGTCGTCCTTTTCAGGTGGAGGTGGATGCTTCATCAGTAGGAGTGGGGGCCGTCTTATACCAGTACTTTGAGGATCAGAAAGCTCATCCTTGTGCTTATTTTTCCCGCCATTGGAGAACAAGAATTGCTTGCCATAAAACTTGCTTTTGAAGAGTGGAGGTACTTACTGGAAGGAGCTCAGCACCCAATCTCAGTAACAACAGATCACAAAAATCTTTTATATCTTCAGACCGCCTGATGTTTAAACCCACGGCAAGCCAGGTGGGCACTGTTCTTCTCACATTTTTCTTTCAAGCTCAGTTATCGTCCAGGGTCACTTAATCGTAAAGCAGATGCGCTCTCTCGTTCATTGAGTTCAGATGATTCCACAGATCTTCCGGACAGACAATTCATCCTAGATCCTGTCTCCTTTGCTGCAACTCATACTACTCCGCTTCCTCCACCAGGAAAAACCTTTGTTGCACCAGAACTCCAAAAAAAACTGCTCACGTGGGCTCATACCTCACCATGTATGGGACACGCAGGTAGCCTCAAGACTCTTAAGTTCATCCAACGCTCCTATTGGTGGCCTCATCTGAAGACAGATGTTTGGGAATTCATAGCTGCCTGCCCAAAGTGCGCCCAACATAAAAGTCCAAGAGGATCACCATCGGGTCTTCTTCATCCACTATCGGTTCCACAAAAACCCTGGACACACATCTCCATGGATTTTATAACTGACCTACCTGTCTCCAGAGGATGAAACACCATTTGGGTCATTGTAAACCGATTTTCCAAAATGGCGTACTTTGTCCCACTCACAGGTCTTCCAACCGCTCCACAACTATCAAAAATGTTCACATCAGACATCTTCCGGTTACATGGACTTCCACAAGAGATCGTTTCCGATCAAGGGCCTCAGTTTGTGGCTAAATTCTGGAGAGCACTGAGTTCAGCTCTTGGAATGGAATTAAGTTTCTCCTCTGCATACCATCCCCAAACGGATAGCCAGACTGAGAGAGTGAACCAAGACTTAGAGACTTTCCTACAACTCTTCATGTCTTCATCTCAGGACGATTGGCTGGACTATCTTCCATTTGCTGAATTTGCTCATAATAATCTCTACCATTCCGCTACCCATTCCACACCCTTTTATGTGAATTATGGACTTTATCCGCGTGTTCCTGCTTTCCAATCTCTTCCAGCTCTCGAAGTACCTTCCGCAGAGTTAGCCTTTCAGCAATTCACTAAGATGTGGAAACAAGTTCATGAGGCTCTGCTTAAAACATCCAATAAATACACATTTGTTGCAGATCGGAAACGGAAGGCTGTCCCTAGTCTCAAAGTGGGTGATCAAGTCTGGATTTCTACTCGAAACTTTAGACTTAACGTCCCTTCCAAGAAATTTGACCCCAGATTCATTGGACCATATCCTGTTGAAAAAGTATTGAATCCAGTAGCATACAAAGTGACGTTGCCTCCGTACTTGAAGATCCCAAATGCATTTCACATCTCCTTACTGAAGCCTCTCATACTTAACCGTTTTCGGGCTGTGCTCCCTAGACCTCCCAATGTGCAAGCTGCTCAAGGAGAAGAATCTGAAATTCATAGGATCCTTGACTGTCGTAAAAGATATGGTCGTACCCAATATCTTATTGATTGGAAGGGACATGGACCGGAGGAAAGGTCCTGGGTTTCTGAAGAGGACATCCACGCTCCAAGATTAGTCCGGGCCTTTCATACCAAGAATCCGATGAAAGCACAAGGGTGTTCAGAGCTCACCCTAAAAAGGGGGATACTGTCAGGCTCCGGAGCCTTACCTCTGGCGGGTGCTCCCGCGGGTTACCGTCCCGCTGGTTGGCGCGGCTGCAGGGAGCTGATGGCGGCGGGTCCTTCTGGACGGATGTGCGGCTGCCAAGAGCCGGGCGCAGCGGCGGGGATCGCTGCGGTAAAGTCCTCTAGTGGTGACACAGTATAGTGTGTCAGAGACAGAAGCTGGCTAAAGCTGTGTGCTAACAGCTAAGGGGTATGTCTCCTGTGCTGGGGGCAGCCATGTTGGAGACCAGAGTATTACCAATGAAGTTCCCAATCTGTGTCCAGCCAATCCTGTGTGTTCTCCCCTCACAAAAGGGGGCTGGCTCAGAGGGAGAGTGCCAGTGCTTCAAGTTACCTCCTTGTGTAAGGTTCTCCCGCTCTGTGCTCCCAGGTTACTTCTGGTTCCCTGGTCCTGGTTGCTCTCATCCATCGGTTACCTAAACGCTGTAGTCCTGCTGTCTAAGTCCGTTGCCGCTCATGGAAGTGCTCACGGAGTCCCAGGTCGTAGAGGAGCTCCAGGTGCTAACGGCGGTTCCTGCAGATGTCTTCATTTCTTCAAAGTCCAAGTTCTTCAGCCTCGTTTTTCAATCACAAACCACAGTCTTCATTTCTTTAAAGTCCAAGTTCTTCAGCCTCGTCTTTCAATCACAAACCACAACCTTCATTTCTTCAAAGTCCAAGTTCTTCAGCCTCATCTTTCAATCACAAACCACGTCTTCATTTCTTCAAAGTCCAAGTTCTGCAGCCTCGTCTTTCAATCAAAAACCACGTCTTCATTTCTTCAAAGTCCAAGTACTACAGCCTCGTCTTTTTAAAAGACAGTCTTCAGTTCTTCTTTATCGGAGTTCTTCAGCTTCACTCTTCAAGTCATTTAACCATAGACTCTAATTCTTCCAGTTTCTTCAATTTCTCCAACATTCGTGTACAGCCTGATTATTCATTAAAACTACAGTTATCTTCCTATGAAGTTCTCCTTTTCTGTACGCCCTCCGGCCAACGTTAACACTTAGTTTGGCTTCCACCCCATGAGGAGGAATTACATTCAGCCACCTCATTTACTCTCCTCACAGGTAGCTGTCCCTTCAGCCAAAACTCGGTTGTCGGAACCCCAACTTATGCAGAGCGTGACACTGTCCAGAGTATTTTGCAAGTTCAAGTAAGAAGACGGCACCATGATCCTGATATCCCCAACTTGGCCCAGCAACATTGGTTCTTGGATCTCCACAATCTCTCAGTAGATGTCCCATTCCAACTACTTCTAAGTCCAGACCTCTTGTCACAGGGGCCTTGTCTATACCCGGACCTAGCTTTGTTGTCTCTTGAGTCATCCATCCTAAAGTCCAAACAGGGTTACCTCCCCAAGATAGTCTCCCGCTTCCATCTCAGAGAGGAAATTGTGGTGCCAGCCTTCAACTTACTAGACCTCTTAGTAGAAGAGGCTTGCTTGGATGTGGTTTGTGCTCTTAGTATCAACATGGCACATACTAGTTCCGTCAGGAAAACAGATTGTTTGTTTGTTCTTTATGGTTTTCTCACGCAAGGCTGGCCGGCTAACAAACAAACCCTTAAGATGACTTCACATAACTATCTCAGAAGCTTATAAACAAAAGGGTTTTCCATTCCATTATACCTTTTCTGCTCATTCTTCTTGATCTGTGGGACCTTCCTTTGTAGCACGCCGTTGTGCAGCTGCTGAACAACTCTGCTAGGCAGCCACGTGGTCTTCTGTCTGCATGTTTCTCATGTTCTACGCCTTTGTTACATTTGACTGTCAAGATGCTGCATTTGGACACAATGTTCTGCTCTTCACTAGGAAGCAACGTTATCCTTTCAGCTTAGGAGCATTCCCTCCCTAATTCAACTGCTTTGGGACATCCACAAGGTTATCCCTGTGTATATATATGGACCCTGAAGAAGAAAATAAGAGTTATGGTAAAACTAACCTTTTTCTTCAAAGTCCATAGTATCCACAGGGCGCCCACCTTGATGCACCTGGCTTCAATTAGTTACTTTTCTTAGTCACCAGTTCCTGTCTCCTCATGGAGTGTGTTTTCTGTGTGTACTATCCTTCCTTCTCTCCTCTCCAGCTCCTGCTATAGGCTTGTTAACTAAAACTGAAGAGCCTGAGCTGTGGTGGGGTATGAGGTAGAAGGACAAGTTCATCATGGGAGGTCTGAAAAGCTTAACTGTTTGGTGCCTGACTTGCTTTCCACCATGAATACCCCAAGGATATCCCTGTGGATACTGTGGACCTTGAAGAAAAATAGTTAGCAAAGGTAAGTTTTACCATAACTCTTTTATTTACACTGATTTGCCAGGTCAGGCCTAGGACTTTGTAGCCGGCTCCAACCTGGATGTGACCCCTCCTACCTTGCAATGACCATTACCCTTGACAACAAGCATAAATCCCAGAGCTTGAAACTCCCGACAATAAGCATGACACCCAGCGCATGAAAATCCTGGCAACGAGAATGACACCCAGAGCATGAAACCCCTGGCAACGAGCATGACACCCAGCATATGAAACTCCTGGCAACGAGCATGACATCCAGCTCATGAAACCCCTGGCAACGAGCATGACACCCAGCACATGAAACACCCGGCAATGAGCATGACACCCAGAGCATGAAACCCCTGACAATGAGCATGACACCCAGCGCATGAAACTCCTGGCAACGAGCATGACACCCTGCACATAAAACCCCTGACAAGAAGCATGACACCCAGAGCATGAAACCCATGGCAACGAGCATGACACCCAGAGCAGGAAACCCCTGGCAATGAGCATGACACCCAGCACATGAAACCCCTGGCAATGAGCCTCGCACCCAGAGCATGAAACCCCAGGCAATGAGCATGACACCCAGAGCAGGAAACCCCTGGCAATGAGCATGACACCCAGCACATAAAACCCCTGGCAACAAGCATGACACCCAGAGCATGAAACCCCTGGAAATGAGCATGACACCCAGAGCAGGAAACTCCTGGCAACGAGCATGACATCCAGCTTATGAAACCCCTGGCAATGAGCATGACACCCAGCACAGGAAACCCCTGGCAATGAGCATGACACCCAGAGCAGGAAACCCCAGGCAATGAGCATGACACCCAGAGCATGAAACCCCTGGCAACGAGCATGACACCCAGAGCAGGAAACCCCTGGCAACGAGCATGACACCCAGCACATGAAACCCCTGGCAACGAGCCTCACAGCCAGAGCATGAAAACCCTGGCAATGAGCATGACACTAAGAACATGAAACCCCTGGCAACAAGCATGACACCCAGAGCAGGAAACCCCTGACAACGAGCCTCACACGCGGAGCATGAAACCCCTGGCAATGAGCATGACACCCAGCACATGAAACCCCTTGCAACAAGCATGACACCCAGTGCATGAAACCCCTGGCAACGAGCATGACACCCAGCGCATGAAACCCCTGGCAACGAGCATGACACCCAGCGCATGAAACCCCTGGCAACGAGCATGACACCCAGATCAAGAAACCCCTGGCAACGAGCATGACACCCAGCACATGAAACCCCTGGCAATGAGCCTCACACCCAGAGCATGAAACCTCTGGCAACTAGCATGACACCAAGAGCAGGAAACCCCTGGCAACGAGCATGACACCCAGCACATGAAACCCCTGGCAACGAGCCTCACAGCCAGAGCATGAAACCCCTGGCAAAGAGCATGACACCCAGCACATGAAACCCCTGGCAATGAGCCTCACACCCGGACCATGAAACCCCTGGCAACAAGCATGACACTCAGCACATGAAGCCCCTGGCAACAAGCATGACACCCAGTGCAGGAAACCCCTGGCAATGAGCATGACACCCAGCGCATGAAACCCCTGGCAACGAGCATGACACCCAGTGCATGAAACCCCTTGCAACGAGCATGACACCCAGAGCAGGAAACCCCTGGCAACGAGCATGACACAGCACATGAAACCCCTGGCAATGAGCCTCACACCCAGAGCATGAAACCTCTGGCAACAAGCATGACACCCAGAGCAGGAAACCACTGGCAACGAGCATGACACCCAGCACATGAAACCCCTGGCAACAAGCCTCACAGCCAGAGCATGAAACCCCTGGCAATGAGCATGACACTAAGAACATGAAACCCCTGGCAACAAGCATGACACCCAGAGCAGGAAACCCCTGACTACGAGCCTCACACCCGGAGCATGAAACCCCTGGCAATGAGCATGATACCCAGCACATGAAACCCCTTGCAACAAGCATGACACCCAGTGCATGAAACCCCTGGCAACGAGCATTACACCCAGCGCATGAAACCCCTGGCAACGAGCATGACACCCAGAGCAGGAAACCCCTGGCATCGAGCATGACACCCAGCACATGAAACCCCTGGCAATGAGCCTCACACCCGGACCATGAAACCCCTGGCAACAAGCATGACACCCAGCACATGAAGCCCCTGGCAACAAGCATGACACCCAGAGCAGGAAACCCCTGGCAATGAGCATGACACCCAGCGCATGAAACCCCTGGCAACGAGCATGACACCCAGCGCATGAAACCCCTGGCAACGAGCATGACACCCAGCGCATGAAACTCCTTGCAACGAGCATGACACCCAGAGCAGAAAACCCCTGGCAACGAGCATGACACAGCACATGAAACCGCTGGCAATGAGCCTCACACCCAGAGCATGAAATCTCTGGCAACAAGCATGACACCCAGCGCATGAAACTCCTGGCAATGAGTATGACATCCAGACCATGAAACCCCTGGCAACGAGAATGACACCCAGTGCAGGAAACCCCTGGCAATGAGCCTAACACCCAGCACATGAAAAACCCCGGCAACAAGCATGACATCCAGAGCATGAAACCCCTGGCAACGAGCCTGACATCCAGAGCATGAAACCCCTGGCAATGAGCATGACATAGCACATGAAACCGCTGGCAATGAGCCTCACACCCAGAGCATGAAACCCCTGGCAACGAGCCTGACATCCAGAGCATGAAACCCCTGGCAATGAGCATGACATCCAGAGCATGAAACCCCTGGCAATGAGCATGACACCCAGCACATGAAAACCTCGGCCACAAGCATGACATCCAGAGCATGAAACCCCTGGCAACGAGCCTGACATCCAGAGCATGATACCCCTGGCAACAAGCATGACACCCAGCACATGAAACCCTTGGCAACGAGCATGACACCCAGAGCATGAAACCCCTGGCAACGAGCCTGACATCCAGAGCATGATACCCCTGGCAACAAGCATGACATCCAGAGCATGAAACCCTTGGCAACGAGCATGACACCCAGAGTATGAAACTCCTGGCAACGAGCCTGACATCCAGAGCATGATACCCCTGGCAACGAGCATGACACCCAGCACATGAAACCCCCAGCAAAGAGCATGACATCCAGTGCATGAAACCCCTGGCAACGAGCATGATACCCAGTGTATGAAACCCCTGGCAACAAGCATGACATACAGAGCATGAAACCCCTGGCAACGAGCATGACAACCAGCGCATGAAACCATTTCAAACTTAATTTCAAAACCCACCCTGGGAGGTGTGACATAGTAAAGTCACCACTGAAGGGGTTATGATTGATCTCTCCTGTGGTGAACAAGACAATTGATAAGAAAGGTGTTTCAGCACAGGTGATGGCAATCATACATTAAGAGGAACAGCACATTTTGTCCCTCCTAGAAAGGGTCATGTTGGGAGGTTTGTATCTAGAACCTAATTAGGTTTCAGGTGGTATAAATGCTCATCAAAGTATTTGCATAAATAAAAGTACTGGGGATCCCTAGACGTAAAAGGGGGTGTTGGCAGCGCTCCTATATATCAATACAACACTTTGTAATATAATAACTGAATCGTGTGAATCTATTTAGTAAGGAATGTGTCAATGAACTTGCTTATAAAAGAGGTGACTGGGAGTAGTAGTTCACCTTCTGATGAAATCGTGAGGCGAAACACGTCAGGTGTAACCTACTGATCTGGACGAAATAACGTCATCCACTATTGAGCCGGCGCGAGTCTTGTGGACAATCAGAGACGCAGCAGGGAGACTGGTTTATCCATGCGGTGTATCGATCCTATGTAACACACATGCTGTTTTACACCGAGATGTATATAAGCGTGTACAGATGGAGCAGAACTCATCTACTGCGGCTACATCGCAGACGTGCACTCCCGGCAGGACTAGGTGATCCGACGCCTAGCCCCGCTACGGCAGTGCACAGAGACGCTCCCATTAAAGTGAATGGGGCGCGTGCGAGTCACAGATGCACGCACACCCCAGACTCTGCGATGGGCGCACCTAGGCGGGCACACCCAGGCACAGACAGAGCCACGATTAGCGTGGCTCCATGTGTATTTATAGTAAAGGTTTTTTACAATATTCACACATGTGAGATCTCCATTACTATTTTATATGTGTATATATATATATATATATATATATATACATAGAAATCCAATTCAGCCGGCACTCACGAATAAAAATTAATTGCCCCGGTGTCCAGTTCACAAATAGTCCATAGATATCCAAAATAAACGGCACTCAGGGACTGTCATATATGCAAAGACATGTATTGAAGTCAGATCAAACGTAAACGTTTTCGGGGACACAGCCCCTTCGTCAGGATCAAAAGACAATAACCATATTGTCTTTTGATCCTGACGAAGGGGCTGTGTCCCCGAAAACGTTTACGTTTGATCTGACTTCAATACATGTCTTTGCATATATGACAGTCCCTGAGTGCCGTTTATTTTGGATATCTATATATATATATATATATATACAAACATACACACACACACACACACACACACACACACACACACACACACACTATATGGACTCCTATATTACCTGGGTATTCATCCACCCACCTATCAGGCCTACAGGACATCCGTGCAGTGCCTGTACCAACCACCGTCCCCTCGGATTTTCAACATGCAGCTACAGTATACAGTATATAGCAGTTCCAAGATCAGAAAATTATTACTTGAGGACCTTACTGGAATTCAGGACAAATTGTAGAACAAATGTATTAAATCATTATACTGTATCTGCTCTGCCCTAATGATTCAGTTATTATGTAAAAAATTGTTGCATTGATATATAGGATATTTCCATGTACAAGTTTCAAAGCTGCAATTTACAGTTTTGTAATGAATATACTGACTTATTATTATTATTATTATTATTATTATTCTTTCTTTTTACTCTTGCTACAGAATTACATAAGTCAGATGACCGGGGGGAACTCATCATGGATTGGTCTCACAGATATAGACGGAAGCTGGAAGTGGGTGGATGGAACTTTAAATCAGTTTTCGTAAGTAGGATATTAACATTATGCCATGAGCTGTGTACAGGGGCGGAGCCAGAACTTTGTGGGCCCCATAGCAACATTTTGAAAGGGCCCAGTCCCAATGTTTCTAGAGAGACACTCTCTGCAGCAGTGCCCCCACTGCTTACTATGCCACATAACTGTGCCCCAGTTCTTATTATACCACACTATAGTACCTCCACTTTATCATGTACCACATTACAGTGCCCCAGTGCATATTATGTAACATTATAATGCCCTCCAGTGCATTTTATACCATATTACAATGACCAAGTCCAGGGGAATAACTAGATATATTGTAGTCCCCATGGTAAAAGTTTGTAAGCATCCCTATGTATCACCCAATGGTGAAAACTTTCTATAGCACATGTAACTGTGACAGGGAAGGTGGCCCCTCTCCGCTCTGGGCACTTGTAGCATAGACAGGTATGTGGGCGGAGACTCTGCAGAAGTGAGCTGTGTGTGTAAGGAGCAGGTTGTGAGGAGGTGAGCTCTAGCTGCATAGAGTTTTACATAGGGAGTTTCCCTGCTGACTTCCCCGGGTGGGATGGATCTCCCCGGGGGAGAGAGCTCCCTGAATATGGACTGCATCCAGAGCACTGAAAGTGCTACGACAGTACACTCTGGAGTCATAGCAAAAGGCAGCCAGCCAGTGGCAGAAGTGGCCATTTGTTCCATTAATGCGGACTCCCCCAAACTGCAGGAGGGTACTCCCCTGAGTGAAGGTGTAACTCAGGGTGGAGTGGCAGCAGCTGTTACCAGCCTGACTGTTAGTGAAGCGGAGGCGTCCCGGCCTTTGGACGCTGGGGAGAATGTGCCGGCATCCCTGGGAGATACAGAGGATGAGGAGGAGATGGAGACGTATGAAAATGACACTATTAAAGAACTGCAGCGTGAAAGCCTGTCTCTGAACAATAAAATAGCAAGTAAAAAGAAGAAACGGAACTCATGCTATAAATGGGAGCGGCCAATTTTGAAAGAAGAGCTTCTTGTGCTAACATCTGCCCTTGAAAGGGTTAAAGCTCAACTGGCAGTGAAGCGGTTACAGGAGAAAAACAAAGCAAAAAGTGACTTACCTGTTGTTTCCCGTGAGTCTGCGGTTAAAGATAATCAAGCAATGAAGGTCTGTCAATCGGACAGACAAAGTTCTGTTGCGGAGGAACCGGTGGCTGCGGAGATTGGGGCTGGGGAGGCGTCTCCCCAAAATTCAGCAGTGATGCAGGCAGGAAAGGGTGCACAGGATACTGAGGTGGCAGGTGCAGCAGTAATTGCTGCTGAACTTGCTGGGCCGACGCCCCTGCTGTGTGAACCTTCTACTGCTGGTGCAGCAGCTGAAAGTGAAGGTCTGGAAGTGGAGCGTTCTGACTTCCAGCTAAGGATGGATATTATTGGCGTGGAAATCTTGTTGGCGGCAAGGGCGGAAAAGAGCACTGAGGCAGGCACCTCTGGGGCGACTTTGGGTGCAGGTAGGTGTTCGGCACCGAATGGCAAACCAGGGGTTAATGCCCAAGAAGTGCAGTCTCTTTCTTTCACAGGTACAGAACAGCAACACCAGCGAACAGCACAAGGAATGCCAATTTTGCATAAGAATAAACTGTCATCTGGTGAACAACAGATCATTGAGACTGTATATGGACAAATGCTGGTACCAGAAAGAGCTCAAGTGGCAGCTCAGTTATTGCATAAGGAGCAAGTAAGATTGAATCAGGGGTCTGGGGAAGGTAATGCAATGTCTGTGCCATTGGATGATGTCAATAAGCAGCCAGTCCCAGGTATTATTTCCTATGCTAACATGGTTAATGCTAAGCCAGGTATAAGCTCTAATATTTTCCAAACAAATGTGGGATCAGGTCAGGTGGGGAAGAGGAGAAATTTAATTCAATTTAAATGGCTGGGGAAAGGTGAATCACATTCCAAAGAAGTTTTCCTGCAAATGATCTGTAGTTTGGGGTTCCATGCAACTGACTTATACACTTGTATTCATCCAGTAAAAACTGCAGATTTCGATCTGAGTTTTATTTCATATCTGGGGCTTCAAGCTTTTTGGATAAAATGGCAGGTGTATAGGTCATCTAAGCCATATGATGCATATAAGGCAGTGCTGGTTACAAAACAGGATAAGGTAAAGGTGAATATTTTGGTGAGGAATGAATCCATTCCTGTGCAAGATATAAAATACTGGCTAACAAGGTTTTGTGATGTGGAGTCAGATTTGATAAAGGTTGGCTTTACCATGGGAGTGTGGGGAGGAGCGTGGGCTGCAATGGTCAAATTAAGGAATACAGACAGGGGATTTGCACATATTCCTTCTGCTGCCTATATTGGTAGAGATCGTATACAATGTTTTTACCAGGGGCAACCAAGAACATGTTTCCGTTGTGGGGACTTCCGCCACTTAAGTAGCGATTGTACTGTGACTAAATGTACTTTATGTTGTAAACTGGGACATACTTCTAAGGAATGTAATAATGTTACGTGTAATCTGTGCGGGGAGGAGGGTCACCCCTACAGCAGATTCACCTGGGCAGAACACAATATGGAGGAGGATGTGCCAACTGGGGGAAAGAAAGATGGTCAGAATCAGGCATTTCAGTGGGTAGCAGGTAAGGAAGCAGCAGGTCAGGAGGGAAATCAGAAGACTGTGAATAAGGTGGTAACATCTGTTGTGGTAGTGGAAAATCCTACAGTAGTGGATAAAAATTATTCCTTTCAAGAAGTAACGAAAAGTAGTAAGAAAAAGAGAAAGGGGGAGGAAGCACAAGTGAGTTTAAGTAACCGGTTTGATGTTTTAATTTCAGATGAGGAGAATGAAGGGGAAATTGTTAGAAATGGGGGAGAGCCCATTTTAGTTCCCAAGGTGAACAGACGCAGAGCAAGGAAAGTGGTAGTAAGCCCTAAGGTAGGGGTGGTGCAGGGCAAAAAAAGTAAGGAAAAGAAAAATAATATTGGAAAAAGACAGGCAGCGGAAATAGAATCTGATGTGGAAATCCAGGACAGTCTGGAATGGGACCCAGTTGGCACAGAGCTGGTTAAAGAAAGTGTGGAAAGTATTGGGGAAGAAAGTGACCTAAGTGATGTGGAATTAAGTGGTGGTGGGAAAAATTTAGAATCATCTGGTTCAGTAATAGGTCCAAGTATTCCACTGGAAGATAAGGTACTGGGTGATCAGTAGAAGAAGCAAGTGTTGATATTTATCTGTGTCCAGGGCGCGTAAAAAAAGAAAAAGGTAATGAAACTTAACACATCCCTTGTCAAATGGGTATGCGATGTCTTCTCCAGGTTATGCAGGCCTATGAGTCCTTTCATTCAGGTGAATCTTCTCGTTATAAATGGCTCCCTGTTCATGTCAAAATGGAGAGAAATAAGAGAGAAAAGAAATGTGTAGCACCGTTTACAACAGCTAGAATCGAGAATTCCACACAATGAAAGTTTTTAAGGGCGTACCCCACTCACACAGAAACAAGTAAGTGGGTTCCCGTAAAGGTATCTTTATTGCTAGTTTTTTTCACCAATCCCCTCAGGTTAGGTTCACGTAATTAAGCGTGCCTGAATCTCACACCACATGGGGTACTGTAAACACGTAGGGGTAGCGTCTGAGGCAATTTCAATGCGTACCCTCACTTACACAGAGCAAAGCCAGAACATTCATATAACGGTTTCTTTATATCAACAAAAATCCTCAGGTGCATACCCCAACTCACTCAGTAAACGATGAATGACTCCTATAAAGGTTTCTTTAAATAGATTCACTGGTATCCCTTTGGTGGATCCACAAGAGGAAAAGGAACTCTTTCTCCCAAATGCCAGACCAGAGTCATGAAAAAAATCCTTCTTTCTAAAACAGGTTTTTTATTCCAGACATAGTCCAAATTCATACAAAGAAATCACCACACATGGTGACAGAAAAAATAAAAAAGTAAAAATTTAAAAGTACAATAAAAATTCCAAAGGCAAAATTTGAGATAATAATCGGCGTGATTATTCCCTTTTTCCAGAAAAACTACTCACAGTACAGTCGTCCGACGCGTTTCGGTCTCGAATGGACCTTAATCATGAACTATCTGCACTGTGAGGAGTAAGCATATTTATGCTATGAACATCCAATGAATGAGTAGCCGGAAATGACATCATTAATTACAATGAAAATTAATTTTGTTTAAAAACATGATTATTCATTGGATTGCCTTTGGAATTTTTATTGTACTTTTAAATTTTTACTTTTTTATTTTTTCTGTCACCATGTGTGGTGATTTCTTTGTATGAATTTGGACTATGTCTGGAATAAAAAACCTGTTTTAGAAAGAAGGATTTTTTTCATGACTCTGGTCTGGCATTTGGGAGAAAGAGTTCCTTTTCCTCTTGTGGATCCACCAAAGGGATACCAGTGAATCTATTTAAAGAAACCTTTATAGGAGTCATTCATCGTTTACTGAGTGAGTTGGGGTATGCACCTGAGGATTTTTGTTGATATAAAGAAACCGTTATATGAATGTTCTGGCTTTGCTCTGTGTAAGTGAGGGTACGCATTGAAATTGCCTCAGACGCTACCCCTACGTGTTTACAGTACCCCATGTGGTGTGAGATTCAGGCACGCTTAATTACGTGAACCTAACCTGAGGGGATTGGTGAAAAAAACTAGCAATAAAGATACCTTTACGGGAACCCACTTACTTGTTTCTGTGTGAGTGGGGTACGCCCTTAAAAACTTTCATTGTGTGGAATTCTCGATTCTAGCTGTTGTAAACGGTGCTACACATTTCTTTTCTCTCTTATTTCTCTCCATTTTGACATGAACTGGGAGCCATTTATAACGAGAAGATTCACCTGAACGAAAGGACTCATAGGCCTGCATAACCTGGAGAAGACATCGTATACCCATTTGACAAGGGATGTGTTAAGTTTCATTACCTTTTTCTTTTTTTACGCGCCCTGGACACAGATAAATACCAACACTTGCTTCTTCTATATATTGTTTTGGTAAAATCGGTGATTTTTACATAGGTATTTTGTCAGTGGACGGGCTGCTGTGCGCCAAACTTGTAGACCCTCCCTATTTTCTCTTTTTTTTCTACTGGGTGATCAGTGCCTGGAAATTAAGTCTGCTTGTGAACCACCAGACCCAGAACCCCCTCCTAGTGAGGACTCTAGGAAAATGGTGGTTAAGAAGGGTAGAGTCACTTCCAAGAAGGTGACTAGTCAGAATGCTGGATCCTCTAGGAGGGTCTCAAAAAGGTTTGTAAAGGAAAAGTGAGCAGGGTCCTGCTTCTATAACCCAAAGAAACATGGATCCCCAACCCATACAATGTGCCACCATTAATGTGGCTTCCGTAGTTTCTGAGTGAGCTCGTTATATGGCCTTTGATTTTTTCAATACAGTTGAGATTGATTTTTTGTTTTTGCAAGAGACCAGAATTAGTAGGTTGGACATCCTCCACAAGGCAAAAAGGGAGTGGAGGCATGGGCCTTCCTACTGGTCTCTTGCGACCGAGCCGTACAGTGGGGTGGCGGTGCTTTTTACTGGTATGGTAACCGTGCACAGGGTTATAGAACTACAGGCAGGTAGATGTATGATTTTAGATGTCAACCTGAGGGGACATGACCAGAGGCTCATTAATATCTATGGGCCACAGTCAAAGTGGGACAAGAAATATCTCTTCAGGGAGATAAAACCATTCCTTTTTACGGTTCAGCAGATTGTCTTTGGTGGTGATTTCAACACCATTATTAGGCCAAAAGACAGGGGAGGTTCAAAGACAGCCCTGGGCTATGACTCTAATTTTTTAGTTAGTATGATTAGACAGGCAGGTTTGGTGGATTTACATGTTTGCCACTCTCCAGACCTCACAGGTTACACTTTCTTTAGTGGTAGTGGTAGTCATAGATCTAGGATAGATAGGTTTTTTGTTAAAGAGACCTCAAAAACTTTGCCTCCAGAGGTAAAGCCAGTAGAGTTCTCTGATCACGTTATTCTCTTTGTCATTTTGAATGCTTCAGAAGCTGCTCAGAAGGGGCGGGGCCTATGGTGACTGAATTATGAGCTCCTAAAGGATGAAAAGATTAGACAATCCCTTAGAGACTTCTTTCAATCTCAGGAAACACTTTTGGAGGCTGGATGGAGTAGATCTGAGTGGTGGGAAGAAATTTAAAAGAGAATTCAGAGATTCTTCAAGAGGTTGGTAGCAAAAAAGAACTTGATAAAGCAAAATATCTACCAGAGTTTGAGAAGGAAATTAGATTTCTTGATTTCTGACTGTGGAGATAGTGGGGAAATCTCCCGAGTGAAGGCTCAGATGAAGGAATATCAGTATAACCAGCTGGATTCTTTGATTTTGGAGAGGGATTTTGGAAAATACCACTCGCCTGATCCTTACCAGAATTGTGGAAGATCAGTTGAGATGAAGGAGGTGAGGGGTCTTTATGACAAACAGGGTGTTCTTCGTGAGGATAAGGAAGGCATCTTGGGAGTCATTAGATCTTATTACTCCGATCTTTTGTCTGCGCAGCCACTTATCAGAGAACGGATGGAAACATTTCTGAGGGAGACGCCTGGACTTTCTAATCCAGATGCCTCAATTGAAACCTTGGGTAGGAATGTGACGGCAGAGGAGGTTAAGATGGTAATTGATAAGTAAAATTGTAAGAAATCCCCAGGCCCAGATGGTTTAACATCTGAGTTTTATAAAGTATTTGCAGACCTCTTAATTCCTCGCCTAGTAGAAGTATATAATGAGTGCCTGGGTGAGGGAACCCTCCCTCCTTCTATGAGGATATCTGCCCTCATATTACTGTCCAAGTGGAAAGATCCATCTCGTATTGAGAACTGGTGCCCCTTTGTCCTTCTCAATACAGATAGGAAGATTTTGGCAAAGGTACTTTTCAACAGGTTGTCAGAATTTTCAGAACAACTGCTTTCCCCATCTCAGCATTGTACGGTGAAGGGCCGAAGCACATTTAGTGCTGTCCTTGGTGTCCGGGAAGCCATAGAGCGGTGCCTTGTTGAGAAATGGGGAAAATGCTTGCTGGCATTGGATCAGTCTAAGGCTTTTGACAGAGTAAATCATTAATACCTATGGGCTCTACTTGAAAGGTATGGTTTTCCAGTCAGGGTGGTGAATTGGCTCAGAATAATATACAGTTAGGCCGGGAGCTTCCCGCTTGTTAATGGTTGGGTGGGTCCTACTTTTGAGGTGAGCTCTGGAGTCCGTCAGGGTTGTCCCCTGAGCCCCCTCCTGCATGTATTCGCGATTGACCCCTTCATAAGAAGGGTAGAGAACGGTACAGTGGGAGGGGTGCAGCTGAGCCCAGAGTTCCCTTTTAAGGTGGTGGCTTACGCAGATGATGTCACAGTGGTTCTGTCATCAGTGGCAGAGGCACATGACGTTGAAGAGCTCATCTGTGAATACTTTGTAGCCTCATGCTCTAGGGTAAACCAAGAGAAGTGTGAAGCTTTCTGGATAGGAGAAGAAGGGAAAGACTTTTCCCTTCCGGACAGCCTCCCCCGGGCCAGTCCTTAGATAAAGATTCTAGGTATTTGTTTTGACCATGGTGATTATACCACTCTAAATTGGGTGAGGTGTCTGGAGAATGCTGCCAAGAAAGTGGAGTGCTGAAAGAGATGTAAATTCTCTTTCAGGGAAAGGGTGGACTTGTGCAAAACTTACCTGATCCCATTATTTTTATATGTCAGCTGTGTGTGCTTTTTGCCTCAGTCTTTATGGGTCAGATTGAACTCCTTATTTTTCCTTTTATTTTGGGGAAACAGGATGAATCTAATCAAGAGAGGTATTACTTACAAGTCGAGGAAAGACGGAGGGGCTGGCATGATCAACCCTGTAGTCTTTTTTGTTACAACCTTTTTGAAACTTAACCTTGGGAGTTTATTGTTAGAAACTCCTCCTCAATGGGTAAGTGGATTTGAGGTCTGGGTGTCCCCCTTCCTCAAACTTTGGTTAGGTGGTGGCCAAGTGAAGAATCCTCAAATTCGGGAAGGGTATCTTCCGATCTACGTTGTCCAGAGCTTGAAGGTGACAAAGCATTGGGTTCTGGAACTGCGTAAAGTCAAAAACCTTTCCAGGAAGGAGTTGGGGGAGAGGATTTTGAGAACCCATTTTCATGTTCCGCTGTCACTAAGGGATTGCCCAAGTGATGTCGCTTCTGCTGGATTAGCTCTCATAAATTCAGAGAGGATACCGTTGAAGTTTAGAGACATTGCTTGGCTTTCTTTCCATGGGAAGCTTTACGTAAAGGGGAACATGATGTGGAGAATTGCCAATGATCATGGTTGTCCACGGGAGGAATGTCTATGGGAGGTGGAGACGTTAGGCCATTTCTTGATCAAGTGCCCCTTTAATGTAACAGTTTACAAGAAAGTTTTGGGAGCTTTGGGTGTCCCGTGCCTTTCAGGGCTTAGTTACCCAGAGTGGGCTTATGGAGCATTCAGAAGATATGGTGTATTTAATTTGACCAAAATTTTTTTAGTCAGTTTAGTAGTTAGATATCACACTTGGATGGCACGGTGTCAGGTTTCCCTAAGAAATAAAATCCTTCCTTGTGAAGTGGTGGTGGATTTAATTCTGCACGAGGTGGAGCGGATGATGGTTCTAGACAGGGAAAGGGTGGATGCTGTCAGGTGGTCCAATTGGTGGTGCCATCTGAAACCACCTTGAGTGGGTGGCTGAAATCCTTTTTCAAAGTCTAGCTGGTACTTTTTCTATCCTTCCACATCCTGTAGATTTTTGTGATCAAAATTATTTTAAAGAACAGGTTTTGCATAGGTCTAAAAAGCTTTGCTCAGTTTTCCTTAAAAAAACTGTGTAAATAGTAGGATAATAATATAAAGCTGTGAGTTGTTGTTGTTTGTTTTTTGGAAATATTTCTTTATTTTGATGATATTTCTTGGTATATTGCGGATTGCATTTCATTTATGTTATATTATGTATCATGATATGATATATTGTTTATATATTTATTAATTTATTTTATTTATAGTATTATATTGTATTGTATTATATTGTAAATATTGTAATATAAGTTGAAAGTTCAATAAATGGGAGCTTTCCCTCTCAGCTCTGGGCCCCATAGCGGCTGCACTCCCTGCACCTATGGTAGCTACACCCTGTATATAACACATGTAACTGTGACAGGGAAGGTGGCCCCTCTCAGCTCTGGCCCAATAGCAGCTGCACTCCCTGCACCTATGGTAGCTACACCCTGTATATAACACATGTAACTGTGACAGGAAAGGTGGCCCCTCTCAGCTCTGGCCCCATAGCAGCTGCACTACCTGCACCTATGGTAGCTACGTCCCTGTATATAACACATGTAACTGTGACAGGGAAGGTGGCCCCTCTCAGCTCTGGCCCAATAGCAGCTGCACTCCCTGCACCTATGGTAGCTACACCCTGTATATAACACATGTAACTGTGACAGGGAAGGTGGCCCCTATCAGCTCTGGGTCCCATAGCAGCTGCACTCCCTGCACCTATGGTAGCTACACCCTGTATATTTCACATGTAACTGTGACAATGAAGATGGCCCCTCTCAGCTCTGGGCCCCATAGCAGCTGCACTCCCTGCACCTATGGTAGCTACACCCTGTATATAACACATGTAACTGTGACAATGAAGATGGCCCCTCTCAGCTCTGGGCCCCATAGCAGCTGCACTCCCTGCACCTATGGTAGCTACACCCCTGTATATAACACATGTAACTGTGACAGGGAAGGTGGGCCCTCTCAGCTCTGGCCCAATAGCAGCTGCACTCCCTGCACCTATGGTAGCTACACCCTGTATATAACACATGTAACTGTGACAGGGAAGGTGGCCCCTCTCAGCTCTGGGCCCCATAGCAGCTGCACTCCCTTCACCTATGGTAGCTACACCCTGTATATAACACATGTAACTGTGACAGGGAAGGTGGCACCTCTCAGCTCTGGCCCCATAGCAGCTGTACTCCCTACTCCTATGGTAGCTACACCCTGTATATAACACATGTAACTGTGACCGGGATGGTGAAGATTCAGCCTTTGAAGTACAGTAGTATTGCTCTGTCATGTGTTATCAGGTCTTTGAGTGAGAGAAATATTCTCAGACATGTAATATGACTGTGTTGTCTACAGGTTCTGGGATGATGGTCAGCCAGATGACTGGACTGGTCACGGCCTTGGTGGAGGTGAGGACTGCGCACACTTAATATATGGAGAGGAGTGGAATGACGACCACTGCTCTCGAAAGTACCTATACATATGTGAAAAGGAATTAACATGATACAACGCATCTAGCAGAAAGATTATGCAGGAGTTCCTATCTAATGACCTCTCCTGTTCCTGCTAGTGTCTCCCCCTTAGTGCAGGAGGTCCTACCTAATGACCTCTCATGTTCCTGCTGGTGTCTCCCCCTTAGTGCAGGAGTTTCTATGTAATGATCTCTCCTGTTCCTGCTGGTGTCTCCCCCTTAGTGCAGGAGTTCCTATCTAATGACCTCTCCTGTGCCTGCTGGTGTCTCCCCCTTAGTGCAGGAGATCCTATCTAATAACCTCTCCTGTTCCTGCTGGTGTCTCCCCCTTAGTGCAGGAGATCCTATCTAATGACCTCTCCTGTTCCTGCTGGTGTCTCCCCCTTAGTGCAGGAGTTCCTATCTAATGACCTCTCCTGCTCCTGCTGGTGTCTCCCCCTTAGTGCAGGAGTTCCTATCTAATGACCTCTCCTGTTCCTGCTAGTGTCTCCCCCTTAGTGCAGGAGGTCCTACCTAATGACCTCTCATGTTCCTGCTGGTGTCTCCCCCTTAGTGCAGGAGTTTCTATGTAATGATCTCTCCTGTTCCTGCTGGTGTCTCCCCCTTAGTGCAGGAGTTCCTATCTAATGACCTCTCCTGTGCCTGCTGGTGTCTCCCCCTTAGTGCAGGAGATCCTATCTAATGACCTCTCCTGTTCCTGCTGGTGTCTCCCCCTTAGTGCAGGAGTTCCTATCTAATGACCTCTCCTGCTCCTGCTGGTGTCTCCCCCTTAGTGCAGGATGTCCTATCTAATGACCTCTCCTGATCCTGCTGGTGTCTCCACATTAGTGCAGGAGTTCCTATCTAATGACCTCTCCTGTTCCTGCTGGTGTCTCCACATTAGTGTAGGAGTTCCTATCTAATGACCTCTCCTGTTCCTGCTGGTGTCTCCCCCTTAGTGCAGGAGATCCTATCTAATGACCTCTCCTGTTCCTGCTGGTGTCTCCCCCTTAGTGCAGGAGTCCCTATCTAATGACCTCTCCTGCAACTGCTGGTGTCTCCCCCTTAGTGCAGGAGATCCTATCTAATGACCTCTCCTGTTCCTGCTGGTGTCTCCCCCTTAGTGTAGGAGTTCCTATCTAATGACCTCTCCTGCAACTGCTGGTGTCTCCCCCTTAGTGCAGGAGGTTCTATCTAATGACCTCTCCTGTTCCTGCTGGTGTCTCCCCCTTAGTGTAGGAGTTCCTATCTAATGACCTCTCCTGCAACTGCTGGTGTCTCCCCCTTAGTGCAGGAGATCCTATCTAATAACCTCTCCTGTTCCTGCTGGTGTCTCCCCCTTAGTGCAGGAGGTCCTATCTAATGACCTCTCCTGCTCCTGCTGGTGTCTCCCCCTTAGTGCAGGATGTCCTATCCTAATGACCTCTCCTGTTCCTGCTGGTGTCTCCCCCTTAGTGCAGGAGTTCCTATCTAATGACCTCTCCTGTTCCTGCTGGTGTCTCCCCCTTAGTGCAGGAGTTCCTATCTAATGACCTCTCCTGCTCCTGCTGGTGTCTCCCCCTTAGTGCAGGATGTCCTATCTAATGACCTCTCCTGATCCTGCTGGTGTCTCCCCCTTAGTGCAGGATGTCCTATCTTATGACCTCTCCTGATCCTGCTGGTGTCTCCCCCTTAGTGCAGGAGATCCTATCTAATGACCTGACAATGCTAAATTCCTTTGTCGTATAAACAACCCTTTATGAAGCTAAGAACACTGTACGCTGTTTACTTAAGAAGTACCGTAATGGGTTCCGGTTCCGGCATGGGAGAGTGAGCAGCTTCTCCTCGCGGCTCCGCTCTCAACACTGACCCCTTACCGCAAACACGCTGTCAGCATCGGGGAAACACCGCTCCCGGTCCCCTCGACGGACAGAGGAGACTATGGAGAAATTTTTAGCGTCACCAGCCGCCCCGAAGACGCTCCTTCCGCCACAGCCACCGAGACAGGAGAAGCGCAGGGGGGAACACAACATGGCGCCGGACGCCGATACAGCCCCTGGAACTCCGGTCAGTAAAAAACCCATTGCAGCGGCGGCTAGCACGGGGGACTCTAAATCTAGTATACCTACACACTCCTCTGCACATGAGGACATGGTACTGGCGTTGCAGGAGGCAATGGCGCCATTATTGCAAAAAGCTGTGGTGGACATAACAACACAGATAAAAAACTTGGCTGGCAGGATGACTGAAGCTGAGCAGCGCATTAGTGACAACACTGACAATGTAACAGGGCTACAGAAAACTATCTCCGCTCTGGTTCTAGATAATAAACGTCTATCAGAGAAGATAGATAGCATCGAAAACAGAACCAGAAGAAATAATTTAAGAATCATTGGCCTGCCTGAAACACTTAAAGGGGCCGCCTTAGAGCACTTTGTCCATACTACACTCCCCGCTCTGTTAAAGATAGACAGGGACTGTGCTGACATGGTGATTGAAAGAGTGCACCGTTTGGGAGATCTGGCCAGAGACTCTTCTCAACGTCCAAGAGTGGTGATCTTTAAGACATTGAACTATCTGCATACATTGGCGATTTGGAAGGCGTCCCGCAAATATAACCCTATTTTATGGGAAGGGCATTCTCTACGTATTTTCCAAGACTTTTCTGTCGAGCTATCGAGACTGCGACGTGCCTTTTCCCCAATCTGTTCCATGCTTGCTAAATCTAACCGAAGATTCATGATGCTATTCCCGGCGCGCCTACGCATCTACACTGGTGCAGAATTTTCCGAGTTTACCACACCTGCTGACGCGGAGGCATTTCTCAAAGAGGAAGCTGAGGGGAGAAATAATATGGATCTGTCCCAGGCCCCAGATGACTGAGTCAAGTCAGGCTGCATTTGTCTATAAGGGGCGATAACGAGAAATCAAACAAACCAACAAACAAACTGTCCCCTGAGTAATAACGCACCAGTAAAATTTACTGCTCATATGCTGACACATTATTGTTCCTTTACGTTGTTATCTAAAGCAATATGTTGTATCCCTGAGTTTCAATGTGCTTAAGTCCGTGCCCTGAGTAGATAGGGACAAATGGTTAATAGTTACAAGGGGTGGTGTTCTGAGCGGAGACCGAGCCGTAGGGTCTTATTTTCATTGTCGTTACTACAGAATTCAGCCCTCGGAGCACTGGCTGCACGAGGCCTGGATTCCCACTGGAAGTCTAAGTGGAAGATGAATAGTTGCTGCTCATGGTGGCTTGTATCTGTTTTTCTTATGTTCTTTATCGGTTTATATGTTTTTATTTTTAATGTCTGCTTGTCCCTCATGTGTGATCCCTCCCCATCCCTTCCTAGACTAGGTTTAAAAGTGCTGGTGTTTAGAGTGATGATTCCCTACCTGTGTTATGATGTCTCTTAAGGTTGGGTCTCTTAATGTACGGGGTATACACACTCCTGCCAAAAGGCGGCGTCTCTTGACATATTTAAATAAACATATGATAGATGTAATCTGCCTGCAAGAAACACATCTACAGCCCGAAGAGGTTAAAAAATTGAACATGATGGGCTGGGGAGTATTGGGTTCTTCATCCTATAATAATAAATCACGGGGTGTGGTGATATTAGCTAAGAAATCCCTAAATATTAATGTGTCTAATATGGATTCTGATACGGAGGGCAGGGTTTTAATAGTGAAGCTAGATTTCCGAGGTGTGGTCTTTCATATATGCAATATCTATGCACCAAATGTATATAGCAAAACCTTCTTCACCTCCCTGTTAGCAAGATTGCATGTTTTGGATCCTGCCACATTGGTAGTCTGCGGTGACTTTAACTTACTCTCATCTTCCTTCCTGGACAGGACTCCCCCTCCGAAACGAGAAATGACACTGCCTAAAATTGGTATACCTTTTTTTCTTAAGACACTTAACTTAATAGACACTTGGAGGGCTACGCACCCTATAGAGAGGGAATATTCATGCCTCTCTCTGACTCATAACACGTGGTCAAGAATTGATTATATCCTGGTAGCGGAACAGTTTTTTCCGAGAATAGAATCGGTGGAAATGGAGCCCCCTGTTGTAGCGGATCATGGTTTGGTTCACATGGTGGTGAGTTTTGGAAAGACGGGGAGCTCTGTTCCCACTTGGAGATTCCCTTCCCACTTAGTGCAATCTCAATATCTGAAGTCTCAACTGGAGACTTGGTGGGGGGAGTATCTGAGTGAGAATGAGGCATATGCGAGTTCCAATCCCACAGTCTTCTGGCAGGCTGCCAAGACTGTAATTAGGGGTAAATTGATTGCCTATGTGTCTTCCCTTAAAAAACAACGTAATGCCTCCTACCTAGAACTGCAAGCTAATCTATCTAATGCCTTTCAGACCTATAAATTATCCCCTTCCCCAGAACATAAAACTTCCTACCTATCAGCCAAATTGCATTTCAGTGAATTATTACAAAAAAGTGGTGATCACCACCACTTTCAAGTTAACGCTAAGTTTTATAAATTTGGTAATAAAACAGGACGGCTTTTGACTAACCTGTTACAGGGTTCAAGGGGCCAGTCTGTGGTCCACCCGCTGTTACAAGCGGATGGATCTCTCACCACTTCAGATAAACAAATTGCAGAAGTCATGAAGTCCTTCTATGAAACCCTCTATTCTGTACCAGCAGAGAATCCTGATCTAACCTCCTCTCCTACTACTACTGACCCCCCTCTTCCCTCCCCCTCTTCTCAATTTCCCTTTGCCTATTGGGACTCGCTCTCACTTCCTCAGCTCCCTGACTCTCTTTGTTCATCCTTAACTGCACCCATTACCACTGCAGAAATCTTATTAGCTATAAAACAATTGAAACTTGCCAAGTCCCCAGGACCTGACGGCTATACTAACGAATTTTACAAGATGTTGGACTCACAGGTTGCCCAACCCTTAGCTGCATGCTTTAATCATATAATCAGTACTGGGTCTCTTCCTCTTCACTTCTCGGATGCCTTTATTAAAATTTTACCGAAAGCAGGCAGAAATCTAGCCCTCCCCGGGTCATACAGACCTATTTCGCTGCTAAATTCTGATTATAAGCTTTTTACAAAAATTTTAGCTGAAAGATTGAAACCCATTTTGCCCCTTATAATCCACAAAGACCAAACGGGGTTTATAACTGGGAGGCATTCAGTAGTGAACGTGCGAAGAGTCCTAGCTGCAATACATCAAGCTACTGTCGTAACCCCATCTTCTTCCCCTTCAATTCTAATCACGTTAGATGCGGAAAAGGCCTTCGATCTTGTATTATGGCCTCACCTGTTCCGCACTTTAGAAAAATTTGGCTTCCCTACTCAATTCATTGATATTATCCGCCTGTTCTACTCTACTCCTAACTCCCAGGTAGTCTGCAATGGACTCTTTTCTCCTGCATTCACTCTACAAAGAGGCACGAGACAAGGATGCCCTTTATCGCCCCTTTTGTTTGCCATTGCAATAGAACCATTAGCAGTGGCAATAAGATCGTCCCCTTTAATAACTGGTATAGGAGTAGGAGCTGAGGAACTGAGGGTGAGCTTGTTTGCAGATGACACTCTTATCTTTCTATCTAATCCTCAACGCTCTTTGCCAGCTCTACTACATCTGCTACACTCTTTTGGCTTGGTTTCAGGATACCGAGTCAATTTGTCCAAATCAGAGATACTACCTCTGGGTAAGATACCCCCTGACTTGCAGACCGATCCTTCCTTCCCCTTTTCAATTGCATTGTCACAGATTAAATATTTGGGCATACAAATTTGTTCTGATTTAAAAAAGCTATACTCGGCTAATTTTCACCCTATAATAGCAAAATTAGCAACGAAAATGGAGGCATGGAGAGACCTTCCTCTATCCCTTCTGGGCCGTCTAACTGTTATACATTCAATTCTCTTCCCTAAGCTGTTCTATTGTATGCAGATGTTGCCTACTGTGTTGGTAAAGTCTGACATGCAAAAAATAGATGCCTTATTTTCCAAATTTCTCTGGCAGGGCAAGCGCCCCAGGATTTCGAAGGCCAAACTTATACTGCCCAGGAAGGAGGGGGGGATGGGTTATCCCGATTTAAAGATGTATTCACACGCTGTTATCTTTAGATACATCCAAGATTGGATATTATCCAAATCTCATTACACTGACCTATCTCTCGATATGGAAGTTTTCGCACCCTATTCACCTAGTGCCCTTCTACAATCACCACCCTCCCTTATACCCACAGAAATACGCACTCATATCTTATTTGCAGATACACACAAGACTTGGATCGCAGTTAATAAACATTGCAACAGTGACTCATACACTACGTCCTTCATCCCCTTATGGGGTAATCCCTCCTTTTCCCCATCGCTAACAAATCCTTGGTTTAAAATGTGGCGTTCCAAGGGGCTGGATCTATCTTACAAGGTCTTTGACCCGGGAGGCCATCTGGCTTCTTTTGAAACGTTAGCTAATCACTTCTCGTTACCTAACTCACATCTATTCATGTTCCTACAAGTCCGCCATTTCTTGATGAAAAAGAAAGTAACCCCCTTCCTACTACATACAACACAAATCACAATAGCCCAGATCGATTCTTTGGAGAAATTGTTCTACTTTCTTTTAAACACTAACTATAAAGTGAAACATTTATACGCCCTGCTTATTACCTTTAATAGCCGTAAACAATGGGAGATATTGGTATCAAAATGGAAAACAGATATTCCTCTACTGACCACATTACAAGATTTGACAGCTTCCTCCTCCCTCTCTCTGAAAATATTAAAATCTGCTTATTTGCAAGAGGTACATATTCGCACTATACATAGGGCATATATCACCCCATATCAACGTAGACATATGGTCAAGGGAGAACTTGGTGAATGTGGAAAATGTACAGCTGTTAAAGCAGATTTTATGCATTGTATGTGGGATTGCTACAAACTTAGGCAGTTTTGGTGTAAAGTCATACGATTTACTAATGATATGCTTCATCTCCATCTCTGTCCAGACCCAGCTGCCTGTCTGGGTATTAATTTCTCCAATTGGGACCTGGGCAGGAATAAGAAAAATATCTTACCTTTATTAATCACTCTACTAGCGGTGTGTAAGAAATGTATATTGCTCCACTGGATTAAAAAAACTGCTCCTAGACTGGGAGACGTTAAATGCAAACTTTTACAATTATTGTATTATGAAAGGAAATATGTTTGCCAGGACCTTGCGCATGGAGTCAGATCATTCTTTACTAAATGGGCTCCATTCATAAATACTCTTGACTTGGAGACTCAGCAACATATAACTAAAGTTTTCAACGACTATGAGCCTATCCAACCAAAAAGGCGACAAAAGTAGATTAATACGCTTGCACTGGTATAGACTGTACCTTACAACATAAGTCTAGGATACCTCTCTCCCCCCTCCCTCCCCTCCCTTTCCCCTTTGTCTTACCATCACCCTTCTGTCTTTTTTTTTTTTCTGTCCAATTGGTATATTATGTTTTATACTGTAACATTTCAACTGTTATGGATGGTCAGACGATGGAGCGATCACAATTCAGGCTCCTGCTAAACCACATGGGAACATATAATGATACGCGGAATGACGGTGTCCTACGCATATATTTCCTTTATTAATGGTTACCTTTATTGTGATCTCACGCCCACCAGGGCTGTAATGGTTATTGTACAATGTCTGATTGTTCTGCAATGTTTACTCTCTGATGTATATGGAAAATTCGAATAAATAAATATTAAAAAAAAAAAAGAAGTACCTTAATGGTACGCTGTTGGCGTAACGATCGCTCGGCCGTAGGCGAGACGCTCAAGCGTCACGTTCGCTCGCGGCCCAGCGATCACAGGACACGTTATTGGTTATGTCTAGGGTAATGATTCGCTATGGCGTAGCTTACGCTCGAGACCACGAGGAGGTCACCAGCGATGCAGACGCTCACAACACTATACCTTTATGTTAAAACCTTATACCAATGAAATACACTGAATACCTTAATGTGAGTACAGGGTGTAAGTGCAACCTTGTGTAACCTGACTAACTACAAAGCTGCTTGAGCGTCACCGACGCTCAAGTGAACACTTAACACTATAGAAAATACACAGATACTGGTCTAGGTTCCAAAGCCTATTAACTGTATTATATCTAATATACTTGTAAAAGGGGATAACAGTACAAATGATACACTACAATATAACAGAGACTTCCTAACCACAGAACTAAAATACAAAAAGACAATACTACTCTGACCTAAATGAAATACAATACAATACTATAATACTATGGGAGATATAAGAGAAAAGAGGAGAGAGAGAGAGAGAGAGAGAGATAGAGAGAAATTGGCTCACAGAAAGACAATGATTACGGAGAGAAACTTACGCACAAGGGGAAACGATCGCATGCGCCTGGACATCCAGCACCCGATTTTCAGCAATGAGAACCGTTGAAGAGTGAGAGCTGGATGTGGTCGGCCTGCCTATTTATGCCCCACACACAATGCAATCTCCTGGTCCTACAATCCCATTGTCCATTGGCCGAAGGAATTCGGCCCTGCATCATAACAAAAGGTCATAGGGTGATTCATACAGGTGGGCTGTGACGATTTCCAACAGCTCAGGTGGGTGGGAAACTGGGTTTCCCGCCGCATACCTGAGTATGTGTAAATAATAGAAATGGACATAAACTTCTTATGTCCATAACTATTCGCACGAGCGATTAATACGCTCCAAACCAACACCGGAATATTGCTAATTAAATACTCTTCCGATGGGTACCAAACACTGCTGTATGATTCCTGTTAGACCCTTCGTACGATATAAAGAGGGATTCCTCAGCTCTGGGACATTGTATTTTAACCAAACTTTCAGAATCTATCAAAGGGACCATGATCTATAAACTACATTAATTGTGAACATTTGTAACGAATGAGTCGCACGCTACGACTACATAAACTCTACCGTAAATACGCATACCGCGCCTGCGAGTGCACGCTATTGCGGGTATGCGCCTTCACGGGAGAGCGTACGCACGCGCAGCGCGGACCAGTGTGCGGTGCAAATATGGCAACGTGCATAGAGACATTTTTCTGACTTTGACAGTCCACCCTTTGGCAGTCAATAATAACTGCCACAAAACATTTAAGGAGAAAAATGTAAGTCAGGGGTTAATTGATTTCCATGGTTGGGTAGGGGAGAAGAGTGGAGTAGGTGTGAAGAGGGTATGACCTAGTGAGATAGCAGAAGCATGTGTGTATGAATCCATGTTTGGGGGGTCATGTATCATCGTGCCGTACGTGTTGTAAATCAAGCTTCGAGGTATTGCGAAGTATACATTTGAATTCCTTCTTATCCTGTGGTACAGGTCTGTGGATGGGCTGTCAAACTTTACCGAGCTCTTTTCGGATTTTGAACAAAATGGGGAGCACATTTTAGTTGATGATACATGAATGGGGGAGGTATGTGGTTGCTGATATCTGTGCCTGTATTCCCTATCGTCTATGTGTGTCATTACCTGAGGGTTGTAGAGATGAAGATAAAGAACACTTACGAAAAATGCAATGATATTCTATGTCAGGGAAATGTACATCTGTTGTTGAAGTTGTGTTCGGTATCTGTTGAGAGTCGTCTTCTTTGCGCTGTTTTGCTCCTTAGGCATGAGCAACAAGCTTTGTCAGTGCCATCAGATTTACAAAAATGTTGGGCTAGCGTGAGTTTAAAAATACTAGGGAAACTGGGGATCCATGGCAAAGTTCATCAAGTGTCCATATTTAAAGTTGTCAAATCTTCTTCTTTGGTCAATCCGTTGTCTGTATACATCTCGTCTCGTCAGCTTCCTCGTCCAAGGGGGTCTTTGTATCTGGGAGAAAAGCAGAAAAACAGGTGAAAGAAACGGACCGTATAATCGCATTTTTATCACATTCTGGTTTCTATCATTGGGTCATAAATCAAATCCAGGTTAATTACGGTTTCCTCACTCCTCAAGCTCATCACTTTTGTACTTTGTTTGCACCTCATTAAAGCCTGCCCGCATCTAAATATCAATCCAATCGATATAACGACACCCAAGATACATAGTAGAAACTTTCCAACATCCATTATGACTCCTTGAGCCCAGTCTCCCAAACCGGAGAACCAATTTCGCGGGTTCAACCATGACACCCAACCAGTCAGCTCATTACCTACAGCAGCAAGGGTGAGATTGTGTTTTCGACGAAATTCCCACTTTAATTGCAGAATATCATCCATCTTTTGGTCTATGACCTCTACCGGGTCCTCGGTGCTATTTGTGATATACGTGCAACACTTTATGCCGTACTGTGTTGCCAATGTAACACAATATCCGCCTGTTACTGCTGTAAGATAATTAAGAACCATCCTATGCTGAACTAGTTCTGTTTTGTAAGCTTGAAGTTCTCTTCCAGTGTATCTAAACGTGTCATCATACATTTCAGTGATATTATCTAACAAATTGGCGAGTGCGGAAATGTACCTATAATTCATCACTCCCCGAGCGGTACGAGTGAAATCTAACGCTACCAGAACCTGAATCCCGGTGGATTCATGGATAAGATCAGAGGCCGGATGCTCTAACCTTTCTGACAGTTGTCTTTTAACTCGGTGCTCGTAATGAGTGTGAGTATAAGGAGCTTGGGCACCACGGTGTATGTCCTTCATTTTGTCATGTGTAACAGTCATCACTTCAGGCAATACTTTTCCAATATAACACAATCCTTCAGAGTTTGGGGCAAGCCACTTGTACGCCTTTCTCCCGCATATGAAATATGCATCATCGGGGAGAACATATGGGACGGAGAAGGACATGACCATGTTACAAACCTTCCAGGTGAAATCTCCTGACCCTAATTCTTCCATCTGCCTAATGCACGTATCAGTTTGTATGATATGTGCACAGTATCCTGGTGATACCTCTCCAACTCTAGTAATCCTATTTCCTAAGGTATATCGATACCGGAAAGATTTTCCTCTACTGGCTATGTGGCGTACCAGCTCTGTATCTGTAGGCATTCTATCTGCTCTGTGTGAAAAGGTCATGGTAAGGTTGCTCCATGACACTTCCCAATTTCCCGGTTTTCTGGGATTGGAGATGTTAAAACATATGAGGGACCTATCCACATGGTATTGGTGGAGCTTCAAACTAGGAGGGCTGGAGATATTAAACCTCCGGTCCACCGGTCTCCCACCACTTAGCTCAAGTACCTCCCCTAACGTTAAAGGAAATGGTACTAGCCCTGATTTACTGTGACCCTGAGGTACTTGAGAGCATACCCAACAATCGGTCTTGTTTAATACGTTACCCACTAAGGAGTGATAGTCACTCAATGGATGCCGGTCCCTATGGTTATTAAAACTGGATTGGCATTTCTTTGTTACAGAGCCTACAGATACAACTTTCTTTTTGAACTAACATTCCTTCACAGTTGTTTACAAATAACATGGTTGTTAGATCGTGCCCGGTACTCGCCTTTGCTTGGTGATTGGGTTGCTATTGGAAATTTACACCTCCGTCTCAGTCATCAGGACCTTTCTGGATCCTTTCTCGACCTCACTGGTACTCTCACCGAAACAGACTGCTCTGGTCAACATCATGGTTAACGGGAAAAATCCATATCACAGTCTCTTGGGGCAAGTCCATCTTACAGGAGGAGAAAAGAAGAAATTTGTAAATGGGGTATAAGAAAATCAGTTTGAGGGGGAGAGAACTCGTTACGATAATAAGTTCTCTCGTCTTGTTGTTCTTCTTGTTCTGCTGTCCTCTCAAAGGTGTTGTCTCTCAGTCTTCAAAAACGATCATTCTGGTGATGCAATATTCCTTCCTAACCGACGATCTTTCTGTAAGGAGCAAAAATCTGGCATTACCATTGGTCCAACTGAGGGGTGACATACCATCTTTAAATCATGGAAACATGAGTGAGAAGAGAGAGAAAATAAAAACAAAAGAGATAGAGAACAATTCATGTGCATATATACATTACATAACTCGACAATAACCATCAATAAGAGAAGAGAAACAAAACATTTTTAAACATTGTCAACATTAAGAAAACATTGTCAGACTATTAGGCTGTCGTATCTACGTGTCTAATGGTTTCCTTGAGCAGTCCCTCCCCACCAGCACTTGCATTATTCCACTGTCTGTATCTGGCCAGAATACATTGTGGTGGATAGGTCATGCTGGGGTTTGGTAGACTTCTGCAAGGACCAAGCGAATATGCAATGTTTGAATTCTTACCAATAATCGTCAGAGATGGGGATAGAGAGAGGGAGAGAAAAACATTTTTCACAAATACATTTACAACTTTTCACCTGGTCATTCCTGTGTCTTTAGTGAATGACCTCCCACTTCATTAACCGTTACCTCAGGCTTACCATCAGTCCTAATGATCACCTTTCCTGACTATATATTATGGGTGTGGCCCAAAATTCTTCCTATATGATCCCCGATTATAATTTGGTGTGTCATAACTTTTGCTCATTTTCATGTCTAGGGGGTCTGATTTTATGTGGGCTGTTGCAGTTACTGGCATAATGCCCTTCTCTCCTACACTGATAACAAATCCTGGGCTTCCTCCACGTGTCCATGACCTGAGGTTTTGGTTGATTTGATGCCTCCTCAAACGCTCGGATGCTCATCATCATCAATCGTTTCCCCTGTACTTCCCTGATTCCTTGGATTTTATGATTATGGTGTTGTCTTTCTCTTGATATACCTTCTGTGAATCTTTGATCATACAGTTAGATCTTTCCTAGGATCTGGGTAATCAGACATGATTGATCTCAATTCTGTCCGGGACCAGGGATGGCGCATTGCACTGTCCTTGACGGGAATGGTTCCCTGATCATCAGTCTTCCCATTGGGGACTGTGATCACCCTGACAGGACTAAACTCAATTACATCACCTTGTTTTGGTCTTATAATATGGGGTACATTTGTTTGTGCGTGATATAAAACATTGTACGTACCTGTGGACACGACCTCACCTGACCCTCCGTTAGGGGGTTTGATTATTGCCTTTACCAATTTGGTCGTGTCCACCTGGATGTCTTGTAGGATGGCTTCTGGAAGAGGTGCCGACATCGTTCTGGGCTCACTTTCTTGTTTGTATTCCTGAGGGAGGTTTGACATGGGGTGCAGCTTGCACAGGTTAATAGTTGTACATTCAACAGTATTACAATAATCATTGTTACATTTATTACACTTATTCTTATAATCTATATTACAGTTGCTAAGAGCGTTTTTATTGTTCACCCTTGTGTCTTTCTCTCCGCAATCAACCCCTCTCCTGATGCCACTGTCTCTCCTCTCAAGATAAGAGTCAGAAAAGTCAATAGACTCTTTTTGTAATTCACTTTCCTGTTGCCATAACTGTAAATATTCATAATGTTTATTTTGTCTCTTTGATGATTTTACGAGACATATCCTCCTCCTTAAATTTTGTAACACTACTGGACTGAAGCTACCTATTCTTGGGAATTTGTCCCTGTCTTGTACAGTCATTCTCTCCCATTCATCACATAAAACCTCTGTGTGACTACCGTATTTTTCACACATTACATATCGTGCCGACCCAACTGGTCGGTTCTCTGAATCAACCCGAACCGAGGTTGATCGCCCCCTACCTGAACAAATGGCCCCCATAATCTGCAGGCGTTGCTTATTCCTCCTTGGATCTTTATCTCAAGGTTTTCAGCGAACCCTTACAAACAAACCAAGATGTCCTTGGGCAGGCCGGCGGTGGTGGTTTATCAAGTACCCCACTTACTTCTCGCCCACGTTGGCCTGTACTGCAATCACTGTAACCAGAGCTGCTGTACCCAACCTAGGGCCCCTGTGAACCTTTATTTACTGGGGCGCGTTCCCCAGCAAGTATCGGTTGTTGGATAGTTCCTGAGTGACCAGCGAACTTCCCTTCCAAACATAAAAAATTACACAAATCACGTCAGAATGTACAAATAGCGTTTGTGACCACTTTACTCTAATGGTATTAGGTCAGATTACTAACTACTGCACACAATTACGTGCGGTCCAATCGTTCAGTACACGAGCACTACTTGTCATGTACTGAAAGATCAATGGAATCGATGTTTCCGGCCGCGATTCCTTCAGCAAGAGCTTGTATGGCCTATATGGGTTCTGCACCAACACCCCAGGCGTTGTGCCACTGGACTTTTATAGCGGACCTCTTTGTCTATTTTACCTGTTACCTTATGACCTCCTGGTCTTGTTACCTTATGACCTCCTGGTCTTGTTATCTTATGACCTCCTGGTCTTGTTACCTTATGGTCCGCTATACTCTAATGCTCAAATATTATTTAACCAGGGATGCCTCCCTAGCCACCGTATATGTCACTTACACGTATGTCCCTTGACGAGTACTCGGCTTTTCTTGTGGTTCCACCTTTAAAATTGTATAAACACACTCACTCAACACATGTACACTTTGTTTCTATGTCTATTTCTGCGCAGAAATTGTCTTTAGGCCAAAAGTGTTACCAATTAGGAGCAGGATCTGTTAGTAGTAAAGGGAACCACTTTCCGTCAAACTCATTTTTGACAGGTGGGAACGCCTCTAATTATGCAAACCACGCCCAGATCCTCCCCTAACCCCGCCCAGATCCACCCTTAACCACGCCCCTAACCAAGCCTCCTGATACGCCCACTTTTCATTCCCTTCTACTGGTATTTTATATGAAATAAGCCTACAAAATCAGTTATAAGCGCTTTTTATACATTGTGCATTATCACTGATGATGCAACGTTGTATATTATTTCCAAATGATTTATAAAATAAACTTGCGAGCTAGGAGTTAATATTAATAATATTATATGAAGAAATCATTCTGTGTTTAAAGTATTTTCTTCTTCATACATTCACTGTGGTTCTGGGATCCTCTTACACGCTGAAAGTCCGGAGGGGGGATTATGAGTGGCCTGTTGTTTAAGATAAATGCTAGTAATGAGGGCTACCAGCACCCAACATCACTTGTGTAATTAGATAAGAAATTGCTAACTTTAAAAAAAAAAAAAAAAAAATGCATATTACAAATACTCAGCAAAACACAGTACACATTTTTTTTTTGATCAGAGTGCTGATGCTAATAATAATAATACAATGTTTTACACGTCTATTTGTAATATGCTGGTGCTTCATCTTTTTGACTTCGCCCTTGATATTTTAGGAACAATAGTATATATTGTATATGAATCAATGTTTTGGCTCATAGAACCGTTATCATGAGGTATATTGCAAATATGGCTTGTTTATAATCATTCTGATGTATAAGTGTATACTATTCCCAATTGATTTATCACTGATGATGGAGCGTTGTATATTATTACCAATTGATTTATAAAATAAACGTGCTGATTCGATCATGATATAATTTTGCATTCTAAAATGATTTTTAAAATGAGTCATTGCTGGAGGACGTATTTTTCTTTCTTCATACAGTCACTGATCTAAATATCTCACAGAAAATGGGTTGTATGATCTAACCATCATTTCAAAAAATATATACTTTATTCATGCTGGACATGCTCAGACATGTATATATATGTATTGTTTAAAAAAATATTTGCATTATTTTTGCAAACATATGTAGAAACCGCATATTTGTGCTTAAGTCGTAGAATTTTTTTTAAATATGTGCATTTTTGTTACATCAATAATGTAAGTTTATTAAATGTTAATGATATATTAAAGAAGCCTTGTTATCCATCACAAGAAGCAAATCAAAAAAAAATTCACTGATTCTGTAATTTTAACCAATTTAAATAAAGGTTATATTTTATTTTAACTCATTGTTTAAAATACCTTTTTTTCCCACCAAGTAATTGCTGGTGGGTTGCTCTAATGAAAGACCCTTACAAGACATGTACTGTGCCAGATAAGACTTTACTTACAATTCTGTTACAGGACATCTCTATCCTACAAAGTGATAACAACTGTTTAATATCACATTCATGTCTTTCCTTGAAATGTAAGTGTACATTGTACTTATTGTATCCTCTTTTCATTTTCTGAACATGCTCTGCAAAATGATCTTTCACAGATTGCTGCAAGTGCTGTTCACTAATTGTGTACTGCAACTCTAGTAGTAGTATAACATCTTGTTCACTGCTGGTTAATACAGTATGTGCATTTTCGTAATAAAAAAAGTATATTTGCATTTTTGTTACATCAACAATACACGTTTATTAAATGTTTATGATATATTATATAAGCCTCCTTGTTATTCATCACAAGAAGCAAATCAAATAAGTTATTTACACATATATTATATTACATTTTTACTATGCCAGCACTGCTATTATATATTTGGTGCCACAGTAACTAAGCAGGATGGGAGAACAGTGTTATTGTGAGGCTGGACATGACAGGACAAAAAGCAGGCAGTGGTGATACAGTATGAAGTAGAGATGGTTCAATCTGCTGAAAAGCTCTTTGAGGTATGAATTTCAGAAGGCTGTGTATTTGGAATGGATGCATGTTTTTATGTAAAATGTGTGGTGTTATTGAGTGTAGATTGTGTTAGAAAGTGTTCAGTGAATGTACATGAACATTAATGTATCCACAGCAAGAAATCCACAGTTCCTAACATGTTGCTGCTTTGATGTAGCATATAGATAATCATTGATATATTTTTGTTACAGTACATATGATATAAAAAAAAACTAAAAAAAAATTCTAAAGTAAAAAATGAGGCTCCATTCAGAAACAGTAAAATGTAAAAATAAACAGTATGTAGGTTTGGTGCTTTTATTTTTGTAGATGTTGGATTGCCAGAAATAGGTGAACTTTTCTCAGGTGTCTGTTCATTGTAACATGTTTAACTTTTTTGTGTGGAGTCTATTTTATAAATATAGTACAATATTCTTGTATTAGAAAATAGCAGAACAGTGAACAAGGAGCAGCCAAGTTGTAAAAACAAAAGATTTCACTTTTGCATCTTTAAATGCTGCAAAAACAATGAGTATAATTCCACTTAATTCAGGAACAAATCATATTTTGCAGTTCTCTTTAAGGATACGTAAAAAAGACCAAAGCAAATGCAACAGGACAACACAGTGTGACCAAGTATGTGGAAACCTACTCACATGTATTAAAGCCATTTAAAACATAATATAATAAGCCACCATACAGCAAGTTACCCCCTTTTTGTGTAACATTTCTACTTGATGTAAAGATGGCAATGAGCACTTCAAACCTACAATGCCCCTATCAAATTAGGTGCAGCTGGAAAATCCTACAGTCAGCAAAAATGACAAATACTTCTGATCCAAGGGAGCTGGTGCCGGTAGTAAACGTGATGTGTAAACAACTCTGCTAATTATCTAAAATATATGTGGAGTTTTCAGAAAACCAGAAGTAACATGGCCGCCAAACCAGAACTGCAAGTATTCCAGTAAGCATTCCAAGTGCTCCAAACAGAAAGTAATGTGCCCATTCTTACACTGCATTCTAAAGACTTCAACAGGAAGTATATGTGTCCATTCATGCGGTCCACACCATTACTAGTGCAGGAGTTGCAGAGCACACGATATGATAATCATTAGGAATCTTCATTTTAAAGCTTTGAGTTCCATTGGCACCATGAGTTTTTCAAAGGATATTTGTTGCATTCAAAAAAAGATTTAAAAATATACAGTACATTAAAATAAACATAATACATAAATAGGTTTTTTTTCTCCAAGTCATAGGGCGATCACAAAAGTCTCTTACACGACATGTGTTGTTTTAGATAAGAGCTTAGATACAACACCACACCTTTGTGCAAAATTAACCCTTGGATGGTGCAATTTAGAGGAAGATTGATAAAGTCCCCATTTACATTATCCCAATATGGTATATTACTACTCTATACCAATATTCTTTACAAGCCAGCATACAACTAATATGGAATGGATCATGTTGTGCAGTAACTTAGAGGAAGAATTATGTATTTTATACCCAGAGAGGCACTGGTTACAGATACTCAATGCAGAGGAATGGCACATTAGGTGTAAAATTTAATATTTGTTTCTACACAGGGCAGTGGTATCTGCAGCTCCCACACACCGCTGTGATTTAGCCTTCTGGGATATTACATGATGATAGACCCATTTGAATTTGCTATTAGTATTACCATTGGAAGACCTGAAAAAATACCAATTGTCGCAGTAACAGGCTTATCTATATATCTGGCATTGGAAAGGTATAGCGGATGAAATGTAGTTCATAGGGGTTGTATTCTAATTCTACCTTTTCAGATTTTATACAGCATTAGTGGTTTATCTGAATGGGCATAAAAAAATATCTCCTTGTTATACAAGGCATTGGGACTGTATAAGAGTTGAAATGACTCCAAGAAAAAAGGGGTTGATACTGCGTCCCACTGAGTGCCATCAGAAACAGCATTGCTGTAACAATTCCTGTCATTTATAATAGTGGTTAAATAGACTTTAATCTGTGTTATCCATGGATATTTACATATGTATACATATGTATGGTTAATATTATTTAAAGCACATTAATTGCCAGTTATTGATTTATAATTATTTGTATCTCTACATCTACTGTAATTTATATATGATAAATCCATGTTATCCATCTGGAAATAGTAAACTTTTCTTACAGTTGTTATCAAAGGATATATAATGTAAAGTTCCTATCAAATTTTCCCTTAATATTTGCTTTTAGTAATAATACTGGACTTTGCTGTGGCAGTTTGCTAATATATCACCACTGGACTATGAAAGCGGTGTTGAAACGTTTATAAAATGAGATTACTTACATTTAAGAAGAAATAATTTGTGAATGAATCCTCTCAATCATGGACATATTGTGTTTAATTTTTGCATAATGTTATTTTACAGATTTTTCCAGCAAACTTAATGTTAGCATTGTAAACGTGTGCTGTCCAATAGGCACACAGACATTTGCCCTCAAGGTTTACAGTCCCTGAGGCCCTCCACAGAGGGTTGTATGACTTTTTTTTCATTATACTGTGTGTATTTAGTACTTATTTTGACTGTGCTTGTATAGACTGTTATTATATTAATGTGTGTGTTAACGTCAGGTTCTACTTAATCACAGTCGCAGCATGGACAAAGTTGATGACGGCTTCCCTCCTGTTTTTTAAAATGGTACTGAAGAGCTTGGTGCAGACAGACACTTTTTGTAGCTGTTTATGGTCGAGAGAGAAGAAAACCCACTACCACACTACCACCTAGAAAATAATTTTACTATGGGGCCTCTACCTTAACCAGAGGTTTTTGTTTACATTGCAAGTACCAGATACACACCATCAGACGCTCTAAGGTTTTGAAGGGGCTGTGCAGACCCAGATTGGTATATAAAAACATTATTTACAGAATATAGTACTACCAATCACATTAAAGGTAAACATCTTACTACGTATGTTGTTAATTGCTTCATTAAAGCAATCATATCAAATGTAATTTTATTGCATAGTGCAAAAGTACCCAACAAGGCAGAAAACTGTAATGTTTATTTCACATAGCTCAACATAGTGCTCAGTGCACCGCTGTAACCAAACCATGATAGCACAATAGGTGAGAAAGCAGCTGTAAGCATGACACACTTAGTTTGCAAGTATACAAACCTGGCAACAGAAACTGTTCACACATAAACTCCTATCAGACATTTATACTATTACCTGTGAATCACATGGCTTCCAGCAGGGGCGTAGCCAGAACTTTGTGGGCCCCATAACAACATTTTGAAGAGGCCACTGTCCCAATGGTTCTAGAGAGACACCTCACCACAGAAGTTGTTCATTTTATGCCCATATAATAGTGCCCTACAGTATTATCTAATCCATAGTAGTGCCTTAGTTAATGTATTCCCTATGCAAAAGTTTGTAAAGCCCCTATGTATCATCCAATGGCGAAAAATGGTTATAACACATGTAACTGTGACAGGGAAGTTGAGCCCCTCTCAGCTCTGGTCACCATAGCAGCTGCACTCCCTGCACCGATGGTAGCTATGCCCTTGGCTTCCAGCTTCCGTTAGAATGAGCATGACTGTCACATGTGACTCTGTATTAAAAACTGGCAGATCCCTGGAAATGATGATTGCAAGCACTATTTCAATGCTCTGTAGTTGGTTTTGTCTGAATTGTACTCACTAGTAAAGTGGTACCCAAACGCGGGCCTCAAGGCACCCTACAGTCCAGGTTTTAGGGATTTCCATATGTGGATTTCATTTATTTATTTATTTATTTATTTATTTATTTTGACATATATTGTGCCTGAGGAGGAGGGTAGCTATATGTTTCTGCAGGCAATGGCATAGTTTAACTTGTGGAATAGGCAGGCCTCCCAGCTCGTATAGAACTACAAGGCACAGCAAGCCCTTCTAGTCATAGGGCTTGCAGTTCCATAAAAGTTGTAGAGCCACAAGTCTACACTGTATTGACGGGACCTTAGTATTAATATTGTTATCATTTATATGGTGCCACATGGGTTCCGCAGCGCCTAATAAAGTACATAAACAAGTGAGCACAAGAAAACAAGACTAACAGTACAAGAGACTGTAGGGCAAATACAGGGTATATAATAATTGCGGCATCAGGGGACAGGACGCTGAAATTATTTATTTGTATCTCAGATGTTATAAATAGCTTTTGTGACTTATGTTATTACATTGTCAGATTTACATGTAGCTAGTATTTTACATAGTTGTCAACAATGTGTGGGGGTAGCCCGCTGTATGTCAGCCATTTGTAGAATTGGTCAAGGATTGTTGACCTGTGTGGTGGTGTTTTGTTTATTTTGTTTTTTGTAATGGCCAAACCAGGTGGTTGTTGTTTTTTTTAAAATATATTTTATTATTTGTTAGATTTTTTATTTATTTATTAAATGCAAAAAATACATTGTAACTTCTGCAATCATATGATGGGGGACCGCTGTCTGTCTCATGTAACATCTTGTCTTGCATATACTGTACAGCAGTAAATTTAAAATGTTGTTCAATAGTTAACAGTTGTGTACTATTAGTATATCGTGGCAGCTGTTTACACTGAAAAAGCTAGAAGTTTCTCAACGCATGTTGCCATATCAGTGTGAAAGCTGGTCCCACAGTCCTAGTTTATGGTCTTCTGTTCTTTGGGATTTGTAAATGAATATTTCAACAAAAAATGTCAAATGAAACTTAAACCGAAATGATGAAGATTGCCAGGAAAAAATACACACGTTCCCATCGGTAACTATGACTGTAATTGGAAAACTAAATAAATTGTTCCTGTTATTAAACAAACATTTGTTTTTCAATAAATATTTTCCCACTGAATAAAACACTACATTCACCAATCTCTGTATAGAAAATGCACGCCTACTTAATCAATGTGCTTTCAATCAGTTTTGTTGTAACCAAAGTCTTATCTGGTACAACACAAGTCTTGTAAGATACATTTGTCAGTGCATGAAAAAAGTATTTTAAATGCGTGTTACATTTAGCTTACACAATGCTTTTTACAACCCACTGTACTTCTTAATATCAAAACAATTATTATCTGATATAAATTTGATCTAAATTTGATGTCATTTGTTTTTTTCCTATTACAGTCATGGTTACCGATGGGAACGTGTGTATTTTTTCCTGGCAATCTTCATCATTTCGGTTTAAGTTTCATTTGACATTTTTTGTTGAAATATTCATTTACAAATCCCAAAGAACAGAAGACCATAAACTAGGACTGTGGGACCAGCTTTCACACTGATATGGCAACATGCGTTGAGAAACTTCTAGCTTTTTCAGTGTAAACAGCTGCCACGATATACTAATAGTACACAACTGTTAACTATTGAACAACATTTTAAATTTACTGCTGTACAGTATATGCAAGACAAGATGTTACATGAGACAGACAGCGGTCCCCCATCATATGATTGCAGAAGTTACAATGTATTTTTTGCATTTAATAAATAAATAAAAAATCTAACAAATAATAAAATATATTTTAAAAAAAACAACAACCACCTGGTTTGGCCATTACAAAAAACAAAATAAACAAAACACCACCACACAGGTCAACAATCCTTGACCAATTCTACAAATGGCTGACATACAGCGGGCTACCCCCACACATTGTTGACAACTATGTAAAATACTAGCTACATGTAAATCTGACAATGTAATAACATAAGTCACAAAAGCTATTTATAACATCTGAGATACAAATAAATAATTTCAGCGTCCTGTCCCCTGATGCCGCAATTATTATATACCCTGTATTTGCCCTACAGTCTCTTGTACTGTTAGTCTTGTTTTCTTGTGCTCACTTGTTTATGTACTTTATTAGGCGCTGCGGAACCCATGTGGCACCATATAAATGATAACAATATTAATACTAAGGTCCCGTCAATACAGTGTAGACTTGTGGCTCTACAACTTTTATGGAACTGCAAGCCCTATGACTAGAAGGGCTTGCTGTGCCTTGTAGTTCTATACGAGCTGGGAGGCCTGCCTATTCCACAAGTTAAACTATGCCATTGCCTGCAGAAACATATAGCTACCCTCCTCCTCAGGCACAATATATGTCAAAATAAATAAATAAATAAATAAATAAATAAATGAAATCCACATATGGAAATCCCTAAAACCTGGACTGTAGGGTGCCTTGAGGCCCGCGTTTGGGTACCACTTTACTAGTGAGTACAATTCAGACAAAACCAACTACAGAGCATTGAAATAGTGCTTGCAATCATCATTTCCAGGGATCTGCCAGTTTTTAATACAGAGTCACATGTGACAGTCATGCTCATTCTAACGGAAGCTGGAAGCCAAGGGCATAGCTACCATCGGTGCAGGGAGTGCAGCTGCTATGGTGACCAGAGCTGAGAGGGGCTCAACTTCCCTGTCACAGTTACATGTGTTATAACCATTTTTCGCCATTGGATGATACATAGGGGCTTTACAAACTTTTGCATAGGGAATACATTAACTAAGGCACTACTATGGATTAGATAATACTGTAGGGCACTATTATATGGGCATAAAATGAACAACTTCTGTGGTGAGGTGTCTCTCTAGAACCATTGGGACAGTGGCCTCTTCAAAATGTTGTTATGGGCCCCACAAAGTTCTGGCTACGCCCCTGCTGGAAGCCATGTGATTCACAGGTAATAGTATAAATGTCTGATAGGAGTTTATGTGTGAACAGTTTCTGTTGCCAGGTTTGTATACTTGCAAACTAAGTGTGTCATGCTTACAGCTGCTTTCTCACCTATTGTGCTATCATGGTTTGGTTACAGCGGTGCACTGAGCACTATGTTGAGCTATGTGAAATAAACATTACAGTTTTCTGCCTTGTTGGGTACTTTTGCACTATGCAATAAAATTACATTTGATATGATTGCTTTAATGAAGCAATTAACAACATACGTAGTAAGATGTTTACCTTTAATGTGATTGGTAGTACTATATTCTGTAAATAATGTTTTTATATACCAATCTGGGTCTGCACAGCCCCTTCAAAACCTTAGAGCGTCTGATGGTGTGTATCTGGTACTTGCAATGTAAACAAAAACCTCTGGTTAAGGTAGAGGCCCCATAGTAAAATTATTTTCTAGGTGGTAGTGTGGTAGTGGGTTTTCTTCTCTCTCGACCATAAACAGCTACAAAAAGTGTCTGTCTGCACCAAGCTCTTCAGTACCATTTTAAAAAACAGGAGGGAAGCCGTCATCAACTTTGTCCATGCTGCGACTGTGATTAAGTAGAACCTGACGTTAACACACACATTAATATAATAACAGTCTATACAAGCACAGTCAAAATAAGTACTAAATACACACAGTATAATGAAAAAAAAGTCATACAACCCTCTGTGGAGGGCCTCAGGGACTGTAAACCTTGAGGGCAAATGTCTGTGTGCCTATTGGACAGCACACGTTTACAATGCTAACATTAAGTTTGCTGGAAAAATCTGTAAAATAACATTATGCAAAAATTAAACACAATATGTCCATGATTGAGAGGATTCATTCACAAATTATTTCTTCTTAAATGTAAGTAATCTCATTTTATAAACGTTTCAACACCGCTTTCATAGTCCAGTGGTGATATATTAGCAAACTGCCACAGCAAAGTCCAGTATTATTACTAAAAGCAAATATTAAGGGAAAATTTGATAGGAACTTTACATTATATATCCTTTGATAACAACTGTAAGAAAAGTTTACTATTTCCAGATGGATAACATGGATTTATCATATATAAATTACAGTAGATGTAGAGATACAAATAATTATAAATCAATAACTGGCAATTAATGTGCTTTAAATAATATTAACCATACATATGTATACATATGTAAATATCCATGGATAACACAGATTAAAGTCTATTTAACCACTATTATAAATGACAGGAATTGCTACAGCAATGTTGTTTCTGATGGCACTCAGTGGGACGCAGTATCAACCCCTTTTTTCTTGGAGTCATTTCAACTCTTATACAGTCCCAATGCCTTGTATAACAAGGAGATATTTTTTTATGCCCATTCAGATAAACCACTAATGCTGTATAAAATCTGAAAAGGTAGAATTAGAATACAACCCCTATGAACTACATTTCATCCGCTATACCTTTCCAATGCCAGATATATAGATAAGCCTGTTACTGCGACAATTGGTATTTTTTCAGGTCTTCCAATGGTAATACTAATAGCAAATTCAAATGGGTCTATCATCATGTAATATCCCAGAAGGCTAAATCACAGCGGTGTGTGGGAGCTGCAGATACCACTGCCCTGTGTAGAAACAAATATTAAATTTTACACCTAATGTGCCATTCCTCTGCATTGAGTATCTGTAACCAGTGCCTCTCTGGGTATAAAATACATAATTCTTCCTCTAAGTTACTGCACAACATGATCCATTCCATATTAGTTGTATGCTGGCTTGTAAAGAATATTGGTATAGAGTAGTAATATACCATATTGGGATAATGTAAATGGGGACTTTATCAATCTTCCTCTAAATTGCACCATCCAAGGGTTAATTTTGCACAAAGGTGTGGTGTTGTATCTAAGCTCTTATCTAAAACAACACATGTCGTGTAAGAGACTTTTGTGATCGCCCTATGACTTGGAGAAAAAAAACCTATTTATGTATTATGTTTATTTTAATGTACTGTATATTTTTAAATCTTTTTTTGAATGCAACAAATATCCTTTGAAAAACTCATGGTGCCAATGGAACTCAAAGCTTTAAAATGAAGATTCCTAATGATTATCATATCGTGTGCTCTGCAACTCCTGCACTAGTAATGGTGTGGACCGCATGAATGGACACATATACTTCCTGTTGAAGTCTTTAGAATACAGTGTAAGAATGGGCACATTACTTTCTGTTTGGAGCACTTGGAATGCTTACTGGAATACTTGCAGTTCTGGTTTGGCGGCCATGTTACTTCTGGTTTTCTGAAAACTCCACATATATTTTAGATAATTAGCAGAGTTGTTTACACATCACGTTTACTACCGGCACCAGCTCCCTTGGATCAGAAGTATTTGTCATTTTTGCTGACTGTAGGATTTTCCAGCTGCACCTAATTTGATAGGGGCATTGTAGGTTTGAAGTGCTCATTGCCATCTTTACATCAAGTAGAAATCTTACACAAAAAGGGGGTAACTTGCTGTATGGTGGCTTATTATATTATGTTTTAAATGGCTTTAATACATGTGAGTAGGTTTCCATATACTTGGTCACACTGTGTTGTCCTGTTGCATGTGCTTTGGTCTTTTTTACGTATCCTTAAAGAGAACTGCAAAATATGATTTGTTCCTGAATTAAGTGGAATTATACTCATTGTTTTTGCAGCATTTAAAGATGCAAAAGTGAAATCTTTTGTTTTTACAACTTGGCTGCTCCTTGTTCACTGTTCTGCTATTTTCTAATACAAGAATATTGTACTATATTTATAAAATAGACTCCACACAAAAAAGTTAAACATGTTACAATGAACAGACACCTGAGAAAAGTTCACCTATTTCTGGCAATCCAACATCTACAAAAATGGAAGCACCAAACCTACATACTGTTTATTTTTACATTTTACTGTTTCTGAATGGAGCCTCATTTTTTACTTTAGAATTTTTTTTTAGTTTTTTTTTATATCATATGTACTGTAACAAAAATATATCAATGATTATCTATATGCTACATCAAAGCAGCAACATGTTAGGAACTGTGGATTTCTTGCTGTGGATACATTAATGTTCATGTACATTCACTGAACACTTTCTAACACAATCTACACTCAATAACACCACACATTTTACATAAAAACATGCATCCATTCCAAATACACAGCCTTCTGAAATTCATACCTCAAAGAGCTTTTCAGCAGATTGAACCATCTCTACTTCATACTGTATCACCACTGCCTGCTTTTTGTCCTGTCATGTCCAGCCTCACAATAACACTGTTCTCCCATCCTGCTTAGTTACTGTGGCACCAAATATATAATAGCAGTGCTGGCATAGTAAAAATGTAATATAATATATGTGTAAATAACTTATTTGATTTGCTTCTTGTGATGAATAACAAGGAGGCTTCTTTAATATATCATAAACCTTTAATAAACGTGTATTGTTGATGTAACAAAAATGCAAATATACTTTTTTTATTACGAAAATACACATACTGTATTAACCAGCAGTGAACAAGATGTTATACTACTACTAGAGTTGCAGTACACAATTAGTGAACAGCACTTGCAGCAATCTGTGAAAGATCATTTTGCAGAGCATGTTCAGAAAATGAAAAGAGGATACAATAAGTACAATGTACACTTACATTTCAAGGAAAGACATGAATGTGATATTAAACAGTTGTTATCACTTTGTAGGATAGAGATGTCCTGTAACAGAATTGTAAGTAAAGTCTTATCTGGCACAGTACATGTCTTGTAAGGGTCTTTCATTAGAGCAACCCACCAGCAATTACTTGGTGGGAAAAAAAGGTATTTTAAACAATGAGTTAAAATAAAATATAACCTTTATTTAAATTGGTTAAAATTACAGAATCAGTGAATTTTTTTTTGATTTGCTTCTTGTGATGGATAACAAGGCTTCTTTAATATATCATTAACATTTAATAAACTTACATTATTGATGTAACAAAAATGCACATATTTAAAAAAAATTCTACGACTTAAGCACAAATATGCGGTTTCTACATATGTTTGCAAAAATAATGCAAATATTTTTTTAAACAATACATATATATACATGTCTGAGCATGTCCAGCATGAATAAAGTATATATTTTTTGAAATGATGGTTAGATCATACAACCCATTTTCTGTGAGATATTTAGATCAGTGACTGTATGAAGAAAGAAAAATACGTCCTCCAGCAATGACTCATTTTAAAAATCATTTTAGAATGCAAAATTATATCATGATCGAATCAGCACGTTTATTTTATAAATCAATTGGTAATAATATACAACGCTCCATCATCAGTGATAAATCAATTGGGAATAGTATACACTTATACATCAGAATGATTATAAACAAGCCATATTTGCAATATACCTCATGATAACGGTTCTATGAGCCAAAACATTGATTCATATACAATATATACTATTGTTCCTAAAATATCAAGGGCGAAGTCAAAAAGATGAAGCACCAGCATATTACAAATAGACGTGTAAAACGTATTATTATTATTAGCATCAGCACTCTGATAAAAAAAAAAAAAAACGTGTACTGTGTTTTGCTGAGTATTTGTAATATGCATTTTTTTTTTTTTTTTTAAAGTTAGCAATTTCTTATCTAATTACACAAGTGATGTTGGGTGCTGGTAGCCCTCATTACTAGCATTTATCTTAAACAACAGGCCACTCATAATCCCCCCTCCGGACTTTCAGCGTGTAAGAGGATCCCAGAACCACAGTGAATGTATGAAGAAGAAAATACTTTAAACACAGAATGATTTCTTCATATAATATTATTAATATTAACTCCTAGCTCGCAAGTTTATTTTATAAATCATTTGGAAATAATATACAACGTTGCATCATCAGTGATAATGCACAATGTATAAAAAGCGCTTATAACTGATTTTGTAGGCTTATTTCATATAAAATACCAGTAGAAGGGAATGAAAAGTGGGCGTATCAGGAGGCTTGGTTAGGGGCGTGGTTAAGGGTGGATCTGGGCGGGGTTAGGGGAGGATCTGGGCGTGGTTTGCATAATTAGAGGCGTTCCCACCTGTCAAAAATGAGTTTGACGGAAAGTGGTTCCCTTTACTACTTCTGTTAAACTAAATTTCAGATTTTCCAAAAATAGATTTGCGTTATTTACCGCGTCGCGTTATCTACCGCTGTGCGTTAATTATCGCCTTTGCGTTACTTCACTTTATCACAACTTGAGCTACGTGGGCGTAACCGGACGCTACGTTGCGTCTGCCTTTGGATTGCGTACGCTAGTCTTTGTTAGCGACACGTGTACGCAATGCAAAGATCCACCGTAACACAATATATTTTTATCAATGTAAATGATCCCTGATCATCTACCGCAATCCACACTGACTGCCTTGTATCTCAGACAAACCGTGTGTTTGTTCTATACTTTAACTATTACCTCTACTATGAAATAACAGCAAATCTCTTTTTGCACTTTCTATCAACTATAAAATTTGGCAAACAGGAATAGTGATATACGAAAATGAAACAGAAAATGCAGATATATGTATGCGTGCGTGTATACGCAAGACAGAAGAGAAATAAACAGTTTTAAAAGACACAAGCGTTTTGTTCTTACTTCCGGTTCCCGGATTCCTTCAGCACTCTTTATCTAAGCGAAGCAGACGCTTATCCCGCCAGCACTATGAGACAATCTCCCACCCTTTGCTGGGGGATAATGTCTGCTGATCTACCTAGTGCAGATGTGAGAAGTATAGGACGAGTTCCCAATTGACAATGCTAAATTCCTTTGTCGTATAAACAACCCTTTATGAAGCTAAGAACACTGTACGCTGTTTACTTAAGAAGTACCGTAATGGTACGCTGTTGGCGTAACGATCGCTCGGCCGTAGGCGAGACGCTCAAGCGTCACGTTCGCTCGCGGCCCAGCGATCACAGGACACGTTATTGGTTATGTCTAGGGTAATGATTCGCTATGGCGTAGCTTACGCTCGAGACCACGAGGAGGTCACCAGCGATGCAGACGCTCACAACACTATACCTTTATGTTAAAACCTTATACCAATGAAATACACTGAATACCTTAATGTGAGTACAGGGTGTAAGTGCAACCTTGTGTAACCTGACTAACTACAAAGCTGCTTGAGCGTCACCGACGCTCAAGTGAACACTTAACACTATAGAAAATACACAGATACTGGTTTAGGTTCCAAAGCCTATTAACTGTATTATATCTAATATACTTGTAAAAGGGGATAACAGTACAAATGATACACTACAATATAACAGAGACTTCCTAACCACAGAACTAAAATACAAAAAGACAATACTACTCTGACCTAAATGAAATACAATACAATACTATAATACTATGGGAGATATAAGAGAAAAGAGGAGAGAGAGAGAGAGAGAGAGAGATAGAGAGAAATTGGCTCACAGAAAGACAATGATTACGGAGAGAAACTTACGCACAAGGGGAAACGATCGCATGCGCCTGGACATCCAGCACCCGATTTTCAGCAATGAGAACCGTTGAAGAGTGAGAGCTGGATGTGGTCGGCCTGCCTATTTATGCCCCACACACAATGCAATCTCCTGGTCCTACAATCCCATTGTCCATTGGCCGAAGGAATTCGGCCCTGCATCATAACAAAAGGTCATAGGGTGATTCATACAGGTGGGCTGTGACGATTTCCAACAGCTCAGGTTGGTGGGAAACTGGGTTTCCCGCCGCATACCTGAGTATGTGTAAATAATAGAAATGGACATAAACTTCTTATGTCCATAACTATTCGCACGAGCGATTAATACGCTCCAAACCAACACCGGAATATTGCTAATTAAATACTCTTCCGATGGGTACCAAACACTGCTGTATGATTCCTGTTAGACCCTTCGTACGATATAAAGAGGGATTCCTCAGCTCTGGGACATTGTATTTTAACCAAACTTTCAGAATCTATCAAAGGGACCATGATCTATAAACTACATTAATTGTGAACATTTGTAACGAATGAGTCGCACGCTACGACTACATAAACTCTACCGTAAATACGCATACCGCGCCTGCGAGTGCACGCTATTGCGGGTATGCGCCTTCACGGGAGAGCGTACGCACGCGCAGCGCGGACCAGTGTGCGGTGCAAATATGGCAACGTGCATAGAGACATTTTTCTGACTTTGACAGACCTCTCCTGTTCCAGCTGGTGTCTCCCCCTTAGTGCAGGAGATCCTATCTAATGACCTCTCCTGTTCCTGCTGGTGTCTCCCCCTTAGTGCAGGAGTTCCTATCTAATGACCTCTCCTGTTCCTGCTGGGGTATCCCCCTTAGTGCAGGAGTTCCTATCTAATGACCTCTCCTGTTCCTGCTGGTGTCTCCCCCTTAGTGCAGGAGATCCTATCTAATGACCTCTCCTGTTCCTGCTGGTGTCTCCCCCTTAGTGCAGGAGATCCTATCTAATGACCTATCCTGTTCCTGCTGGTGTCTCCCCCTTAGTGTAGGAGTTCCTATCTAATGACCTCTCCTGTTCCTGCTGGTGTCTCCCCCTTAGTGCAGGAGATCCTATCTAATGACCTCTCCTGTTCCTGCTGGTGTCTCCCCCTTAGTGCAGGAGATCGTATCTAATGACCTCTCCTGTTCCTGCTGGTGTCTCCCCCTTAGTGCAGGAGTTCCTATCTAATGACCTCTCCTGCTCCTGCTGGTGTCTCCCCCTTAGTGCAGGAGTTCCTATCTAATGACCTCTCCTGTTCCTGCTGGTGTCTCCCCCTTAGTGCAGTAGTTCCTATCTAATGACCTCTCCTGTATCTGCTGGTGTCTCCCCCTTAGTACAGTAGTTCCTATCTAATGACTTCTCCTGTTCCTGCTGGTGTCTCCCCCTTAGTGCAGGAGATCCTATCTAATGACCTCTCCTGTTCCTACTGGTGTCTCCCCCTTAGTGCAGGAGATCCTATCTAATGACCTCTCCTGTTCCTGCTGGTGTCTCCCCCTTAGTGCAGGAGTTCCTATCTAATGACCTTTCCTGTTCCTGCTGGTGTCTCCCCCTTAGTGCAGGATTTCCTATCTAATGACCTCTCCTGTTCCTGCTGGTGTCTCCCCCTTAGTGCAGGAGATCCTATCTAATGACCTCTCCTGTTCCTGCTGGTGTCTCCCCCTTAGTGCAGGAGTTCCTATCTAATGACCTCTCCTGCAACTGCTGGTGTCTCCCCCTTAGTGCAGGAGATCCTATCTAATGACCTCGCCTGTTCCTGCTGGTGTCTCCCCCTTAGTGTAGGAGTTCCTATCTAATGACCTCTCCTGCAACTGCTGGTGTCTCCCCCTTAGTGCAGGATGTTCTATCTAATGACCTCTCCTGTTCCTGCTGGTGTCTCCCCCTTAGTGTAGGAGTTCCTATCTAATGACCTCTCCTGCAACTGCTGGTGTCTCCCCCTTAGTGCAGGAGATCCTATCTAATGACCTCTCCTGTTCCAGCTGGTGTCTCCCCCTTAGTGTAGGAGTTCCTATCTAATGACCTCTCCTGTTCCTGCTGGTGTCTCCCCCTTAGTGCAGGAGATCCTATCTAATGACCTCTCCTGTTCCTGCTGGTGTCTCCCCCTTAGTGCAGGAGATCCTATCTAAAGACCTCTCCTGTTCCTGCTGGTGTCTCCCCCTTAGTGCAGGAGTTCCTATCTAATGACCTCTCCTGCTCCTGCTGGTGTCTCCCCCTTAGTGCAGGAGTTCCTATCTAATGACCTCTCCTGTTCCTGCTGGTGTCTCCCCCTTAGTGCAGTAGTTCCTATCTAATGACCTCTCCTGTATCTGCTGGTGTCTCCCCCTTAGTGCAGTAGTTCCTATCTAATGACTTCTCCTGTTCCTGCTGGTGTCTCCCCCTTAGTGGAGGAGTTCCTATCTAATGACCTCTCCTGTTCCTGCTGGTGTCTCCCCCTTAGTGCAGTAGTTCCTATCTAATGACTTCTCCTGTTCCTGCTGGTGTCTCCCCCTTAGTGCAGTAGTTCCTATCTAATGACCTCTCCTGTTCCTGCTGGTGTCTCCCCCTTAGTGTAGGAGTTCCTATCTAATGACCTCTCCTGTTCCTGCTGGTGTCTCCCCCTTAGTGCAGGAGATCCTATCTAATGACCTCTCCTGTTCCTGCTGGTGTCTCCCCCTTAGTGCAGGAGATCCTATCTAATGACCTCTCCTGTTCCTGCTGGTGTCTCCCCCTTAGTGCAGGAGTTCCTATCTAATGACCTCTCCTGCTCCAGCTGGTGTCTCCCCCTTAGTGCAGGAGTTCCTATCTAATGACCTCTCCTGTTCCTGCTGGTGTCTCCCCCTTAGTGCAGTAGTTCCTATCTAATGACCTCTCCTGTATCTGCTGGTGTCTCCCCCTTAGTGCAGTAGTTCCTATCTAATGACTTCTCCTGTTCCTGCTGGTGTCTCCCCATTAGGGCAAGAGTTCCTATCTAATGACCTCTCCTGTTCCATCTGGTGTCTCCCCCTTAGTGCAGGATTTCCTATCTAATGACCTCTCCTGTTCCTGCTGGTGTCTCCCCCTAAGTACAGGAGATCCTATCTAATGACCTCTCCTGTTCCTGCTGGTGTCTCCCCCTTAGTGCAGGAGATCCTATCTAATGACCTCTCCTGTTCCTGCTGGTGTCTCCCCCTTAGTGCAGGAGATCGTATCTAATGACCTCTCCTGTTCCTGCTGGTGTCTCCCCCTTAGTGCAGGAGTTCCTATCTAATGACCTCTCCTGCTCCTGCTGGTGTCTCCCCCTTAGTGCAGGAGTTCCTATCTAATGACCTCTCCTGTTCCTGCTGGTGTCTCCCCCTTAGTGCAGTAGTTCCTATCTAATGACCTCTCCTGTATCTGCTGGTGTCTCCCCCTTAGTGCAGTAGTTCCTATCTAATGACTTCTCCTGTTCCTGCTGGTGTCTCCCCCTTAGTGCAGGAGATCCTATCTAATGACCTCTCCTGTTCCTGCTGGTGTCTCCCCCTTAGTGCAGGAGATCCTATCTAATGACCTCTCCTGTTCCTGCTGGTGTCTCCCCCTTAGTGCAGGAGTTCCTATCTAATGACCTTTCCTGTTCCTGCTGGTGTCTCCCCCTTAGTGCAGGATTTCCTATCTAATGACCTCTCCTGTTCCTGCTGGTGTCTCCCCCTTAGTGCAGGAGATCCTATCTAATGACCTCTCCTGTTCCTGCTGGTGTCTCCCCCTTAGTGCAGGAGTTCCTATCTAATGACCTCTCCTGCAACTGCTGGTGTCTCCCCCTTAGTGCAGGAGATCCTATCTAATGACCTCGCCTGTTCCTGCTGGTGTCTCCCCCTTAGTGTAGGAGTTCCTATCTAATGACCTCTCCTGCAACTGCTGGTGTCTCCCCCTTAGTGCAGGATGTTCTATCTAATGACCTCTCCTGTTCCTGCTGGTGTCTCCCCCTTAGTGTAGGAGTTCCTATCTAATGACCTCTCCTGCAACTGCTGGTGTCTCCCCCTTAGTGCAGGAGATCCTATCTAATGACCTCTCCTGTTCCAGCTGGTGTCTCCCCCTTAGTGTAGGAGTTCCTATCTAATGACCTCTCCTGTTCCTGCTGGTGTCTCCCCCTTAGTGCAGGAGATCCTATCTAATGACCTCTCCTGTTCCTGCTGGTGTCTCCCCCTTAGTGCAGGAGATCCTATCTAATGACCTCTCCTGTTCCTGCTGGTGTCTCCCCCTTAGTGCAGGAGTTCCTATCTAATGACCTCTCCTGCAACTGCTGGTGTCTCCCCCTTAGTGCAGGAGATCCTATCTAATGACCTCTCCTGTTCCTGCTGGTGTCTCCTCTTTAGTACAGGAGGTTCTATCTAATGACCTCTCCTGCTCCTGCTGGTGTCTCCCCCTTAGTACAGGAGGTTCTATCTAATGACCTCTCCTGTTCCTGCTGGTGTCTCCTCTTTAGTACAGGAGGTTCTATCTAATGACCTCTCCTGCTCCTGCTGGTGTCTCCCCCTTAGTACAGGAGGTTCTATCTAATGACCTCTCCTGTTCCTGCTGGTGTCTCCCCCTTAGTGCAGGAGATCCTATCTAATGACCTCAACTGCTCCTGCTGGTGTCTCCCCCTTAGTGCAGGAGTTCCTTTCTAATGACCTCTCCTGTTCCTGCTGGTGTCTCCCCCTTAGTGCAGGAGTTCCTATCTAATGATCTCTCCTGTTCCTGCTGGTGTCTCCCCCTTAGTGCAGGAGTTCCTATATAATGACCTCTCCTGTTCCTGCTGGTGTCTCCTCTTTAGTACAGGAGGTTCTATCTAATGACCTCTCCTGTTCCTGCTGGTGTCTCCCCCTTAGTGCAGGAGGTTCTATCTAATGACCTCTCCTGTTCCTGCTGGTGTCTCCCCCTTAGTACAGGAGTTCCTATATAATGACCTCTCCTGTTCCTGCTGGTGTCTCCCCCTTAGTACAGGAGGTTCTATCTAATGACCTCTCCTGTTCCTGCTGGTGTCTCTCCTTTAGTACAGTCAAATTGCGGACCCCCGGACATAAGAAACATCAGTCTGAGTGGCTGCCCATGCTGGGTGAGGTGATGGTGGCTTGCAGGCAGCAGAATGAACCCATTATTTATAGCCACTGTAAACCTTTTAGAATGTAAGCTCTCACGAGCAGGGCCCTCTTCCCTCATGTTCTTATCCTTTTTTTTACTTTAATAATCCTCAACTGCATCAACTCCAGCAGTCTTCTGCCACCTGATACTTATTCCAGTGTCATCTGCTGATGTAACTATGTGTATTTACCCTGTACTTGTCCTATATTGTCATCAACTGTAAGTTGCTGTTTTCCTGTTTGATTATTCATGTACTCTGTAATTGGGCGCTGCGGATCCCTTGTGGCGCCATAAAAATAAAGGATAATAATTATAATATTAGCATAGTACATGGCCATTTTCTGAACTCTCTGATAAGAATATGGGCGTGATTCTGAGTCAGCTGCTGCAGCGCCCGCGTCTGCGTCTTTGGCTGATCTTGCACCTGCGACATTATGCTAATGCCCGGACACACCCCTCCCCGGTGTACGACTGTGCGCCTGCATGTGCCAGGACTTTGTGCATTTGTAGACTCCTCCATCCGGTCACATCACTGAAACTTTCACAAGCCCTATGCTGGGCGGAGCTTCTCTCTCTGAGTCTGACCTCCATCTGACCTGCATCTGTGTAACGCGTCTACTATCAGCCACACACCTGAGACCTCCCATAACACGCAGCATCTCTGTGTAATGCCTGCACTCGATGAGGCATATGTATCATCGCTTGGAGAGGGATAAAGTAGCAGCCAATCAGCTTCTAACTGTCACGTTACAGGCTGTGTTTGAAAAATGACAGGAGCTGACTGGCTGGTACTTTATCTCTCTCCAAGTGTTGATGCCCCTCTGTGACGCATGCGCAGGAGTACGGAAGGGCTGAAGTCTGTGAAGATGGGCGTTGCGTTCCCTCAGTGTTGGGCGCTATGTATATCTATCACCATCAGTGCTGCTGATAACCTGATAGACAGGGTGGATGCAGGGAATGAGGGGTTGGGGCTGTGGTAAGAATGGGAAAGGAGCAGACAATGGATTCTTACCACTCTCTACTGATGGCTGTAAGTGGGCACATATACTGGATTAGATAATATCCCTTTGCCAACCTCTGGGGCATTCATGGAAGAACAGAAGAGGTTCGGATGGAGGCACCGCCGTGAGAAGACTTCATGCATATCAGTGCAACCTCTCATCTACATTCCGGCTAATGTTGTGCAGCCATCACACTGCTGCAGGTGGGTCTGCAGGTTGGTTATGGTTGGTGGCCGTGGTATGTGCGGGATGCAGTCAATTTACCGACAATCAAAATCCCGACAGTCAAAATCCCGACAGCAATTGACCGACGGTCAAAATCCTGACACAGACAAAATCCCGACATTTAAAATACAGACACGGTCAAAATACTGACATTTAAAACGTTGACAGATCAAAAAGCCGACACAAGTTTTTTATGATTGTTTCATTGAAACTGACTTGTTCAACCATCCCAGTGGACCTGGAGGGGGAATACAATGGTGTGCCGAGCGCAGCGAGATGCGAGCCATGCAAGGGGAGGCGGTACACTTATGTGGTGTCCATGTCGACATACACACAAAAAAATGAAAAACTCGTGTCAGCTTTTTGACCTGTCAACATTTTAAATGTCGGGATTTTAAATGTCGGGATTTTGTCCATGTCGGGATTTTGACCGTTGGTCAATTGGTGTCTGGATTTTGACCATCGGGATTTTGATTGGAGGTATTTCATACTGATCCCGGTATGTGATGCTGTTAGTACCTCCAGGTAGGTAGGTCAAATTGTGCCCTCTCTTCCACACAACATAAAGGGACAGCACGCTGCAAAAAGGGGTGTGGTCTCACAAGGAAGGGGTATGGCTAAACAATAGTACACCCAATTCAAATCACGTCACACTTATTCACAATATACCACATAATGTCCCTGATTTGTGTTACACCACATATTAGTGCCCCTTATACACATTACACCACACAGTAGTATCCCTTATACACATTATGCAACACAGCAGCACCCCTTATACACAATACACCATACTGGAGAGCCCCTTATACACGTTAAACCACACATTTGTGACCATTATACATGTTACGCCACTCAATAGTACTCCTTATACACATTACACCACACAGTAGTATCCCTTATACACATTATGTAACAAAGTAGCACCCCTTATATAGAAAACACCACATGATAGTACCCCTTATACATGTTACACCAAACATATGTGACCCTTATAGATGTAACAGCATACAGTAGTGCTCCTCCTACACAATGCACGACAGCAGTGCACATATACATATTACATGACTCAGTAGGGCCCCTTATACACACTATGCCACATAGTAGTAACCCTTAAACAAGTTATAGCACACAGGTAAGGAGATGGGGTATATATGGTATAATGAGGTGAAATATATAGACACATAGGGGGCAGGGGTAGGTCAGGAGATGGGGTATATCTGGTATAATGAGGTATAATACACACCGGGGGCAGGGGTAGGTCAGGAGATGGGGTATATCTGGTATAATGAGGTATAATATACACCGGGGGCAGGGGTAGGTCAGTAGATGGGGTATATCTGGTATAATGAGGTATAATATACACCGGGGGCAGGGGTAGGTCAGGTGATGGGGTATATCTGGTATTATGAGGTGTAATACACACCGGGGGCAGGAGTAGGTCAGGAGATGGGGTATATCTGGTATAATGAGGTGTAATATACACCGGGCAGGGGTAGGTCTGGAGATGGGGTATATCTGGTATAATGAGGTGTAATACACACCGGGGGCAGGGTTAGATCAGGAGATGGGGTATATCTGGTATAATGAGGTGTAATATACACCGGGGGCAGGGTAGATCAGGAGATGGGGTATATCTGGTATAATGAGGTATAACATACACCGGGGGCAGGTGTAGATCAGGAGATGGGGTGTATCTGGTATAATGAGGTGTAATACACACCGGGGGCAGGAGTAGGTCAGGAGATGTGGTATATCTGGTATAATGAGGTGTAATATACACCGGGGGCAGGGGTAGATCAGGAGATGGGGTATATCTGGTATAATGAGGTGTAATATACACCGGGGGCAGGGGTAGATCAGGAGATGGGGTATATCTGGTATAATGAGGTGTAATACACACAGGGGGTTTGGGTAGGTCAGGATATGGGGTATATCTGGTATAATGAGGTGTAATACACACCGGGGGCAGGGTAGATCAGGTGATGGGGTATATCTGGTATAATGAGGTGTAATATACAACGGGGGCAGGGGTAGGTCAGGAGATGGGGTATATCTGGTATAATGAGGTGTAGTATACACCGGGGTCAGTGGTAGGTCAGGAGATGGGGTATATCTGGTATAATGAGGTGTAATATACACTGGGGGCTGGGGTAGGTCAGGTGATGGGGTATATCTGGTATAATAAGGTATAATATACACCGTGGGTAGGGGTAGGTCAGGAGATGGGGTATATCTGGTATAATGAGGTGTAATACACACCGGGGATAGGGGTAGGTCAGGAGATGGGGTATATCTGGTATAATGAGGGGTAATACACACCGGGTGCAGGCGTAGGTCAGGAGATGGGGAATATCTGGTATAATGAGGTGTAATATACACTGGGGGCAGGGGTAAATCAGGAGATGGGGTATATCTGGTATAATGAGGTATAATATACACTGGGGGCAGGGGTAGGTCAGGTGATGGGGTATATCTGGTATAATTAGGTGTAATACACACCGGGGGCAGGGGTAGGTCAGGAGATGGGGTATATCTGGTATAATGAGGTATAATATACACCGGGGGCAGGGGTAGATCAGGAGATGGGGAATATCTGGTATAATGAGGTGTAATACACACCGGGGGCAGGGGTAGGTCAGGGGATGGGGTATATCTGGTATAATGAGGTGTAGTATACACCGGGGTCAGGAGTAGGTCAGGAGATGTGTTATATCTGGTATTATGAGGTGTAATACACACCGGGGGCAGGGATAGGTCAGGGGATGGGGTATATCTGGTATAATGAGGTGTAGTATACACCGGGGGCAGGAGTAGGTCAGGAGATGTGGTATATCTGGTATTATGAGGTGTAATACACACCGGGGGCAGGAGTAGGTCAGGAGATGGGGTATATCTGGTATAATGCGGTGTAATATACACCGGGCAGGGGTAGGTCTGGAGATGGGGAATATCTGGTATAATGAGGTGTAATACACACCGGGGGCAGGGTTAGATCAGGAGATGGGGTATATCTGGTATAATGAGGTGTAATACACACCGGGGGCAGGGGTAGGTCAGGAGATGGGGTATATCTGGTATAATGAGGTGTAATATACACCGGGCAGGGGTAGGTCTGGAGATGGGGTATATCTGGTATAATGAGGTGTAATACACACCGGGGTCAGGGGTAGATCAGGTGATGGGGTATATCTGGTATAATGAGGTGTAATACACACCGGGGGCAGGGTTAGATCAGGAGATGGGGTATATCTGGTATAATGAGGTGTAATATACACCGGGGGCAGGGTAGATCAGGAGATGGGGTATATCTGGTATAATGAGGTATAACATACACCGGGGGCAGGGGTAGATCAGGAGATGGGGTGTATCTGGTATAATGAGGTGTAATACACACCGGGGGCAGGAGTAGGTCAGGAGATGGGATATATCTGGTATAATGAGGTGTAATATACACCGGGGGCAGGGGTAGATCAGGAGATGGGGTATATCTGGTATAATGAGGTGTAATACACACCGGGGGCAGGGGTAGATCAGGAGATGGGGTATATCTGGTATAATGAGGTGTAATATACACAGGGGGCAGGGTAGATCAGGTGATGGGGTATATCTGGTATAATGAGGTGTAATACACACCGGGGGTTTGGGTAGGTCAGGAGATGGGGTATATCTGGTATAATAAGGTGTAATATACACCGGGGGCAGGGGTAGGTAAGGAGATGGGGTATATCTGGTATGTTGAGGTGTAATATACACCGGGGGCAGGGGTAGGTCAGTAGATGGGATATATATCTGGTATAATGAGGTGTAATATACAACGGGGGCAGGGGTAGGTCAGGAGATGGGGTATATCTGGTATAATGAGGTGTAGTATACACCGGGGTCAGGGGTAGGTCAGGAGATGGGGTATATCTGGTATAATGAGGTGTAATATACACTGGGGGCAGGGGTAGGTCAGGTGATGGGGTATATCTGGTATAATGAGGTATAATGTACACCGTGGGTAGGGGTAGGTCAGAAGATGGGGTATATCTGGTATAATGAGGTGTAATACACACCGGGGGTAGGGGTAGGTCAGGAGATGGGGTATATCTGGTATAATGAGGTGTAATATACACCGGGCAGGGGTAGGTCTGGAGATGGGGTATATCTGGTATAATGAGGTGTAATACACACCGGGGGCAGGGTTAGATCAGGAGATGGGGTATATCTGGTATAATGAGGTGTAATATACACCGGGGGCAGGGTAGATCAGGAGATGGGGTATATCTGGTATAATGAGGTATAACATACACCGGGGGCAGGGGTAGATCAGGAGATGGGGTGTATCTGGTATAATGAGGTGTAATACACACCGGGGGCAGGAGTAGGTCAGGAGATGTGGTATATCTGGTATAATGAGGTGTAATATACACCGGGGGCAGGGGTAGATCAGGAGATGGGGTATATCTGGTATAATGAGGTGTAATATACACCGGGGGCAGGGGTAGATCAGGAGATGGGGTATATCTGGTATAATGAGGTGTAATACACACCGGGGGCAGGGGTAGGTCAGGAGATGGGGTATATCTGGTATAATGAGGTGTAATACACACCGGGGGCAGGGTAGATCAGGTGATGGGGTATATCTGGTATAATGAGGTGTAATATACAACGGGGGCAGGGGTAGGTCAGGAGATGGGGTATATCTGGTATAATGAGGTGTAGTATACACCGGGGTCAGTGGTAGGTCAGGAGATGGGGTATATCTGGTATAATGAGGTGTAATATACACTGGGGGCTGGGGTAGGTCAGGTGATGGGGTATATCTGGTATAATGAGGTATAATATACTCCGTGGGTAGGGGTAGGTCAGGAGATGGGGTATATCTGGTATAATGAGGTGTAATACACACCGGGGATAGGGGTAGGTCAGGAGATGGGGTATATCTGTTATAATGAGGGGTAATACACACCGGGTGCAGGCGTAGGTCAGGAGATGGGGAATATCTGGTATAATTAGGTGTAATACACACCGGGGGCAGGGGTAGGTCAGGAGATGGGGTATATCTGGTATAATGAGGTATAATATACACTGGGGGCAGGGGTAGATCAGGAGATGGGGAATATCTGGTATAATAAGGTGTAATACACACCGGGGGCAGGGGTAGGTCAGGGGATGGGGTATATCTGGTATAATGAGGTGTAGTATACACCGGGGTCAGGAGTAGGTCAGGAGATGTGTTATATCTGGTATTATGAGGTGTAATACACACCGGGGGCAGGGGTAGGTCAGGGGATGGGGTATATCTGGTATAATGAGGTGTAGTATACACCGGGGGCAGGAGTAGGTCAGGAGATGTGGTATATCTGGTATTATGAGGTGTAATACACACCGGGGGCAGGAGTAGGTCAGGAGATGGGGTATATCTGGTATAATGCGGTGTAATATACACCGGGCAGGGGTAGGTCTGGAGATGGGGAATATCTGGTATAATGAGGTGTAATACACACCGGGGGCAGGGTTAGATCAGGAGATGGGGTATATCTGGTATAATGAGGTGTAATACACACCGGGGGCAGGGGTAGGTCAGGAGATGGGGTATATCTGGTATAATGAGGTGTAATATACACCGGGCAGGGGTAGGTCTGGAGATGGGGTATATCTGGTATAATGAGGTGTAATACACACCGGGGTCAGGGGTAGATCAGGTGATGGGGTATATCTGGTATAATGAGGTGTAATACACACCGGGGGCAGGGTTAGATCAGGAGATGGGGTATATCTGGTATAATGAGGTGTAATATACACCGGGGGCAGGGTAGATCAGGAGATGGGGTATATCTGGTATAATGAGGTATAACATACACCGGGGGCAGGGGTAGATCAGGAGATGGGGTATATCTGGTATAATGAGGTGTAATACACACCGGGGGCAGTGTAGATCAGGTGATGGGGTATATCTGGTATAATGAGGTGTAATATACACCGGGGGCAGGGGTAGGTCAGGAGATGGGGTATATCTGGTATGTTGAGGTGTAATATACACCGGGGGCAGGGGTAGGTCAGTAGATGGGGTATATCTGGTATAATGAGGTGTAATATACAACGGGGGCAGGGGTAGGTCAGGAGATGGGGTATATCTGGTATAATGAGGTGTAGTATACACCGGGGTCAGGGGTAGGTCAGGAGATGGGGTATATCTGGTATAATGAGGTGTAATATACACTGGGGGCAGGGGTAGGTCAGGTGATGGGGTATATCTGGTATAATGAGGTATAATATACACCGTGGGTAGGGGTAGGTCAGGAGATGGGGTATATCTGGTATAATGAGGTGTAATACACACCGGGGGTAGGGGTAGGTCAGGAGATGGGGTATATCTGGTATAATGAGGGGTAATACACACCGGGGGCAGGGGTAGATCAGGAGATGGGGAATATCTGGTATAATAAGGTGTAATACACTCCGGGGGCAGGGGTAGGTCAGGTGATGGGGTATATCTGGTATAATGAGGTGTAATATACACCGGGGGCAGGGTAGATCAGGAGATGGTATATATCTGGTATAATTAGGTGTAATACACACCGGGGGTAGGGGTAGATCAGGAGATGGGGAATATCTGGTATAATGAAGTGTAATACACACCAGGGGCAGGGGTAGGTCAGGAGATGGGGTATATCTTTTATAATGATGTACTGTATAATTTACACCGGGGGCAGGGGTAGGTCAGGAGATGGGGTATATCTGGTATAATGAGGTGTAATACACACTGGGGGCAGGGGTAGGTCAGGAGATGGGGTATATCTGGTATAATGAGGTGTAATTCACACCGGGGGCAAAGTTAGGTCAGGAGATGGTTGATATCTGGTATAATGAGGTATAACACTCATCGGGGGCTTTGGTGGGTCAGGTGATGGGGTATATCTGGTATAATGAGGGGTAATATACACACAGGGGGCAGTGATGGGTCAGAACAGGGCCGGCTTCAGGCCTACTAGCACCCTGAGCAAGATTTTTTGAAGCCCCCCACTTTCCCCACTCCTGTTATATGTACTTTATGTGTGTAAGGTACAGTTGGGTAATATGTATGTGTGTGTGGGACAGTTGGGTTATATGTATGTGTGTGTGGGACGGTTGGGTTATATGTATGTGTTTGTGGTACGGTTGGGTTATATGTATGTGTGTGTGTGGGACGGTTAGGTTATATGTATGTGTGTGTGGGACGGTTGGGTTATATGTATGTGTTTGTGGTACTGTTGGGTTATATGTATGTGTGTGTGTGGGACGGTTGGGTTATATGTATGTGTGTTGGACGGTTGGGTTATATGTATGCGGGACAGTTGGGTTATATGTGTGTGTGTGTCTATAAAACAATTCCACATTACATTACTACTGTACACCATGAAACCTAAAAACAAATTTCATTGTACTCATCAGTGATGACACATAAATTTACTCATACGGGACCTACATTTGACAAGGAATGATCTTCTCCATAATATGTCATTGAGTCTGCTATATGGGTCTGGGACTCCAGGTCGACAACAAAAAGGTCAACACACATTAGGTTGACACCAATTGGTCGACACACCTTAGGTCGACATGGACAAAAGGTCATCAGGAACAAGATCGACATGGAAAAAGGTCGACATGAGTTTTTTATGGGTTTTTTGGTGTCGTTTTCTTCGTAGAGTGACCGGGAACCCAAATTAGTGCACAGCGTCCCCTCGCATGGCTCGCTTCGCTCGCCATGCTTCGGGCATGGTACCTTCGCTTCGCTCGGCACAGATTACCGTTCCAATCGTAGTCCACGTGGATCGTTAAGTATGAAAAGGTCCCAAAAAAGAAAAACTCATGTCGACCTTTTTTCATGTCGACCTTGTTCCTGTCGACCTTTTTGTCCACGTCGACCTAAGGTGTGTCGGCCAATTGGCGTCGACCAAAGGTGTGTCGACCTTGTTGTTGTCGACCTGGAGTCCGGATACCTGCTATATTGAGTAGACCGCTCTCTCTGGAGAATGTCTGTTAAAAATCTTTGATCAGGAGAAATTCATCACATCTTCTGAAGACTCCAAGTTGCATTCATCATCTGTAGCACCTGTGGTCTACAGGTAAATAAGGTAAGCATTGCAATGGTCAACATTATTATTTTTTTAGCTTTTTTACATGTTTCCAAGCTTTTGCTTGATTTACTATCCAGATGGACTACAATTGAGATTAGTGACCTGTGATGAGCGAATCGGTAGCAGAGCGAGCCACCTTGCCTGGAGCTTGCCCGTGAGGGTACACATTTCCACAAATTTGTCACATTTCATGAAACATACAAAAGGACACCCAAAAAGCTTAAAAAAACTTGTGTCAACCATTGTCATGTCAGCCTTTTGCACCTGTCAACCTTACCCACTATCTACCTTTTACCTGTCAACTTTTTGAACCTTTTGACCCTGCTGACCTAATGCATGGCAACTACATGGGGTTGACCTAATGACTATCTAATTACTTTAGATCTTCTATATCACACATATGTGTTATAAGTGCATCTCAGTTCATAGAAGTTTACAGTCAACATCAGTTTGAGGGTGATGGGAATTGCAGTAACAAATGGTGCTAAGGGATTCCTATCATCATCATCATCATCATCATCATCATCATCATCATTCATTGGCCATCATCATTCATTGGCAATCATCATCATTCATTGGCCATCATCGTCATTCATTGGCCATCATCATTCGTTGGACGTCATCATCATTCATTGACCATCATCATCATTCATTGGCCATCATTATCATTCATTGGCCAACATCACTCATTGGCCTTCATCATCACTCATTGGTCATCATCATCATTAATTTGCCATCGCCATCATTCATTGGCCACCATCATCATTCATTGGCCATCGTCATCATCATTCATTAGCAATCATCATCATTCATTAGCCATTGTCATTATTCACTGGCCATTATCATCATTTATTGGACATCATCATCATTCTTTGGCCATCATCATCATTCATTGGACATCATCATCATTCATTGGCCATCATCATTAAATTGCCATCATCATCACTGGATTCCTTGGCACTGAAGCTTGTTGGTTTTAAAATCAATAACACAAAGGCAGCAATGGCTTTCTATTGTTCCCCTTAAGCAGGGGGCACTGAGATTATTCCTCCACCCCCCCCTTCCCCCGTCATGCACTTCATCCCCAACCTCTTCCCTGATTGCCTCCCCTTTGTCACTGTTGAAGTAAAAAATATTACATACAGAAAACATACAAACTCCACACGGATGAGTCGCTGTGCGTGCAAATACGTGCAGCGTGCACAGCGATATATGGTAGCATACGCACTCACACAGACATGCCACAAAGATATATTCAACACATGTTTTATACCACACATAAATTAAACATGTCAAGCACTAGACATTATAATGTTTTAAATTATATAATGGAGTATAACATCATGTATATGTATTAATGGAACAGAACAAGATAAACATGTCATGCTTGGTGTCAAAATGATCAAGGGAATGAGTGTGTTGGTTTGATACCTGTGATTAGGTTGTAGCACATTGCAATGATTAGTTATGATTAAATGTAGGAATATGAAGTTACTCTTATTGGAACAAAGAACATTCCAAGGAAAGTAGATGGACAGGAAACCAGTGCTCAACCCTTATGATGTCGTATTCAAGGCTGGACGTTGCTTGCATATGAACTGACCAATAACACATCATGAATGAGAAAGTTCCCTCCCCTGGACCAATAACAGAAGACTCAGTCCCAGACCTGTACTCCCCCAATATACACAGTGTAGAGCATAGCAGACACACAAGAAGTTTGGTTTGCTGGTTGCTCTTTTTGCTGTTCTGTGTAGCTGCTGTTGAGGCAGATCCAAAGATGGAGAAAACTGCATTGAGGGACAGGGTATCGTATGCTGGCTGTAATGGATTCTTTTGTATCTATCTGCTTCCTGTGTAATTGTAAAATTGTAACCATATATATACTGTACATGTGTTATATTGTATGCATATCCTTTTAATATCAAATATATATACATCAATGAGTGTTGGAGCTCAGACAATGTGTGCAAGTGCTTGTTTTCTCTTAAGGGATGTAGTGTTTGCGATGTACAGTGCACTTTTATCATATATGGTAATAAGATGCGCCTTGAGTCCTCAACACATTATTGCTGGCATTATAAATATTTATTAGAAATTAATCTGAAATTCACAGTTGGGGGCTCCGTCCGCGATATCACGTACTTAATGATGCACTGTACAGACGCCGCTGTGGTCTACCAGCTAACGATGGACGCATCGACATGCTGCTGAACAACATGCTGTTTGTTTTTTTGTGTTATCAGTAAGGCGCTGATATGAAATTCAAGGGACAACATATATTTCTTTGTTGTGTGAGTATGACAAAGAATTGCACTATTGAAAATTCCACAGCGTATTTTTATTGTTGCAAAACAAAGTTCAAATAAGTCATATTGTGTTTGATTCAGATTGGATTGTTTAATTGTTAAGTAAATTTAAAGAGCATTTAAAAATTGGTGCATAGGTATGATATAGCTGTGTTAGCATGCTGAGGCCAATTCGAATACTTTTAAACCCAGGCCTATAGTAACAAATGTCCAGTGCTTGTATAATTTGTGATTTATTTGTGACAAAAGAGCTAGCAAATGTGTGCGAGTGCTTGTTTTCTCTTAAGGGATGTAGTGTTTGCGACGTACAGTGCACTTTTATCGTATATGGTAATAAGATGTGCCTTGCGTCCGCAACATATATTATCGCTGGCATTATAAATATTTATTAGAAATTAAATTGAAATTCACATCACAGATCAGGAATATCCATTGATGGAGACTATTGATGCTTAACCTTCCAATGGCAACCATAAGAGGTTTGAAGAATAAATACATGTACTCTAATATGAATATATTAATACATTTCTTTACTAGAAAAATCATTGATAAATCATTTTGTAACGTTATGTCACATCCAGATAAATGTAAAGCCCTTGGCAGGACTTTATCTCAGACAGAAGGAAGATTTGTCCATTAGTAGAGGTCATATTTCCTGGATCGAGGATTTAGATGTTTTCCCTTCTAGGTCTGATCAGTGATGTCTATTCCTCAGTAGATGATCTCCTGCTTACAGTGAGAAGATGTCTCTCTGGAAGTGATCTGGGGACATCTGATTTCTGTGGTTTATTCATTATCTATCTCCACTATGCAGCGTTAGTGTGGCAGAGTAATGTGTGTCCTCCATGCAGAACACAGTGTACGAGCAAGTCTATGAGCAGGTGGCCTTCTCACAGATCCATCTCACAGAGGTACAAGTAAGGTCGGGTGCAGTGGTCATCGTTCCATTTCCCATTGTTATGAAGATGTGCGCAGTCTTCTCCTCCTCCAAGTCCATGTCCATAAAAGTCATCAGGCTGCCCAGGAATCCAGTTCCTGTAAAACACATAATTATATAATTATACCTGACTCTCAAGGTACAGTATATCATGACATGCGGAATATAGTACGTAACTAAGGGGCTGATTGTGAGTCATTTGCAGAAGTGCACGCAGCAGCAGAAACAGCTCTTGGTGGCCACCTATCTGCTGATTTATGCAAATGCTGCTACAAACTCTGTCCCTGGTGTACATCCGTACGGCTGAATGTGCAGGGACTGTTAGCTCCTATGCACGCTGTAATTGCTGATTGGTGCATCCGTATACTCCACCATCAGCTGCACCATAGAGAATGACAGGTGCAGTGTCTCCATCTCACCGTGGCCTCCTATGCCTGCGGCTGCGCTTGCACTGACATACCCACAACACTCACACAATACACCCACCAAGCGGCCACTATCTAAGTACAGTAGTAACCACCTGCCACGGGTTTATAGAAATGTTCCCACATGCTCAATTGCAAATAATCATGTGAACATCAAGATCGCATGTGGAATGCGCGCAGTTCTGGTTGTGACCAATATAGATGTAATGGGGCTCTCATTTGTGAATAGAGTTCCGCATATTGAAGGTTGGACCCCATAAATTAATATCAGGCCTGGATAATGGAAATAACTGGATGGCAGGCAATCAAGTGACACATTCCTAGATACCGTCCAATCATTGTCCATCGTTTTGAGTGCGAAACGCGCTGGAGTAATAACTCTGGTCAGATTCCTGAACTTTTAGGTCTAACGAGAAGCTGAAGTTGGTGAAAATAAGCGTTTTGAGATTTTTTATGGATGAAAGAGGACAACTGGGAGTCTGAGCCTTCCTAATACGTAATGGTTATGGATCAATGGGTTGACCTGGATAAGATCTACAGTCAGTGGGTTGACCTGGATAAGGTCTACAGTCAATGGGTTGACCTGGATAAGTTTTACAGTCAATGGGTTGACCTGGATAAGGGCTAAAGTTAATAAGTCAACCACCATTGGTTGACATGGACAAGGTCAACATGTGAAAAGGGTTGACTCAGTGAAAAGGTCGACACTGGACAGGTAGACACATGAAAAGGTTGACATGAGGGTATTTTTATGTTTTTGGTGTTGTTTTCTCCATAACATGAACAGGAACCCCAGTTAGAGCACCGCGTCCCCTTGCTGCCCCCGGCACAGGTTACTCTTCCCAATCATAGTCCACGTTGATGGTAATGTATGAAAAAGTTAAAAATAAAAAAATAATTGTAAAATTCTCATGTCGAGCTTTCACTGTGTCGATCTTTTTCCCATGTCAACCAATAGTGGTTGACCTATTGACTGTCAACATAAGTATTATCGACCTACCATCCAGATACCAACGTAATGAGGGCACTTCATACTTACTTAGGGGCAGCGTCATAATTGGTTCCATCCACCCATTTCCACTCTCCCGTCATGTCCGTTAGTCCGATCCAGGTGTATTTCCCCTTGGTGATACTAAACACGAACCTCTGCAGGAAAAAGAAGGAGAACTACGTATACACAGCTGTAACCAAGCAGCAAAGGCGCACACTACCGGGAGCCAGGAGACCCAGCAGCAAAGGCGCACACTACCGGGAGCGAGGAGAAAAGATCAGGAAATCTGCCGCAATTCAGCAAATTATTGTACAAGCGGCCAAATTCAGACCTGATCGCTGTTGTGCAAAATCGCATATTGGCGGATTATCGATTGACTGCGCATGCATACGGATCGTAGTGCGCAGGCACGAGGTCAAACTGCAAAATAATCCTGCGTCTTTTTTGATTGCTAGGTACAGTATATGCAGGGTGAGTGACAGGAAGCGGACGTTTGGGGGTGGTAACTGCCTGTTTTCTGGGAATGCCAGGAATAACGCAGGCGTTCCTAAGCGTTGTCAGGGCAGGTGTGTGATGTCAGCTCCAGCCGCGATCAGCCTGTGTGTATCGCACTGTAGGAGTGAGTCCTGGGCTGCGCACAGACTGGAAAATCATTAGATGGTGAGTGAGTTGTGAACGGATTTGCAGCTGACCGGCATTTGCAGAGCTTTTTGCACGGCGTACGCAGACTTGCACGTGGCGGGGTTTTCACACTGTCTGGGGGGGCGACTATCCAATCGCAAACCTCTGCAAATTCCCACAGGAGTGATCAGCTCTGAATTAGGCCCAATATCAGGCTGATTGTTTGGGCTTATTTTTTCTTTCTGGTTAACAGTGACAGCAGGAACAGAGAGGAGTCATTTCAGGGTAAAAATAGTATTTCCTCAATTTGTTTTCCTCTATTTTTCATATTCAACAAAGGGTATGTGGTGCAGTATATAGGGGCATGTAGTGTAGTGATGTAGTTCAGCGTATAGGGAATATAGTGTAGTGATGTAGTTTAGCATATAGGGTATGTGGTGCAGTATATAGGGGCATGTAGTGTAGTGATGTAGTTCAGCGTATAGGGAATATAGTGTAGTGATGTAGTTTAGCATATAGGGTATGTGGTGCAGTATATAGGGGCATGTAGTGTAGTGATGTAGTTCAGCGTATAGGGAATATAGTGTAGTGATGTAGTTTAGCATATAGGGTATGTGGTGCAGTATATAGGGGCATGTAGTGTAGTGATGTAGTTCAGCGTATAGGGACATGTAGTGTAGTGATGTAGTGCAGTATATAGGGGCATGTAGTGTAGTGATGTAGTTCAGCGTATAGGGAATATAGTGTAGTGATGTAGTGTAGCATATAGGGTATGTGGTGCAGTATATAGTGGCATGTAGTGTAGTGATGTAGTTCAGCGTATAGGGAATGTAGTGTAGTGATGTAGTTTAGCATATAGGGTATGTGGTGCAGTATATAGGGGCATGTAGTGTAGTGATGTAGTTCAGCGTATAGGGAATATAGTGTAGTGATGTAGTTTAGCATATAGGGTATGTGGTGCAGTATATAGGGGCATGTAGTGTAGTGATGTAGTTCAGCGTATAGGGAATATAGTGTAGTGATGTAGTTTAGCATATAGGGTATGTGGTGCAGTATATAGGGGCATGTAGTGTAGTGATGTAGTTCAGCGTATAGGGACATGTAGTGTAGTGATGTAGTGCAGTATATAGGGGCATGTAGTGTAGTGATGTAGTTCAGCGTATAGGGAATATAGTGTAGTGATGTAGTGTAGCATATAGGGTATGTGGTGCAGTATATAGTGGCATGTAGTGTAGTGATGTAGTTCAGCGTATAGGGAATGTAGTGTAGTGATGTAGTTTAGCATATAGGGTATGTGGTGCAGTATATAGGGGCATGTAGTGTAGTGATGTAGTTCAGCGTATAGGGAATATAGTGTAGTGATGTAGTTTAGCATATAGGGTATGTGGTGCAGTATATAGGGGCATGTAGTGTAGTGATGTAGTTCAGCGTATAGGGAATATAGTGTAGTGATGTAGTTTAGCATATAGGGTATGTGGTGCAGTATATAGGGGCATGTAGTGTAGTGATGTAGTTCAGCGTATAGGGACATGTAGTGTAGTGATGTAGTGCAGTATATAGGGACATGTAGTGTAGTGATGTAGTTCAGCGTATAGGGAATGTAGTGTAGTGATGTAGTTTAGCATATAGGGTATGTGGTGCAGTATATAGGGGCATGTAGTGTAGTGATGTAGTTCAGCGTATAGGGAATATAGTGTAGTGATGTAGTTTAGCATATAGGGTATGTGGTGCAGTATATAGGGGCATGTAGTGCAGTGATGTAGTTCAGCGTATAGGGGTTGGAGTGTAGCATATAGAATATGTAGTACAGTATATAGGGACATGTAGTGTAGTGATGTAGTTCAGCATATAGGGGATATAGTGTAGTGATGTAGTTCAGCATATAGGGAATGTAGTGTAGTGATGTAGTTTAGCATATAGGGTATGTGGTGCAGTATATAGGGGCATGTAGTGTAGTGATGTAGTTCAGCGTATAGGGAATATAGTGTAGTGATGTAGTTTAGCATATAGGGTATGTGGTGCAGTATATAGGGGCATGTAGTGCAGTGATGTAGTTCAGCGTATAGGGGATGGAGTGTAGCATATAGAATATGTAGTACAGTATATAGGGACATGTAGTGTAGTGATGTAGTTCAGCATATAGGGGATATAGTGTAGTGATGTAGTTCAGCATATAGGGAATGTAGTGTAGTGATGTAGTTTAGCATATAGGGTATGTGGTGCAGTATATAGGGGCATGTAGTGTAGTGATGTAGTTCAGCGTATAGGGAATGTAGTGTAGTGATGTAGTTTAGCATATAGGGTATGTGGTGCAGTATATAGGGGCATGTAGTGTAGTGATGTAGTTCAGCGTATAGGGGTTGGAGTGTAGCATATAGAATATGTAGTACAGTATATAGGGACATGTAGTGTAGTGATGTAGTTCAGCACATAGGGGATATAGTGTAGTGATGTAGTGTAGCATATAGGGTATGTGGTGCAGTATATAGGGGCATGTAGTGTAGTGATGTAGTTCAGCGTATAGGGAATATAGTGTAGTGATGTAGTTTAGCATATAGGGTATGTGGTGCAGTATATAGGGGCATGTAGTGTAGTGATGTAGTTCAGCGTATAGGGAATATAGTGTAGTGATGTAGTTTAGCATATAGGGTATGTGGTGCAGTATATAGTGGCATGTAGTGTAGTGATGTAGTTCAGCGTATAGGGAATGTAGTGTAGTGATGTAGTTTAGCATATAGGGTATGTGGTGCAGTATATAGGGGCATGTAGTGTAGTGATGTAGTTCAGCGTATAGGGAATATAGTGTAGTGATGTAGTTTAGCATATAGGGTATGTGGTGCAGTATATAGGGGCATGTAGTGTAGTGATGTAGTTCAGCGTATAGGGAATATAGTGTAGTGATGTAGTTTAGCATATAGGGTATGTGGTGCAGTATATAGGGGCATGTAGTGTAGTGATGTAGTTCAGCGTATAGGGACATGTAGTGTAGTGATGTAGTGCAGTATATAGGGACATGTAGTGTAGTGATGTAGTTCAGCGTATAGGGAATGTAGTGTAGTGATGTAGTTTAGCATATAGGGTATGTGGTGCAGTATATAGGGGCATGTAGTGTAGTGATGTAGTTCAGCGTATGGGGAATATAGTGTAGTGATGTCGTTTAGCATATAGGGTATGTGGTGCAGTATATAGGGGCATGTAGTGCAGTGATGTAGTTCAGCGTATAGGGGTTGGAGTGTAGCATATAGAATATGTAGTACAGTATATAGGGACATGTAGTGTAGTGATGTAGTTCAGCATATAGGGGATATAGTGTAGTGATGTAGTTCAGCATATAGGGAATGTAGTGTAGTGATGTAGTTTAGCATATAGGGTATGTGGTGCAGTATATAGGGGCATGTAGTGTAGTGATGTAGTTCAGCGTATAGGGAATATAGTGTAGTGATGTAGTTTAGCATATAGGGTATGTGGTGCAGTATATAGGGGCATGTAGTGCAGTGATGTAGTTCAGCGTATAGGGGATGGAGTGTAGCATATAGAATATGTAGTACAGTATATAGGGACATGTAGTGTAGTGATGTAGTTCAGCATATAGGGGATATAGTGTAGTGATGTAGTTCAGCATATAGGGAATGTAGTGTAGTGATGTAGTTTAGCATATAGGGTATGTGGTGCAGTATATAGGGGCATGTAGTGTAGTGATGTAGTTCAGCGTATAGGGAATGTAGTGTAGTGATGTAGTTTAGCATATAGGGTATGTGGTGCAGTATATAGGGGCATGTAGTGTAGTGATGTAGTTCAGCGTATAGGGGTTGGAGTGTAGCATATAGAATATGTAGTACAGTATATAGGGACATGTAGTGTAGTGATGTAGTTCAGCACATAGGGGATATAGTGTAGTGATGTAGTGTAGCATATAGGGTATGTGGTGCAGTATATAGGGGCATGTAGTGTAGTGATGTAGTTCAGCATATAGGGAATGTAGTGTTGCATATAGAGTATGTAGTACAGTATATAGGGATATGTAGTGTAGTGATGTAGTTCAGCATATAGGGGATTTAGTGTAGTGATGTAGTGTAGCATATAGGGTATGTGGTGCAGTATATAGGGGCATGTAGTGTAGTGTTGTAGTTCAGCTTATAGGGGATGTATTGTAGCATATAGAGTATGTAGTGCAGTATATAGGGAAATGTAGTGTAGTGATGTAGTTCAGCGTATAGTGGATGTAGTGTAGTGAACACACAATCTCGTAATTTCACACCGGCAGCCTTGTCCTCCCACTGTCAACAGGGGCCTCTAGAGTATATCATCCACAACAATAACCCAGTCAGATTGCTCTGACCCCTTATTGTTACAGAGCAGGACCAGTTTCGAATGTCAATTTGGACACGGCCATCATTAACATCCCACTGCCCAGAGGCAGCTTACAGTGCGACCATACAAACTAGTTTAATGTGACTGGCCATAGTGGCCATTATAAATCCCCACCCCTACAACTTATGTAAGGGCTGCTCAAGAATTACTTATCTTTATGCCTATACAGAAATTGTGCTGGAGTACAGTATGTTGGTTTATTTGTAAGGTACACATACCTTGGGGTATATTTACTAAGGTCCCGATTTTGACCGAGATGCCGTTTTTTCATCAAAGTGTCATCTCGGTAATTTACTAAGCAATAATCACGGCAGTGATGAGGGCATTCGTAATTTTTTGGAAGTCCAACAAAAAAAATACGAATGAATACACCATCGGTCAAAACGCGGCTGTTTAAGTATGAATCTCGGTAATTTACTAAGAAGTGCAAAGCAAAAAAAAACCAAACACTGCCGTGAAAAATTACAACTCGTAAAAAAGTGCTTAAAAAAAACAGACCTGCTTTTTTTTACCGTGATTGTATAGGCATGCAGGGATCCATGAGATCCGTGCATGTATATCAGTGGGAAGGGGTGGGAAAGTGGTTATTTTCTTTAAAAAAATTGCGTGGGGTCCCCCCTCCTAAGCATAACCAGCCTCGGGCTCTTTGAGCCGATCCTGGTTGCAGAAATATGGGGGGGAAAATGACAGGGGTTCCCCCATATTTAAGCAACCAGCATCGGGCTCTGCGCCTGGTCCTGGTTCCAAAAATATGGGAGACAAAAAGAGTAGGGGTCCCCCGTATTTTTAAAACCAGCACCGGGCTCCACTAGCTGGACAGATAATGCCACAGCCGGGGGTCACTTTTATATAGTGCCCTGCGGCCGTGGCATCAAAAATCCAACTAGTCACCCCTGGCCGGGGTACCCTGGGGGAGTGGGGACCCCCTTCAATCAAGGGGTCCCCCCCCCAGCCACCCAAGGGCCAGGGGTGAAGCCCGAGGCTGTCCCCCCCCCATCCAATTGGCTGCGGATGGGGGGCTGATAGCCTTTTGTGAAAATGAAAAGATATTGTTTTTAGTAGCAGTACTACAAGTCCCAGCAAGCCTCCCCCGCATGCTGGTACTTGGAGAACCACAAGTACCAGCATGCGGCGGAAAAACGGGCCCGCTGGTACCTGTAGTACTATTACTAAAAAAATACCCAAAAAAAGACAAGACACACACACCGTGAAAGTAAAGTTTTATTACATACATGCACACAAACATACATACATACTTACCTTATGTTCACACGCAGGTCGGTCCTCTTCTCCAGTAGAATCCAAGGGGTACCTGTTGAATAAATTCTACTCACCAGATCCCGGGTCCCAGGGTCCTCGGATAATCCTTTTGTAATCCAGGTACTTGAATAAAATAACAAAACGGATACCCGAGCCACGAACTGAAAGGGGACCCAGGTTTTCACATGGGACCCCTTTCCCCGAATGCCAGAAACCCCCTCTGACTGATGTCTAAGTGGGTTTCTTCAGCCAATCAGGGAGCGCCACGTTGTGGCACCCTCCTGATCGGCTGTGTGCTCCTGTACTGTCTGACAGGCGGCACCCGGCAGTGTTACAATGTAGCGCCTATGCGCTCCATTATAACCAATGGTGGGAACTTTGTGGTCAGCGGTGAGGTCACTTTCGGTCAACCTTACTATACTTACTATATAACCTTATATAGTAAGTGAAAATGTCACAGGTCCAGGAATTGCAGTTACTGGGTTTCTGCTTTCTGTCTGAGGTCTCACAAGTCAGGGGCATTCAAGCAAGTCGGAGGGAGTTTAAAGAACTTTAAGGGACAGTGTGCATTTTAATTGACAAATGTAAACAGCAGTGTATACAAGTACTGATTGAATACATTTGGAAAGTAACAGTTAGTTTGCAGACTGTCCCTCCCAGCATGAGATACTGCAGGGACATGCTTGGATGCCCCTATACATGCTTGGATGCCCTAGGCAAATGCCTAGCCTGCCTATAGCTAAGGCCAGCTCTGCATATAGCCATACTGAGTATTACTTTGTATTGCTGGTCCAGTACAGTTTTATGGTACATAATTTCTGCATGGTACGCATGTAACTAAATATATATCTGTGTGTGTGCATGTAGCTTCTGTGTGGCTGCCTTATTGCAGGGTATTTCACTCAGTGGGCTATTCCTATATTGCTATACCTGAGGGGGCCAAGTGTTTCAGGTTTTTCTTTATGTTTAATATAGGATTGTATCACAAGATATACTGATGGTGTATTTTTACTTGTAATTTATAGTCACCATATAGTTTATATCTCTTGAACTCCCGGTTCGTAAGCTATCATACACTTTACTGAGAGTTCTTGCTAGGTATAGTGCTGCTACACCTTGTACCGGGTTGCCCAATATTGTGCACATAATTATGTCTGCTACACGTGGCAACGACGCTGGGGCTTCTCCCACACTGCGTGGTAGTGAGGCTGCGGACATAACGGAGGATAATATGGCAGCTGAGAGTTCAGGTTCAGGGGGTTCCTTACCCCTCAGTGGGTTGGTAGCACCTGGGGCTTCACAAGACCCACCTTGGGCTACATTTTCCACATTGTTAAACACGCTTGTAACTAAACTGACGCCCCCTGTGGGACCACCTGTGTCACTGCAATAGTTTATGGTCCCTGCTGTGAACCCGCCATGGGCGGATCAGCTTTCCACTCAGTCACAGCATTTGAACAGGTCTATGACTAAATCTAAGTGTCACTCTCTCCCTCCTAAGACTAAGTCATCTTCTAAACGGATCATTACCTCCTCCCAATCCACTGCTATTCCAGACACATCCTCTGACGAGGACAGTGCATATACTGACCCCAGAGACACGGACACTGATATTTCTGATGGGAAAGGGAAGTCATTGGTGGATGTCCCGGATTTGATTGAGGCAATCAGGCTCATTCTTCAGGTGTCTGATGATCCTGAGCCTGAGGCTGTCTCCAAGAAACCGGATAGGTTTAAACGTAAGAAGGTGGTTAAACAAGTTTTACCTAATTCTGAACACCTGGTTGACATACGTCAGAAATCCTGGGAAAATCCGGGGACAAAATTCACACCGAAAAAGAGACTGTTGGCTCGCTATACTCTCTCTGCGGAGGTCTGTAAAAATTGGAAAACCCCTCCACCTGTAGATTCTCATGTGGCGCGTATGGTTGTTTCCTCTGCTCTGCCAGTAACTACGTCACCTCTCTGAAGGAACCGACGGATCGACGTGTGGAGAGCTGTTTAAAAGCGATTTATACCCTAACGGGGGCTGTGCATAGGCCAACGATTGCAGCGACTTGGGCTGCTGAAGCTGTTGAGGCATGGGGAACTTGAGGTGGAACTGCCTTCTAATGCATCTGAGCATGCTTAACAATGTCTCTTGTATATTGCCACAGCTTCTCTGTACCTTAAGGAGGCGGGCTCCGATGCCTTGGGTGCTCGCGACCAAAGCTGCTACTACGTCCGTCTTGGCCAGACGTATCCTTTGGTTGAGATCCTGGTCGGTGGATATGGATTCCAAGAAAACCCTGGAGGTGCTTCCTTTCAAGGGAGACATTCTCTTTGGAGAAGACCTCAATAAGATTGTGGCTGATCTGGCTACTGCTAAAACAGCTTGCCTACCTAGTACGGCTCCTTCAGCACAGAAGGCTAAAAGTACTTTCCCTCGGACCTTTCATTCTCCAGGAAAAGCAAAAGGTCAGGCGTACCCAAAGCAAGCTCGTGCTTCCAGACCTGCCAAGCCCAGACCAAAGCATGCCTGGGCCACCCATCAGCCAGCTTCCACAACGGACAAGCCTGGCACATGACAGGACGGGCCTCCTTCTGGGGGATCCCAGGGTGGAGGACTGACTATTAGGTTTTGCCCAGGAATGATTGAAGACCACTTCAGATACCTGGGCGAGGGAAGTCGTCGCTCAGGTTACGCCATACCCTTCAAGAATCATCCCCCATATCGATTTTGCCTGACAGATGTGCCTCTGGATCTGGCAAAAGCAAACACGTTGTACTCGGTGGTACATTCCCTCCTGACCACGGGAGTGGTGGTACAGGTGCCTCTGACCCAGAGGGGCAAGGGGTTCTATTCACCGCTTTTTCTAGTCCAGAAACCGAACGTGTCCTCGCGGCCCATTCTCAATCTGAAGTCCTTGAACAAGCATGTGCGGATCTCCAAGTTTCGTATTGAAACGCTGCACTCTATTGTTCTGGCCATGGAGCCTGGGGACTGTATGGTCTCCCTGGACATACAGGATGCCTACCTACATATTCCTATTGCGTTATCTCATCAGCAGTACCTGCGGTTTGTGGTGGGCAACCTTCATTACCAATTTCGGGCGTTAACCTTTGGTTTGACAACGGCTCCGCGAGTTTTCACCAAAGTTATGGCGGTCATGGCGGCTACACTCCGTCATCAAGGGATCAGGATCCTACTGTACTTGGATGATTTGTTGATCCTGGCAAATTCCCCAGAACTTCTGTGTCATCTTGATCTGACGGTCCAGTGCATAAAAGCCCACGGTTGGCTGATCAACTGGAAGAAAACCTCCCAGGTTCCTGCTCGGAGCATGTTACATCTGGGAGCGTTATTGGACACTCACAACCAACGGTTTCTCCTGTCTCAGCTTCAGGACAGGATTCAATGCTTCCTATCTCGTCCGCAAGTGTCGATACATTCGGTAATGCAAGTGTGGGGTCTCATGGTGTCGATTTTCGACATGGTGGCGTATGCTCAATTCCACTCTCGCCCTCTGCTGAAGTTAATTCTGACCAAGTGGGACAGCCTGCCTCACCGGATCAGATCTCACATGATCTCCTTGTCTCTGGAGGTCTGCCTGTCACTGAGCTGGTGGCTTCAGGCCCAACAATTGAGCAGATGCCGTCCCTTCTAGCTATCCGACTGGGTCCTTCTGACAAAGGATGCCAGTCTGAGAAGTTGGGGCGTGGTGTTGGAACAACACTCTCTTCAGGGTCAGTAGACCAAGGAGGAGTCTCTGCTTCCGATCAATATTCTGGAACTGTGGGCAGTGTTCAACGCATTGACAATGGCCCAGCATGTAATATAGAACAGACCTGTTCAAGTACAGTCAGACAACGCCACCATGGTGGCGTATATAAATCATCAAGGCGGCACTCGAAGCCGCATGGCAATGAGGGAAGTATCACAGATTCTTCAGTGGGCAGAACGCCATCTGCCGGCCATATCTGCAGTGTTCATTCCAGGCGTCCTGAACTGGGATGCGGACTATATCAGTCGTCAGGACGTACACACAGGAGAGTGGAGCCTCCATCCGGAGGTGTTACAACTTCTCGTGGACACGTGGGGCCTTCCAGATGTGGATCTGATGGCATCTCAACACAATCACAAGGTTCTAGTCTTCGAAGCAAGGACAAAGGATCCTCAAGCTGCGTTCGTGGACACTCTGGCAATTCCATGGAACTTTCAGCTACCATACGTGTTCCCTCCAGTGTCACTCCTGCCCAGAGTAATACAGAAGTTCAAGCAAGAAGGGGGAAACCTGCTTCTGGTCGCTCCAGCATGGCCCAGATGGCACTGGTTCTCCGGTCTCCTGGGTCCCTCATGGGATTGTCCCCTTCTACTTCCACAACAAACAGACCTCCTCGTTCAGGGCCCTTGTGTTTACCAGGATTTGGCCCATCTGGGTTTGACGGCATGGCCCTTGAGGCTTCCATCCTGAGGGCCAAGGGTTTTTCTGAGGCGGGCGTTCAAACTATGTTGAAGGCCCGTAAGCCGGCTTCTGCTCGGATCTATCATAGGGTCTGGAATGCTTACTTTACTTGGTGTGCATCTCACAATCATGACGTTTTCAAGTTTAGTAGGGCCAAACTATTGGCTTTTCTACAACAGGGCCTAGACTTAGGCTTGCGTTTGGCCTCCCTCAAGGTTCACATCTCTGCCTTGTCGGTTTGGTTTCAGATAAAAATTGCTACCCTACCTGATACATTCACTGGGTGTGTTGCGGATTCAGCCTCCTTATGTGTAGCCTGTGGCCCCTTGGGACTTGTTGGTGGTTTTGGAGGCTTTGCAAGTGTCTCCGTTTGAGCCTCTTGCCTCTGCTGACCTTAAGTGGCTTTCACTAAAGGGGGTACTCACGGAGCGATAGTCTAAGCAATCTGACTAGATTGCTTAGATTTTAAGCATGATCGCTCCGTGTGTACCTCCTACAGCGATAGCGATGCGCACCATCACTATCGCTGGTGCTAGATTGGCCTGCCATGCAGGCCAATCTTGCAGGTCGCTCATTTCACCCGCTGGGTGAAATGAGCGCCCCCCCCCCCCCCCATCTCCCGCCGCACGCTCAGCACACATTGCGCTGTGCTGAGCGGTGGGATAGATGTGTGCTGAGCAGTTCGCTCAGCACACATCTCTCCCACATCGGCCTCTAAGGTCCTCTTCTTGCTGGCTATTGCTTCAGCAAGAAGGGTCTCAGACTTGGGTGCCTTATCCTGTAAGTCTCCTTATTTAATTTTTCACCATGACCGGGCGGTTCTTAGAATGCGGACGGGTTATTTACCTAAGGTGGTATCTTCCTTCCACCTTAACCAGGAGATTGTGGTTCCGGCCTTTAATTCTCCTGAGTTGCCTGCCAAAGAGCAGTCTTTGGATGTGGTACGGGCTCTCCGTATCTACGGGTAGAGAACTTCCTCCATTAGGAAATCGGATTCTCTTTTTGTATTGTTTGCTTTTCACAAATGTGGCTGGCCTGGTTCTAAGCTGACTCTGGCCAGATGGATTAGAGTGGTGATTGCACATGCTTATGTACAGGCAGGTCTGCTAGCTCCTGCTACCATCAAAGCCCATTCTACTCGTTCGGTTAAACCTTCTTGGGTGGCCCACCGTGGTGCGACCCTTGAACAATTGTGCAAGGCGGCTACGTGGTCCTCAGGGAACATGTTTATAAGGTTCTATGCCTCGATACCACCGTTTCCCAGGATGCTTCTTTTGGACGCTGGGTTCTTGTGCCCTCTACAGTGCGTCCCCTCCCATAAGGACCTCCTTTAGGACATCCCTGATGTTAATCCTTGTGGAGCCCAGTGTACCCCGCAGCAGAAAACGAGATTTATGGTAAGAACTTACCGTTGTTAAATCTCTTTCTGCGAGGTACACTGGGCTCCACAAGGCGCCCACCCTGACGCACTTTGCTTCTTTGGGTTGGTATTGGCATAGCCGCTGACACCCTCTCCTGCGGTGAGTGTGTGGTGTTATTGGCAACAAGTGATTGTCGTCTCTGGTACCTGCTACTGCATTGGGCTGGTTAACGAAACTGAGCTCCCTATGCATGGAGGCGGGGTTATAGAGGAGGCAGTGCTGAGCATCTTGGGAACAGTCAAAAGCTTTGAGCCAGTTGGTGCCTCGGATCAAGATCCTACTCTACACCCCGATGTTAATCCTTGTGGAGCCCAGTGTACCTCGCAGAAAGAGATTTCTCAACGGTAAGTTCTTACCATAAATCTAATTTTTTCAAACATCGGAACATCACCATCGGAACACCTGGGACATTAGGAGCATTGCAACTTTGATTTCCCCATTAGCTGCTCAACTGAGTAGCCATCAGGTATACACTAGGGGACTGAGGGAGGTTAATTTACATTTCCCTAGTAGCTGCTCCTCTCTGCAGCTGCCGGGTGGAGGTTCTGCGTTTTTTGCTGTCCTGCAATCAGATAGTCGCTGCCTACAGGCGGAGTGTATGTGCGCCGTGCAAGTCTGCATTCCTATGTGTTGCAGAGCTGCTAAAAATCAGTTTGTGGAGTCTCTGCGCAGCCCAGGACTTACTCTTCTAGTTCGATTGAATCCTGCTGATTGGGGCCGGAGCTGACGTCAGACATCCTCCCTCAAAATGCTCGGACACACCTGCGTTTTTCTGGACACTCCCTGTAAACGGTCAGTTGCATCCTACAAATGGCCTCTTCCTGTCAATCACCCAGGGAGGAGGTGTACAGATAAAGGAGCAGAGGGCCACGGTCTGAACCCTAGGAGACTACAACAGGAAAGATGGATGGGGGGAGGTGGAACCAAAGGTAAAGACATAGCCAAAGCTGGTGGTACCACAATAAGTACCATGGATAAGGTTCACAAACCTGCTCTTCATTACTGTTGATGACGACCATATGGGAATTTTTCTCCTGACAGGACTTTTCAGAGTCATTCCAGGATTTTCCCTCACTAGAGAAGAAGTAGCAGCTGAGCAGAAACTTAGACCATGTGGCAGGACACGTCTCTTCCTTTGACCCTTTGGATAAAACAACACAGACTACATCATAGTACATGTGGGAGATACAGAAGAGAAGAAATGGTGATCAGGGCACAGTAGATGTGGGAGATACAGCAGACAAGGGATGATTACTAGGGCACAGGACATGTGGGAGATACAGAAGACAAGAGATGATTACTAGGGCACAGCACAGGTGGGAGATACAGAAGACAAGAGATGATTACTAGGGCACAGGACTTGTGGGAGATACAGCAGACAAGAGATGATAACTAGGGAACAGAACATGTGGAAGATACAGAAGACAAGAGATGATAACTAGGGCATAGGACATGTGTGAGATACAGAAGACAAGAGATGATGACTAGGGCACAGGACATGTGGGAGATACAGAAGACAAGAGATGATGACCAGGGCACAGGACATGTGGGAGATACAGAAGACAAGAGATGATAACTAGGGCACAGAACATGTGGGAGATACAGAAGACAAGAGATGATAACTAGGGCACAGAACATGTGGGAGATACAGAAGACAAGAGGTGATTACTAGGGCACAGGACATGTGGGAGATACAGAAGACAAGAGATGATGACCAGGGCACAGAACATGTGGGAGATACAGAAGACAAGAGATGATAACTAGGGCACAGAACATGTGGGAGATACAGAAGACAAGAGATGATAACTAGGGCACAGGACATGTGGGAGATACAGAAGACAAGAGATGATGACCAGGGCACAGGACATGTGGGAGATACAGAAGACAAGAGATGATAACTAGGGCACAGGACATGTGGGAGATACAGAAGACAAGAGATGATAACTAGGGCACAGGACATGTGGGAGATACAGAAGACAAGGGATGATAACTAGGGCACAGGACATGTGGGAGATACAGAAGACAAGAGATGATAACTAGGGCACAGGACATGTGGGAGATACAGAAGACAAGAGACGATAACTAGGGCACAGAACATGTGGGAGATACAGAAGACAAGAGATGATAACTAGGGCACAGGACATGTGGGAGATACAGAAGACAAGAGATGATAACTAGGGCACAGGACATGTGGGAGATACAGAAGACAAGAGATGATAACTAGGGCACAGGACATGTGGGAGATACAGAAGACAAGAGATGATAACTAGGGCACAGAACATGTGGGAGATACAGAAGACAAGAGATGATAACTAGGGCACAGGACATGTGGGAGATACAGAAGACAAGAGATGATAACTAGGGCACAGGACATGTGGGAGATACAGAAGACAAGAGATGATAACTAGGGCACAGAACATGTGGGAGATACAGAAGACAAGAGATGATAACTAGGGCACAGGACATGTGGGAGATACAGAAGACAAGAGACGATTACTAGAGCACAGGACATGTGGGAGATACAGAAGACAAGAGACGATAACTAGGGCACAGAACATGTGGGAGATACAGAAGACAAGAGATGATGATCAGGGCACAGAACATGTGGGAGATACAGAAGACAAGAGATGATAACTAGGGCACAGAACATGTGGGAGATACAGAAGACAAGAGATGATAACTAGGGCACAGGACATGTGGGAGATACAGAAGACAAGAGATGATGATCAGAGCACAGAACATGTGGGAGATACAGAAGACAAGAGATGATAACTAGGGCACAGAACATGTGGGAGATACAGAAGACAAGAGATGATAACTAGGGCACAGAACATGTGGGAGATACAGAAGACAAGAGATGATAACTAGGGCACAGAAGATGTGGGAGATACAGAAGACAAGAGATGATAACTAGGGCACAGAACATGTGGGAGATACAGAAGACAAGAGATGATAACTAGGGCACAGGACATGTGGGAGATACAGAAGACAAGAGATGATGACCAGGGCACAGAACATGTGGGAGATACAGAAGAGAAGAAATGGTGATCAGGGCACAGAACATGTGGGAGATACAGAAGACAAGAGATGATAACTAGAGCACAGGACATGTGGGAGATACAGAAGACAAGAGATGATAACTAGAGCACAGGACATGTGGGAGATACAGAAGACAAGAGATGGTGACCAGGGCATAGGACATGTGGGAGATACAGAAGACAAGAGATGATAACTAGGGCACAGGACATGTGGGAGATACAGAAGACAAGAGATGATAACTAGGGCACAGGACATGTGGGAGATACAGAAGACAAGAGATGATGACCAGGGCACAGGACATATGGGAGATACAGAAGACAAGAGATGATAACTAGGGCACAGGACATGTGGGAGATACAGAAGACAAGAGATGATGACCAGGGCATAGGACATGTGGGAGATACAGAAGACAAGAGATGATAACTAGGGCACAGAACATGTGGGAGATACAGAAGACAAGAGATGATAACTAGAGCACAGGACATGTGGGAGATACAGAAGACAAGAGATGATAACTAGGGCACAGAACATGTGGGAGATACAGAAGACAAGAGATGATAACTAGGGCACAGAACATGTGGGAGATACAGAAGACAAGAGATGATAACTAGGGCACAGAACATGTGGGAGATACAGAAGACAAGAGATGATAACTAGGGCACAGAACATGTGGGAGATACAGAAGACAAGAGATGATAACTAGAGCACAGGACATGTGGGAGATACAGAAGACAAGAGATGATAACTAGGGCACAGGACATGTGGGAGATACAGAAGACAAGAGATGATAACTAGGGCACAGAAGATGTGGGAGATACAGAAGACAAGAGATGAAAACTAGGGCACAGGACATGTGGGAGATACAGAAGACAAGAGATGATAACTAGGGCACAGGACATGTGGGAGATACAGAAGACAAGAGATGATAACTAGGGCACAGGACATGTGGGAGATACAGAAGACAAGAGATGATAACTAGGGCACAGGACTTGTGGGAGATACAGAAGACAAGAGATGATAACTAGGGCACAGGACTTGTGGGAGATACAGAAGACAAGAGATGATAACTAGAGCACAGGACATGTGGGAGATACAGAAGACAAGAGATGGTGACCAGGGCACAGGACATGTGGGAGATACAGAAGACAAGAGATGATAACTAGGGCACAGGACATGTGGGAGATACAGAAGACAAGAGATGATAACTAGAGCACAGGACATGTGGGAGATACAGAAGACAAGAGATGATAACTAGGGCACAGAACATGTGGGAGATACAGAAGACAAGAGATGATAACTAGGGCACAGAACATGTGGGAGATACAGAAGACAAGAGATGATAACTAGGGCACAGAAGATGTGGGAGATACAGAAGACAAGAGATGATAACTAGGGCACAGAACATGTGGGAGATACAGAAGACAAGAGATGATAACTAGGGCACAGGACATGTGGGAGATACAGAAGACAAGAGATGATGACCAGGGCACAGAACATGTGGGAGATACAGAAGAGAAGAAATGGTGATCAGGGCACAGAACATGTGGGAGATACAGAAGACAAGAGATGATAACTAGAGCACAGGACATGTGGGAGATACAGAAGACAAGAGATGATAACTAGAGCACAGGACATGTGGGAGATACAGAAGACAAGAGATGGTGACCAGGGCATAGGACATGTGGGAGATACAGAAGACAAGAGATGATAACTAGGGCACAGGATATGTGGGAGATACAGAAGACAAGAGATGGTGACCAGGGCACAGAACATGTGGGATATACATAAGACAAGAGATGATAACTAGGGCACAGGACATGTGGGAGATACAGAAGACAAGAGATGATAACTAGGGCACAGGACATGTGGGAGATACAGAAGACAAGAGATGATAACCAGGGCACAGGACATGTGGGAGATACAGAAGACAAGAGATGATAACTAGGGCACAGGACATGTGGGAGATACAGAAGACAAGAGATGATAACTAGGGCACAGGACATGTGGGAGATACAGAAGACAAGGGATGATAACTAGGGCACAGGACATGTGGGAGATACAGAAGACAAGAGATGATAACTAGGGCACAGAACATGTGGGAGATACAGAAGACAAGAGATGATAACTAGGGCACAGGACTTGTGGGAGATACAGAAGACAAGAGATGATAACTAGGGCACAGGACATGTGGGAGATACAGAAGACAAGAGATGATAACTAGGGCATAGGACATGTGGGAGATACAGAAGACAAGAGATGATAACTAGGGCACAGGACATGTGGGAGATACAGAAGACAAGAGATGATAACTAGGGCACAGGACATGTGGGAGATACAGAAGACAAGAGATGATAACTAGGGCATAGGACATGTGGGAGATACAGAAGACAAGAGATGGTAACTAGGGCATAGGACATGTGGGAGATACAGAAGACAAGGGATGATAACTAGGGCACAGGACTTGTGGAAGATACAGAAGACAAGAGATGATAACTAGGGCACAGGACATGTGGGAGATACAGAAGACAAGAGAAGATAACTAGGGCATAGGACATGTGGGAGATACAGAAGACAAGAGATGGTGACTAGGGCACAGGACATGTGGGAGATACAGAAGACAAGAGATGGTGACTAGGGCACAGGACATGTGGGAGATACAGAAGACAAGAGATGATAACTAGGGCACAGGACATGTGGGAGATACAGAAGACAAGAGATGATAACTAGGGCATAGGACATGTGGGAGATACAGAAGACAAGAGATGGTGACTAGAGCACAGGACATGTGGGAGATACAGAAGACAAGAGATGATAACTAGGGCACAGGACTTGTGGGAGATACAGAAGACAAGAGATGATAACTAGGGCACAGAACATGTGGGAGATACAGAAGACAAGAGATGATAACTAGGGCACAGGACATGTGGGAGATACAGAAGACAAGAGATGATAACTAGGGCACAGGACATGTGGGAGATACAGAAGACAAGAGATGATAACTAGGGCACAGGACATGTGGGAGATACAGAAGACAAGAGATGATAACTAGGGCACAGGACTTGTGGGAGATACAGAAGACAAGAGATGATATCTAGGGCACAGGACATGTGGGAGATACAGAAGACAAGAGATGATGACCAGGGCACAGAACATGTGGGAGATACAGAAGAGAAGAAATGATAACTAGGGCACAGGACATGTGGGAGATACAGAAGACAAGAGATGATAACTAGGGCACAGGACTTGTGGGAGATACAGAAGACAAGAGATGATAACTAGGGCACAGGACATGTGGGAGATACAGAAGACAAGAGATGATAACTAGGGCACAGAACATGTGGGAGATACAGAAGACAAGAGATGATAACTAGGGCACAGGACATGTGGGAGATACAGAAGACAAGAGATGATAACTAGGGCACAGGACATGTGGGAGATACAGAAGACAAGAGATGATAACTAGGGCACAGAACATGTGGGAGATACAGAAGACAAGAGATGATAACTAGGGCACAGGACATGTGGGAGATACAGAAGACAAGAGATGATAACTAGGGCACAGGACATGTGGGAGATACAGAAGACAAGAGATGATGACCAGGGCATAGGACATGTGGGAGATACAGAAGACAAGAGATGATAACTAGGGCACAGGACATGTGGGAGATACAGAAGACAAGAGATGATAACTAGGGCACAGAACATGTGGGAGATACAGAAGACAAGGGATGATAACTAGGGCACAGGACATGTGGGAGATACAGAAGACAAGAGATGATAACTAGGGCACAGGACATGTGGGAGATACAGAAGACAAGAGATGATAACTAGGGCACAGGACATGTAGGAGATACAGAAGACAAGAGATGATAACTAGGGCACAGGACATGTGGGAGATACAGAAGACAAGAGATGATGACCAGGGCATAGGACATGTGGGAGATACAGAAGACAAGAGATGATAACTAGGGCACAGAACATGTGGGAGATACAGAAGACAAGAGATGATAACTAGGGCACAGGACATGTGGGAGATACAGAAGACAAGAGATGATAACTAGGGCACAGGACATGTGGGAGATACAGAAGACAAGAGATGATAACTAGGGCACAGAACATGTGGGAGATACAGAAGACAAGAGATGATAACTAGGGCACAGGACATGTGGGAGATACAGAAGACAAGAGATGATAACTAGGGCACAGGACATGTGGGAGATACAGAAGACAAGAGATGATAACTAGGGCACAGAACATGTGGGAGATACAGAAGACAAGAGATGATAACTAGGGCACAGGACATGTGGGAGATACAGAAGACAAGAGATGATAACTAGGGCACAGGACATGTGGGAGATACAGAAGACAAGAGATGATAACTAGGGCACAGAACATGTGGGAGATACAGAAGACAAGAGATGATAACTAGGGCACAGAACATGTGGGAGATACAGAAGACAAGAGATGATAACTAGGGCACAGGACATGTGGGAGATACAGAAGACAAGAGATGATAACTAGGGCACAGGACATGTGGGAGATACAGAAGACAAGAGATGATAACTAGGGCACAGGACATGTGGGAGATACAGAAGACAAGAGACGAAAACTAGAGCACAGGACATGTGGGAGATACAGTAGACAAGAGATGATTACTAGGGCACAGAACATGTGGGAGATACAGAAGACAAGAGATGATAACTAGGGCACAGGACATGTGGGAGATACAGAAGACAAGAGATGATAACTAGGGCACAGGACATGTGGGAGATACAGAAGACAAGAGATGATAACTAGGGCACAGGACATGTGGGAGATACAGAAGACAAGAGATGATAACTAGGGCACAGGACATGTGGGAGATACAGAAGACAAGAGATGATAACTAGGGCACAGGACATGTGGGAGATACAGAAGACAAGAGATGATAACTAGGGCACAGAACATGTGGGAGATACAGAAGACAAGAGATGATAACTAGGGCACAGGACATGTGGGAGATACAGAAGACAAGAGACGATTACTAGAGCACAGGACATGTGGGAGATACAGAAGACAAGAGACGATAACTAGGGCACAGAACATGTGGGAGATACAGAAGACAAGAGATGATGATCAGGGCACAGAACATGTGGGAGATACAGAAGACAAGAGATGATAACTAGGGCACAGAACATGTGGGAGATACAGAAGACAAGAGATGATAACTAGGGCACAGGACATGTGGGAGATACAGAAGACAAGAGATGATGATCAGAGCACAGAACATGTGGGAGATACAGAAGACAAGAGATGATAACTAGGGCACAGAACATGTGGGAGATACAGAAGACAAGAGATGATAACTAGGGCACAGAACATGTGGGAGATACAGAAGACAAGAGATGATAACTAGGGCACAGAAGATGTGGGAGATACAGAAGACAAGAGATGATAACTAGGGCACAGAACATGTGGGAGATACAGAAGACAAGAGATGATAACTAGGGCACAGGACATGTGGGAGATACAGAAGACAAGAGATGATGACCAGGGCACAGAACATGTGGGAGATACAGAAGAGAAGAAATGGTGATCAGGGCACAGAACATGTGGGAGATACAGAAGACAAGAGATGATAACTAGAGCACAGGACATGTGGGAGATACAGAAGACAAGAGATGATAACTAGAGCACAGGACATGTGGGAGATACAGAAGACAAGAGATGGTGACCAGGGCATAGGACATGTGGGAGATACAGAAGACAAGAGATGATAACTAGGGCACAGGACATGTGGGAGATACAGAAGACAAGAGATGATAACTAGGGCACAGGACATGTGGGAGATACAGAAGACAAGAGATGATGACCAGGGCACAGGACATATGGGAGATACAGAAGACAAGAGATGATAACTAGGGCACAGGACATGTGGGAGATACAGAAGACAAGAGATGATGACCAGGGCATAGGACATGTGGGAGATACAGAAGACAAGAGATGATAACTAGGGCACAGAACATGTGGGAGATACAGAAGACAAGAGATGATAACTAGAGCACAGGACATGTGGGAGATACAGAAGACAAGAGATGATAACTAGGGCACAGAACATGTGGGAGATACAGAAGACAAGAGATGATAACTAGGGCACAGAACATGTGGGAGATACAGAAGACAAGAGATGATAACTAGGGCACAGAACATGTGGGAGATACAGAAGACAAGAGATGATAACTAGGGCACAGAACATGTGGGAGATACAGAAGACAAGAGATGATAACTAGAGCACAGGACATGTGGGAGATACAGAAGACAAGAGATGATAACTAGGGCACAGGACATGTGGGAGATACAGAAGACAAGAGATGATAACTAGGGCACAGAAGATGTGGGAGATACAGAAGACAAGAGATGAAAACTAGGGCACAGGACATGTGGGAGATACAGAAGACAAGAGATGATAACTAGGGCACAGGACATGTGGGAGATACAGAAGACAAGAGATGATAACTAGGGCACAGGACATGTGGGAGATACAGAAGACAAGAGATGATAACTAGGGCACAGGACTTGTGGGAGATACAGAAGACAAGAGATGATAACTAGGGCACAGGACTTGTGGGAGATACAGAAGACAAGAGATGATAACTAGAGCACAGGACATGTGGGAGATACAGAAGACAAGAGATGGTGACCAGGGCACAGGACATGTGGGAGATACAGAAGACAAGAGATGATAACTAGGGCACAGGACATGTGGGAGATACAGAAGACAAGAGATGATAACTAGAGCACAGGACATGTGGGAGATACAGAAGACAAGAGATGATAACTAGGGCACAGAACATGTGGGAGATACAGAAGACAAGAGATGATAACTAGGGCACAGAACATGTGGGAGATACGGAAGACAAGAGATGATAACTAGGGCACAGAAGATGTGGGAGATACAGAAGACAAGAGATGATAACTAGGGCACAGAACATGTGGGAGATACAGAAGACAAGAGATGATAACTAGGGCACAGGACATGTGGGAGATACAGAAAACAAGAGATGATGACCAGGGCACAGAACATGTGGGAGATACAGAAGAGAAGAAATGGTGATCAGGGCACAGAACATGTGGGAGATACAGAAGACAAGAGATGATAACTAGAGCACAGGACATGTGGGAGATACAGAAGACAAGAGATGATAACTAGAGCACAGGACATGTGGGAGATACAGAAGACAAGAGATGGTGACCAGGGCATAGGACATGTGGGAGATACAGAAGACAAGAGATGATAACTAGGGCACAGGATATGTGGGAGATACAGAAGACAAGAGATGGTGACCAGGGCACAGAACATGTGGGATATACATAAGACAAGAGATGATAACTAGGGCACAGGACATGTGGGAGATACAGAAGACAAGAGATGATAACTAGGGCACAGGACATGTGGGAGATACAGAAGACAAGAGATGATAACCAGGGCACAGGACATGTGGGAGATACAGAAGACAAGAGATGATAACTAGGGCACAGGACATGTGGGAGATACAGAAGACAAGAGATGATAACTAGGGCACAGGACATGTGGGAGATACAGAAGACAAGGGATGATAACTAGGGCACAGGACATGTGGGAGATACAGAAGACAAGAGATGATAACTAGGGCACAGAACATGTGGGAGATACAGAAGACAAGAGATGATAACTAGGGCACAGGACTTGTGGGAGATACAGAAGACAAGAGATGATAACTAGGGCACAGGACATGTGGGAGATACAGAAGACAAGAGATGATAACTAGGGCATAGGACATGTGGGAGATACAGAAGACAAGAGATGATAACTAGGGCACAGGACATGTGGGAGATACAGAAGACAAGAGATGATAACTAGGGCACAGGACATGTGGGAGATACAGAAGACAAGAGATGATAACTAGGGCATAGGACATGTGGGAGATACAGAAGACAAGAGATGGTAACTAGGGCATAGGACATGTGGGAGATACAGAAGACAAGGGATGATAACTAGGGCACAGGACTTGTGGAAGATACAGAAGACAAGAGATGATAACTAGGGCACAGGACATGTGGGAGATACAGAAGACAAGAGATGATAACTAGGGCATAGGACATGTGGGAGATACAGAAGACAAGAGATGGTGACTAGGGCACAGGACATGTGGGAGATACAGAAGACAAGAGATGGTGACTAGGGCACAGGACATGTGGGAGATACAGAAGACAAGAGATGATAACTAGGGCACAGGACATGTGGGAGATACAGAAGACAAGAGATGATAACTAGGGCATAGGACATGTGGGAGATACAGAAGACAAGAGATGTTGACTAGAGCACAGGACATGTGGGAGATACAGAAGACAAGAGATGATAACTAGGGCACAGGACTTGTGGGAGATACAGAAGACAAGAGATGATAACTAGGGCACAGAACATGTGGGAGATACAGAAGACAAGAGATGATAACTAGGGCACAGGACATGTGGGAGATACAGAAGACAAGAGATGATAACTAGGGCACAGGACATGTGGGAGATACAGAAGACAAGAGATGATAACTAGGGCACAGGACATGTGGGAGATACAGAAGACAAGAGATGATAACTAGGGCACAGGACTTGTGGGAGATACAGAAGACAAGAGATGATAACTAGGGCACAGGACATGTGGGAGATACAGAAGACAAGAGATGATGACCAGGGCACAGAACATGTGGGAGATACAGAAGAGAAGAAATGATAACTAGGGCACAGGACATGTGGGAGATACAGAAGACAAGAGATGATAACTAGGGCACAGGACATGTGGGAGATACAGAAGACAAGAGATGATAACTAGGGCACAGGACTTGTGGGAGATACAGAAGACAAGAGATGATAACTAGGGCACAGGACATGTGGGAGATACAGAAGACAAGAGATGATAACTAGGGCACAGAACATGTGGGAGATACAGAAGACAAGAGATGATAACTAGGGCACAGGACATGTGGGAGATACAGAAGACAAGAGATGATAACTAGGGCACAGGACATGTGGGAGATACAGAAGACAAGAGATGATAACTAGGGCACAGAACATGTGGGAGATACAGAAGACAAGAGATGATAACTAGGGCACAGGACATGTGGGAGATACAGAAGACAAGAGATGATAACTAGGGCACAGGACATGTGGGAGATACAGAAGACAAGAGATGATGACCAGGGCATAGGACATGTGGGAGATACAGAAGACAAGAGATGATAACTAGGGCACAGGACATGTGGGAGATACAGAAGACAAGAGATGATAACTAGGGCACAGAACATGTGGGAGATACAGAAGACAAGGGATGATAACTAGGGCACAGGACATGTGGGAGATACAGAAGACAAGAGATGATAACTAGGGCACAGGACATGTGGGAGATACAGAAGACAAGAGATGATAACTAGGGCACAGGACATGTAGGAGATACAGAAGACAAGAGATGATAACTAGGGCACAGGACATGTGGGAGATACAGAAGACAAGAGATGATGACCAGGGCATAGGACATGTGGGAGATACAGAAGACAAGAGATGATAACTAGGGCACAGAACATGTGGGAGATACAGAAGACAAGAGATGATAACTAGGGCACAGGACATGTGGGAGATACAGAAGACAAGAGATGATAACTAGGGCACAGGACATGTGGGAGATACAGAAGACAAGAGATGATAACTAGGGCACAGAACATGTGGGAGATACAGAAGACAAGAGATGATAACTAGGGCACAGGACATGTGGGAGATACAGAAGACAAGAGATGATAACTAGGGCACAGGACATGTGGGAGATACAGAAGACAAGAGATGATAACTAGGGCACAGAACATGTGGGAGATACAGAAGACAAGAGATGATAACTAGGGCACAGGACATGTGGGAGATACAGAAGACAAGAGATGATAACTAGGGCACAGGACATGTGGGAGATACAGAAGACAAGAGATGATAACTAGGGCACAGAACATGTGGGAGATACAGAAGACAAGAGATGATAACTAGGGCACAGAACATGTGGGAGATACAGAAGACAAGAGATGATAACTAGGGCACAGGACATGTGGGAGATACAGAAGACAAGAGATGATAACTAGGGCACAGGACATGTGGGAGATACAGAAGACAAGAGATGATAACTAGGGCACAGGACATGTGGGAGATACAGAAGACAAGAGACGATAACTAGAGCACAGGACATGTGGGAGATACAGAAGACAAGAGATGATTACTAGGGCACAGAACATGTGGGAGATACAGAAGACAAGAGATGATAACTAGGGCACAGGACATGTGGGAGATACAGAAGACAAGAGATGATAACTAGGGCACAGGACATGTGGGAGATACAGAAGACAAGAGATGATAACTAGGGCACAGGACATGTGGGAGATACAGAAGACAAGAGATGATAACTAGGGCACAGGACATGTGGGAGATACAGAAGACAAGAGATGATAACCAGGGCACAGGACATGTGGGAGATACAGAAGACAAGAGATGGTGACCAGGGCACAGGACATGTGGGAGATACAGAAGACAAGAGATGATAACTAGGGCACAGGACATGTGGGAGATACAGAAGACAAGAGATGATAACTAGGGCACAGGACATGTGGGAGATACAGAAGAGAAGAGATGGTGACCACGGCAAAGTAGAACATGCAGAGGAAGCAGTATCAGGTGGGGGTAGAACATGCAGAGGGAGTGGTATCAGATAGGGGTAGAACATGCAGAGGGAGTGGTATCAGGTGGGGGTAGAACATGCAGAGGGAGTGGTATCAGGTGGGGGTAGAACATGCAGAGTGAGTGGTATCAGATATAGGGGTAGAACATGCAGAGGGAGTGGTGTCAGATGGGGGTAGAACATGCAGAGGGAGTGGTATCAGATGGGGGTAGAACATGCAGAGGGAGCGGTATCAGATGGGGGTAGAACATGCTGAGGGAGTGGTATCAGATGGGGGTAGAGCATGCAGAGGGAGTGGTATTAGATGGGGGTTGAACATGCAGCAGTGGCGGATCCAGCAGGGGGCGATGAGGGCGATCGCCCCCCGTAGCACAGCAACCCAGCCCCGCCCACTTGTTCCTGCGGGCAGCAGAGGTCGGGGGTGCTGAGTTTGACGGCCAGGACCTGGCCACATTGACAGGACAGCTGAGACGGCGCCGGGAGCTGGGCGGGACCACCCGGTGTGCCCTGGCCCCTGCCACCAGCTGCAGCAGCACAACTCTACACGGCGCGTCCTTGTTTACTCCTTCGGCCGCGGAAGAGCTGCTGCCACCATGTCTAACAGACCGGGAACCACATGGACAGTGACACCAGACAGGTGAGGGGCGGGGAGAGGACAGGAGGCGATTCACTGGTGTGGAGGGAGCGGCCAGAGTGCTGTGCTGGGGTGAGCCAGGGCAGGAGAGACAGGGGACCTGTCCCGGCAGATGGAGGAGGAGGAGCCCTAGGTGGACGGGACTCTATCCTATTGTGTCTGTGCTGTATAGTACATCACTAGTGTCTATATGTGCATGGTTGAGGCTAGATCCAAGTGGCCTAAGGGACCTTTTTTGTCAGGGGGAGGAGCCACGACACAAGGGGGAGGAGCTACGCCAGCGGGACAGTTGCTCTAGTATCCACGCCACCAACTATTATGAAGCGTGGCGAGCGAAGCGAGCCCGCGAGGGTACTTTTCAGGTACCTTGTACGGCCGTAGCTCCTCCCCCTGGTGACGGGTCTCCTCCCCTAGGTACGTCAGAAGGTCCCTTCTCCCACTCCGATATAGAATCAACCATATGTGCATGGAGTGTTACTAGGGGTTGTGTGTGCTGTGTATCACTAATGTATGTGTGTGTGTTAGTAGTGTGTGTATGGTGTATCACTAGTGTGTGTGTTAGTAGTGTATGTATTATGTCTCACTAGTGTGTGTGTGTCAGTATTGTATGTATGGTTTATCACTAGTGTGTGTGTGTTGTATGTATGGTGTATCACTAGTGTGAGTGTGTGTGTGTGTGTGTGTGTGTGTGTGTGTGTGTGTGTGTGTGTGTGTGTGTGTGTGTGTCAGTATTGTATGTATGGTGTGTCACTAGTGTGTGTGTGTTAGTATTGTATGTATGGTGTATCACTAGTGTGTGTGTGTGTGTGTGTGTGTGTGTGTGTGTGTGTGTGTGTGTGTGTGTGTGTCAGTATTGGATGTATGGTGTCTCACTAGTGTGTGTGTGTCAGTATTGTATGTATGGTTTATCACTAGTGTGTGTGTGTGTTGTATGTATGGTGTATCACTAGTGTGTGTGTGTGTGTGTGTGTGTGTGTGTGTGTGTGTGTGTGTGTGTGTGTGTGTGTGTGTGTGTGTGTGTGTGTCAGTATTGTATGTATGGTGTGGCACTAGTGTGTGTGTGTTAGTATTGTATGTATGGTGTATCACTAGTGTGTGTGTGTGTGTGTGTGTGTGTGTGTGTGTGTGTGTGTGTGTGTGTGTGTGTGTGTCAGTATTGGATGTATGGTGTATCACTAGTGTGTGTGCGTGTTTTAGTAGTGTATGTATGGTGTATCACTAGTGTGTGTGTGTGTGTGTGTGTGTGTGTGTGTGTGTGTGTCAGTATTGTATGTATGGTGTATCACTAGTGTGTGTGTGTTACTAGTGTATGTATGGTGTATCACTAGTCTGTGTGTGTGTGTGTGTGTGTGTGTGTGTGTGTGTGTGTGCGCGCGTGTCAGTATTGTATGTATGGTGTGTCACTAGTGTGTGTGTGTGTGTGTGTGTGTGTGTGTGTGTGTCAGTATTGTATGTATGGTGTGTCACTAGTGTGTGTGTGTTAGTATTGTATGTATGGTGTATCACTAGTGTGTGTGTGTGTGTGTGTGTGTGTGTGTGTGTGTGTGTGTGTGTGTGTGTGTGTGTCAGTATTGTATGTATGGTGTATCACTAGTGTGTGTGTGTGTGTGTGTGTGTGTGTGTGTGTGTGTGTGTGTGTGTGTGTGTGTGTGTTACTAGTGTATGTATGGTGTATCACTAGTGTGTGTGTGTCAGTATTGTATGTATGATGTATCACAAGTGTATGTGTGTGTGTTAATAGTGTATGTATGGTGTATCACTAGTGTCTGTGTGTGTTAGTAGTGTATGTATGGTGTATCACTAGTGTGTGTGTGTGTGTGTGTGTGTGTGTGTGTGTGTGTGTGTGTGTGTGTCAGTATTGTATGTATGATGTATCACAAGTGTATGTGTGTGTGTTAATAGTGTATGTATGGTGTATCACTAGTGTCTGTGTGTGTTAGTAGTGTATGTATGGTGTATCACTAGGGCTTAGCGGACTGGAAGGGGGAAGAGTCTGGATTAATTTTAAAACTGCCCCCCCTATAGGAGAAGTCTAGATCCGCCCCTGACATGCAGAGGGAGTGGTATCAGATGGGGTAGAACATGCAGAGGGAGTGGTATCAGATGGGGTAGAACATGCAGAGGGACTGGTATCAGATGGGGTAGAACATGCAGAGGGAGTGGTGTCAGATGGGGTAGAACATGCAGAGGGAGTGGTATCAGATGGGGTAGAACATGCAGAGGGACTGGTATCAGATGGGGTAGAACATGCAGAGGGAGTGGTATCAGATGGGGTAGAACATGAAGAGGGAGCGGTATCAGATGGGGGTTGAACATGCAGAGGGAGTGGTATCAGGTGAGGGTAGAACATGAAGAGGGAGTGGTATCAGATGGGGGTAGAACATGAAGAAGGAGTGGTTTCAGATGGCGGTAGAACATGAAGAAGGAGTGGTTTCAGATGGCGGTAGAACATGAAGAAGGAGTGGTTTCAGATGGGGGTAGAACATGCAGAGGGAGTGGTATCAGATGGGGGTAGAACATGCAGAGGGAGTGGTATCAGATGGGGGTAGAACATGCAGAGGGAGTGGTATCAGATGGGGGTAGAACATGCAGAGGGAGTGGTATTAGATGGGAGTAGAACATGCAGAGGGAGTGGCATCAGATGGTGGTTGAACATGCAGAGGGTAAGGTATCAAGTGGGGGTAGAACATGCAGAGGGAGTGGTATCAGGTGAGGGTAGAACATGAAGAAGGAGTGGTTTCAGATGGGTGTAGAACCTGAAGGAGTGGTTTCAGATGGGGGTAGAACATGAAGAAGGAGTGGTTTTAGATGGGGGTATAACATGCAGAGGGAGTGGTATCAGATAGGGTAGAACATGAAGAAGGAGAGGTTTCAGATGGGGGTAGAACCTGAAGAAGGAGTGGTTTCAGATGGGGGTAGAACATGAAGAAGGAGTGGTTTCAGATGGGGGGTAGAACCTGCTGAAGGAGTGGTTTCAGATGGGGTAGAACATGAAGAAGTAGTGGTTTCAGATGGGGGTAGAACATGAAGGAGTGGTATCAGATGGGGGTATAACATGCAGAGGGAGTGGTATTAGATGTGGGTAGAACATGAAGAAGGAGTGGTTTCAGATGGGGTAGAACATGAAGAAGGACTGGTATCAGATGGGGGAAGAACATGCAGAGGGAGTGGTATCAGATAGGGTAGAACATGAAGAAGGAGTGGTTTCAGATGGGGGTAGAACATGAAGGAGTGGTATCAGATGGGGGTATAACATGCAGAGGGAGTGGTATTAGATGTGGGTAGAACATGAAGAAGGACTGGTATCAGATGGGGGTAGAACATGCAGAGGGAGTGGTTTCAGATGGGGGTAGAACCTGAAGAAGGAGTGGTTTCAGATGGGGGTAGAACATGAAGAAGTGGTATCAGATGGGTGGTAGAACATGCAGAGGGAGTGGTATCAGATGGGGGTATAACATGCAGAGGGAGTGGTATTAGATGTGGGTAGAACATGAAGAAGGAGTGGTTTCAGATGGGGTAGAACATGAAGAAGTGGTATCAGATGGGGGTATAACATGCAGAGGGAGTGGTATTAGATGTGGGTAGAACATGAAGAAGGACTGGTATCAGATGGGGGTAGAACATGCAGAGGGAGTGGTTTCAGATGGGGGTAGAACCTGAAGAAGGAGTGGTTTCAGATGGGGGTAGAACATGAAGAAGTGGTATCAGATGGGTGGTAGAACATGCAGAGGGAGTGGTATCAGATGGGGGTATAACATGCAGAGGGAGTGGTATTAGATGTGGGTAGAACATGAAGAAGGAGTGGTTTCAGATGGGGTAGAACATGAAGAAGTGGTATCAGATGGGGGTATAACATGCAGAGGGAGTGGTATTAGATGTGGGTAGAACATGAAGAAGGAGTGGTTTCAGATGGGGTAGAACATGAAGAAGGAGTGGTTTCAGATGGGGGTAGAACATGAAGAAGGAGTGGTATCAGATGGGGGTAGAACATGCAGAGGGAATAGCAACAGGTGGGGTAGAATATGCAGATGGAGAAGTATGAGTTGGGGGCACAGTGGCAGAGGGAGCAGTATCAGGTGAGGGTAGAACATACAGCGGAGTGGTACCAGAGTAGAACAAGCAAAGGGTGTGTTTTCAGGTGGGGGTTACATGACCACAACTGGGGGGGGGCCCTAAGGGGGCACATGACACGGGTGCAGCAACTGAGAGGGCGCCGAGACGGTCAGCGCATCACATCCTCAGGTGCAGTGTGGACTGTTCTGTGCCCAAGGCCAGTCTGCTCCGCCACCTCCCCCGCTTCTCTAGTGCTGTGGAGTTCGGCGTGCTGGAAGAAGTGGACATCTGGAAGCGCTGGCTGGATACTTCAAACGAGAGACAGGGGGAGCGCCTTATTTGCCTACCGGTGTGCCGGTTCCTGTGCTGCCTGCTGTGTCTGCCTCACCTGCCTCACCCCACCGCACGTCACTGATCTGCCTACCGATGTGTGCCGGTTCCTGTGCTGCCTGCTGTGTCTGCCTCACCTGCCTCCCCCCAACGCACGTCACTGATCTGCCTACCGGTGTGTGCCGGTTCCTGTGCTGCCTGCTGTGTCTGCCTCACCCCACCCCACGTCACTGATCTGCCTACCGGTGTGTGCCGGTTCCTGTGCTGCCTGCTGTGTCTGCCTCACCTGCCTCACCCCACTGTGTGTTCTCTGGCTGGTGGGGACTCTGTGTTGTTGCGTTGCGGCTCTCTGCTGCCCCGACTGGGTTCCCTGCCGTGCCCACCGGCCGCTCGGCCCTGTCTCCCCTGAGACCTATTAGTGAGGTGAGCGGGGCTACCCCCTACGCGGGGAAAAACCTGCTGCATCATTCACTGCTGACTGCGTCCTGCACCTCCAGTCTACCCTGAACCATACAGGTGCACTGCAAGCCAACAGCACTTGTCCTTCCCCTCTGCCTCTCTACTGACATGGGAGCCATCTTGCTGCATCCTATTGGTAGCGCCCCTTTGCCCTCACCTTACTGGACACTGACTAACCCCACCAAAGTGTGGCATAGTTTGTAAGGGCACTACTAGTGTGTGGTACAATGTTTCAGGGCACTACTAATGTGTGGCATAATGTGTAAGGAACATTACTGTGTGGCATTGTGTATATAGAGGACACTACTGCTATGTGGCATTATGTGTACAAGGTGCATTACTACTGTGTGGTGTAATTTGAATTGAACGGAGGGGCGCCGGAGTTCCTTCATGCATTCCAGTGGTATAATCGCATATTGCAATGCCAAATTGGGCTAATTCGGCATCTAGATCGCTCTGCATATGTGATTTTTGATAAATGCGCCCCTGACAGAGAGACAGAGATGAACAATGCAACAGAGGGTGAGAGAGAACATAGAGACATTGGAATGAGAGATATATATGAGACAGAGGGTGAGAGAACATAGAGACATTGGAATGAGTGAGATATATGAGACAGAGGGTGAGAGAGAACATAGAGACATTGGAATGAGAGAGATATATGAGACAGAGGGTGAGAGAACATAGAGACATTGGAATGAGTGAGATATATGAGACAGAGGGTGCGAGAACATAGAGACATTGGAATGAGAGCGATATATGAGACAGAGGGTGAGAGAGAACATAGAGACATTGGAATGAGCGAGATATATGAGACAGAGGGTGAGAGAGAACATAGAGACATTGGAATGAGCGAGATATATGAGACAGAGGGTGAGAGAACATAGAGACATTGGAATGAGTGAGATATATGAGACAGAGGGTGAGAGAACATAGAGACATTGGAATGAGCGAGAGATATGAGACAGAGGGTGAGAGAGAACATAGAGACATTGGAATGAGAGCGATATATGAGGCAGAGGGTGAGAGAACATAGAGACATTGGAATGAGTGAGATATATGAGACAGAGGGTGCGAGAACATAGAGACATTGGAATGAGAGCGATATATGAGACAGAGGGTGAGAGAGAACATTGAGACATTGGAATGAGCGAGATATATGAGACAGATGCTGAGAGAGAACATAGAGACATTGGAATGAGTGAGATATATGAGACAGAGGGTGAGAGAACATAGAGACATTGGAATGAGCGAGAGATATGAGACAGAGGGTGAGAGAGAACATAGAGACATTGGAATGAGTGAGATATATGAGACAGACGGTGAGAGAACATAGAGACATTGGAATGAGAGAGATACATGAGACAGAGGGTGAGAGAACATAGAGATATTGGAATGAGAGAGATATATGAGACAGAGTGTGAGAGAACATAGAGACATTGGAATGAGAGAGATATATGAGACAGAGGGTGAGAGAGAACATAGAGACATTGGAATGAGAGAGATATATGAGACAGAGGGTGAGAGAACATAGAGACATTGGAATGAGAGAGATACATGAGACAGAGGGTGAGAGAACATAGAGACATTGGAATGAGAGAGATATATGAGACAGAGGGTGAGAGAGAACATAGAGACATTGGAATGAGAGAGATATATGAGACAGAGGGTGAGAGAGAACATAGAGACATTGGAATGAGTGAGATACATGAGACAGAGGGTGAGAGAGAACATAGAGACATTGGAATGAGCGAGATATATGAGACAGAGGGTGAGAGAGAACATAGAGACATTGGAATGAGAGAGATATATGAGACAGAGGGTGAGAGAGAACATAGAGACATTGGAATGAGTGAGATATATGAGACAGAGGGTGAGAGAGAACATAGAGACATTGGAATGAGAGAGATATATGAGACAGAGGGTGAGAGAGAACATAGAGACATTGGAATGAGTGAGATACATGAGACAGAGGGTGAGAGAGAACATAGAGACATTGGAATGAGCGAGATATATGAGACAGAGGGTGAGAGAGAACATAGAGACATTGGAATGAGCGAGATATATGAGACAGAGGGTGAGAGAACATAGAGACATTGGAATGAGCGAGATATATGAGACAGAGGGTGAGAGAGAACATAGAGACATTGGAATGAGTGAGATATATGAGACAGAGGGTGAGAGAACATAGAGACATTGGAATGAGTGAGATACATGAGACAGAGGGTGAGAGAGAACATAGAGACATTGGAATGAGCGAGATATATGAGACAGAGGGTGAGAGAACATAGAGACATTGGAATGAGCGAGATATATGAGACAGAGGGTAAGAGAGAACATAGAGACATTGGAATGAGTGAGATATATGAGACAGAGGGTGAGAGAGAACATAGAGAAATTGGAATGAGCGAGATATATGAGACAGAGGGTGAGAGAACATAGAGACATTGGAATGAGAGCGATACATGAGACAGAGGGTGAGAGAACATAGAGACATTGGAATGAGCGAGACATATGAGACAGAGCATGAAAGAACATAGAGACATTGGAATGAGCGAGACATATGAAACAGAGGGTGAGAGAGAACATAGAGACATTGGAATGAGAGAGATATATGAGACAGAGGGTGAGAGAGAACATAGAGACATTGGAATGAGAGAGATACATGAGACAGAGGGTGAGAGAGAACATAGAGACATTGGAATGAGAGAGATATATGAGACAGAGGGTGAGAGAACATAGAGACATTGGTATGAGCGAGATATATGAGACAGAGAGTGAGAGAACATAGAGACATTGGAATGAGAGAGATATATGAGACAGAGGGTGAGAGAACATAGAGACATTGGAATGAGCGAGATATATGAAACAGAGGGTGAGAGAGAACATAGAGACATTGGAATGAGTGAGATATATGAGACAGAGGGTGAGAGAGAACATAGAGAAATTGGAATGAGCGAGATATATGAGACAGAGGGTGAGAGAACATAGAGACATTGGAATGAGAGCGATATATGAGACAGAGGGTGAGAGAACATAGAGACATTGGAATGAGTGAGATATATGAGACAGAGGGTGAGAGAGAACATAGAGAAATTGGTATGAGCGAGATATATGAAACAGAGGGTGAGGGAGAACATAGAGACATTGGAATGAGAGAGATATATGAGACAGAGGGTGAGAGAACATAGAGACATTGGAATGAGTGAGATATATGAGACAGAGGGTGAGAGAACATAGAGACATTGGTATGAGCGAGATATATGAGACAGAGGGTGAGAGAGAACATAGAGACATTGGAATGAGTGAGATATATGAGACAGAGGGTGAGAGAGAACATAGAGACATTGGAATGAGAGAGATATATGAGACAGAGGGTGAGAGAGAACATAGAGACATTGGAATGAGTGAGATACATGAGACAGAGGGTGAGAGAGAACATAGAGACATTGGAATGAGCGAGATATATGAGACAGAGGGTGAGAGAGAACATAGAGACATTGGAATGAGCGAGATATATGAGACAGAGGGTGAGAGAACATAGAGACATTGGAATGAGTGAGACATATGAGACAGAGCATGAAAGAACATAGAGACATTGGAATGAGCGAGACATATGAAACAGAGGGTTAGAGAGAACATAGAGACATTGGAATGAGTGAGATATATGAGACAGACGGTGAGAGAACATAGAGACATTGGAATGAGAGAGATACATGAGACAGAGGGTGAGAGAACATAGAGATATTGGAATGAGTGAGATATATGAGACAGAGGGTGAGAGAACATAGAGACATTGGTATGAGCGAGATATATGAGACAGAGGGTGAGAGAGAACATAGAGACATTGGAATGAGTGAGATATATGAGACAGAGGGTGAGAGAGAACATAGAGACATTGGAATGAGCGAGACATATGAGACAGAGCATGAAAGAACATAGAGACATTGGAATGAGCGAGACATATGAAACAGAGGGTGAGAGAGAACATAGAGACATTGGAATGAGTGAGATATATGAGACAGACGGTGAGAGAACATAGAGACATTGGAATGAGAGAGATACATGAGACAGAGGGTGAGAGAACATAGAGATATTGAAATGAGAGAGATATATGAGACAGAGTGTGAGAGAACATAGAGACATTGGAATGAGAGAGATATATGAGACAGAGGGTGAGAGAGAACATAGAGACATTGGAATGAGAGAGATATATGAGACAGAGGGTGAGAGAACATAGAGACATTGGAATGAGAGAGATACATGAGACAGAGGGTGAGAGAACATAGAGACATTGGAATGAGAGAGATATATGAGACAGAGGGTGAGAGAGAACATAGAGACATTGGAATGAGAGAGATATATGAGACAGAGGGTGAGAGAGAACATAGAGACATTGGAATGAGTGAGATACATGAGACAGAGGGTGAGAGAGAACATAGAGACATTGGAATGAGCGAGATATATGAGACAGAGGGTGAGAGAGAACATAGAGACATTGGAATGAGAGAGATATATGAGACAGAGGGTGAGAGAACATAGAGACATTGGTATGAGCGAGATATATGAGACAGAGGGTGAGAGAGAACATAGAGACATTGGAATGAGTGAGATATATGAGACAGAGGGTGAGAGAGAACATAGAGACATTGGAATGAGAGAGATATATGAGACAGAGGGTGAGAGAGAACATAGAGACATTGGAATGAGTGAGATACACGAGACAGAGGGTGAGAGAGAACATAGAGACATTGGAATGAGCGAGATATATGAGACAGAGGGTGAGAGAGAACATAGAGACATTGGAATGAGCGAGATATATGAGACAGAGGGTGAGAGAACATAGAGACATTGGAATGAGCGAGATATATGAGACAGGGGGTGAGAAAGAACATAGAGACATTGGAATGAGTGAGATATATGAGACAGAGGGTGAGAGAACATAGAGACATTGGAATGAGTGAGATACATGAGACAGAGGGTGAGAGAGAACATAGAGACATTGGAATGAGCGAGATATATGAGACAGAGGGTGAGAGAACATAGAGACATTGGAATGAGCGAGATATATGAGACAGAGGGTGAGAGAGAACATAGAGACATTGGAATGAGTGAGATATATGAGACAGAGGGTGAGAGAGAACATAGAGACATTGGAATGAGCGAGACATATGAGACAGAGCATGAAAGAACATAGAGACATTGGAATGAGCGAGACATATGAAACAGGGTGAGAGAGAACATAGAGACATTGGAATGAGAGAGATATATGAGACAGAGGGTGAGAGAGAACATAGAGACATTGGAATGAGAGAGATACATGAGACAGAGGGTGAGAGAGAACATAGAGACATTGGAATGAGAGAGATATATGAGACAGAGGGTGAGAGAACATAGAGACATTGGTATGAGCGAGATATATGAGACAGAGAGTGAGAGAACATAGAGACATTGGAATGAGAGAGATATATGAGACAGAGGGTGAGAGAACATAGAGACATTGGAATGAGCGAGATATATGAAACAAAGGGTGAGAGAGAACATAGAGACATTGGAATGAGTGAGATATATGAGACAGAGGGTGAGAGAGAACATAGAGAAATTGGAATGAGCGAGATATATGAGACAGAGGGTGAGAGAACATAGAGACATTGGAATGAGTGAGATATATGAGACAGAGGGTGAGAGAGAACATAGAGAAATTGGTATGAGCGAGATATATGAAACAGAGGGTGAGGGAGAACATAGAGACATTGGAATGAGAGAGATATATGAGACAGAGGGTGAGAGAACATAGAGACATTGGAATGAGTGAGATATATGAGACAGAGGGTGAGAGAACATAGAGACATTGGTATGAGCGAGATATATGAGACAGAGGGTGAGAGAGAACATAGAGACATTGGAATGAGTGAGATATATGAGACAGAGGGTGAGAGAGAACATAGAGACATTGGAATGAGAGAGATATATGAGACAGAGGGTGAGAGAGAACATAGAGACATTGGAATGAGTGAGATACATGAGACAGAGGGTGAGAGAGAACATAGAGACATTGGAATGAGCGAGATATATGACACAGAGGGTGAGAGAGAACATAGAGACATTGGAATGAGCGAGATATATGAGACAGAGGGTGAGAGAACATAGAGACATTGGAATGAGTGAGATATATGAGACAGAGGGTGATAGAACATAGAGACATTGGAATGAGCGAGAGATATGAGACAGAGGGTGAGAGAGAACATAGAGACATTGGAATGAGAGCGATATATGAGGCAGAGGGTGAGAGAACATAGAGACATTGGAATGAGTGAGATATATGAGACAGAGGGTGCGAGAACATAGAGACATTGGAATGAGAGCGATATATGAGACAGAGGGTGAGAGAGAACATTGAGACATTGGAATGAGCGAGATATATGAGACAGATGCTGAGAGAGAACATAGAGACATTGGAATGAGTGAGATATATGAGACAGAGGGTGAGAGAACATAGAGACATTGGAATGAGCGAGAGATATGAGACAGAGGGTGAGAGAGAACATAGAGACATTGGAATGAGTGAGATATATGAGACAGACGGTGAGAGAACATAGAGACATTGGAATGAGAGAGATACATGAGACAGAGGGTGAGAGAACATAGAGATATTGGAATGAGAGAGATATATGAGACAGAGTGTGAGAGAACATAGAGACATTGGAATGAGAGAGATATATGAGACAGAGGGTGAGAGAGAACATAGAGACATTGGAATGAGAGAGATATATGAGACAGAGGGTGAGAGAACATAGAGACATTGGAATGAGAGAGATACATGAGACAGAGGGTGAGAGAACATAGAGACATTGGAATGAGAGAGATATATGAGACAGAGGGTGAGAGAGAACATAGAGACATTGGAATGAGAGAGATATATGAGACAGAGGGTGAGAGAGAACATAGAGACATTGGAATGAGTGAGATACATGAGACAGAGGGTGAGAGAGAACATAGAGACATTGGAATGAGCGAGATATATGAGACAGAGGGTGAGAGAGAACATAGAGACATTGGAATGAGAGAGAGATATGAGACAGAGGGTGAGAGAACATAGAGACATTGGTATGAGCGAGATATATGAGACAGAGGGTGAGAGAGAACATAGAGACATTGGAATGAGTGAGATATATGAGACAGAGGGTGAGAGAGAACATAGAGACATTGGAATGAGAGAGATATATGAGACAGAGGGTGAGAGAGAACATAGAGACATTGGAATGAGTGAGATACATGAGACAGAGGGTGAGAGAGAACATAGAGACATTGGAATGAGCGAGATATATGAGACAGAGGGTGAGAGAGAACATAGAGACATTGGAATGAGCGAGATATATGAGACAGAGGGTGAGAGAACATAGAGACATTGGAATGAGCGAGATATATGAGACAGAGGGTGAGAGAGAACATAGAGACATTGGAATGAGTGAGATATATGAGACAGAGGGTGAGAGAACATAGAGACATTGGAATGAGTGAGATACATGAGACAGAGGGTGAGAGAGAACATAGAGACATTGGAATGAGCGAGATATATGAGACAGAGGGTGAGAGAACATAGAGACATTGGAATGAGCGAGATATATGAGACAGAGGGTGAGAGAGAACATAGAGACATTGGAATGAGTGAGATATATGAGACAGAGGGTGAGAGAGAACATAGAGACATTGGAATGAGCGAGACATATGAGACAGAGCATGAAAGAACATAGAGACATTGGAATGAGCGAGACATATGAAACAGAGGGTGAGAGAGAACATAGAGACATTGGAATGAGAGAGATATATGAGACAGAGGGTGAGAGAGAACATAGAGACATTGGAATGAGAGAGATACATGAGACAGAGGGTGAGAGAGAACATAGAGACATTGGAATGAGAGAGATATATGAGACAGAGGGTGAGAGAACATAGAGACATTGGTATGAGCGAGATATATGAGACAGAGAGTGAGAGAACATAGAGACATTGGAATGAGAGAGATATATGAGACAGAGGGTGAGAGAACATAGAGACATTGGAATGAGCGAGATATATGAAACAGAGGGTGAGAGAGAACATAGAGACATTGGAATGAGTGAGATATATGAGACAGAGGGTGAGAGAGAACATAGAGAAATTGGAATGAGAGAGATATATGAGACAGAGGGTGAGAGAACATAGAGACATTGGAATGAGAGCGATATATGAGACAGAGGGTGAGAGAACATAGAGACATTGGAATGAGTGAGATATATGAGACAGAGGGTGAGAGAGAACATAGAGAAATTGGTATGAGCGAGATATATGAAACAGAGGGTGAGGGAGAACATAGAGACATTGGAATGAGAGAGATATATGAGACAGAGGGTGAGAGAACATAGAGACATTGGAATGAGTGAGATATATGAGACAGAGGGTGAGAGAACATAGAGACATTGGAATGAGAGAGATATATGAGACAGAGGGTGAGAGAACATAGAGACATTGGAATGAGTGAGATAAATGAGACAGAGGGTGAGAGAGAACATAGAGAAATTGGTATGAGCGAGATATATGAAACAGAGGGTGAGGGAGAACATAGAGACATTGGAATGAGAGAGATATATGAGACAGAGGGTGAGAGAACATAGAGACATTGGAATGAGTGAGATATATGAGACAGAGGGTGAGAGAACATAGAGACATTGGAATGAGAGAGATATATGAGACAGAGGGTGAGAGAACATAGAGACATTGGAATGAGAGAGATATATGAGACAGAGGGTGAGAGAACATAGAGACATTGGAATGAGTGAGATATATGAGACAGAGGGTGAGAGAGAACATAGAGACATTGGTATGAGAGCGATATATGAGACAGAGGGTGAGAGAGAACATAGAGACATTGGAATGAGCGAGACATATGAGACAGAGGGTGAGAGAGAACATAGAGACATTGGAATGAGCGAGATATATGAGACAGAGGGTGAGAGAGAACATAGAAACATTGGAATGAGTGAGATATATGAGACAGAGGGTGAGAGAGAACATAGAGACATTGGAATGAGCGAGACATATGAAACAGAGGGTGAGAGAACATAGAGACATTGGAATGAGTGAGATATATGAGACAGAGGGTGAGAGAACATAGAGACATTGGAATGAGCGAGATATATGAGACAGAGGGTGAGAGAGAACATAGAGACATTGGAATGAGCGAGATACATGAGACAGAGGGTGAGAGAGAACATAGAGACATTGGAATGAGCGAGATATATGAGACAGAGGGTGAGAGAGAACAAAGAGACATTGGAATGAGCGAGATATATGAGACAGAGGGTGAGAGAACATAGAGACATTGGAATGAGCGAGACATATGAGACAGAGGATGAAAGAACATAGAGACATTGGAATGAGCGAGACATATGAAACAGAGGGTGAGAGAACATAGAGACATTGGAATGAGTGAGATATATGAGACAGAGGGTGAGAGAACATAGAGACATTGGATTGAGCGAGATATATGAGACAGAGGGTGAGAGAGAACATAGAGACATTGGAATGAGAGAGATATATGAGACAGAGGGTGAGAGAGAACATAGAGACATTGGAATGAGCGAGATATATGAGACAGAGGGTGAGAGAGAACATAGAGACATTGGAATGAGAGAGATATATGAGACAGAGGGTGAGAGAACATAGAGACATTGGAATGAGAGAGATATATGAGACAGAGAGTGAGAGAACATAGAGACATTGGAATGAGAGAGATATATGAGACAGAGGGTGAGAGAGAACATAGAGACATTGGAATGAGAGAGATATATGAGACAGAGGGTGAGAGAGAACATAGAGACATTGGAATGAGCGAGATATATGAGACAGAGGGTGAGAGAGAACATAGAGAAATTGGAATGAGAGCGATACATGAGACAGAGGGTGAGAGAACATAGAGACATTGGAGTGAGAGAGATACATGAGACAGAGGGTGAGAGAGAACATAGAGACATTGGAATAAGAGAGATATGAGACAGAGAGTGAGAGAGAACATAGAGACATTGGAATGAGAGAGATATATGAGACAGAGGGTGAGAGAACATAGAGACATTGGAATGAGAGAGATATATGAGACAGAGGGTGAGAGAGAACATAGAGACATTGGAATGAGAGAGATATATGAGACAGAGGGTGAGAGAACATAGAGACATTAGAATGAGTGAGATATATGAGACAGAGGGTGAGAGAGAACATAGAGAAATTGGAATGAGCGAGATATATGAGACAGAGGGTGAGAGAACATAGAGACATTGGAATGAGCGAGATATATGAGACAGAGGGTGAGAGAGAACATAGAGACATTGGAATGAGTGAGATATATGAGACAGAGGGTGAGAGAGAACCTAGAGACATTGGAATGAGTGAGATATATGAGACAGAGGGTGAGAGAGAACATAGAGAAATTGGAATGAGCGAGATATATGAGACAGAGGGTGAGAGAACATAGAGACATTGGAATGAGAGCGATAGATGAGACAGAGGGTGAGAGAACATAGAGACATTGGAATGAGAGCGATATATGAGACAGAGGGTGAGAGAACATAGAGACATTGGAATGAGAGAGATATATGAGACAGAGGGTGAGAGAGAACATAGAGACATTGGAATGAGAGAGATATATGAGGCAGAGGGTGAGAGAGAACATAGAGACATTGGAATGAGTGAGATATATGAGACAGAGGGTGAGAGAACACAGAGACATTGGAATGAGTGAGATATATGAGACAGAGGGTGAGAGAGAACATAGAGACATTGGAATGAGCGAGATATATGAGACAGAGGGTGAGAGAGAACATAGAGACATTGGAATGAGTGAGATATATGAGACAGAGGGTGAGAGAACATAGAGACATTGGAATGAGAGAGATATATGAGACAGAGGGTGAGAGAACATAGAGACAATGGAATAAGTGAGATATATGAGACAGAGGGTGAGAGAGAACATAGAGACATTGGAATGAGAGAGATATATGAGACAGATGGTGAGAGAGAACATAGAGACATTGGAATGAGAGAGATATATGAGACAGAGGGTGAGAGAACATAGAGATATTGGAATGAGAGAGATATATGAGACAGAGGGTGAGAGAGAACATAGAGACATTGGAATGAGCGAGATATATAAGACAGAGGGTGAGAGAACATAGAGACATTGGAATGAGAGAGATATATGAGACAGAGGGTTAGAGAACATAGAGACAATGGAATAAGTGAGATATATGAGACAGAGGGTGAGAGAGAACATAGAGACATTGGAATGAGAGAGATATATGAGACAGAGGGTGAGAGAACATAGAGACAATGGAATAAGTGAGATATATGAGACAGAGGGTGAGAGAGAACATAGGGGCAGATGTATTAACCTGGAGAATGCATAAGGAAGTGATAAACCAGTGATATGTGCAAGGTGAAAAAGGAACCAGCCAATCAGCTCCAATATGTAAATTAACAGTAAGGATCTGATTGGCTGCTGCCTTTATCACCTTGAACATATCACTGGTTTATCACTTCCTTATGCCGTCTCCAGGTTAATACATCTGCCCCATAGAGACATTGGAATGAGAGAGAGATATGAGACAGAGGGTGAGAGAGAACATAGAGACATTGGAATGAGAGAGATATATGAGACAGAGGGTGAGAGAACATAGAGATATTGGAATGAGAGAGATAAATGAGACAGAGGGTGAGAGAGAACATAGAGACATTGGAATGAGCGAGAAATATGAGACAGAGGGTGAGAGAACATAAAGACATTGGAATGAGCGAGATATATGAGACAGAGGGTGAGAGAGAACATAGAGACTTTGGAATGAGTGAGATATATGAGACAGAGGGTGAGAGAGAACATAGAGACATTGGAATGAGCGAGATATATGAGACAGAGGGTGAGATAACATAGAGGAATTGGAATGAGCGAGATAAATGAGACAGAGGGTGAGAGAGAACATAGAGACATTGGAATGAGCGAGATACATGAGACAGAGGGTGAGAGAGAACATAGAGACATTGGAATGAGCGAGATACATGAGACAGAGGGTGAGAGAACATAGAGACATTGGAATGAGCGAGATATATGAGACAGAGGGTGAGAGAGAACATAGAGACATTGGAATGAGTGAGATATATGAGGCAGAGGGTGAGAGAGAACATAGAGACATTGGAATGAGCGAGATACATGAGACAGAGGGTGAGAGAACATAGAGACATTGGTATGAGCGAGATATATGAAACAGAGGGTGAGAGAACATAGGGACATTGTGAGCGAGATATATGAGACAGAGGGTGAGAGAACATAGAGACATTGGAATGAGCGAGATACATGAGACAGAGGGTGAGAGAACATTGAGACATTAGAATGAGCGAGACATATGAGACAGAGGGTGAGAGAACATAGAGACATTGGAATGAGAGAGATATATGAGACAGAGGGTGAGAGAGAACATAGAGACATTGGAATGAGAGAGATATATGAGACAGAGGGTGAGAGAGAACATGGAGACATTGGAATGAGTGAGATATATGAGACAGAGGGTGAGAGAGAACATAGAGACATTGGAATGAGCGAGATATATGAGACAGAGGGTGAGAGAACATAGAGACATTGGAATGAGTGAGATATATGAGACAGAGGGTGAGGGAGGACATAGAGAGATTGGAATGAGAGAGATATATGAAACAGAGGGTGAGAGAACATAGAGACATTGGAATGAGTGAGATATATGAGACAGAGGGTTAGAGGACATAGAGAGATTGGAATGAGAGAGATATATGAGACAGAGGGTGAGAGAACATAGAGACATTGGTATGAGCGAGATATATGAGACAGAGAGTGAGAGAACATAGAGACATTGGAATGAGAGAGATATATGAGACAGAGGGTGAGAGAACATAGAGACATTGGAATGAGCGAGATATATGAAACAGAGGGTGAGAGAGAACATAGAGACATTGGAATGAGTGAGATATATGAGACAGAGGGTGAGAGAGAACATAGAGAAATTGGAATGAGCGAGATATATGAGACAGAGGGTGAGAGAACATAGAGACATTGGAATGAGTGAGATATATGAGACAGAGGGTGAGAGAGAACATAGAGAAATTGGTATGTGCGAGATATATGAAACAGAGGGTGAGGGAGAACATAGAGACATTGGAATGAGAGAGATATATGAGACAGAGGGTGAGAGAACATAGAGACATTGGAATGAGTGAGATATATGAGACAGAGGGTGAGAGAACATAGAGACATTGGTATGAGCGAGATATATGAGACAGAGGGTGAGAGAGAACATAGAGACATTGGAATGAGTGAGATATATGAGACAGAGGGTGAGAGAGAACATAGAGACATTGGAATGAGAGAGATATATGAGACAGAGGGTGAGAGAGAACATAGAGACATTGGAATGAGTGAGATACATGAGACAGAGGGTGAGAGAGAACATAGAGACATTGGAATGAGCGAGATATATGACACAGAGGGTGAGAGAGAACATAGAGACATTGGAATGAGCGAGATATATGAGACAGAGGGTGAGAGAACATAGAGACATTGGAATGAGTGAGATATATGAGACAGAGGGTGATAGAACATAGAGACATTGGAATGAGCGAGAGATATGAGACAGAGGGTGAGAGAGAACATAGAGACATTGGAATGAGAGCGATATATGAGGCAGAGGGTGAGAGAACATAGAGACATTGGAATGAGTGAGATATATGAGACAGAGGGTGCGAGAACATAGAGACATTGGAATGAGAGCGATATATGAGACAGAGGGTGAGAGAGAACATTGAGACATTGGAATGAGCGAGATATATGAGACAGATGCTGAGAGAGAACATAGAGACATTGGAATGAGTGAGATATATGAGACAGAGGGTGAGAGAACATAGAGACATTGGAATGAGCGAGAGATATGAGACAGAGGGTGAGAGAGAACATAGAGACATTGGAATGAGTGAGATATATGAGACAGACGGTGAGAGAACATAGAGACATTGGAATGAGAGAGATACATGAGACAGAGGGTGAGAGAACATAGAGATATTGGAATGAGAGAGATATATGAGACAGAGTGTGAGAGAACATAGAGACATTGGAATGAGAGAGATATATGAGACAGAGGGTGAGAGAGAACATAGAGACATTGGAATGAGAGAGATATATGAGACAGAGGGTGAGAGAACATAGAGACATTGGAATGAGAGAGATACATGAGACAGAGGGTGAGAGAACATAGAGACATTGGAATGAGAGAGATATATGAGACAGAGGGTGAGAGAGAACATAGAGACATTGGAATGAGAGAGATATATGAGACAGAGGGTGAGAGAGAACATAGAGACATTGGAATGAGTGAGATACATGAGACAGAGGGTGAGAGAGAACATAGAGACATTGGAATGAGCGAGATATATGAGACAGAGGGTGAGAGAGAACATAGAGACATTGGAATGAGAGAGAGATATGAGACAGAGGGTGAGAGAACATAGAGACATTGGTATGAGCGAGATATATGAGACAGAGGGTGAGAGAGAACATAGAGACATTGGAATGAGTGAGATATATGAGACAGAGGGTGAGAGAGAACATAGAGACATTGGAATGAGAGAGATATATGAGACAGAGGGTGAGAGAGAACATAGAGACATTGGAATGAGTGAGATACATGAGACAGAGGGTGAGAGAGAACATAGAGACATTGGAATGAGCGAGATATATGAGACAGAGGGTGAGAGAGAACATAGAGACATTGGAATGAGCGAGATATATGAGACAGAGGGTGAGAGAACATAGAGACATTGGAATGAGCGAGATATATGAGACAGAGGGTGAGAGAGAACATAGAGACATTGGAATGAGTGAGATATATGAGACAGAGGGTGAGAGAACATAGAGACATTGGAATGAGTGAGATACATGAGACAGAGGGTGAGAGAGAACATAGAGACATTGGAATGAGCGAGATATATGAGACAAAGGGTGAGAGAACATAGAGACATTGGAATGAGCGAGATATATGAGACAGAGGGTGAGAGAGAACATAGAGACATTGGAATGAGTGAGATATATGAGACAGAGGGTGAGAGAGAACATAGAGACATTGGAATGAGCGAGACATATGAGACAGAGCATGAAAGAACATAGAGACATTAGAATGAGCGAGACATATGAAACAGAGGGTGAGAGAGAACATAGAGACATTGGAATGAGAGAGATATATGAGACAGAGGGTGAGAGAGAACATAGAGACATTGGAATGAGAGAGATACATGAGACAGAGGGTGAGAGAGAACATAGAGACATTGGAATGAGAGAGATATATGAGACAGAGGGTGAGAGAACATAGAGACATTGGTATGAGCGAGATATATGAGACAGAGAGTGAGAGAACATAGAGACATTGGAATGAGAGAGATATATGAGACAGAGGGTGAGAGAACATAGAGACATTGGAATGAGCGAGATATATGAAACAGAGGGTGAGAGAGAACATAGAGACATTGGAATGAGTGAGATATATGAGACAGAGGGTGAGAGAGAACATAGAGAAATTGGAATGAGCGAGATATATGAGACAGAGGGTGAGAGAACATAGAGACATTGGAATGAGAGCGATATATGAGACAGAGGGTGAGAGAACATAGAGACATTGGAATGAGTGAGATATATGAGACAGAGGGTGAGAGAGAACATAGAGAAATTGGTATGAGCGAGATATATGAAACAGAGGGTGAGGGAGAACATAGAGACATTGGAATGAGAGAGATATATGAGACAGAGGGTGAGAGAACATAGAGACATTGGAATGAGTGAGATATATGAGACAGAGGGTGAGAGAACATAGAGACATTGGAATGAGAGAGATATATGAGACAGAGGGTGAGAGAACATAGAGACATTGGAATGAGTGAGATATATGAGACAGAGGGTGAGAGAGAACATAGAGAAATTGGTATGAGCGAGATATATGAAACAGAGGGTGAGGGAGAACATAGAGACATTGGAATGAGAGAGATATATGAGACAGAGGGTGAGAGAACATAGAGACATTGGAATGAGTGAGATATATGAGACAGAGGGTGAGAGAACATAGAGACATTGGAATGAGAGAGATATATGAGACAGAGGGTGAGAGAACATAGAGACATTGGAATGAGAGAGATATATGAGACAGAGGGTGAGAGAACATAGAGACATTGGAATGAGTGAGATATATGAGACAGAGGGTGAGAGAGAACATAGAGACATTGGTATGAGAGCGATATATGAGACAGAGGGTGAGAGAGAACATAGAGACATTGGAATGAGCGAGACATATGAGACAGAGGGTGAGAGAGAACATAGAGACATTGGAATGAGCGAGATATATGAGACAGAGGGTGAGAGAGAACATAGAAACATTGGAATGAGTGAGATATATGAGACAGAGGGTGAGAGAGAACATAGAGACATTGGAATGAGCGAGACATATGAAACAGAGGGTGAGAGAACATTGAGACATTGGAATGAGTGAGATATATGAGACAGAGGGTGAGAGAACATAGAGACATTGGAATGAGCGAGATATATGAGACAGAGGGTGAGAGAGAACATAGAGACATTGGAATGAGCGAGATACATGAGACAGAGGGTGAGAGAGAACATAGAGACATTGGAATGAGCGAGATATATGAGACAGAGGGTGAGAGAGAACAAAGAGACATTGGAATGAGCGAGATATATGAGACAGAGGGTGAGAGAACATAGAGACATTGGAATGAGCGAGACATATGAGACAGAGGATGAAAGAACATAGAGACATTGGAATGAGCGAGACATATGAAACAGAGGGTGAGAGAACATAGAGACATTGGAATGAGTGAGATATATGAGACAGAGGGTGAGAGAACATAGAGACATTGGATTGAGCGAGATATATGAGACAGAGGGTGAGAGAGAACATAGAGACATTGGAATGAGAGAGATATATGAGACAGAGGGTGAGAGAGAACATAGAGACATTGGAATGAGCGAGATATATGAGACAGAGGGTGAGAGAGAACATAGAGACATTGGAATGAGAGAGATATATGAGACAGAGGGTGAGAGAACATAGAGACATTGGAATGAGAGAGATATATGAGACAGAGAGTGAGAGAACATAGAGACATTGGAATGAGAGAGATATATGAGACAGAGGGTGAGAGAGAACATAGAGACATTGGAATGAGAGAGATATATGAGACAGAGGGTGAGAGAGAACATAGAGACATTGGAATGAGCGAGATATATGAGACAGAGGGTGAGAGAGAACATAGAGAAATTGGAATGAGAGCGATACATGAGACAGAGGGTGAGAGAACATAGAGACATTGGAGTGAGAGAGATACATGAGACAGAGGGTGAGAGAGAACATAGAGACATTGGAATAAGAGAGATATGAGACAGAGAGTGAGAGAGAACATAGAGACATTGGAATGAGAGAGATATATGAGACAGAGGGTGAGAGAACATAGAGACATTGGAATGAGAGAGATATATGAGACAGAGGGTGAGAGAGAACATAGAGACATTGGAATGAGAGAGATATATGAGACAGAGGGTGAGAGAACATAGAGACATTAGAATGAGTGAGATATATGAGACAGAGGGTGAGAGAGAACATAGAGAAATTGGAATGAGCGAGATATATGAGACAGAGGGTGAGAGAACATAGAGACATTGGAATGAGCGAGATATATGAGACAGAGGGTGAGAGAGAACATAGAGACATTGGAATGAGTGAGATATATGAGACAGAGGGTGAGAGAGAACATAGAGACATTGGAATGAGTGAGATATATGAGACAGAGGGTGAGAGAGAACATAGAGAAATTGGAATGAGCGAGATATATGAGACAGAGGGTGAGAGAACATAGAGACATTGGAATGAGAGCGATAGATGAGACAGAGGGTGAGAGAACATAGAGACATTGGAATGAGAGCGATATATGAGACAGAGGGTGAGAGAACATAGAGACATTGGAATGAGAGAGATATATGAGACAGAGGGTGAGAGAGAACATAGAGACATTGGAATGAGAGAGATATATGAGGCAGAGGGTGAGAGAGAACATAGAGACATTGGAATGAGTGAGATATATGAGACAGAGGGTGAGAGAACACAGAGACATTGGAATGAGTGAGATATATGAGACAGAGGGTGAGAGAGAACATAGAGACATTGGAATGAGCGAGATATATGAGACAGAGGGTGAGAGAGAACATAGAGACATTGGAATGAGTGAGATATATGAGACAGAGGGTGAGAGAACATAGAGACATTGGAATGAGAGAGATATATGAGACAGAGGGTGAGAGAACATAGAGACAATGGAATAAGTGAGATATATGAGACAGAGGGTGAGAGAGAACATAGAGACATTGGAATGAGAGAGATATATGAGACAGATGGTGAGAGAGAACATAGAGACATTGGAATGAGAGAGATATATGAGACAGAGGGTGAGAGAACATAGAGATATTGGAATGAGAGAGATATATGAGACAGAGGGTGAGAGAGAACATAGAGACATTGGAATGAGCGAGATATATAAGACAGAGGGTGAGAGAACATAGAGACATTGGAATGAGAGAGATATATGAGACAGAGGGTTAGAGAACATAGAGACAATGGAATAAGTGAGATATATGAGACAGAGGGTGAGAGAGAACATAGAGACATTGGAATGAGAGAGATATATGAGACAGAGGGTGAGAGAACATAGAGACAATGGAATAAGTGAGATATATGAGACAGAGGGTGAGAGAGAACATAGGGGCAGATGTATTAACCTGGAGAATGCATAAGGAAGTGATAAACCAGTGATATGTGCAAGGTGAAAAAGGCACCAGCCAATCAGCTCCAATATGTAAATTAACAGTAAGGATCTGATTGGCTGCTGCCTTTATCACCTTGAACATATCACTGGTTTATCACTTCCTTATGCCGTCTCCAGGTTAATACATCTGCCCCATAGAGACATTGGAATGAGAGAGAGATATGAGACAGAGGGTGAGAGAGAACATAGAGACATTGGAATGAGAGAGATATATGAGACAGAGGGTGAGAGAACATAGAGATATTGGAATGAGAGAGATAAATGAGACAGAGGGTGAGAGAGAACATAGAGACATTGGAATGAGCGAGAAATATGAGACAGAGGGTGAGAGAACATAAAGACATTGGAATGAGCGAGATATATGAGACAGAGGGTGAGAGAGAACATAGAGACTTTGGAATGAGTGAGATATATGAGACAGAGGGTGAGAGAGAACATAGAGACATTGGAATGAGCGAGATATATGAGACAGAGGGTGAGATAACATAGAGGAATTGGAATGAGCGAGATAAATGAGACAGAGGGTGAGAGAGAACATAGAGACATTGGAATGAGCGAGATACATGAGACAGAGGGTGAGAGAGAACATAGAGACATTGGAATGAGCGAGATACATGAGACAGAGGGTGAGAGAACATAGAGACATTGGAATGAGCGAGATATATGAGACAGAGGGTGAGAGAGAACATAGAGACATTGGAATGAGTGAGATATATGAGGCAGAGGGTGAGAGAGAACATAGAGACATTGGAATGAGCGAGATACATGAGACAGAGGGTGAGAGAACATAGAGACATTGGTATGAGCGAGATATATGAAACAGAGGGTGAGAGAACATAGGGACATTGTGAGCGAGATATATGAGACAGAGGGTGAGAGAACATAGAGACATTGGAATGAGCGAGATACATGAGACAGAGGGTGAGAGAACATTGAGACATTAGAATGAGCGAGACATATGAGACAGAGGGTGAGAGAACATAGAGACATTGGAATGAGAGAGATATATGAGACAGAGGGTGAGAGAGAACATAGAGACATTGGAATGAGAGAGATATATGAGACAGAGGGTGAGAGAGAACATGGAGACATTGGAATGAGTGAGATATATGAGACAGAGGGTGAGAGAGAACATAGAGACATTGGAATGAGCGAGATATATGAGACAGAGGGTGAGAGAACATAGAGACATTGGAATGAGTGAGATATATGAGACAGAGGGTGAGGGAGGACATAGAGAGATTGGAATGAGAGAGATATATGAAACAGAGGGTGAGAGAACATAGAGACATTGGAATGAGTGAGATATATGAGACAGAGGGTTAGAGGACATAGAGAGATTGGAATGAGAGAGATATATGAGACAGAGGGTATTAGAGAACATAGAGACATTGGAATGAGCGAGATACATGAGACAGAGGGTGAGAGAGAACATAGAGACTTTGGAATGAGTGAGATATATGAGACAGAGGGTGAGAGAGAACATAGAGACATTGGAATGAGCGAGATATATGAGACAGAGGGTGAGATAACATAGAGGAATTGGAATGAGCGAGATAAATGAGACAGAGGGTGAGAGAGAACATAGAGACATTGGAATGAGCGAGATACATGAGACAGAGGGTGAGAGAGAACATAGAGACATTGGAATGAGCGAGATACATGAGACAGAGGGTGAGAGAACATAGAGACATTGGAATGAGCGAGATATATGAGACAGAGGGTGAGAGAGAACATAGAGACATTGGAATGAGTGAGATATATGAGGCAGAGGGTGAGAGAGAACATAGAGACATTGGAATGAGCGAGATACATGAGACAGAGGGTGAGAGAACATAGAGACATTGGTATGAGCGAGATATATGAAACAGAGGGTGAGAGAACATAGGGACATTGTGAGCGAGATATATGAGACAGAGGGTGAGAGAACATAGAGACATTGGAATGAGCGAGATACATGAGACAGAGGGTGAGAGAACATTGAGACATTAGAATGAGCAAGACATATGAGACAGAGGGTGAGAGAACATAGAGACATTGGAATGAGAGAGATATATGAGACAGAGGGTGAGAGAGAACATAGAGACATTGGAATGAGAGAGATATATGAGACAGAGGGTGAGAGAGAACATGGAGACATTGGAATGAGTGAGATATATGAGACAGAGGGTGAGAGAGAACATAGAGACATTGGAATGAGCGAGATATATGAGACAGAGGGTGAGAGAACATAGAGACATTGGAATGAGTGAGATATATGAGACAGAGGGTGAGGGAGGACATAGAGAGATTGGAATGAGAGAGATATATGAAACAGAGGGTGAGAGAACATAGAGACATTGGAATGAGTGAGATATATGAGACAGAGGGTTAGAGGACATAGAGAGATTGGAATGAGAGAGATATATGAGACAGAGGGTATTAGAGAACATAGAGACATTGGAATGAGCGAGATACATGAGACAGAGGGTGAGAGAACATAGAGACATTGGTATGAGCGAGATATATGAGACAGAGGGTGAGAGAACATAGAGACATTGTGAGCGAGATATATGAGACAGAGGGTGAGAGAACATAGAGACATTGGAATGAGCGAGATACATGAGACAGAGGGTGAGAGAACATTGAGACATTAGAATGAGCGAGATATATGAGACAGAGGGTGAGAGAGAACATAGAGACATTGGAATGAGCGAGATATATGAGACAGAGGGTGAGAGAGAACATAGAGACATTGGAATGAGCGAGATACATGAGACAGAGGGTGAGAGAACATTGAGACATTAAAATGATCGAGATATATGAGACAGAGGGTGAGAGAGAACATACAGACATTGGAATGAGTGAGATATATGAGACAGAGGGTGAGAGAGAACATAGAGACATTGGAATGAGCGAGATATATGAGACAGAGGGTGAGGGAGGACATAGAGAGATTGGAATGAGAGAGAGATATGAAACAGAGGGTGAGAGAGAACATAGAGACATTGGAATGAGAGAGATACATGAGACAGAGGGTGAGAGAACATAGAGACATTGGAGTGAGTGAGATATATGAGACAGAGGGTGAGAGAGAACATAGAGACATTGGAATGAGCGAGACATATGAGACAGAGCATGAAAGAACATAGAGACATTGGAATGAGCGAGACATATGAAACAGAGGGTGAGAGAGAACATAGAGACATTGGAATGAGAGAGATATATGAGACAGAGGGTGAGAGAGAACATAGAGACATTGGAATGAGAGAGATACATGAGACAGAGGGTGAGAGAGAACATAGAGACATTGGAATGAGAGAGATATATGAGACAGAGGGTGAGAGAACATAGAGACATTGGTATGAGCGAGATATATGAGACAGAGAGTGAGAGAACATAGAGACATTGGAATGAGAGAGATATATGAGACAGAGGGTGAGAGAACATAGAGACATTGGAATGAGCGAGATATATGAAACAGAGGGTGAGAGAGAACATAGAGACATTGGAATGAGTGAGATATATGAGACAGAGGGTGAGAGAGAACATAGAGAAATTGGAATGAGCGAGATATATGAGACAGAGGGTGAGAGAACATAGAGACATTGGAATGAGAGCGATATATGAGACAGAGGGTGAGAGAACATAGAGACATTGGAATGAGTGAGATATATGAGACAGAGGGTGAGAGAGAACATAGAGAAATTGGTATGAGCGAGATATATGAAACAGAGGGTGAGGGAGAACATAGAGACATTGGAATGAGAGAGATATATGAGACAGAGGGTGAGAGAACATAGAGACATTGGAATGAGTGAGATATATGAGACAGAGGGTGAGAGAACATAGAGACATTGGAATGAGAGAGATATATGAGACAGAGGGTGAGAGAACATAGAGACATTGGAATGAGTGAGATATATGAGACAGAGGGTGAGAGAGAACATAGAGAAATTGGTATGAGCGAGATATATGAAACAGAGGGTGAGGGAGAACATAGAGACATTGGAATGAGAGAGATATATGAGACAGAGGGTGAGAGAACATAGAGACATTGGAATGAGTGAGATATATGAGACAGAGGGTGAGAGAACATAGAGACATTGGAATGAGAGAGATATATGAGACAGAGGGTGAGAGAACATAGAGACATTGGAATGAGAGAGATATATGAGACAGAGGGTGAGAGAACATAGAGACATTGGAATGAGTGAGATATATGAGACAGAGGGTGAGAGAGAACATAGAGACATTGGTATGAGAGCGATATATGAGACAGAGGGTGAGAGAGAACATAGAGACATTGGAATGAGCGAGACATATGAGACAGAGGGTGAGAGAGAACATAGAGACATTGGAATGAGCGAGATATATGAGACAGAGGGTGAGAGAGAACATAGAAACATTGGAATGAGTGAGATATATGAGACAGAGGGTGAGAGAGTACATAGAGACTTTGGAATGAGCGAGACATATGAAACAGAGGGTGAGAGAACATTGAGACATTGGAATGAGTGAGATATATGAGACAGAGGGTGAGAGAACATAGAGACATTGGAATGAGCGAGATATATGAGACAGAGGGTGAGAGAGAACATAGAGACATTGGAATGAGCGAGATACATGAGACAGAGGGTGAGAGAGAACATAGAGACATTGGAATGAGCGAGATATATGAGACAGAGGGTGAGAGAGAACAAAGAGACATTGGAATGAGCGAGATATATGAGACAGAGGGTGAGAGAACATAGAGACATTGGAATGAGCGAGACATATGAGACAGAGGATGAAAGAACATAGAGACATTGGAATGAGCGAGACATATGAAACAGAGGGTGAGAGAACATAGAGACATTGGAATGAGTGAGATATATGAGACAGAGGGTGAGAGAACATAGAGACATTGGATTGAGCGAGATATATGAGACAGAGGGTGAGAGAGAACATAGAGACATTGGAATGAGAGAGATATATGAGACAGAGTGTGAGAGAGAACATAGAGACATTGGAATGAGCGAGATATATGAGACAGAGGGTGAGAGAGAACATAGAGACATTGGAATGAGAGAGATATATGAGACAGAGGGTGAGAGAACATAGAGACATTGGAATGAGAGAGATATATGAGACAGAGAGTGAGAGAACATAGAGACATTGGAATGAGAGAGATATATGAGACAGAGGGTGAGAGAGAACATAGAGACATTGGAATGAGAGAGATATATGAGACAGAGGGTGAGAGAGAACATAGAGACATTGGAATGAGCGAGATATATGAGACAGAGGGTGAGAGAGAACATAGAGAAATTGGAATGAGAGCGATACATGAGACAGAGGGTGAGAGAACATAGAGACATTGGAGTGAGAGAGATACATGAGACAGAGGGTGAGAGAGAACATAGAGACATTGGAATAAGAGAGATATGAGACAGAGAGTGAGAGAGAACATAGAGACATTGGAATGAGAGAGATATATGAGACAGAGGGTGAGAGAACATAGAGACATTGGAATGAGAGAGATATATTAGACAGAGGGTGAGAGAGAACATAGAGACATTGGAATGAGAGAGAGATATGAGACAGAGGGTGAGAGAACATAGAGACATTAGAATGAGTGAGATATATGAGACAGAGGGTGAGAGAGAACATAGAGAAATTGGAATGAGCGAGATATATGAGACAGAGGGTGAGAGAACATAGAGACATTGGAATGAGCGAGATAAATGAGACAGAGGGTGAGAGAGAACATAGAGACATTGGAATGAGTGAGATATATGAGACAGAGGGTGAGAGAGAACATAGAGACATTGGAATGAGTGAGATATATGAGACAGAGGGTGAGAGAGAACATAGAGAAATTGGAATGAGCGAGATATATGAGACAGAGGGTGAGAGAACATAGAGACATTGGAATGAGAGCGATAGATGAGACAGAGGGTGAGAGAACATAGAGACATTGGAATGAGAGCGATATATGAGACAGAGGGTGAGAGAACATAGAGACATTGGAATGAGAGAGATATATGAGACAGAGGGTGAGAGAACATAGAGACAATGGAATAAGTGAGATATATGAGACAGAGGGTGAGAGAGAACATAGAGACATTGGAATGAGAGAGATATATGAGACAGATGGTGAGAGAGAACATAGAGACATTGGAATGAGAGAGATATATGAGACAGAGGGTGAGAGAACATAGAGATATTGGAATGAGAGAGATATATGAGACAGAGGGTGAGAGAGAACATAGAGACATTGGAATGAGCGAGATATATAAGACAGAGGGTGAGAGAACATAGAGACATTGGAATGAGAGAGATATATGAGACAGAGGGTTAGAGAACATAGAGACAATGGAATAAGTGAGATATATGAGACAGAGGGTGAGAGAGAACATAGAGACATTGGAATGAGAGAGATATATGAGACAGAGGGTGAGAGAACATAGAGACAATGGAATAAGTGAGATATATGAGACAGAGGGTGAGAGAGAACATAGGGGCAGATGTATTAACCTGGAGAATGCATAAGGAAGTGATAAACCAGTGATATGTGCAAGGTGAAAAAGGCACCAGCCAATCAGCTCCAATATGTAAATTAACAGTAAGGATCTGATTGGCTGCTGCCTTTATCACCTTGAACATATCACTGGTTTATCACTTCCTTATGCCGTCTCCAGGTTAATACATCTGCCCCATAGAGACATTGGAATGAGAGAGAGATATGAGACAGAGGGTGAGAGAGAACATAGAGACATTGCAATGAGAGAGATATATGAGACAGAGGGTGAGAGAACATAGAGATATTGGAATGAGAGAGATAAATGAGACAGAGGGTGAGAGAGAACATAGAGACATTGGAATGAGCGAGAAATATGAGACAGAGGGTGAGAGAACATAAAGACATTGGAATGAGCGAGATATATGAGACAGAGGGTGAGAGAGAACATAGAGACTTTGGAATGAGTGAGATATATGAGACAGAGGGTGAGAGAGAACATAGAGACATTGGAATGAGCGAGATATATGAGACAGAGGGTGAGATAACATAGAGGAATTGGAATGAGCGAGATAAATGAGACAGAGGGTGAGAGAGAACATAGAGACATTGGAATGAGCGAGATACATGAGACAGAGGGTGAGAGAGAACATAGAGACATTGGAATGAGCGAGATACATGAGACAGAGGGTGAGAGAACATAGAGACATTGGAATGAGCGAGATATATGAGACAGAGGGTGAGAGAGAACATAGAGACATTGGAATGAGTGAGATATATGAGGCAGAGGGTGAGAGAGAACATAGAGACATTGGAATGAGCGAGATACATGAGACAGAGGGTGAGAGAACATAGAGACATTGGTATGAGCGAGATATATGAAACAGAGGGTGAGAGAACATAGGGACATTGTGAGCGAGATATATGAGACAGAGGGTGAGAGAACATAGAGACATTGGAATGAGCGAGATACATGAGACAGAGGGTGAGAGAACATTGAGACATTAGAATGAGCGAGACATATGAGACAGAGGGTGAGAGAACATAGAGACATTGGAATGAGAGAGATATATGAGACAGAGGGTGAGAGAGAACATAGAGACATTGGAATGAGAGAGATATATGAGACAGAGGGTGAGAGAGAACATGGAGACATTGGAATGAGTGAGATATATGAGACAGAGGGTGAGAGAGAACATAGAGACATTGGAATGAGCGAGATATATGAGACAGAGGGTGAGAGAACATAGAGACATTGGAATGAGTGAGATATATGAGACAGAGGGTGAGGGAGGACATAGAGAGATTGGAATGAGAGAGATATATGAAACAGAGGGTGAGAGAACATAGAGACATTGGAATGAGTGAGATATATGAGACAGAGGGTTAGAGGACATAGAGATTGGAATGAGAGAGATATATGAGACAGAGGGTATTAGAGAACATAGAGACATTGGAATGAGCGAGATACATGAGACAGAGGGTGAGAGAACATAGAGACATTGGTATGAGCGAGATATATGAGACAGAGGGTGAGATAACATAGAGACATTGTGAGCGAGATATATGAGACAGAGGGTGAGAGAACATAGAGACATTGGAATGAGCGAGATACATGAGACAGAGGGTGAGAGAACATTGAGACATTAGAATGAGCGAGATATATGAGACAGAGGGTGAGAGAGAACATAGAGACATTGGAATGAGCGAGATATATGAGACAGAGGGTGAGAGAGAACATAGAGACATTGGAATGAGCGAGATACATGAGACAGAGGGTGAGAGAACATTGAGACATTAAAATGATCGAGATATATGAGACAGAGGGTGAGAGAGAACATACAGACATTGGAATGAGTGAGATATATGAGACAGAGGGTGAGAGAGAACATAGAGACATTGGAATGAGCGAGATATATGAGACAGAGGGTGAGAGAACATAGAGACATTGGAATGAGTGAGATATATGAGACAGAGGGTGAGGGAGGACATAGAGAGATTGGAATGAGAGAGATATATGAAACAGAGGGTGAGAGAGAACATAGAGACATTGGAATGAGAGAGATACATGAGACAGAGGGTGAGAGAACATAGAGACATTGGAGTGAGTGAGATATATGAGACAGAGGGTGAGAGAGAACATAGAGACATTGGAATGAGCGAGACATATGAGACAGAGCATGAAAGAACATAGAGACATTGGAATGAGCGAGACATATGAAACAGAGGGTGAGAGAGAACATAGAGACATTGGAATGAGAGAGATATATGAGACAGAGGGTGAGAGAGAACATAGAGACATTGGAATGAGAGAGATACATGAGACAGAGGGTGAGAGAGAACATAGAGACATTGGAATGAGAGAGATATATGAGACAGAGGGTGAGAGAACATAGAGACATTGGAATGAGCGAGATATATGAGACAGAGAGTGAGAGAACATAGAGACATTGGAATGAGAGAGATATATGAGACAGAGGGTGAGAGAACATAGAGACATTGGAATGAGCGAGATATATGAAACAGAGGGTGAGAGAGAACATAGAGACATTGGAATGAGTGAGATATATGAGACAGAGGGTGAGAGAGAACATAGAGAAATTGGAATGAGCGAGATATATGAGACAGAGGGTGAGAGAACATAGAGACATTGGAATGAGAGCGATATATGAGACAGAGGGTGAGAGAACATAGAGACATTGGAATGAGTGAGATATATGAGACAGAGGGTGAGAGAGAACATAGAGAAATTGGTATGAGCGAGATATATGAAACAGAGGGTGAGGGAGAACATAGAGACATTGGAATGAGAGAGATATATGAGACAGAGGGTGAGAGAACATAGAGACATTGGAATGAGTGAGATATATGAGACAGAGGGTGAGAGAACATAGAGACATTGGAATGAGAGAGATATATGAGACAGAGGGTGAGAGAACATAGAGACATTGGAATGAGTGAGATATATGAGACAGAGGGTGAGAGAGAACATAGAGAAATTGGTATGAGCGAGATATATGAAACAGAGGGTGAGGGAGAACATAGAGACATTGGAATGAGAGAGATATATGAGACAGAGGGTGAGAGAACATAGAGACATTGGAATGAGTGAGATAAATGAGACAGAGGGTGAGAGAACATAGAGACATTGGAATGAGAGAGATATATGAGACAGAGGGTGAGAGAACATAGAGACATTGGAATGAGAGAGATATATGAGACAGAGGGTGAGAGAACATAGAGACATTGGAATGAGTGAGATATATGAGACAGAGGGTGAGAGAGAACATAGAGACATTGGTATGAGAGCGATATATGAGACAGAGGGTGAGAGAGAACATAGAGACATTGGAATGAGCGAGACATATGAGACAGAGGGTGAGAGAGAACATAGAGACATTGGAATGAGCGAGATATATGAGACAGAGGGTGAGAGAGAACATAGAAACATTGGAATGAGTGAGATATATGAGACAGAGGGTGAGAGAGAACATAGAGACTTTGGAATGAGCGAGACATATGAAACAGAGGGTGAGAGAACATTGAGACATTGGAATGAGTGAGATATATGAGACAGAGGGTGAGAGAACATAGAGACATTGGAATGAGCGAGATATATGAGACAGAGGGTGAGAGAGAACATAGAGACATTGGAATGAGCGAGATACATGAGACAGAGGGTGAGAGAGAACATAGAGACATTGGAATGAGCGAGATATATGAGACAGAGGGTGAGAGAGAACAAAGAGACATTGGAATGAGCGAGATATATGAGACAGAGGGTGAGAGAACATAGAGACATTGGAATGAGCGAGACATATGAGACAGAGGATGAAAGAACATAGAGACATTGGAATGAGCGAGACATATGAAACAGAGGGTGAGAGAACATAGAGACATTGGAATGAGTGAGATATATGAGACAGAGGGTGAGAGAACATAGAGACATTGGATTGAGCGAGATATATGAGACAGAGGGTGAGAGAGAACATAGAGACATTGGAATGAGAGAGATATATGAGACAGAGTGTGAGAGAGAACATAGAGACATTGGAATGAGCGAGATATATGAGACAGAGGGTGAGAGAGAACATAGAGACATTGGAATGAGAGAGATATATGAGACAGAGGGTGAGAGAACATAGAGACATTGGAATGAGAGAGATATATGAGACAGAGAGTGAGAGAACATAGAGACATTGGAATGAGAGAGATATATGAGACAGAGGGTGAGAGAGAACATAGAGACATTGGAATGAGAGAGATATATGAGACAGAGGGTGAGAGAGAACATAGAGACATTGGAATGAGCGAGATATATGAGACAGAGGGTGAGAGAGAACATAGAGAAATTGGAATGAGAGCGATACATGAGACAGAGGGTGAGAGAACATAGAGACATTGGAGTGAGAGAGATACATGAGACAGAGGGTGAGAGAGAACATAGAGACATTGGAATAAGAGAGATATGAGACAGAGAGTGAGAGAGAACATAGAGACATTGGAATGAGAGAGATATATGAGACAGAGGGTGAGAGAACATAGAGACATTGGAATGAGAGAGATATATGAGACAGAGGGTGAGAGAGAACATAGAGACATTGGAATGAGAGAGATATATGAGACAGAGGGTGAGAGAACATAGAGACATTAGAATGAGTGAGATATATGAGACAGAGGGTGAGAGAGAACATAGAGAAATTGGAATGAGCGAGATATATGAGACAGAGGGTGAGAGAACATAGAGACATTGGAATGAGCGAGATAAATGAGACAGAGGGTGAGAGAGAACATAGAGACATTGGAATGAGTGAGATATATGAGACAGAGGGTGAGAGAGAACATAGAGACATTGGAATGAGTGAGATATATGAGACAGAGGGTGAGAGAGAACATAGAGAAATTGGAATGAGCGAGATATATGAGACAGAGGGTGAGAGAACATAGAGACATTGGAATGAGAGCGATAGATGAGACAGAGGGTGAGAGAACATAGAGACATTGGAATGAGAGCGATATATGAGACAGAGGGTGAGAGAACATAGAGACATTGGAATGAGAGAGATATATGAGACAGAGGGTGAGAGAGAACATAGAGACATTGGATTGAGAGAGATATATGAGGCAGAGGGTGAGAGAGAACATAGAGACATTGGAATGAGTGAGATATATGAGACAGAGGGTGAGAGAACACAGAGACATTGGAATGAGTGAGATATATGAGACAGAGGGTGAGAGAGAACATAGAGACATTGGAATGAGCGAGATATATGAGACAGAGGGTGAGAGAGAACATAGAGACATTGGAATGAGTGAGATATATGAGACAGAGGGTGAGAGAACATAGAGACATTGGAATGAGAGAGATATATGAGACAGAGGGTGAGAGAACATAGAGACAATGGAATAAGTGAGATATATGAGACAGAGGGTGAGAGAGAACATAGAGACATTGGAATGAGAGAGATATATGAGACAGATGGTGAGAGAGAACATAGAGACATTGGAATGAGAGAGATATATGAGACAGAGGGTGAGAGAACATAGAGATATTGGAATGAGAGAGATATATGAGACAGAGGGTGAGAGAGAACATAGAGACATTGGAATGAGCGAGATATATAAGACAGAGGGTGAGAGAACATAGAGACATTGGAATGAGAGAAATATATGAGACAGAGGGTTAGAGAACATAGAGACAATGGAATAAGTGAGATATATGAGACAGAGGGTGAGAGAGAACATAGAGACATTGGAATGAGAGAGATATATGAGACAGAGGGTGAGAGAACATAGAGACAATGGAATAAGTGAGATATATGAGACAGAGGGTGAGAGAGAACATAGGGGCAGATGTATTAACCTGGAGAATGCATAAGGAAGTGATAAACCAGTGATATGTGCAAGGTGAAAAAGGCACCAGCCAATCAGCTCCAATATGTAAATTAACAGTAAGGATCTGATTGGCTGCTGCCTTTATCACCTTGAACATATCACTGGTTTATCACTTCCTTATGCCGTCTCCAGGTTAATACATCTGCCCCATAGAGACATTGGAATGAGAGAGAGATATGAGACAGAGGGTGAGAGAGAACATAGAGACATTGGAATGAGAGAGATATATGAGACAGAGGGTGAGAGAACATAGAGATATTGGAATGAGAGAGATAAATGAGACAGAGGGTGAGAGAGAACATAGAGACATTGGAATGAGCGAGAAATATGAGACAGAGGGTGAGAGAACATAAAGACATTGGAATGAGCGAGATATATGAGACAGAGGGTGAGAGAGAACATAGAGACTTTGGAATGAGTGAGATATATGAGACAGAGGGTGAGAGAGAACATAGAGACATTGGAATGAGCGAGATATATGAGACAGAGGGTGAGATAACATAGAGGAATTGGAATGAGCGAGATAAATGAGACAGAGGGTGAGAGAGAACATAGAGACATTGGAATGAGCGAGATACATGAGACAGAGGGTGAGAGAGAACATAGAGACATTGGAATGAGCGAGATACATGAGACAGAGGGTGAGAGAACATAGAGACATTGGAATGAGCGAGATATATGAGACAGAGGGTGAGAGAGAACATAGAGACATTGGAATGAGTGAGATATATGAGGCAGAGGGTGAGAGAGAACATAGAGACATTGGAATGAGCGAGATACATGAGACAGAGGGTGAGAGAACATAGAGACATTGGTATGAGCGAGATATATGAAACAGAGGGTGAGAGAACATAGGGACATTGTGAGCGAGATATATGAGACAGAGGGTGAGAGAACATAGAGACATTGGAATGAGCGAGATACATGAGACAGAGGGTGAGAGAACATTGAGACATTAGAATGAGCGAGACATATGAGACAGAGGGTGAGAGAACATAGAGACATTGGAATGAGAGAGATATATGAGACAGAGGGTGAGAGAGAACATAGAGACATTGGAATGAGAGAGATATATGAGACAGAGGGTGAGAGAGAACATGGAGACATTGGAATGAGTGAGATATATGAGACAGAGGGTGAGAGAGAACATAGAGACATTGGAATGAGCGAGATATATGAGACAGAGGGTGAGAGAACATAGAGACATTGGAATGAGTGAGATATATGAGACAGAGGGTGAGGGAGGACATAGAGAGATTGGAATGAGAGAGATATATGAAACAGAGGGTGAGAGAACATAGAGACATTGGAATGAGTGAGATATATGAGACAGAGGGTTAGAGGACATAGAGAGATTGGAATGAGAGAGATATATGAGACAGAGGGTATTAGAGAACATAGAGACATTGGAATGAGCGAGATACATGAGACAGAGGGTGAGAGAGAACATAGAGACTTTGGAATGAGTGAGATATATGAGACAGAGGGTGAGAGAGAACATAGAGACATTGGAATGAGCGAGATATATGAGACAGAGGGTGAGATAACATAGAGGAATTGGAATGAGCGAGATAAATGAGACAGAGGGTGAGAGAGAACATAGAGACATTGGAATGAGCGAGATACATGAGACAGAGGGTGAGAGAGAACATAGAGACATTGGAATGAGCGAGATACATGAGACAGAGGGTGAGAGAACATAGAGACTTTGGAATGAGCGAGATATATGAGACAGAGGGTGAGAGAGAACATAGAGACATTGGAATGAGTGAGATATATGAGGCAGAGGGTGAGAGAGAACATAGAGACATTGGAATGAGCGAGATACATGAGACAGAGGGTGAGAGAACATAGAGACATTGGTATGAGCGAGATATATGAAACAGAGGGTGAGAGAACATAGGGACATTGTGAGCGAGATATATGAGACAGAGGGTGAGAGAACATAGAGACATTGGAATGAGCGAGATACATGAGACAGAGGGTGAGAGAACATTGAGACATTAGAATGAGCGAGACATATGAGACAGAGGGTGAGAGAACATAGAGACATTGGAATGAGAGAGATATATGAGACAGAGGGTGAGAGAGAACATAGAGACATTGGAATGAGAGAGATATATGAGACAGAGGGTGAGAGAGAACATGGAGACATTGGAATGAGTGAGATATATGAGACAGAGGGTGAGAGAGAACATAGAGACATTGGAATTAGTGAGATATATGAGACAGAGGGTGAGAGAACATAGAGACATTGGAATGAGCGAGATATATGAGACAGAGGGTGAGAGAACATAGAGACATTGGAATGAGTGAGATATATGAGACAGAGGGTGAGGGAGGACATAGAGAGATTGGAATGAGAGAGATATATGAAACAGAGGGTGAGAGAACATAGAGACATTGGAATGAGTGAGATATATGAGACAGAGGGTTAGAGGACATAGAGAGATTGGAATGAGAGAGATATATGAGACAGAGGGTATTAGAGAACATAGAGACATTGGAATGAGCGAGATACATGAGACAGAGGGTGAGAGAACATAGAGACATTGGTATGAGCGAGATATATGAGACAGAGGGTGAGAGAACATAGAGACATTGTGAGCGAGATATATGAGACAGAGGGTGAGAGAACATAGAGACATTGGAATGAGCGAGATACATGAGACAGAGGGTGAGAGAACATTGAGACATTAGAATGAGCGAGATATATGAGACAGAGGGTGAGAGAGAACATAGAGACATTGGAATGAGCGAGATATATGAGACAGAGGGTGAGAGAGAACATAGAGACATTGGAATGAGCGAGATACATGAGACAGAGGGTGAGAGAACATTGAGACATTAAAATGATCGAGATATATGAGACAGAGGGTGAGAGAGAACATACAGACATTGGAATGAGTGAGATATATGAGACAGAGGGTGAGAGAGAACATAGAGACATTGGAATGAGCGAGATATATGAGACAGAGGGTGAGAGAACATAGAGACATTGGAATGAGTGAGATATATGAGACAGAGGGTGAGGGAGGACATAGAGAGATTGGAATGAGAGAGATATATGAAATAGAGGGTGAGAGAGAACATAGAGACATTGGAATGAGAGAGATACATGAGACAGAGGGTGAGAGAACATAGAGACATTGGAATGAGTGAGATATATGAGACAGAGGGTGAGAGAGAACATAGAGATATTGGAATGAGAGCGATACATGAGACAGAGGGTGAGAGAACATAGAGACATTGGAATGAGAGCGATATATAAGACAGAGGGTGAGAGAGAACATAGAGACATTGGAATGAGCGAGATATATGAGACAGAGGGTGAGAGAGAACATAGAGACATTGGAATGAGAGTGAAACATGAGACAGAGGGTGAGAGAACATAGAGACATTGGAATGAGAGCGATATATGAGACAGAGGGTGAGAGAGAACATAGAGACATTGGAATGAGAGCGATATATGAGACAGAGGGTGAGAGAGAACATAGAGACATTGGAATGAGAGCGATACATGAGACAGAGGGTGAGAGAACACAGAGACATTGGAATGAGCGAGATATATGAGACAGAGGGTGAGAGAGAACATAGAGACATTGGAACGAGAGTGAAACATGAGACAGAGGGTGAGAGAACATAGAGACATTGGAATGAGAGCGATATATGAGACAGAGGGTGAGAGAGAACATAGAGACATTGGAATGAGAGCGAAATATGAGACAGATGGTGAGAGAGAACATAGAGACATTGGAATGAGAGCGATACATGAGACAGAGGGTGAGAGAACATAGAGACATTGGAATGAGAGCGATATATGAGACAGAGGGTGAGAGAGAACATAGAGACATTGGAATGAGCGAGATATATGAGACAGAGGGTGAGAAAGAACATAGAGACATTGGAATGAGAGTGATATATGAGACAGAGGGTGAGAGAGAACATAGAGACATTGCAATGAGAGCGATACATGAGACAGAGGGTGAGAGAACATAGAGACATTGGAATGAGAGAGATATATGAGACAGAGGGTGAGAGAGAACATAGAGACATTGGAATGAGCGAGATATATTAGACAGAGGGTGAGAGAGAACAAAGAGACATTGGAATGAGAGTGAAACATGAGACAGAGGGTGAGAGAACATAGAGACATTGGAATGAGAGCGATATATGAGACAGAGGGTGAGAGAGAACATAGAGACATTGGAATGAGAGAGATATATGAGACAGAGGGTGAGGGAGAACATAGAGACATTGGAATGAGTGAGATATATGAGACAGAGGGTGAAGGAGAACATAGAGACATTGGAATGAGCGAGATATATGAGACAGAGGGTGAGAGAGAACATAGAGACATTGGAATGAGAGAGATACATGAGACAGAGGGTGAGAGAACATAGAGACATTGGAATGAGTGAGATATATGAGACAGAGGGTGAGAGAACATAGAGACATTAGAATGAGCGAGATATATGAGACAGAGGGTGAGAGAGAACATAGAGACATTGGAATGAGAGAGATACATGAGACAGAGGGTGAGAGAACATAGAGACATTGGAATTAGTGAGATATATGAGACAGAGGGTGAGAGAACATAGAGACATTGGAATGAGCAAGATATATGAGACAGAGGGTGAGAGAGAACATAGAGACATTGGAATGAGCGAGATATATGAGATAGAGGGTGAGAGAACATAGAGACATTGGAATGAGAGCGATACATGAGACAGAGGGTGAGAGAGAACATAGAGACATTGGAATGAGCGAGATATATGAGACAGAGGGTGAGAGAGAACATAGAGACAGTGGAATGAGCGAGATATATGAGATAGAGGGTGAGAGAGAACATAGAGACATTGGAATGAGAGAGATATATGAGACAGAGGGTGAGAGAACATAGAGACATTGGAATGACAGAGATATATGAGACAGAGGGTGAGAGAGAACATAGAGACATTGGAATGAGAGCGATACATGAGACAGAGGGTGAGAGAGAACATAGAGACATTAGAATGAGCGAGATATATAAGACAGAGGGTGAGAGAGAACATAGAGACATTGGAATGAGCGAGATATATAAGACAGAGGGTGAGAGAGTACATAGAGACATTGGAATGAGCGAGATATATGAGACAGAGGGTGAGAGAACATAGAGACATTGGAATGAGCGAGATATATGAGACAGAGGGTGAGAGAGAACATAGAGACATTAGAATGAGTGAGATATATGAGACAGAGGGTGAGAGAGAACATAGAGACATTGGAATGAGTGAGATATATGAGACAGAGGGTGAGAGAGAACATAGAGACATTGGAATGAGCGAGATATATAAGACAGAGGGTGAGAGAGAACATAGAGACATTGGAATGAGCGAGATATATAAGACAGAGGGTGAGAGAGAACATAGAGACATTGGAATGAGTGAGATATATGAGACAGAGGGTGAGAGAACATAGAGACATTAGAATGAGCGAGATATATGAGACAGAGGGTGAGAGATCATAGAGACATTGGAATGAGAGCGATACATGAGACAGAGGGTGAGAGAACATAGAGACATTGGAATGAGAGCGATATATGAGACAGAGGGTGAGAGAGAACATAGAGACATTGGAATGAGCGAGATATATGAGACAGAGGGTGAGAGAGAACAAAGAGACATTTGAATGAGAGTGAAACATGAGACAGATGGTGAGAGAACATAGAGACATTGGAATGAGAGCGATATATGAGACAGAGGGTGAGAGAGAACATAGAGACATTGGAATGAGAGAGATATATGAGACAGAGGGTGAGGGAGAACATAGAGACATTGGAATGAGTGAGATATATGAGACAGAGGGTGAGGGAGAACATAGAGACATTGGAATGAGCGAGATATATGAGACAGAGGGTGAGAGAGAACATAGAGACATTGGAATGAGAGAGATACATGAGACAGAGGGTGAGAGAACATAGAGACATTGGAATGAGTGAGATATATGAGACAGAGGGTGAGAGAACATAGAGACATTGGAATGAGCGAGATATATGAGACAGAGGGTGAGAGAGAACATAGAGACATTGGAATGAGAGAGATACATGAGACAGAGGGTGAGAGAACATAGAGACATTGGAATTAGTGAGATATATGAGACAGAGGGTGAGAGAACATAGAGACATTGGAATGAGCGAGATATATGAGACAGAGGGTGAGAGAGAACATAGAGACATTGGAGTGAGCGAGATATATGAGATAGAGGGTGAGAGAACATAGAGACATTGGAATGAGAGCGATACATGAGACAGAGGGTGAGAGAGAACATAGAGACATTGGAATGAGCGAGATATATGAGACAGAGGGTGAGAGAGATCATAGAGACATTGGAATGAGCGAGATATATGAGATAGAGGGTGAGAGAGAACATAGAGACATTGGAATGAGAGAGATATATGAGACAGAGGGTGAGAGAACATAGAAACATTGGAATGACAGAGATATATGAGACAGAGGGTGAGAGAGAACATAGAGACATTGGAATGAGAGCGATACATGAGACAGAGGGTGAGAGAGAACATAGAGACATTAGAATGAGCGAGATATATAAGACAGAGGGTGAGAGAGAACATAGAGACATTGGAATGAGCGAGATATATGAGACAGAGGGTGAGAGAACATAGAGACATTGGAATGAGCGAGATATATGAGACAGAGGGTGAGAGAAAACATAGAGACATTGGAATGAGTGAGATATATGAGACAGAGGGTGAGAGAACATAGAGACATTGGAATGAGTGAGATACATGAGACAGAGGGTGAGAGAGAACATAGAGACATTGGAATGAGCGAGATATATGAGACAGAGGGTGAGAGAACATAGAGACATTGGAATGAGCGAGATATATGAGACAGAGGGTGAGAGAGAACATAGAGACATTGGAATGAGTGAGATATATGAGACAGAGGGTGAGAGAGAACATAGAGACATTGGAATGAGCGAGACATATGAGACAGAGCATGAAAGAACATAGAGACATTGGAATGAGAGAGATATATGAGACAGAGGGTGAGAGAGAACATAGAGACATTGGTATGAGCGAGATATATGAGACAGAGGGTGAGAGAGAACATAGAGACATTGGAATGAGAGAGATACATGAGACAGAGGGTGAGAGAGAACATAGAGACATTGGAATGAGAGAGATATATGAGACAGAGGGTGAGAGAACATAGAGACATTGGTATGAGCGAGATATATGAGACAGAGAGTGAGAGAACATAGAGACATTGGAATGAGAGCGATATATGAGACAGAGGGTGAGAGAACATAGAGACATTGGAATGAGAGCGATATATGAGACAGAGGGTGAGAGAGAACATAGAGACATTGGAATGAGAGAGATATATGAGACAGAGGGTGAGGGAACATAGAGACATTGGAATGAGCGAGATATATGAAACAGAGGGTGAGAGAGAACATAGAGACATTGGAATGAGTGAGATATATGAGACAGAGGGTGAGAGAGAACATAGAGAAATTGGAATGAGCGAGATATATGAGACAGAGGGTGAGAGAACATAGAGACATTGGTATGAGCGAGATATATGAGACAGAGGGTGAGAGAACATAGAGACATTGGAATGAGAGAGATATATGAGACAGAGGGTGAGAGAGAACATAGAGACATTGGAATGAGCGAGATATATGAGACAGAGGGTGAGAGAGAACAAAGAGACATTGGAATGAGAGTGAAACATGAGACAGAGGGTGAGAGAACATAGAGACATTGGAATGAGAGCGATATATGAGACAGAGGGTGAGAGAGAACATAGAGACATTGGTATGAGCGAGATATATGAGACAGAGGGTGAGAGAACATAGAGACATTGGAATGAGCGAGATATATGAAACAGAGGGTGAGAGAGAACATAGAGACATTGGAATGAGTGCGATATATGAGACAGAGGGTGAGAGAGAACATAGAGAAATTGGAATGAGCGAGATATATGAGACAGAGGGTGAGAGAACATAGAGACATTGGAATGAGAGCGATATATGAGACAGAGGGTGAGAGAACATAGAGACATTGGAATGAGTGAGATATATGAGACAGAGGGTGAGAGAGAACATAGAGAAATTGGTATGAGCGAGATATATGAAACAGAGGGTGAGGGAGAACATAGAGACATTGGAATGAGAGAGATATATGAGACAGAGGGTGAGAGAACATAGAGACATTGGAATGAGACAGATATATGAGACAGAGGGTGAGAGAACATAGAGACATTGGAATGAGAGAGATATATGAGACAGAGGGTGAGAGAACATAGAGACATTGGAATGAGTGAGATATATGAGACAGAGGGTGAGAGAGAACATAGAGAAATTGGTATGAGCGAGATATATGAAACAGAGGGTGAGGGAGAACATAGAGACATTGGAATGAGAGAGATATATGAGACAGAGGGTGAGAGAACATAGAGACATTGGAATGAGTGAGATATATGAGACAGAGGGTGAGAGAACATAGAGACATTGGAATGAGAGAGATATATGAGACAGAGGGTGAGAGAACATAGAGACATTGGAATGAGAGAGATATATGAGACAGAGGGTGAGAGAACATAGAGACATTGGAATGAGTGAGATATATGAGACAGAGGGTGAGAGAGAACATAGAGACATTGGTATGAGAGCGATATATGAGACAGAGGGTGAGAGAGAACATAGAGACATTGGAATGAGCGAGATATATGAGACAGAGGGTGAGAGAGAACATAGAGACATTGGAATGAGCGAGATATATGAGACAGAGGGTGAGAGAGAACATAGAAACATTGGAATGAGTGAGATATACGAGACAGAGGGTGAGAGAGAACATAGAGACATTGGAATGAGCGAGACATATGAAACAGAGGGTGAGAGAACATAGAGACATTGGAATGAGTGAGATATATGAGACAGAGGGTGAGAGAACATAGAGACATTGGAATGAGCGAGATATATGAGACAGAGGGTGAGAGAGAACATAGAGACATTGGAATGAGCGAGATACATGAGACAGAGGGTGAGAGAGAACAAAGAGACATTGGAATGAGCGAGATATATGAGACAGAGGGTGAGAGAGAACAAAGAGACATTGGAATGAGCGAGATATATGAGACAGAGGGTGAGAGAACATAGAGACATTGGAATGAGCGAGACATATGAGACAGAGGATGAAAGAACATAGAGACATTGGAATGAGCGAGACATATGAAACAGAGGGTGAGAGAACATAGAGACATTGGAATGAGTGAGATATATGAGACAGAGGGTGAGAGAACATAGAGACATTGGATTGAGCGAGATATATGAGACAGAGGGTGAGAGAGAACATAGAGACATTGGAATGAGAGAGATATATGAGACAGAGGGTGAGAGAGAACATAGAGACATTGGAATGAGCGAGATATATGAGACAGAGGGTGAGAGAGAACATAGAGACATTGGAATGAGAGAGATATATGAGACAGAGGGTGAGAGAACATAGAGACATTGGAATGAGAGAGATATATGAGACAGAGAGTGAGAGAACATAGAGACATTGGAATGAGAGAGATATATGAGACAGAGGGTGAGAGAGAACATAGAGACATTGGAATGAGAGAGATATATGAGACAGAGGGTGAGAGAGAACATAGAGACATTGGAATGAGCGAGATATATGAGACAGAGGGTGAGAGAGAACATAGAGAAATTGGAATGAGAGCGATACATGAGACAGAGGGTGAGAGAACATAGAGACATTGGAGTGAGAGAGATACATGAGACAGAGGGTGAGAGAGAACATAGAGACATTGGAATAAGAGAGATATGAGACAGAGAGTGAGAGAGAACATAGAGACATTGGAATGAGAGAGATATATGAGACAGAGGGTGAGAGAACATAGAGACATTGGAATGAGAGAGATATATGAGACAGAGGGTGAGAGAGAACATAGAGACATTGGAATGAGAGAGATATATGAGACAGAGGGTGAGAGAACATAGAGACATTGGAATGAGTGAGATATATGAGACAGAGGGTGAGAGAGAACATAGAGACATTGGAATGAGTGAGATATATGAGACAGAGGGTGAGAGAGAACATAGAGAAATTGGAATGAGCGAGATATATGAGACAGAGGGTGAGAGAACATAGAGACATTGGAATGAGAGCGATATATGAGACAGAGGGTGAGAGAACATAGACACATTGGAATGAGCGAGATATATGAGACAGAGAGTGAGAGAGAACATAGAGACATTGGAATGAGCGAGATATATGAGACAGAGGGTGAGAGAGAACATAGAGACATTGGAATGAGTGAGATATATGAGACAGAGGGTGAGAGAGAACATAGAGACATTGGAATGAGTGAGATATATGAGACAGAGGGTGAGAGAGAACATAGAGAAATTGGAATGAGCGAGATATATGAGACAGAGGGTGAGAGAACATAGAGACATTGGAATGAGAGCGATATATGAGACAGAGGGTGAGAGAACATAGAGACATTGGAATGAGAGCGATATATGAGACAGAGGGTGAGAGAACATAGAGACATTGGAATGAGAGAGATATATGAGACAGAGGGTGAGAGAGAACATAGAGACATTGGAATGAGAGAGATATATGAGGCAGAGGGTGAGAGAGAACATAGAGACATTGGAATGAGTGAGATATATGAGACAGAGGGTGAGAGAACACAGAGACATTGGAATGAGTGAGATATATGAGACAGAGGGTGAGAGAGAACATAGAGACATTGGAATGAGCGAGATATATGAGACAGAGGGTGAGAGAGAACATAGAGACATTGGAATGAGTGAGATATATGAGACAGAGGGTGAGAGAACATAGAGACATTGGAATGAGAGAGATATATGAGACAGAGGGTGAGAGAACATAGAGACAATGGAATAAGTGAGATATATGAGACAGAGGGTGAGAGAGAACATAGAGACATTGGAATGAGAGAGATATATGAGACAGATGGTGAGAGAGAACATAGAGACATTGGAATGAGAGAGATATATGAGACAGAGGGTGAGAGAACATAGAGATATTGGAATGAGAGAGATATATGAGACAGAGGGTGAGAGAGAACATAGAGACATTGGAATGAGCGAGATATATAAGACAGAGGGTGAGAGAACATAGAGACATTGGAATGAGAGAGATATATGAGACAGAGGGTTAGAGAACATAGAGACAATGGAATAAGTGAGATATATGAGACAGAGGGTGAGAGAGAACATAGAGACATTGGAATGAGAGAGATATATGAGACAGAGGGTGAGAGAACATAGAGACAATGGAATAAGTGAGATATATGAGACAGAGGGTGAGAGAGAACATAGAGACATTGGAATGAGAGAGAGATATGAGACAGAGGGTGAGAGAGAACATAGAGACATTGGAATGAGAGAGATATATGAGACAGAGGGTGAGAGAACATAGAGATATTGGAATGAGAGAGATAAATGAGACAGAGGGTGAGAGAGAACATAGAGACATTGGAATGAGCGAGAAATATGAGACAGAGGGTGAGAGAACATAAAGACATTGGAATGAGCGAGATATATGAGACAGAGGGTGAGAGAGAACATAGAGACTTTGGAATGAGTGAGATATATGAGACAGAGGGTGAGAGAGAACATAGAGACATTGGAATGAGCGAGATATATGAGACAGAGGGTGAGATAACATAGAGGAATTGGAATGAGCGAGATAAATGAGACAGAGGGTGAGAGAGAACATAGAGACATTGGAATGAGCGAGATACATGAGACAGAGGGTGAGAGAGAACATAGAGACATTGGAATGAGCGAGATACATGAGACAGAGGGTGAGAGAACATAGAGACATTGGAATGAGCGAGATATATGAGACAGAGGGTGAGAGAGAACATAGAGACATTGGAATGAGTGAGATATATGAGGCAGAGGGTGAGAGAGAACATAGAGACATTGGAATGAGCGAGATACATGAGACAGAGGGTGAGAGAACATAGAGACATTGGTATGAGCGAGATATATGAAACAGAGGGTGAGAGAACATAGGGACATTGTGAGCGAGATATATGAGACAGAGGGTGAGAGAACATAGAGACATTGGAATGAGCGAGATACATGAGACAGAGGGTGAGAGAACATTGAGACATTAGAATGAGCGAGATATATGAGACAGAGGGTGAGAGAGAACATAGAGACATTGGAATGAACGAGATATAATAGACAGAGGGTGAGAGAGAACATAGAGACATTGGAATGAGCGAGATACATGAGACAGAGGGTGAGAGAACATTGAGACATTAGAATGAGCGAGACATATGAGACAGAGGGTGAGAGAACATAGAGACATTGGAATGAGAGAGATATATGAGACAGAGGGTGAGAGAGAACATAGAGACATTGGAATGAGAGAGATATATGAGACAGAGGGTGAGAGAGAACATGGAGACATTGGAATGAGTGAGATATATGAGACAGAGGGTGAGAGAGAACATAGAGACATTGGAATGAGCGAGATATATGAGACAGAGGGTGAGAGAACATAGAGACATTGGAATGAGTGAGATATATGAGACAGAGGGTGAGGGAGGACATAGAGAGATTGGAATGAGAGAGATATATGAAACAGAGGGTGAGAGAACATAGAGACATTGGAATGAGTGAGATATATGAGACAGAGGGTTAGAGGACATAGAGAGATTGGAATGAGAGAGATATATGAGACAGAGGATATTAGAGAACATAGAGACATTGGAATGAGCGAGATACATGAGACAGAGGGTGAGAGAACATAGAGACATTGGTATGAGCGAGATATATGAGACAGAGGTTGAGAGAACATAGAGACATTGTGAGCGAGATATATGAGACAGAGGGTGAGAGAACATAGAGACATTGGAATGAGCGAGATACATGAGACAGAGGGTGAGAGAACATTGAGACATTAGAATGAGCGAGATATATGAGACAGAGGGTGAGAGAGAACATAGAGACATTTGAATGAGCGAGATATATGAGACAGAGGGTGAGAGAGAACATAGAGACATTGGAATGAGCGAGATACATGAGACAGAGGGTGAGAGAACATTGAGACATTAAAATGATCGAGATATATGAGACAGAGGGTGAGAGAGAACATACAGACATTGGAATGAGTGAGATATATGAGACAGAGGGTGAGAGAGAACATAGAGACATTGGAATGAGCGAGATATATGAGACAGAGGGTGAGAGAACATAGAGACATTGGAATGAGAGCGATATATGAGACAGAGGGTGAGAGAACATAGACACATTGGAATGAGCGAGATATATGAGACAGAGAGTGAGAGAGAACATAGAGACATTGGAATGAGCGAGATATATGAGACAGAGGGTGAGAGAGAACATAGAGACATTGGAATGAGTGAGATATATGAGACAGAGGGTGAGAGAGAACATAGAGACATTGGAATGAGTGAGATATATGAGACAGAGGGTGAGAGAGAACATAGAGAAATTGGAATGAGCGAGATATATGAGACAGAGGGTGAGAGAACATAGAGACATTGGAATGAGAGCGATATATGAGACAGAGGGTGAGAGAACATAGAGACATTGGAATGAGAGCGATATATGAGACAGAGGGTGAGAGAACATAGAGACATTGGAATGAGAGAGATATATGAGACAGAGGGTGAGAGAGAACATAGAGACATTGGAATGAGAGAGATATATGAGGCAGAGGGTGAGAGAGAACATAGAGACATTGGAATGAGTGAGATATATGAGACAGAGGGTGAGAGAACACAGAGACATTGGAATGAGTGAGATATATGAGACAGAGGGTGAGAGAGAACATAGAGACATTGGAATGAGCGAGATATATGAGACAGAGGGTGAGAGAGAAGACATTGGAATGAGTGAGATATATGAGACAGAGGGTGAGAGAACATAGAGACATTGGAATGAGAGAGATATATGAGACAGAGGGTGAGAGAACATAGAGACAATGGAATAAGTGAGATATATGAGACAGAGGGTGAGAGAGAACATAGAGACATTGGAATGAGAGAGATATATGAGACAGATGGTGAGAGAGAACATAGAGACATTGGAATGAGAGAGATATATGAGACAGAGGGTGAGAGAACATAGAGATATTGGAATGAGAGAGATATATGAGACAGAGGGTGAGAGAGAACATAGAGACATTGGAATGAGCGAGATATATAAGACAGAGGGTGAGAGAACATAGAGACATTGGAATGAGAGAGATATATGAGACAGAGGGTTAGAGAACATAGAGACAATGGAATAAGTGAGATATATGAGACAGAGGGTGAGAGAGAACATAGAGACATTGGAATGAGAGAGATATATGAGACAGAGGGTGAGAGAACATAGAGACAATGGAATAAGTGAGATATATGAGACAGAGGGTGAGAGAGAACATAGAGACATTGGAATGAGAGAGAGATATGAGACAGAGGGTGAGAGAGAACATAGAGACATTGGAATGAGAGAGATATATGAGACAGAGGGTGAGAGAACATAGAGATATTGGAATGAGAGAGATAAATGAGACAGAGGGTGAGAGAGAACATAGAGACATTGGAATGAGCGAGAAATATGAGACAGAGGGTGAGAGAACATAAAGACATTGGAATGAGCGAGATATATGAGACAGAGGGTGAGAGAGAACATAGAGACTTTGGAATGAGTGAGATATATGAGACAGAGGGTGAGAGAGAACATAGAGACATTGGAATGAGCGAGATATATGAGACAGAGGGTGAGATAACATAGAGGAATTGGAATGAGCGAGATAAATGAGACAGAGGGTGAGAGAGAACATAGAGACATTGGAATGAGCGAGATACATGAGACAGAGGGTGAGAGAGAACATAGAGACATTGGAATGAGCGAGATACATGAGACAGAGGGTGAGAGAACATAGAGACATTGGAATGAGCGAGATATATGAGACAGAGGGTGAGAGAGAACATAGAGACATTGGAATGAGTGAGATATATGAGGCAGAGGGTGAGAGAGAACATAGAGACATTGGAATGAGCGAGATACATGAGACAGACGGTGAGAGAACATAGAGACATTGGTATGAGCGAGATATATGAAACAGAGGGTGAGAGAACATAGGGACATTGTGAGCGAGATATATGAGACAGAGGGTGAGAGAACATAGAGACATTGGAATGAGCGAGATACATGAGACAGAGGGTGAGAGAACATTGAGACATTAGAATGAGCGAGATATATGAGACAGAGGGTGAGAGAGAACATAGAGACATTGGAATGAACGAGATATATTAGACAGAGGGTGAGAGAGAACATAGAGACATTGGAATGAGCGAGATACATGAGACAGAGGGTGAGAGAACATTGAGACATTAGAATGAGCGAGACATATGAGACAGAGGGTGAGAGAACATAGAGACATTGGAATGAGAGAGATATATGAGACAGAGGGTGAGAGAGAACATAGAGACATTGGAATGAGAGAGATATATGAGACAGAGGGTGAGAGAGAACATGGAGACATTGGAATGAGTGAGATATATGAGACAGAGGGTGAGAGAGAACATAGAGACATTGGAATGAGCGAGATATATGAGACAGAGGGTGAGAGAACATAGAGACATTGGAATGAGTGAGATATATGAGACAGAGGGTGAGGGAGGACATAGAGAGATTGGAATGAGAGAGATATATGAAACAGAGGGTGAGAGAACATAGAGACATTGGAATGAGTGAGATATATGAGACAGAGGGTTAGAGGACATAGAGAGATTGGAATGAGAGAGATATATGAGACAGAGGATATTAGAGAACATAGAGACATTGGAATGAGCGAGATACATGAGACAGAGGGTGAGAGAACATAGAGACATTGGTATGAGCGAGATATATGAGACAGAGGGTGAGAGAACATAGAGACATTGTGAGCGAGATATATGAGACAGAGGGTGAGAGAACATAGAGACATTGGAATGAGCGAGATACATGAGACAGAGGGTGAGAGAACATTGAGACATTAGAATGAGCGAGATATATGAGACAGAGGGTGAGAGAGAACATAGAGACATTGGAATGAGCGAGATATATGAGACAGAGGGTGAGAGAGAACATAGAGACATTGGAATGAGCGAGATACATGAGACAGAGGGTGAGAGAACATTGAGACATTAAAATGATCGAGATATATGAGACAGAGGGTGAGAGAGAACATACAGACATTGGAATGAGTGAGATATATGAGACAGAGGGTGAGAGAGAACATAGAGACATTGGAATGAGCGAGATATATGAGACAGAGGGTGAGAGAACATAGAGACATTGGAATGAGTGAGATATATGAGACAGAGGGTGAGGGAGGACATAGAGAGATTGGAATGAGAGAGATATATGAAACAGAGGGTGAGAGAGAACATAGAGACATTGGAATGAGAGAGATACATGAGACAGAGGGTGAGAGAACATAGAGACATTGGAATGAGTGAGATATATGAGACAGAGGGTGAGAGAGAACATAGAGATATTGGAATGAGAGCGATACATGAGACAGAGGGTGAGAGAACATAGAGACATTGGAAAGAGAGCGATATATAAGACAGAGGGTGAGAGAGAACATAGAGACATTGGAATGAGCGAGATATATGAGACAGAGGGTGAGAGAGAACATAGAGACATTGGAATGAGAGTGAAACATGAGACAGAGGGTGAGAGAACATAGAGACATTGGAATGAGAGCGATATATGAGACAGAGGGTGAGAGAGAACATAGAGACATTGGAATGAGAGCGATATATGAGACAGAGGGTGAGAGAGAACATAGAGACATTGGAATGAGAGCGATACATGAGACAGAGGGTGAGAGAACACAGAGACATTGGAATGAGAGCGATATAAGAGACAGAGGGTGAGAGAGAACATAGAGACATTGGAATGAGCGAGATATATGAGACAGAGGGTGAGAGAGAACATAGAGACATTGGAATGAGAGTGAAACATGAGACAGAGGGTGAGAGAACATAGAGACATTGGACTGAGAGCGATATATGAGACAGAGGGTGAGAGAGAACATAGAGACATTGGAATGAGAGCGATATATGAGACAGATGGTGAGAGAGAACATAGAGACATTGGAATGAGAGCGATACATGAGACAGAGGGTGAGAGAACATAGAGACATTGGAATGAGAGCGATATATGAGACAGAGGGTGAGAGAGAACATAGAGACATTGGAAGGAATGAGCGAGATATATGAGACAGAGGGTGAGAAAGAACATAGAGACATTGGAATGAGAGCGATATATGAGACAGAGGGTGAGAAAGAACATAGAGACATTGGAATGAGAGCGATACATGAGACAGAGGGTGAGAGAACATAGAGACATTGGAATGAGAGCGATATATGAGACAGAGGGTGAGAGAGAACATAGAGACATTGGAATGAGCGAGATATATGAGACAGAGGGTGAGAGAGAACAAAGAGACATTGGAATGAGAGTGAAACATGAGACAGAGGGTGAGAGAACATAGAGACATTGGAATGAGAGCGATATATGAGACAGAGGGTGAGAGAGAACATAGAGACATTGGAATGAGAGCGATATATGAGACAGAGGGTGAGGGAGAACATAGAGACATTGGAATGAGTGAGATATATGAGACAGAGGGTGAAGGAGAACATAGAGACATTGGAATGAGCGAGATATATGAGACAGAGGGTGAGAGAGAACATAGAGACATTGGAATGAGAGAGATACATGAGACAGAGGGTGAGAGAACATAGAGACATTGGAATGAGTGAGATATATGAGACAGAGGGTGAGAGAACATAGAGACATTAGAATGAGCGAGATATATGAGACAGAGGGTGAGAGAGAACATAGAGACATTGGAATGAGAGAGATACATGAGACAGAGGGTGAGAGAACATAGAGACATTGGAATTAGTGAGATATATGAGACAGAGGGTGAGAGAACATAGAGACATTGGAATGAGCGAGATATATGAGACAGAGGGTGAGAGAGAACATAGAGACATTGGAATGAGAGAGATACATGAGACAGAGGGTGAGAGAACATAGAGACATTGGAATTAGTGAGATATATGAGACAGAGGGTGAGAGAACATAGAGACATTGGAATGAGCGAGATATATGAGACAGAGGGTGAGAGAGAACATAGAGACATTGGAATGAGCGAGATATATGAGATAGAGGGTGAGAGAACATAGAGACATTGGAATGAGAGCGATACATGAGACAGAGGGTGAGAGAGAACATAGAGACATTGGAATGAGCGAGATATATGAGACAGAGGGTGAGAGAGAACATAGAGACATTGGAATGAGCGAGATATATGAGATAGAGGGTGAGAGAGAACATAGAGACATTGGAATGAGAGAGATATATGAGACAGAGGGTGAGAGAACATAGAGACATTGGAATGACAGAGATATATGAGACAGAGGGTGAGAGAGAACATAGAGACATTGGAATGAGAGCGATACATGAGACAGAGGGTGAGAGAGAACATAGAGACATTAGAATGAGCGAGATATATAAGACAGAGGGTGAGAGAGAACATAGAGACATTGGAATGAGCGAGATATATAAGACAGAGGGTGAGAGAGAACATAGAGACATTCGAATGAGCGAGATATATGAGACAGAGGGTGAGAGAACATAGAGACATTGGAATGAGCGAGATATATGAGACAGAGGGTGAGAGAGAACATAGAGACATTAGAATGAGTGAGATATATGAGACAGAGGGTGAGAGAGAACATAGAGACATTGGAATGAGTGAGATATATGAGACAGAGGGTGAGAGAGAACATAGAGACATTGGAATGAGCGAGATATATAAGACAGAGGGTGAGAGAGAACATAGAGACATTGGAATGAGCGAGATATATAAGACAGAGGGTGAGAGAGAACATAGAGACATTGGAATGAGTGAGATATATGAGACAGAGGGTGAGAAAACATAGAGACATTGGAATGAGTGAGATATATGAGACAGAGGGTGAGAGAACATAGAGACATTAGAATGAGCGAGATATATGAGACAGAGGGTGAGAGAACATAGAGACATTGGAATGAGCGAGATATATGAGACAGAGGGTGAGAGAGAACATAGAGACATTGGAATGAGTGAGATATATGAGACAGAGGGTGAGAGAGAACATAGAGACATTGGAATGAGAGAGATATATGAGACAGAGGGTGAGAGAGAACATAGAGACATTGGAATGAGTGAGATACATGAGACAGAGGGTGAGAGAACATAGAGACATTGGAATGAGTGAGATATATGAGACAGAGGGTGAGAGAGAACATAGAGACATTGGAATGAGAGAGATATATGAGACAGAGGGTGAGAGAGAACATAGAGACATTGGAAAGAGAGAGATATATGAGACAGAGGGTGAGAGAGAACATAGAGACATTGGAATGAGCGAGATATATGAGACAGATGGTGAGAGAGAACATAGAGACATTGGAATGAGCGAGATACATGAGACAGAGGGTGAGAGAACATAGAGACATTGGTATGAGCGAGATATATGAGACAGAGGGTGAGAGAACATAGAGACATTGGTATGAGCGAGATATATGAGACAATGAAAGAGATATATGAGATAGAGGGTGAGAGAACATAGAGACATTGGAATGAGCGAGATACATGAGACAGAGGGTGAGAGAACATAGAGACATTGGAATGAGTGAGATGTATGAGACAGAGGGTGAGAGAGAACATAGAGACATTGGAATGAGAGCGATACATGAGACAGAGTGTGAGAGAACATAGAGACATTGGAATGAGCGAGATATATGAGACAGAGGGTGAGAGAGAACATAGAGACGTTGGAATGAGTGAGATACATGAGACAGAGGGTGAGAGAACATAGAGACATTGGAATGAGCGAGATACATGAGACAGAGGGTGAGAGAACATAGAGACTTTGGAATGAGCGAGATATATGAGACAGAGGGTGAGAGAGAACATAGAGACATTGGAATGAGTGAGATATATGAGACAGAGGGTGAGAGAGAACATAGAGACATTGGAATGAGAGAGATATATGAGACAGAGGGTGAGAGAGAACATAGAGACATTGGAATGAGAGAGATATATGAGACAGAGGGTGAGAGAACATAGAGACATTGGAATGAGCGAGATATATGAGACAGAGGGTGAGAGAGAACATAGAGACATTGGAATGAGTGAGATATATGAGACAGAGGGTGAGAGAACATAGAGACATTGGAATGAGAGCGATACATGAGACAGAGGGTGAGAGAGAACATAGAGACATTGGAATGAGAGAGATATATGAGACAGAGGGTGAGAGAGAACATAGAGACATTGGAATGAGTGAGATACATGAGACAGAGGGTGAGAGAACATAGAGACATTGGAATGAGTGAGATATATGAGACAGAGGGTGAGAGAGAACATAGAGACATTGGAATGAGAGAGATATATGAGACAGAGGGTGAGAGAGAACATAGAGACATTGGAAAGAGAGAGATATATGAGACAGAGGGTGAGAGAGAACATAGAGACATTGGAATGAGCGAGATATATGAGACAGATGGTGAGAGAGAACATAGAGACATTGGAATGAGCGAGATACATGAGACAGAGGGTGAGAGAACATAGAGACATTGGTATGAGCGAGATATATGAGACAGAGGGTGAGAGAACATAGAGACATTGGAATGAGCGAGATACATGAGACAGAGGGTGAGAGAACATAGAGACATTGGAATGAAAGAGATATATGAGATAGAGGGTGAGAGAACATAGAGACATTGGAATGAGCGAGATACATGAGACAGAGGGTGAGAGAACATAAAGACATTGGAATGAGAGAGATATATGAGACAGAGGGTGAGAGAACATAGAGACATTGGAATGAGTGAGATATATGAGACAGAGGGTGAGAGAACATAGAGACATTGGAATGAGTGAGATATATGAGACAGAGGGTGAGAGAGAACATAGAGACTTTGGAATGAGAGAGATATATGAGACAGAGGGTGAGAGAACATAGAGACATTGGAATGAGTGAGATACATGAGACAGAGGGTGAGAGAGAACATAGAGACATTGGAATGAGCGAGATACATGAGACAGAGGGTGAGAGAACATAGAGACATTGGAATGAGAGAGAGATATGAGACAGAGGGTGAGGGAGAACATAGAGACATTGGAATGAGTGAGATATATGAGACAGAGGGTGAGAGAGAACATAGAGACATTGGAATGAGAGAGATATATGAGACAGAGGGTGAGAGAGAACATAGAGAGATTGGAATGAGAGAGATACATGAGACAGAGGGTGAGAGAACATAGAGACATTGGTATGAGCGAGATATATGAGACAGAGGGTGAGAGAACATAGAGACATTGGAATGAGCGAGATATATGAGACAGAGGGTGAGGGAGAACATAGAGACATTGGAATGAGTGAGATATATGAGACAGAGGGTGAGAGAGAACATAGAGACATTGGAATGAGAGAGATATATGAGACAGAGGGTGAGAGAGAACATAGAGAGATTGGAATGAGAGAGATACATGAGACAGAGGGTGAGAGAACATAGAGACATTGGTATGAGCGAGATATATGAGACAGAGGGTGAGAGAACATAGAGACATTGGAATGAGAGAGATATATGAGACAGAGGGTGAGAGAACACAGAGACATTGGAATGAGAGAGATATATGAAACAGAGGGTGAGAGAACATAGAGACATTGGAATGAGTGAGATGTATGAGACAGAGGGTGAGAGAGAACATAGAGACATTGGAATGAGAGCGATACATGAGACAGAGTGTGAGAGAACATAGAGACATTGGAATGAGCGAGATATATGAGACAGAGGGTGAGAGAGAACATAGAGACGTTGGAATGAGTGAGATACATGAGACAGAGGGTGAGAGAACATAGAGACATTGGAATGAGCGAGATACATGAGACAGAGGGTGAGAGAACATAGAGACTTTGGAATGAGCGAGATATATGAGACAGAGGGTGAGAGAGAACATAGAGACATTGGAATGAGTGAGATATATGAGACAGAGGGTGAGAGAGAACATAGAGACATTGGAATGAGAGAGATATATGAGACAGAGGGTGAGAGAGAACATAGAGACATTGGAATGAGAGAGATATATGAGACAGAGGGTGAGAGAACATAGAGACATTGGAATGAGAGAGATATATGAGACAGAGGGTGAGAGAGAATATAGAGACATTGGAATGAGAGAGATATATGAGACAGAGGGTGAGAGAACATTGAGACATTAGAATGAGAGCGATACATGAGACAGAGGGTGAGAGAGAACATAGAGACATTGGAATGAGAGCGATACATGAGACAGAGGGTGAGAGAGAACATAGAGACATTGGAATGAGTGAGATATATGAGACAGAGGGTGAGAGAACATAGAGACATTGGAATGAGAGAGAGATATGAGGCAGAGGGTGAGAGAGAACATAGAGACATTGGAATGAGTGAGATATATGAGACAGAGGATGAGAGAACACAGAGACATTGGAATGAGTGAGATATATGAGACAGAGGGTGAGAGAGAACATAGAGACATTGGAATGAGCGAGATATATGAGACAGAGGGTGAGAGAGAACATAGAGACATTGGAATGAGTGAGATATATGAGACAGAGGGTGAGAGAACAAAGAGACATTGGAATGAGAGAGATATATGAGACAGAGGGTGAGAGAACATAGAGACAATGGAATAAGTGAGATATATGAGACAGAGGGTGAGAGAGAACATAGAGACATTGGAATGAGAGAGAGATATGAGACAGAGGGTGAGAGAACATAGAGATATTGGAATGAGAGAGATATATGAGACAGAGGGTGAGAGAGAACATAGAGACATTGGAATGAGCGAGATATATGAGACAGAGGGTGAGAGAACATAGAGACATTGGAATGAGCGAGATATATGAGACAGAGGGTGAGAGAGAACATAGAGACTTTGGAATGAGCGAGATATATGAGACAGAGGGTGAGAGAGAACATAGAGACTTTGGAATGAGTGAGATATATGAGACAGAGGGTGAGAGAGAACATAGAGACATTGGAATGAGAGCGATACATGAGACAGAGGGTGAGAGAGAACATAGAGACATTAGAATGAGCGAGATATATAAGACAGAGGGTGAGAGAGAACATAGAGACATTGGAATGAGCGAGATATATAAGACAGAGGGTGAGAGAGAACATAGAGACATTGGAATGAGCGAGATATATGAGACAGAGGGTGAGAGAACATAGAGACATTGGAATGAGCGAGATATATGAGACAGAGGGTGAGAGAGAACATAGAGACATTAGAATGAGTGAGATATATGAGACAGAGGGTGAGAGAGAACATAGAGACATTGGAATGAGTGAGATATATGAGACAGAGGGTGAGAGAGAACATAGAGACATTGGAATGAGCGAGATATATAAGACAGAGGGTGAGAGAGAACATAGAGACATTGGAATGAGCGAGATATATAAGACAGAGGGTGAGAGAGAACATAGAGACATTGGAATGAGTGAGATATATGAGACAGAGGGTGAGAGAACATAGAGACATTAGAATGAGCGAGATATATGAGACAGAGGGTGAGAGATCATAGAGACATTGGAATGAGAGCGATACATGAGACAGAGGGTGAGAGAACATAGAGACATTGGAATGAGAGCGATATATGAGACAGAGGGTGAGAGAGAACATAGAGACATTGGAATGAGCGAGATATATGAGACAGAGGGTGAGAGAGAACAAAGAGACATTGGAATGAGAGTGAAACATGAGACAGATGGTGAGAGAACATAGAGACATTGGAATGAGAGCGATATATGAGACAGAGGGTGAGAGAGAACATAGAGACATTGGAATGAGAGAGATATATGAGACAGAGGGTGAGGGAGAACATAGAGACATTGGAATGAGTGAGATATATGAGACAGAGGGTGAGGGAGAACATAGAGACATTGGAATGAGCGAGATATATGAGACAGAGGGTGAGAGAGAACATAGAGACATTGGAATGAGAGAGATACATGAGACAGAGGGTGAGAGAACATAGAGACATTGGAATGAGTGAGATATATGAGACAGAGGGTGAGAGAGAACATAGAGACATTGGAATGAGAGAGATACATGAGACAGAGGGTGAGAGAACATAGAGACATTGGAATTAGTGAGATATATGAGACAGAGGGTGAGAGAACATAGAGACATTGGAATGAGCGAGATATATGAGACAGAGGGTGAGAGAGAACATAGAGACATTGGAATGAGCGAGATATATGAGATAGAGGGTGAGAGAACATAGAGACATTGGAATGAGAGCGATACATGAGACAGAGGGTGAGAGAGAACATAGAGACATTGGAATGAGCGAGATATATGAGACAGAGGGTGAGAGAGAACATAGAGACATTGGAATGAGCGAGATATATGAGATAGAGGGTGAGAGAGAACATAGAGACATTGGAATGAGAGAGATATATGAGACAGAGGGTGAGAGAACATAGAGACATTGGAATGAGCGAGATATATGAGACAGAGGGTGAGAGAGAACATAGAGACATTGGAATGAGAGCGATACATGAGACAGAGGGTGAGAGAGAACATAGAGACATTAGAATGAGCGAGATATATAAGACAGAGGGTGAGAGAGAACATAGAGACATTGGAATGAGCGAGATATATAAGACAGAGGGTGAGAGAGAACATAGAGACATTGGAATGAGCGAGATATATGAGACAGAGGGTGAGAGAACATAGAGACATTGGAATGAGCGAGATATATGAGACAGAGGGTGAGAGAGAACATAGAGACATTAGAATGAGTGAGATATATGAGACAGAGGGTGAGAGAGAACATAGAGACATTGGAATGAGTGAGATATATGAGACAGAGGGTGAGAGAGAACATAGAGACATTGGAATGAGCGAGATATATAAGACAGAGGGTGAGAGAGAACATAGAGACATTGGAATGAGCGAGATATATAAGACAGAGGGTGAGAGAGAACATAGAGACATTGGAATGAGTGAGATATATGAGACAGAGGGTGAGAAAACATAGAGACATTGGAATGAGTGAGATATATGAGACAGAGGGTGAGAGAACATAGAGACATTAGAATGAGCGAGATATATGAGACAGAGGGTGAGAGAACATAGAGACATTGGAATGAGCGAGATATATGAGACAGAGGGTGAGAGAGAACATAGAGACATTGGAATGAGTGAGATATATGAGACAGAGGGTGAGAGAGAACATAGAGACATTGGAATGAGAGAGATATATGAGACAGAGGGTGAGAGAGAACATAGAGACATTGGAATGAGTGAGATACATGAGACAGAGGGTGAGAGAACATAGAGACATTGGAATGAGTGAGATATATGAGACAGAGGGTGAGAGAGTACATAGAGACATTGGAATGAGAGAGATATATGAGACAGAGGGTGAGAGAGAACATAGAGACATTGGAAAGAGAGAGATATATGAGACAGAGGGTGAGAGAGAACATAGAGACATTGGAATGAGCGAGATATATGAGACAGATGGTGAGAGAGAACATAGAGACATTGGAATGAGCGAGATACATGAGACAGAGGGTGAGAGAACATAGAGACATTGGTATGAGCGAGATATATGAGACAGAGGGTGAGAGAACATAGAGACATTGGAATGAGCGAGATACATGAGACAGAGGGTGAGAGAACATAGAGACATTGGAATGAAAGAGATATATGAGATAGAGGGTGAGAGAACATAGAGACATTGGAATGAGCGAGATACATGAGACAGAGGGTGAGAGAACATAAAGACATTGGAATGAGAGAGATATATGAGACAGAGGGTGAGAGAACATAGAGACATTGGAATGAGTGAGATATATGAGACAGAGGGTGAGAGAACATAGAGACATTGGAATGAGTGAGATATATGAGACAGAGGGTGAGAGAGAACATAGAGACTTTGGAATGAGAGAGATATATGAGACAGAGGGTGAGAGAACATAGAGACATTGGAATGAGTGAGATACATGAGACAGAGGGTGAGAGAGAACATAGAGACATTGGAATGAGCGAGATACATGAGACAGAGGGTGAGAGAACATAGAGACATTGGAATGAGAGAGAGATATGAGACAGAGGGTGAGGGAGAACATAGAGACATTGGAATGAGTGAGATATATGAGACAGAGGGTGAGAGAGAACATAGAGACATTGGAATGAGAGAGATATATGAGACAGAGGGTGAGAGAGAACATAGAGAGATTGGAATGAGAGAGATACATGAGACAGAGGGTGAGAGAACATAGAGACATTGGTATGAGCGAGATATATGAGACAGAGGGTGAGAGAACATAGAGACATTGGAATGAGCGAGATATATGAGACAGAGGGTGAGGGAGAACATAGAGACATTGGAATGAGTGAGATATATGAGACAGAGGGTGAGAGAGAACATAGAGACATTGGAATGAGAGAGATATATGAGACAGAGGGTGAGAGAGAACATAGAGAGATTGGAATGAGAGAGATACATGAGACAGAGGGTGAGAGAACATAGAGACATTGGTATGAGCGAGATATATGAGACAGAGGGTGAGAGAACATAGAGACATTGGAATGAGAGAGATATATGAGACAGAGGGTGAGAGAACACAGAGACATTGGAATGAGAGAGATATATGAAACAGAGGGTGAGAGAACATAGAGACATTGGAATGAGTGAGATGTATGAGACAGAGGGTGAGAGAGAACATAGAGACATTGGAATGAGAGCAATACATGAGACAGAGTGTGAGAGAACATAGAGACATTGGAATGAGCGAGATATATGAGACAGAGGGTGAGAGAGAACATAGAGACGTTGGAATGAGTGAGATACATGAGACAGAGGGTGAGAGAACATAGAGACATTGGAATGAGCGAGATACATGAGACAGAGGGTGAGAGAACATAGAGATATTGGAATGAGCGAGATATATGAGACAGAGGGTGAGAGAGAACATAGAGACATTGGAATGAGTGAGATATATGAGACAGAGGGTGAGAGAGAATATAGAGACATTGGAATGAGAGAGATATATGAGACAGAGGGTGAGAGAGAACATAGAGACATTGGAATGAGAGAGATATATGAGACAGAGGGTGAGAGAACATAGAGACATTGGAATGAGAGAGATATATGAGACAGAGGGTGAGAGAGAATATAGAGACATTGGAATGAGAGAGATATATGAGACAGAGGGTGAGAGAACATTGAGACATTAGAATGAGAGCGATACATGAGACAGAGGGTGAGAGAGAACATAGAGACATTGGAATGAGAGCGATACATGAGACAGAGGGTGAGAGAGAACATAGAGACATTGGAATGAGTGAGATATATGAGACAGAGGGTGAGAGAACATAGAGACATTGGAATGAGAGAGAGATATGAGGCAGAGGGTGAGAGAGAACATAGAGACATTGGAATGAGTGAGATATATGAGACAGAGGGTGAGAGAACACAGAGACATTGGAATGAGTGAGATATATGAGACAGAGGGTGAGAGAGAACATAGAGACATTGGAATGAGCGAGATATATGAGACAGAGGGTGAGAGAGAACATAGAGACATTGGAATGAGTGAGATATATGAGACAGAGGGTGAGAGAACAAAGAGACATTGGAATGAGAGAGATATATGAGACAGAGGGTGAGAGAACATAGAGACAATGGAATAAGTGAGATATATGAGACAGAGGGTGAGAGAGAACATAGAGACATTGGAATGAGAGAGAGATATGAGACAGAGGGTGAGAGAACATAGAGATATTGGAATGAGAGAGATATATGAGACAGAGGGTGAGAGAGAACATAGAGACATTGGAATGAGCGAGATATATGAGACAGAGGGTGAGAGAACATAGAGACATTGGAATGAGCGAGATATATGAGACAGAGGGTGAGAGAGAACATAGAGACATTGGAATGAGAGAGATATATGAGACAGAGGGTGAGAGAACACAGAGACATTGGAATGAGAGAGATATATGAAACAGAGGGTGAGAGAACATAGAGACATTGGAATGAGTGAGATGTATGAGACAGAGGGTGAGAGAGAACATAGAGACATTGGAATGAGAGCAATACATGAGACAGAGTGTGAGAGAACATAGAGACATTGGAATGAGCGAGATATATGAGACAGAGGGTGAGAGAGAACATAGAGACGTTGGAATGAGTGAGATACATGAGACAGAGGGTGAGAGAACATAGAGACATTGGAATGAGCGAGATACATGAGACAGAGGGTGAGAGAACATAGAGATATTGGAATGAGCGAGATATATGAGACAGAGGGTGAGAGAGAACATAGAGACATTGGAATGAGTGAGATATATGAGACAGAGGGTGAGAGAGAATATAGAGACATTGGAATGAGAGAGATATATGAGACAGAGGGTGAGAGAGAACATAGAGACATTGGAATGAGAGAGATATATGAGACAGAGGGTGAGAGAACATAGAGACATTGGAATGAGAGAGATATATGAGACAGAGGGTGAGAGAGAATATAGAGACATTGGAATGAGAGAGATATATGAGACAGAGGGTGAGAGAACATTGAGACATTAGAATGAGAGCGATACATGAGACAGAGGGTGAGAGAGAACATAGAGACATTGGAATGAGAGCGATACATGAGACAGAGGGTGAGAGAGAACATAGAGACATTGGAATGAGTGAGATATATGAGACAGAGGGTGAGAGAACATAGAGACATTGGAATGAGAGAGAGATATGAGGCAGAGGGTGAGAGAGAACATAGAGACATTGGAATGAGTGAGATATATGAGACAGAGGGTGAGAGAACACAGAGACATTGGAATGAGTGAGATATATGAGACAGAGGGTGAGAGAGAACATAGAGACATTGGAATGAGCGAGATATATGAGACAGAGGGTGAGAGAGAACATAGAGACATTGGAATGAGTGAGATATATGAGACAGAGGGTGAGAGAACAAAGAGACATTGGAATGAGAGAGATATATGAGACAGAGGGTGAGAGAACATAGAGACAATGGAATAAGTGAGATATATGAGACAGAGGGTGAGAGAGAACATAGAGACATTGGAATGAGAGAGAGATATGAGACAGAGGGTGAGAGAACATAGAGATATTGGAATGAGAGAGATATATGAGACAGAGGGTGAGAGAGAACATAGAGACATTGGAATGAGCGAGATATATGAGACAGAGGGTGAGAGAACATAGAGACATTGGAATGAGCGAGATATATGAGACAGAGGGTGAGAGAGAACATAGAGACTTTGGAATGAGCGAGATATATGAGACAGAGGGTGAGAGAGAACATAGAGACTTTGGAATGAGTGAGATATATGAGACAGAGGGTGAGAGAGAACATAGAGACATTGGAATGAGAGCGATACATGAGACAGAGGGTGAGAGAGAACATAGAGACATTAGAATGAGCGAGATATATAAGACAGAGGGTGAGAGAGAACATAGAGACATTGGAATGAGCGAGATATATAAGACAGAGGGTGAGAGAGAACATAGAGACATTGGAATGAGCGAGATATATGAGACAGAGGGTGAGAGAACATAGAGACATTGGAATGAGCGAGATATATGAGCCAGAGGGTGAGAGAGAACATAGAGACATTAGAATGAGTGAGATATATGAGACAGAGGGTGAGAGAGAACATAGAGACATTGGAATGAGTGAGATATATGAGACAGAGGGTGAGAGAGAACATAGAGACATTGGAATGAGCGAGATATATAAGACAGAGGGTGAGAGAGAACATAGAGACATTGGAATGAGCGAGATATATAAGACAGAGGGTGAGAGAGAACATAGAGACATTGGAATGAGTGAGATATATGAGACAGAGGGTGAGAGAACATAGAGACATTAGAATGAGCGAGATATATGAGACAGAGGGTGAGAGATCATAGAGACATTGGAATGAGAGCGATACATGAGACAGAGGGTGAGAGAACATAGAGACATTGGAATGAGAGCGATATATGAGACAGAGGGTGAGAGAGAACATAGAGACATTGGAATGAGCGAGATATATGAGACAGAGGGTGAGAGAGAACAAAGAGACATTGGAATGAGAGTGAAACATGAGACAGATGGTGAGAGAACATAGAGACATTGGAATGAGAGCGATATATGAGACAGAGGGTGAGAGAGAACATAGAGACATTGGAATGAGAGAGATATATGAGACAGAGGGTGAGGGAGAACATAGAGACATTGGAATGAGTGAGATATATGAGACAGAGGGTGAGGGAGAACATAGAGACATTGGAATGAGCGAGATATATGAGACAGAGGGTGAGAGAGAACATAGAGACATTGGAATGAGAGAGATACATGAGACAGAGGGTGAGAGAACATAGAGACATTGGAATGAGTGAGATATATGAGACAGAGGGTGAGAGAACATAGAGACATTGGAATGAGCGAGATATATGAGACAGAGGGTGAGAGAGAGAACATAGAGACATTGGAATGAGAGAGATACATAAGACAGAGGGTGAGAGAACATAGAGACATTGGAATTAGTGAGATATATGAGACAGAGGGTGAGAGAACATAGAGACATTGGAATGAGCGAGATATATGAAACAGAGGGTGAGAGAGAACATAGAGACATTGGAATGAGCGAGATATATGAGATAGAGGGTGAGAGAACATAGAGACATTGGAATGAGAGCGATACATGAGACAGAGGGTAAGAGAGAACATAGAGACATTGGAATGAGCGAGATATATGAGACAGAGGGTGAGAGAGAACATAGAGACATTGGAATGAGCGAGATATATGAGATAGAGGGTGAGAGAGAACATAGAGACATTGGAATGAGAGAGATATATGAGACAGAGGGTGAGAGAACATAGAGACATTGGAATGACAGAGATATATGAGACAGAGGGTGAGAGAGAACATAGAGACATTGGAATGAGAGCGATACATGAGACAGAGGGTTAGAGAGAACATAGAGACATTAGAATGAGCGAGATATATAAGACAGAGGGTGAGAGAGAACATAGAGACATTGGAATGAGCGAGATATATAAGACAGAGGGTGAGAGAGAACATAGAGACATTGGAATGAGCGAGATATATGAGACAGAGGGTGAGAGAACATAGAGACATTGGAATGAGCGAGATATATGAGACAGAGGGTGAGAGAGAACATAGAGACATTAGAATGAGTGAGATATATGAGACAGAGGGTGAGAGAGAACATAGAGACATTGGAATGAGTGAGATATATGAGACAGAGGGTGAGAGAGAACATAGAGACATTGGAATGAGCGAGATATATAAGACAGAGGGTGAGAGAGAACATAGAGACATTGGAATGAGCGAGATATATAAGACAGAGGGTGAGAGAGAACATAGAGACATTGGAATGAGTGAGATATATGAGACAGAGGGTGAGAAAACATAGAGACATTGGAATGAGTGAGATATATGAGACAGAGGGTGAGAGAACATAGAGACATTAGAATGAGCGAGATATATGAGACAGAGGGTGAGAGAACATAGAGACATTGTAATGAGCGAGATATATGAGACAGAGGGTGAGAGAGAACATAGAGACATTGGAATGAGTGAGATATATGAGACAGAGGGTGAGAGAGAACATAGAGACATTGGAATGAGAGAGATATATGAGACAGAGGGTGAGAGAGAACATAGAGACATTGGAATGAGAGAGATATATGAGACAGAGGGTGAGAGAACATAGAGACATTGGAATGAGAGAGATATATGAGACAGAGGGTGAGAGAGAATATAGAGACATTGGAATGAGAGAGATATATGAGACAGAGGGTGAGAGAACATTGAGACATTAGAATGAGAGCGATACATGAGACAGAGGGTGAGAGAGAACATAGAGACATTGGAATGAGAGCGATACATGAGACAGAGGGTGAGAGAGAACATAGAGACATTGGAATGAGTGAGATATATGAGACAGAGGGTGAGAGAACATAGAGACATTGGAATGAGAGAGAGATATGAGGCAGAGGGTGAGAGAGAACATAGAGACATTGGAATGAGTGAGATATATGAGACAGAGGGTGAGAGAACACAGAGACATTGGAATGAGTGAGATATATGAGACAGAGGGTGAGAGAGAACATAGAGACATTGGAATGAGCGAGATATATGAGACAGAGGGTGAGAGAGAACATAGAGACATTGGAATGAGTGAGATATATGAGACAGAGGGTGAGAGAACAAAGAGACATTGGAATGAGAGAGATATATGAGACAGAGGGTGAGAGAACATAGAGACAATGGAATAAGTGAGATATATGAGACAGAGGGTGAGAGAGAACATAGAGACATTGGAATGAGAGAGAGATATGAGACAGAGGGTGAGAGAACATAGAGATATTGGAATGAGAGAGATATATGAGACAGAGGGTGAGAGAGAACATAGAGACATTGGAATGAGCGAGATATATGAGACAGAGGGTGAGAGAACATAGAGACATTGGAATGAGCGAGATATATGAGACAGAGGGTGAGAGAGAACATAGAGACTTTGGAATGAGCGAGATATATGAGACAGAGGGTGAGAGAGAACATAGAGACTTTGGAATGAGTGAGATATATGAGACAGAGGGTGAGAGAGAACATAGAGACATTGGAATGAGAGCGATACATGAGACAGAGGGTGAGAGAGAACATAGAGACATTAGAATGAGCGAGATATATAAGACAGAGGGTGAGAGAGAACATAGAGACATTGGAATGAGCGAGATATATAAGACAGAGGGTGAGAGAGAACATAGAGACATTGGAATGAGCGAGATATATGAGACAGAGGGTGAGAGAACATAGAGACATTGGAATGAGCGAGATATATGAGCCAGAGGGTGAGAGAGAACATAGAGACATTGGAATGAGAGAGATATATGAGACAGAGGGTGAGAGAGAACATGGAGACATTGGAATGAGTGAGATATATGAGACAGAGGGTGAGAGAGAACATAGAGACATTGGAATGAGCGAGATATATGAGACAGAGGGTGAGAGAACATAGAGACATTGGAATGAGTGAGATATATGAGACAGAGGGTGAGGGAGGACATAGAGAGATTGGAATAAGAGAGATATATGAAACAGAGGGTGAGAGAACATAGAGACATTGGAATGAGTGAGATATATGAGACAGAGGGTGAGAGGACATAGAGAGATTGGAATGAGAGAGATATATGAGACAGAGGGTGAGAGAGAACAAAGAGACATTGGAATGAGCGAGATACATGAGACAGAGGGTGAGAGAACATAGAGACATTGGTATGAGCGAGATATATGAAACAGAGGGTGAGAGAACATAGAGACATTGTGAGCGAGATATATGAGACAGAGGGTGAGAGAACATAGAGACATTGGAATGAGCGAGATACATGAGACAGAGGGTGAGAGAACATTGAGACATTAGAATGAGGGAGATATATGAGACAGAGGGTGAGAGAGAACATAGAGACATTGGAATGAGCGAGATATATGAGACAGAGGGTGAGAGAGAACATAGAGACATTGGAATGAGCGAGATACATGAGACAGAGGGTGAGAGAACATTGAGACATTAGAATGATCGAGATATATGAGACAGAGGGTGAGAGAGAACATACAGACATTGGAATGAGTGAGATATATGAGACAGAGGGTGAGAGAGAACATAGAGACATTGGAATGAGCGAGATATATGAGACAGAGGGTGAGAGAACATAGAGACATTGGAATGAGTGAGATATATGAGACACAGGGTGAGGGAGGACATAGAGAGATTGGAATGAGAGAGATATATGAAACAGAGGGTGAGAGAGAACATAGAGACATTGGAATGAGCGAGATATATGAGACAGAGGGTGAGAGAACATAGAGACATTGGAATGAGTGAGATATATGAGACAGAGGGTGAGGGAGGACATAGAGAGATTGGAATGAGAGAGATATATGAAACAGAGGGTGAGAGAGAACATAGAGACATTGGAATGAGAGAGATACATGAGACAGAGGGTGAGAGAACATAGAGACATTGGAATGAGTGAGATATATGAGACAGAGGGTGAGAGAGAACATAGAGATATTGGAATGAGAGCGATACATGAGACAGAGGGTGAGAGAACATAGAGACATTGGAATGAGAGAGATATATGAGACAGAGGGTGAGAGAGAACATAGAGACCTTGGAATGAGCGAGATATATGAGACAGAGGGTGAGAGAGAACATAGAGACATTGGAATGAGTGAGATATATGAGACAGAGGGTGAGAGAGAACATAGAGACATTGGAATGAGCGAGATATATGAGACAGAGGGTGAGAGAACATAGAGACATTGGAATGAGTGAGATATATGAGACAGAGGGTGAGGGAGGACATAGAGAGATTGGAATGAGAGAGATATATGAAACAGAGGGTGAGAGAACATAGAGACATTGGAATGAGTGAGATATATGAGACAGAGGGTGAGAGGACATAGAGAGATTGGAATGAGAGAGATATATGAGACAGAGGGTGAGAGAGAACAAAGAGACATTGGAATGAGCGAGATACATGAGACAGAGGGTGAGAGAACATTGAGACATTAGAATGATCGAGATATATGAGACAGAGGGTGAGAGAGAACATACAGACATTGGAATGAGTGAGATATATGAGACAGAGGGTGAGAGAGAACATAGAGACATTGGAATGAGCGAGATATATGAGACAGAGGGTGAGAGAACATAGAGACATTGGAATGAGTGAGATATATGAGACAGAGGGTGAGGGAGGACATAGAGAGATTGGAATGAGAGAGATATATGAAACAGAGGGTGAGAGAGAACATAGAGACATTGGAATGAGAGAGATACATGAGACAGAGGGTGAGAGAACATAGAGACATTGGAATGAGTGAGATATATGAGACAGAGGGTGAGAGAGAACATAGAGATATTGGAATGAGAGCGATACATGAGACAGAGGGTGAGAGAACATAGAGACATTGGAATGAGAGAGATATATGAGACAGAGGGTGAGAGAGAACATAGAGACCTTGGAATGAGCGAGATATATGAGACAGAGGGTGAGAGAGAACATAGAGACATTGGAATGAGAGTGAAACATGAGACAGAGGGTGAGAGAACATAGAGACATTGGAATGAGAGCGATATATGAGACAGAGGGTGAGAGAGAACATAGAGACATTGGAATGAGAGCGATATATGAGACAGAGGGTGAGAGAGAACATAGAGACATTGGAATGAGAGCGATACATGAGACAGAGGGTGAGAGAACATAGAGACATTGGAATGAGAGCGATATATGAGACTGAGGGTGAGAGAGAACATAGAGACATTGGAATGAGCGAGATATATGAGACAGAGGGTGAGAGAGAACATAGAGACATTGGAATGAGAGTGAAACATGAGACACAGGGTGAGAGAACATAGAGACATTGGAATGAGAGCGATATATGAGACAGAGGGTGAGAGAGAACATAGAGACATTGGAATGAGAGCGATATATGAGACAGATGGTGAGAGAGAACATAGAGACATTGGAATGAGAGCGATACATGAGACAGAGGGTGAGAGAACATAGAGACATTGGAATGAGAGCGATATATGAGACAGAGGGTGAGAGAGAACATAGAGACATTGGAATGAGCGAGATATATGAGACAAAGGGTGAGAAAGAACATAGAGACATTGGAATGAGAGCGATATATGAGACAGAGGGTGAGAGAGAACATAGAGACATTGGAATGAGAGCGATACATGAGACAGAGGGTGAGAGAACATAGAGACATTGGAATGAGAGCGATATATGAGACAGAGGGTGAGAGAGAACATAGAGACATTGGAATGAGCGAGATATATGAGACAGAGGGTGAGAGAGAACAAAGAGACATTGGAATGAGAGTGAAACATGAGACAGAGGGTGAGAGAACATAGAGACATTGGAATGAGAGCGATATATGAGACAGAGGGTGAGAGAGAACATAGAGACATTGGAATGAGAGAGATATATGAGACAGAGGGTGAGGGAGAACATAGAGACATTGGAATGAGTGAGATATATGAGACAGAGGGTGAGGGAGAACATAGAGACATTGGAATGAGCGAGATATATGAGACAGAGGGTGAGAGAGAACATAGAGACATTGGAATGAGAGAGATACATGAGACAGAGGGTGAGAGAACATAGAGACATTGGAATGAGTGAGATATATGAGACAGAGGGTGAGAGAACATAGAGACATTGGAATGAGCGAGATATATGAGACAGAGGGTGAGAGAGAACATAGAGACATTGGAATGAGAGAGATACATGAGACAGAGGGTGAGAGAACATAGAGACATTGGAATTAGTGAGATATATGAGACAGAGGGTGAGAGAACATAGAGACATTGGAATGAGCGAGATATATGAGACAGAGAGTGAGAGAGAATATAGAGACATTGGAATGAGCGAGATATATGAGATAGAGTGTGAGAGAACATAGAGACATTGGAATGAGACCGATACATGAGACAGAGGGTGAGAGAGAACATAGAGACATTGGAATGAGCGAGATATATGAGACAGAGGGTGAGAGAGAACATAGAGACATTGGAATGAGCGAGATATATGAGATATAGGGTGAGAGAGAACATAGAGACATTGGAATGAGAGAGATATATGAGACAGAGGGTGAGAGAACATAGAGACATTGGAATGACAGAGATATATGAAACAGAGGGTGAGAGAGAACATAGAGACATTGGAATGAGAGCGATACATGAGACAGAGGGTGAGAGAGAACATAGAGACATTAGAATGAGCGAGATATATAAGACAGAGGGTGAGAGAGAACATAGAGACATTGGAATGAGCGAGATATATAAGACAGAGGGTGAGAGAGAACATAGAGACATTGGAATGAGCGAGATATATGAGACAGAGGGTGAGAGAACATAGAGACATTGGAATGAGCGAGATATATGAGACAGAGGGTGAGAGAGAACATAGAGACATTGGAATGAGTGAGATATATGAGACAGAGGGTGAGAGAGAACATAGAGACATTGGAATGAGTGAGATATATGAGACAGAGGGTGAGAGAGAACATAGAGACATTGGAATGAGCGAGATATATAAGACAGAGGGTGAGAGAGAACATAGAGACATTGGAATGAGCGAGATATATAAGACAGAGGGTGAGAGAGAACATAGAGACATTGGAATGAGTGAGATATATGAGACAGAGGGTGAGAGAGAACATAGAGACATTGGAATGAGTGAGATATATGAGACAGAGGGTGAGAGAGAACATAGAGACATTGGAATGAGAGAGATATATGAGACAGAGGGTGAGAGAGAACATAGAGACATTGGAATGAGTGAGATACATGAGACAGAGGGTGAGAGAACATAGAGACATTGGAATGAGTGAGATATATGAGACAGAGGGTGAGAGAGAACATAGAGACATTGGAATGAGAGAGATATATGAGACAGAGGGTGAGAGAGAACATAGAGACATTGGAATGAGAGAGAGATATGAGACAGAGGGTGAGAGAGAACATAGAGACATTGGAATGAGCGAGATATATGAGACAGATGGTGAGAGAGAACATAGAGACATTGGAATGAGCGAGATACATGAGACAGAGGGTGAGAGAACATAGAAACATTGGTATGAGCGAGATATATGAGACAGAGGGTGAGAGAACATAGAGACATTGGAATGAGCGAGATACATGAGACAGAGGGTGAGAGAACATAGAGACATTGGAATGAAAGAGATATATGAGATAGAGGGTGAGAGAACATAGAGACATTGGAATGAGTGAGATATATGAGACAGAGGGTGAGAGAGAACATAGAGACATTGGAATGAGAGAGATATATGAGACAGAGGGTGAGAGAACATAGAGACATTGGAATGAGTGAGATATATGAGACAGAGGGTGAGAGAACATAGAGACATTGGAATGAGCGAGATACATGAGACAGAGGGTGAGAGAACATAGAGACATTGGAATGAGAGAGATATATGAAACAGAGGGTGAGAGAACATAGAGACATTGGAATGAGTGAGATATATGAGACAGAGGGTGAGAGAACATAGAGACATTGGAATGAGTGAGATATATGAGACAGAGGGTGAGAGAGAACATAGAGACTTTGGAATGAGAGAGATATATGAGACAGAGGGTGAGAGAACATAGAGACATTGGAATGAGTGAGATACATGAGACAGAGGGTGAGAGAACATAGAGACATTGGAATGAGAGAGATATATGAGACAGAGGGTGAGAGAGAACATAGAGACATTAGAATGAGCGAGATATATGAGACAGAGGGTAAGAGAACATAGAGACATTGGAATGAGCGAGATATATGAGACAGATGGTGAGAGAGAACATAGAGACATTGGAATGAGCGAGATATATGAGACAGATGGTGAGAGAGAACATAGAGACATTGGAATGAGTGAGATATATGAGACAGAGGGTGAGAGAACATAGAGACATTGGTATGAGCGAGATATATGAGACAGAGGGTGAGAGAGAACATAGAGACATTGGAATGAGCGAGATACATGAGACAGAGGGTGAGAGAACATAGAGACATTGGAATGAGAGAGATATATGAGACAGAGGGTGAGGGAGAACATAGAGACATTGGAATGAGTGAGATATATGAGACAGAGGGTGAGAGAGAACATAGAGACATTGGAATGAGAGAGATATATGAGACAGAGGGTGAGAGAGAACATAGAGAAATTGGAATGAGAGAGATACATGAGACAGAGGGTGAGAGAACATAGAGACATTGGTATGAGCGAGATATATGAGACAGAGGGTCAGAGAACATAGAGACATTGGAATGAGCGAGATATATGAGACAGAGGGTGAGAGAGAACATAGAGACATTGGAATGAGTGAGATATATGAGACAGAGGGTGAGAGAGAACATAGAGACATTGGAATGAGAGAGATATATGAGACAGAGGGTGAGAGAGAACATAGAGACATTGGAATGAGAGAGATATATGAGACAGAGGGTGAGAGAACATAGAGACATTGGAATGAGAGAGATATATGAGACAGAGGGTGAGAGAGAATATAGAGACATTGGAATGAGAGAGATATATGAGACAGAGGGTGAGAGAACATAGAGACATTAGAATGAGAGCGATACATGAGACAGAGGGTGAGAGAGAATATAGAGACATAGGAATGAGAGAGATATATGAGACAGAGGGTGAGAGAACATAGAGACATTAGAATGAGAGCGATACATGAGACAGAGGGTGAGAGAGAACATAGAGACATTGGAATGAGAGCGATACATGAGACAGAGGGTGAGAGAGAACATAGAGACATTGGAATGAGTGAGATATATGAGACAGAGGGTGAGAGAACATAGAGACATTGGAATGAGAGAGATACATGAGACAGAGGGTGAGAGAACATAGAGACATTGGAATGAAAGAGATATATGAGATAGAGGGTGAGAGAACATAGAGACATTGGAATGAGTGAGATATATGAGACAGAGGGTGAGAGAGAACATAGAGACATTGGAATGAGAGAGATATATGAGACAGAGGGTGAGAGAACATAGAGACATTGGAATGAGTGAGATATATGAGACAGAGGGTGAGAGAACATAGAGACATTGGAATGAGCGAGATACATGAGACAGAGGGTGAGAGAACATAGAGACATTGGAATGAGAGAGATATATGAAACAGAGGGTGAGAGAACATAGAGACATTGGAATGAGTGAGATATATGAGACAGAGGGTGAGAGAACATAGAGACATTGGAATGAGTGAGATATATGAGACACAGGGTGAGAGAGAACATAGAGACTTTGGAATGAGAGAGATATATGAGACAGAGGGTGAGAGAACATAAAGACATTGGAATGAGTGAGATACATGAGACAGAGGGTGAGAGAACATAGAGACATTGGAATGAGAGAGATATATGAGACAGAGGGTGAGAGAGAACATAGAGACATTAGAATGAGCGAGATATATGAGACAGAGGGTAAGAGAACATAGAGACATTGGAATGAGCGAGATATATGAGACAGATGGTGAGAGAGAACATAGAGACATTGGAATGAGCGAGATATATGAGACAGATGGTGAGAGAGAACATAGAGACATTGGAATGAGTGAGATATATGAGACAGAGGGTGAGAGAACATAGAGACATTGGTATGAGCGAGATATATGAGACAGAGGGTGAGAGAGAACATAGAGACATTGGAATGAGCGAGATACATGAGACAGAGGGTGAGAGAACATAGAGACATTGGAATGAGAGAGATATATGAGACAGAGGGTGAGGGAGAACATAGAGACATTGGAATGAGTGAGATATATGAGACAGAGGGTGAGAGAGAACATAGAGACATTGGAATGAGAGAGATATATGAGACAGAGGGTGAGAGAGAACATAGAGAAATTGGAATGAGAGAGATACATGAGACAGAGGGTGAGAGAACATAGAGACATTGGTATGAGCGAGATATATGAGACAGAGGGTGAGAGAACATAGAGACATTGGAATGAGCGAGATATATGAGACAGAGGGTGAGAGAGAATATAGAGACATTGGAATGAGTGAGATATATGAGACAGAGGGTGAGAGAGAACATAGAGACATTGGAATGAGAGAGATATATGAGACAGAGGGTGAGAGAACATAGAGACATTAGAATGAGAGCGATACATGAGACAGAGGGTGAGAGAGAATATAGAGACATAGGAATGAGAGAGATATATGAGACAGAGGGTGAGAGAACATAGAGACATTAGAATGAGAGCGATACATGAGACAGAGGGTGAGAGAGAACATAGAGACATTGGAATGAGAGCGATACATGAGACAGAGGGTGAGAGAGAACATAGAGACATTGGAATGAGTGAGATATATGAGACAGAGGGTGAGAGAACATAGAGACATTGGAATGAGAGAGATATATGAGGCAGAGGGTGAGAGAGAACATAGAGACATTGGAATGAGTGAGATATATGAGACAGAGGGTGAGAGAACACAGAGACATTGGAATGAGTGAGATATATGAGACAGAGGGTGAGAGAGAACATAGAGACATTGGAATGAGCGAGATATATGAGACAGAGGGTGAGAGAGAACATAGAGACATTGGAATGAGTGAGATATATGAGACAGAGGGTGAGAGAACATAGAGACATTGGAATGAGAGAGATATATGAGACAGAGGGTGAGAGAACATAGAGACAATGGAATAAGTGAGATATATGAGACAGAGGGTGAGAGAGAACATAGAGACATTGGAATGAGAGCGATACATGAGACAGAGGGTGAGAGAGAACATAGAGACATTGGAATGAGTGAGATATATGAGACAGAGGGTGAGAGAACATAGAGACATTGGAATGAGAGAGATATATGAGGCAGAGGGTGAGAGAGAACATAGAGACATTGGAATGAGCGAGATATATGAGACAGAGGGTGAGAGAGAACATAGAGACTTTGGAATGAGTGAGATATATGAGACAGAGGGTGAGAGAGAACATAGAGACATTGGAATGAGCGAGATATATGAGACAGAGGGTGAGAGAGAACATAGAGACATTGGAATGAGTGAGATATATGAGACAGAGGGTGAGAGAACATAGAGACATTGGAATGAGAGAGATATATGAGACAGAGGGTGAGAGAACATAGAGACAATGGAATAAGTGAGATATATGAGACAGAGGGTGAGAGAGAACATAGAGACATTGGAATGAGAGAGATATATGAGACAGAGGGTGAGAGAACATAGAGATATTGGAATGAGAGAGATATATGAGACAGAGGGTGAGAGAGAACATAGAAACATTGGAATGAGCGAGATATATGAGACAGAGGGTGAGAGAGAACATAGAGACATTGGAATGAGCGAGATATATGAGACAGAGGGTGAGAGAGAACATAGAGACTTTGGAATGAGTGAGATATATGAGACAGAGGGTGAGAGAGAACATAGAGACATTGGAATGAGCGAGATATATGAGACAGAGGGTGAGATAACATAGAGGAATTGGAATGAGCGAGATACATGAGACAGAGGGTGAGAGAGAACATAGAGACATTGGAATGAGCGAGATACATGAGACAGAGGGTGAGAGAGAACATAGAGACATTGGAATGAGCGAGATACATGAGACAGAGGGTGAGAGAACATAGAGACATTGGAATGAGCGAGATATATGAGACAGAGGGTGAGAGAGAACATAGAGACATTGGAATGAGTGAGATATATGAGGCAGAGGGTGAGAGAGAACATAGAGACATTGGAATGAGCGAGATACATGAGACAGAGGGTGAGAGAACATAGAGACATTGGTATGAGCAAGATATAAGAAACAGAGGGTGAGAGAACATAGGGACATTGTGAGCGAGATATATGAGACAGAGGGTGAGAGACCATAGAGACATTGTAATGAGCGAGATACATGAGACAGAGGGTGAGAGAACATTGAGACATTAGAATGAGCGAGATATATGAGACAGAGGGTGAGAGAGAACATAGAGACATTGGAATGAGCGAGATATATGATACAGAGGGTGAGAGAGAACATAGAGACATTGGAATGAGCGAGATACATGAGACAGAGGGTGAGAGAACATTGAGACATTAGAATGAGCGAGATATATGAGACAGAGGGTGAGAAAGAACATGGAGACATTGGAATGAGTGAGATATATGAGACAGAGGGTGAGAGAGAACATAGAGACATTGGAATGAGCGAGATACATGAGACAGAGGGTGAGAGAACATAGAGACATTGGTATGAGCGAGATATATGAAACAGAGGGTGAGAGAACATAGAGACATTGTGAGCGAGATATATGAGACAGAGGGTGAGAGAACATAGAGATATTGGAATGAGAGAGATATATGAGACAGAGGGTGAGAGAGAACATAGAAACATTGGAATGAGCGAGATATATGAGACAGAGGGTGAGAGAGAACATAGAGACATTGGAATGAGCGAGATATATGAGACAGAGGGTGAGAGAGAACATAGAGACTTTGGAATGAGTGAGATATATGAGACAGAGGGTGAGAGAGAACATAGAGACATTGGAATGAGCGAGATATATGAGACAGAGGGTGAGATAACATAGAGGAATTGGAATGAGCGAGATACATGAGACAGAGGGTGAGAGAGAACATAGAGACATTGGAATGAGCGAGATACATGAGACAGAGGGTGAGAGAGAACATAGAGACATTGGAATGAGCGAGATACATGAGACAGAGGGTGAGAGAACATAGAGACATTGGAATGAGCGAGATATATGAGACAGAGGGTGAGAGAGAACATAGAGACATTGGAATGAGTGAGATATATGAGGCAGAGGGTGAGAGAGAACATAGAGACATTGGAATGAGCGAGATACATGAGACAGAGGGTGAGAGAACATAGAGACATTGGTATGAGCAAGATATAAGAAACAGAGGGTGAGAGAACATAGGGACATTGTGAGCGAGATATATGAGACAGAGGGTGAGAGACCATAGAGACATTGTAATGAGCGAGATACATGAGACAGAGGGTGAGAGAACATTGAGACATTAGAATGAGCGAGATATATGAGACAGAGGGTGAGAGAGAACATAGAGACATTGGAATGAGCGAGATATATGATACAGAGGGTGAGAGAGAACATAGAGACATTGGAATGAGCGAGATACATGAGACAGAGGGTGAGAGAACATTGAGACATTAGAATGAGCGAGATATATGAGACAGAGGGTGAGAAAGAACATGGAGACATTGGAATGAGTGAGATATATGAGACAGAGGGTGAGAGAGAACATAGAGACATTGGAATGAGCGAGATACATGAGACAGAGGGTGAGAGAACATAGAGACATTGGTATGAGCGAGATATATGAAACAGAGGGTGAGAGAACATAGAGACATTGTGAGAGAGATATATGAGACAGAGGGTGAGAGAGAACATAGAGACATTGGAATGAGAGAGATATATGAGACAGAGGGTGAGAGAACACAGAGACATTGGAATGAGAGAGATATATGAGACAGAGGGTGAGAGAGAATATAGAGAGATTGGAATGAGACAGATACATGAGACAGAGGGTGAGAGAACATAGAGACATTGGAATGAGAGAGATATATGAGACAGAGGGTGAGAGAACACAGAGACATTGGAATGAGAGAGATATATGAGACAGAGGGTGAGAGAACATAGAGACATTGGAATGAGTGAGATGTATAAGACAGAGGGTGAGAGAGAACATAGAGACATTGGAATGAGAGCGATACATGAGACAGAGGGTGAGAGAAAATAGAGACATTGGAATGAGATAGATATATGAGACAGAGGGTGAGAGAGAACATAGAGACATTGGAATGAGAGAGATATATGAGACAGAGGGTGAGAGAACATAGAGACATTAGAATGAGAGCGATACATGAGACAGAGGGTGAGAGAGAACATAGAGACATTGGAATGAGAGCGATACATGAGACAGAGGGTTTGAGAGAACATAGAGACATTGGAATGAGTGAGATATATGAGACAGAGGGTGAGAGAGAACATAGAGACATTGGAATGAGCGAGATATATGAGACAGAGGGTGAGAGAGAACATAGAGACATTGGAATGAGCGAGAAATATGAGACAGAGGGTGAGAGAGAACATAGAGACATTGGAATAGGTGAGATATATGAGACAGAGGGTGAGAGAGAACATAGAGACATTGGAATGAGAGAGATATATGAGACAGAGGGTGAGAGAACATAGAGATATTGGAATGAGTGAGATACATGAGACAGAGGATGAGAGAGAACATAGAGACATTGGAATGAGCGAGATATATGAGACAGAGGGTGAGAGAGAACATAGAGACATTGGAATGAGTGAGATACATGAGACAGAGGGTGAGAGAGAACATAGAGACATTGGAATGAGAGAGATATATGAGACAGAGTGTGAGAGAGAACATAGAGACATTGGAATGAGAGCGATATATGAGAAAGATGGTGAGAGAGAACATAGAGACATTGGAATGAGAGATATACGAGACAGAGGGTGAGAGAGAACATAGAGACATTGGAATGAGAGAGATACATGAGACAGAGGGTGAGAGAACATAGAGACATTGGAATGAGCGAGATATATGAGACAGAGGGTGAGATAACATAGAGACATTGGAATGAGAGAGATACATGAGACAGAGGGTCAGAGAGAATATAGAAACATTGGAATGAGTGAGATACATGAGACAGAGGGTGAGAGAACATAGAGACATTGGAATGAGAGAGATATATGAGACAGAGGGTGAGAGAACATAGAGACATTGGAATGAGCGAGATATATGAGACAGAGGGTGAGAGCGAACATAGAGACATTGGAATGAGAGAGAGATATGAGACAGAGGGTGAGAGAACATAGAGACATTGGAATGAGAGAGATATATGAGACAGAGGGTGAGAGAACATAGAGACATTGGAATGAGTGAGATACATGAGACAGAGGGTGAGAGAACATAGAGACATTGGAATGAGAGCGATATATGAGACAGAGGGTGAGAGAACACAGAGACATTGGAATGAGAGAGATATATGAGACAGAGGGTGAGAGAACATAGAGACATTGGAATGAGTGAGATGTATGAGACAGAGGGTGAGAGAGAACATAGAGACATTGGAATGAGAGCGATACATGAGACAGAGGGTGAGAGAAAATAGAGACATTGGAATGAGATAGATATATGAGACAGAGGGTGAGAGAGAACATAGAGACATTGGAATGAGAGAGATATATGAGACAGAGGGTGAGAGAACATAGAGACATTAGAATGAGAGCGATACATGAGACAGAGGGTGAGAGAGAACATAGAGACATTGGAATGAGTGAGATATATGAGACAGAGGGTGAGAGAGAACATAGAGACATTGGAATGAGCGAGATATATGAGACAGAGGGTGAGAGAGAACATAGAGACATTGGAATGAGCGAGAAATATGAGACAGAGGGTGAGAGAGAACATAGAGACATTGGAATAGGAGAGATATATGAGACAGAGGGTGAGAGAGAACATAGAGACATTGGAATGAGAGAGAGATATGAGACAGAGGGTGAGAGAACATAGAGACATTGGAATGAGTGAGATACATGAGACAGAGGATGAGAGAGAACATAGAGACATTGGAATGAGCGAGATATATGAGACAGAGGGTGAGAGAGAACATAGAGACATTGGAATGAGTGAGATACATGAGACAGAGGGTGAGAGAGAACATAGAGACATTGGAATGAGAGAGATATATGAGACAGAGGGTGAGAGAGAACATAGAGACATTGGAATGAGAGCGATATATGAGAAAGATGGTGAGAGAGAACATAGAGACATTGGAATGAGAGATATACGAGACAGAGGGTGAGAGAGAACATAGAGACATTGGAATGAGAGAGATACATGAGACAGAGGGTGAGAGAACATAGAGACATTGGAATGAGTGAGATATATGAGACAGAGGGTGAGATAACATAGAGACATTGGAATGAGAGAGATACATGAGACAGAGGGTCAGAGAGAATATAGAGACATTGGAATGAGTGAGATACATGAGACAGAGGGTGAGAGAGAACATAGAGACATTGGAATGAGCGAGATATATGAGACAGAGGGTGAGAGAACATAGAGACATTGGAATGAGAGAGATATATGAGACAGAGGCTGAGAGAACATAGAGACATTGGAATGAGCGAGATATATGAGACAGAGGGTGAGAGCGAACATAGAGACATTGGAATGAGAGAGAGATATGAGACAGAGGGTGAGAGAACATAGAGACATTGGAATGAGAGAGATATATTAGACAGAGGGTGAGAGAACATAGAGACATTGGAATGAGTGAGATACATGAGACAGAGGGTGAGAGAACATAGAGACATTGGAATGAGAGCGATATATGAGACAGAGGGTGAGAGAGAACATAGAGACATTGGAATGAGAGCGATACATGAGACAGAGGGTGAGAGAGAACATAGATACATTGGAATGAGAGAGATATATGAGACAGAGGGTGAGAGAGAATATAGAGACATTGGAATGAGTGAGATATATGAGACAGAGGGTGAGAGAACATAGAGACATTGGAATGAGTGAGATATATGAGACAGAGGGTGAGAAAACATAGAGACATTGGAATGAGAGCGATACATGAGACAGAGGGTGAGAGAGAACATAGAGACATTGGAATGAGTGAGATACATGAGACAGAGGGTGAGAGAGAACATAGAGACATTGGAATGAGCGAGATATATGAGACAGAGGGTGAGAGAGAACATAGAGACATTGGAATGAGAGCGATATATGAGACAGAGGGTGAGAGAGAACATAGAGACATTGGAATGAGCGAGATATATGAGACAGAGGGTAAGAGAGAACATAGAGACATTGGAATGAGAGCGATATATGAGACAGAGGGTGAGAGAGAACATAGAGACATTGGAATGAGAGCGATACATGAGACAGAGGGTGAGAGAGAACATAGAGACATTGGAATGAGAGAGATATATGAGACAGAGGGTGAGAGAGAATATAGAGACATTGGAATGAGTGAGATATATGAGACAGAGGGTGAGAGAACATAGAGACATTGGAATGAGTGAGATATATGAGACAGAGGGTGAGAGAACATAGAGACATTGGAATGAGAGCGATACATGAGACAGAGGGTGAGAGAGAACATAGAGACATTGGAATGAGAGCGATATATGAGACAGAGGGTGAGAGAGAACATAGAGACATTGGAATGAGCGAGATATATGAGACAGAGGGTGAGAGAGAACATAGAGACATTGGAATGAGAGCGATATATGAGACAGAGGGTGAGAGAGAACATAGAGACATTGGAATGAGAGCGATACATGAGACAGAGGGTGAGAGAGAACATAGAGACATTGGAATGAGAGAGATATATGAGACAGAGGGTGAGAGAACACAGAGACATTGGAATGAGAGAGATATATGAGACAGAGGGTGAGAGAACATAGAGACATTGGAATGAGTGAGATGTATAAGACAGAGGGTGAGAGAGAACATAGAGACATTGGAATGAGAGCGATACATGAGACAGAGGGTGAGAGAAAATAGAGACATTGGAATGAGATAGATATATGAGACAGAGGGTGAGAGAGAACATAGAGACATTGGAATGAGAGAGATATATGAGACAGAGGGTGAGAGAACATAGAGACATTAGAATGAGAGCGATACATGAGACAGAGGGTGAGAGAGAACATAGAGACATTGGAATGAGAGAGATATATGAGACAGAGTGTGAGAGAGAACATAGAGACATTGGAATGAGTGAGATACATGAGACAGAGGGTTTGAGAGAACATAGAGACATTGGAATGAGTGAGATATATGAGACAGAGGGTGAGAGAGAACATAGAGACATTGGAATGAGCGAGATATATGAGACAGAGGGTGAGAGAGAACATAGAGACATTGGAATGAGCGAGAAATATGAGACAGAGGGTGAGAGAGAACATAGAGACATTGGAATGAGTGAGATACATGAGACAGAGGGTGAGAGAGAACATAGAGACATTGGAATGAGAGAGATATATGAGACAGAGTGTGAGAGAGAACATAGAGACATTGGAATGAGAGCGATATATGAGAAAGATGGTGAGAGAGAACATAGAGACATTGGAATGAGAGATATACGAGACAGAGGGTGAGAGAGAACATAGAGACATTGGAATGAGAGAGATACATGAGACAGAGGGTGAGAGAACATAGAGACATTGGAATGAGCGAGATATATGAGACAGAGGGTGAGATAACATAGAGACATTGGAATGAGAGAGATACATGAGACAGAGGGTCAGAGAGAATATAGAGACATTGGAATGAGTGAGATACATGAGACAGAGGGTGAGAGAACATAGAGACATTGGAATGAGAGAGATATATGAGACAGAGGGTGAGAGAACATAGAGACATTGGAATGAGCGAGATATATGAGACAGAGGGTGAGAGCGAACATAGAGACATTGGAATGAGAGAGAGATATGAGACAGAGGGTGAGAGAACATAGAGACATTGGAATGAGAGAGATATATGAGACAGAGGGTGAGAGAACATAGAGACATTGGAATGAGTGAGATACATGAGACAGAGGGTGAGAGAACATAGAGACATTGGAATGAGAGCGATATATGAGACAGAGGGTGAGAGAACACAGAGACATTGGAATGAGAGAGATATATGAGACAGAGGGTGAGAGAACATAGAGACATTGGAATGAGTGAGATGTATGAGACAGAGGGTGAGAGAGAACATAGAGACATTGGAATGAGAGCGATACATGAGACAGAGGGTGAGAGAAAATAGAGACATTGGAATGAGATAGATATATGAGACAGAGGGTGAGAGAGAACATAGAGACATTGGAATGAGAGAGATATATGAGACAGAGGGTGAGAGAACATAGAGACATTAGAATGAGAGCGATACATGAGACAGAGGGTTTGAGAGAACATAGAGACATTGGAATGAGTGAGATATATGAGACAGAGGGTGAGAGAGAACATAGAGACATTGGAATGAGCGAGATATATGAGACAGAGGGTGAGAGAGAACATAGAGACATTGGAATGAGCGAGAAATATGAGACAGAGGGTGAGAGAGAACATAGAGACATTGGAATAGGAGAGATATATGAGACAGAGGGTGAGAGAGAACATAGAGACATTGGAATGAGAGAGATATATGAGACAGAGGGTGAGAGAACATAGAGACATTGGAATGAGTGAGATACATGAGACAGAGGATGAGAGAGAACATAGAGACATTGGAATGAGCGAGATATATGAGACAGAGGGTGAGAGAGAACATAGAGACATTGGAATGAGTGAGATACATGAGACAGAGGGTGAGAGAGAACATAGAGACATTGGAATGAGAGAGATATATGAGACAGAGGGTGAGAGAGAACATAGAGACATTGGAATGAGAGCGATATATGAGAAAGATGGTGAGAGAGAACATAGAGACATTGGAATGAGAGATATACGAGACAGAGGGTGAGAGAGAACATAGAGACATTGGAATGAGAGAGATACATGAGACAGAGGGTGAGAGAACATAGAGACATTGGAATGAGTGAGATATATGAGACAGAGGGTGAGATAACATAGAGACATTGGAATGAGAGAGATACATGAGACAGAGGGTCAGAGAGAATATAGAGACATTGGAATGAGTGAGATACATGAGACAGAGGGTGAGAGAGAACATAGAGACATTGGAATGAGCGAGATATATGAGACAGAGGGTGAGAGAACATAGAGACATTGGAATGAGAGAGATATATGAGACAGAGGCTGAGAGAACATAGAGACATTGGAATGAGCGAGATATATGAGACAGAGGGTGAGAGCGAACATAGAGACATTGGAATGAGAGAGAGATATGAGACAGAGGGTGAGAGAACATAGAGACATTGGAATGAGAGAGATATATTAGACAGAGGGTGAGAGAACATAGAGACATTGGAATGAGTGAGATACATGAGACAGAGGGTGAGAGAACATAGAGACATTGGAATGAGAGCGATATATGAGACAGAGGGTGAGAGAGAACATAGAGACATTGGAATGAGAGCGATACATGAGACAGAGGGTGAGAGAGAACATAGATACATTGGAATGAGAGAGATATATGAGACAGAGGGTGAGAGAGAATATAGAGACATTGGAATGAGTGAGATATATGAGACAGAGGGTGAGAGAACATAGAGACATTGGAATGAGTGAGATATATGAGACAGAGGGTGAGAAAACATAGAGACATTGGAATGAGAGCGATACATGAGACAGAGGGTGAGAGAGAACATAGAGACATTGGAATGAGTGAGATACATGAGACAGAGGGTGAGAGAGAACATAGAGACATTGGAATGAGCGAGATATATGAGACAGAGGGTGAGAGAGAACATAGAGACATTGGAATGAGAGCGATATATGAGACAGAGGGTGAGAGAGAACATAGAGACATTGGAATGAGCGAGATATATGAGACAGAGGGTAAGAGAGAACATAGAGGCATTGGAATGAGAGCGATATATGAGACAGAGGGTGAGAGAGAACATAGAGACATTGGAATGAGAGCGATACATGAGACAGAGGGTGAGAGAGAACATAGAGACATTGGAATGAGAGAGATATATGAGACAGAGGGTGAGAGAGAATATAGAGACATTGGAATGAGTGAGATATATGAGACAGAGGGTGAGAGAACATAGAGACATTGGAATGAGTGAGATATATGAGACAGAGGGTGAGAGAACATAGAGACATTGGAATGAGAGCGATACATGAGACAGAGGGTGAGAGAGAACATAGAGACATTGGAATGAGAGCGATATATGAGACAGAGGGTGAGAGAGAACATAGAGACATTGGAATGAGCGAGATATATGAGACAGAGGGTGAGAGAGAACATAGAGACATTGGAATGAGAGCGATATATGAGACAGAGGGTGAGAGAGAACATAGAGACATTGGAATGAGAGCGATACATGAGACAGAGGGTGAGAGAGAACATAGAGACATTGGAATGAGAGAGATATATGAGACAGAGGGTGAGAGAGAATATAGAGACATTGGAATGAGTGAGATATATGAGACAGAGGGTGAGAGAACATAGAGACATTGGAATGAGTGAGATATATGAGACAGAGGGTGAGAGAACATAGAGACATTGGAATGAGAGCGATACATGAGACAGAGGGTGAGAGAGAACATAGAGACATTGGAATGAGAGAGATATATGAGACAGAGGGTGAGAGAGAACATAGAGACATTGGAATGAGAGCGATACATGAGACAGAGGGTGAGAGAGAACATAGAGACATTGGAATGAGAGAGATATATGAGACAGAGGGTGAGAGAGAATATAGAGACATTGGAATGAGTGAGATATATGAGACAGAGGGTGAGAGAACATAGAGACATTGGAATGAGTGAGATATATGAGACAGAGGGTGAGAGAACATAGAGACATTGGAATGAGAGCGATATATGAGACAGAGGGTGAGGGAGAACATAGAGACATTGGAATGAGAGAGATATATAAGACAGAGGGTGAGAGAGAACATAGAGACAGTGGAATGAGAGAGATATATGAGACAGAGGGTGAGAGAACATAGAGACAATGGAATGAGAGGGATATATGAGACAGAGGGTGAAGGAGAACATAGAGACATTGGAATGAGAGAGATATATGAGACAGAGGGTGAGAGAACATAGAGACAATGGAATGAGAGAGATATATAAGACAGAGGGTGAGAGAGAACATAGAGACATTGGAATGAGAGAGATATATGAGACAGAGGGTGAGAGAATATAGAGACATTGGAATGAGCGAGATATATGAGACAGAGAGTGAGAGAACATAGAGACATTGGAATGAGCGAGATATATGAGACAGAGGGTGAGGGAGAACATAGAGACATTGGAATGAGTGAGATATATGAGACAGAGGGTGAGAGAGAACATAGAGACATTGGAATGAGCGAGATATATGAGACAGAGGGTGAGAGAGAACATAGAGACATTGGAATGAGAGCGATATATGAGACAGAGGGTGAGAGAGAACATAGAGACATTGGAATGAGAGCGATACATGAGACAGAGGGTGAGAGAGAACATAGAGACATTGGAATGAGAGAGATATATGAGACAGAGGGTGAGAGAGAACATAGAGACATTGGAATGAGTGAGATATATGAGACAGAGGGTGAGAGAACATAGAGACATTGGAATGAGTGAGATATATGAGACAGAGGGTGAGAGAACATAGAGACATTGGAATGAGAGCGATACATGAGACAGAGGGTGAGAGAGAACATAGAGACATTGGAATGAGAGAGATATATGAGACAGAGGGTGAGAGAGAACATAGAGACATTGGAATGAGAGCGATACATTAGACAGAGGGTGAGAGAGAACATAGAGACATTGGAATGAGAGAGATATATGAGACAGAGGGTGAGAGAGAATATAGAGACATTGGAATGAGTGAGATATATGAGACAGAGGGTGAGAGAACATAGAGACATTGGAATGAGTGAGATATATGAGACAGAGGGTGAGAGAACATAGAGACATTGGAATGAGAGCGATATATGAGACAGAGGGTGAGGGAGAACATAGAGACATTGGAATGAGAGAGATATATAAGACAGAGGGTGAGAGAGAACATAGAGACAGTGGAATGAGAGAGATATATGAGACAGAGGGTGAGAGAACATAGAGACAATGGAATGAGAGCGATATATGAGACAGAGGGTGAGGGAGAACATAGAGACATTGGAATGAGAGAGATATATGAGACAGAGGGTGAGAGAACATAGAGACAATGGAATGAGAGAGATATATGAGACAGAGGGTGAGAGAGAACATAGAGACATTGGAATGAGCAAGATATATGAGACAGAGGGTGAGAGAGAACATAGAGACATTGGAATGAGTGAGATATATGAGACAGAGGGTGTGAGAGAACATAGAGACATTGGAATGAGAGCGATATATGAGACAGAGGGTGAGGGAGAACATAGAGACATTGGAATGAGAGAGATATATAAGACAGAGGGTGAGAGAGAACATAGAGACATTGGAATGAGAGAGATATATGAGACAGAGGGTGAGAGAACATAGAGACAATGGAATGAGAGCGATATATGAGACAGAGGGTGAGGGAGAACATAGAGACATTGGAATGAGAGAGATATATGAGACAGAGGGTGAGAGAACATAGAGACAATGGAATGAGAGAGAGATATAAGACAGAGGGTGAGAGAGAACATAGAGACATTGGAATGAGAGAGATATATGAGACAGAGGGTGAGAGAATATAGAGACATTGGAATGAGCGAGATATATGAGACAGAGGGTGAGAGAACATAGAGACATTGGAATGAGCGAGATATATGAGACAGAGGGTGAGGGAGAACATAGAGACATTGGAATGAGTGAGATATATGAGACAGAGGGTGAGAGAGAACATAGAGACATTGGAATGAGAGAGATATATAAGACAGAGGGTGAGAGAGAACATAGAGACATTGGAATGAGAGAGATATATGAGACGGAGGGTGAGAGAACATAGAGACATTGGAATGAGAGAGATATATGAGACAGAGGGTGAGAGAACATAGAGACATTGGAATGAGAGAGATATATGAGACAGAGGGTGAGAGAACATAGAGACATTGGAATGAGTGAGATATATGAGACAGAGGGTGAGAGAGAACATAGAGACATTGGAATGAGAGAGATACATGAGACAGAGGGTGAGAGAGAACATAGAGACATTGGAATGAGAAAGAGATATAAGACAGAGGGTGAGAGAGAACATAGAGACATTGTAATGAGAGAGATATATGAGACAGAGGGTTAGAGAACATAGAGACATTGGAATGAGCGAGATATATTAGACAGAGGGTGAGAGAACATAGAGACATTGGAATGAGAGAGATATATAAGACAGAGGGTGAGATAGAACATAGAGACATTGGAATGAGAGAGAGATATGAGACAGAGGGTGAGAGAACATAGAGACATTGGAATGAGAGAGATATATGAGACAGAGGGTGAGAGAGAACATAGAGACATTGGAATGAGAGAGATATATAAGACAGAGGGTGAGAGAGAACATAGAGACATTGGAATGAGAGATATATATGAGACAGAGGGTGAGAGAACATAGAGACATTGGAATGAGAGAGATATATGAGACAGAGGGTGAGAGAGAACATAGAGACATTGGAATGAGTGAGATATATGAGACAGAGGGTGAGAGAGAACATAGAGACATTGGAATGAGTGAGATATATGAGACAGAGGGTGAGAGAACATAGAGACATTGGAATGAGAGAGATACATGAGACAGAGGGTGAGAGAGAACATAGAGACATTGGAATGAGTGAGATATATGAGACAGAGGGTTAGAGAACATAGAGACATTGGAATGAGAGAGATACATGAGACAGAGGGTGAGAGAGAACATAGAGACATTGGAATGAGAGAGATATATGAGACAGAGGGTGAGAGAACATAGAGACATTGGAATGAGAAAGATACATGAGACAGAGGGTGAGAGAGAACATAGAGACATTGGAATGAGCGAGATATATGAGACAGAGGGTGAGAGAGAACATAGAGACATTGGAATGAGAGAGATATATGAGACAGAGGGTGAGAGAGAACATAGAGACATTGGAATGAGTGAGATACATGAGACAGAGGGTGAGAGAGAACATAGAGACATTGGAATGAGAGAGAGATATGAGACAGAGTGTGAGAGAACATAGAGACATTGGAATGAGAGAGATATATGAGACAGAGGGTGAGAGAGAACATAGAGACATTGGAATGAGAGAGATATATGAGACAGATGGTGAGAGAACATAGAGACATTGGAATGAGAGATATATATGAGACAGAGGGTGAGAGAACATAGAGACATTGGAATGAGAGAGATACATGAGACAGAGGGTGAGAGAGAACATAGAGACATTGGAATGAGTGAGATATATGAGACAGAGGGTTAGAGAACATAGAGACATTGGAATGAGAGAGATACATGAGACAGAGGGTGAGAGAGAACATAGAGACATTGGAATGAGAGAGATATATGAGACAGAGGGTGAGAGAACATAGAGACATTGGAATGAGAAAGATACATGAGACAGAGGGTGAGAGAGAATATAGAGACATTGGAATGAGTGAGATATATGAGACAGAGGGTGAGAGAACATAGAGACATTGGAATGAGTGAGATATATGAGACAGAGGGTGAGAGAACATAGAGACATTGGAATGAGAGCGATACATGAGACAGAGGGTGAGAGAGAACATAGAGACATTGGAATGAGAGCGATATATGAGACAGAGGGTGAGAGAGAACATAGAGACATTGGAATGAGCGAGATATATGAGACAGAGGGTGAGAGAGAACATAGAGACATTGGAATGAGAGCGATATATGAGAAGGAGGGTGAGAGAGAACATAGAGACATTGGAATGAGAGCGATACATGAGACAGAGGGTGAGAGAGAACATAGAGACATTGGAATGAGAGAGATATATGAGACAGAGGGTGAGAGAGAATATAGAGACATTGGAATGAGTGAGATATATGAGACAGAGGGTGAGAGAACATAGAGACATTGGAATGAGTGAGATATATGAGACAGAGGGTGAGAGAACATAGAGACATTGGAATGAGAGCGATACATGAGACAGAGGTTGAGAGAGAACATAGAGACATTGGAATGAGAGAGATATATGAGACAGAGGGTGAGAGAGAACATAGAGACATTGGAATGAGAGCGATACCTGAAACAGAGGGTGAGAGAGAACATAGAGACATTGGAATGAGAGAGATATATGAGACAGAGGGTGAGAGAGAATATAGAGACATTGGAATGAGTGAGATATATGAGACAGAGGGTGAGAGAACATAGAGACATTGGAATGAGTGAGATATATGAGACAGAGGGTGAGAGAACATAGAGACATTGGAATGAGAGCGATATATGAGACAGAGGGTGAGGGAGAACATAGAGACATTGGAATGAGAGAGATATATAAGACAGAGGGTGAGAGAGAACATAGAGACAGTGGAATGAGAGAGATATATGAGACAGAGGGTGAGAGAATATAGAGACAATGGAATGAGAGCGATATATGAGACAGAGGGTGAGGGAGAACATAGAGACATTGGAATGAGAGAGATATATGAGACAGAGGGTGAGAGAACATAGAGACAATGGAATGAGAGAGATATATAAGACAGAGGGTGAGAGAGAACATAGAGACATTGGAATGAGAGAGATATATGAGACAGAGGGTGAGAGAATATAGAGACATTGGAATGAGCGAGATATATGAGACAGAGAGTGAGAGAACATAGAGACATTGGAATGAGCGAGATATATGAGACAGAGGGTGAGGGAGAACATAGAGACTTTGGAATGAGTGAGATATATGAGACAGAGGGTGAGAGAGAACATAGAGACATTGGAATGAGCGAGATATATGAGACAGAGGGTGAGAGAGAACATAGAGACATTGGAATGAGAGCGATATATGAGACAGAGGGTGAGAGAGAACATAGAGACATTGGAATGAGAGCGATACATGAGACAGAGGGTGAGAGAGAACATAGAGACATTGGAATGAGAGAGATATATGAGACAGAGGGTGAGAGAGAACATAGAGACATTGGAATGAGTGAGATATATGAGACAGAGGGTGAGAGAACATAGAGACATTGGAATGAGTGAGATATATGAGACAGAGGGTGAGAGAACATAGAGACATTGGAATGAGAGCGATACATGAGACAGAGGGTGAGAGAGAACATAGAGACATTGGAATGAGAGAGATATATGAGACAGAGGGTGAGAGAGAACATAGAGACATTGGAATGAGAGCGATACATTAGACAGAGGGTGAGAGAGAACATAGAGACATTGGAATGAGAGAGATATATGAGACAGAGGGTGAGAGAGAATATAGAGACATTGGAATGAGTGAGATATATGAGACAGAGTGTGAGAGAACATAGAGACATTGGAATGAGTGAGATATATGAGACAGAGGGTGAGAGAACATAGAGACATTGGAATGAGAGCGATATATGAGACAGAGGGTGAGGGAGAACATAGAGACATTGGAATGAGAGAGATATATAAGACAGAGGGTGAGAGAGAACATAGAGACAGTGGAATGAGAGAGATATATGAGACAGAGGGTGAGAGAACATAGAGACAATGGAATGAGAGCGATATATGAGACAGAGGGTGAGGGAGAACATAGAGACATTGGAATGAGAGAGATATATGAGACAGAGGGTGAGAGAACATAGAGACAATGGAATGAGAGAGATATATAAGACAGAGGGTGAGAGAGAACATAGAGACATTGGAATGAGAGAGATATATGAGACAGAGGGTGAGAGAATATAGAGACATTGGAATGAGCGAGATATATGAGATAGAGATTGAGAGAACATAGAGACATTGGAATGAGCGAGATATATGAGACAGAGGGTGAGGGAGAACATAGAGACATTGGAATGAGTGAGATATATGAGACAGAGGGTGAGAGAGAACATAGAGACATTGGAATGAGAGAGATATATAAGACAGAGGGTGAGAGAGAACATAGAGACATTGGAATGAGAGAGATATATGAGACAGAGGGTGAGGGAGAACATAGAGACATTGGAATGAGAGAGATATATAAGACAGAGGGTGAGAGAGAACATAGAGACAGTGGAATGAGAGAGATATATGAGACAGAGGGTGAGAGAACATAGAGACAATGGAATGAGAGCGATATATGAGACAGAGGGTGAGGGAGAACATAGAGACATTGGAATGAGAGAGATATATGAGACAGAGGGTGAGAGAACATAGAGACAATGGAATGAGAGAGATATATAAGACAGAGGGTGAGAGAGAACATAGAGACATTGGAATGAGAGAGATATATGAGACAGAGGGTGAGAGAATATAGAGACATTGGAATGAGCGAGATATATGAGATAGAGAGTGAGAGAACATAGAGACATTGGAATGAGCGAGATATATGAGACAGAGGGTGAGGGAGAACATAGAGACATTGGAATGAGTGAGATATATGAGACAGAGGGTGAGAGAGAACATAGAGACATTGGAATGAGAGAGATATATAAGACAGAGGGTGAGAGAGAACATAGAGACATTGGAATGAGAGAGATATATGAGACGGATGGTGAGAGAACATAGAGACATTGGAATGAGAGAGATATATGAGACAGAGGGTGAGAGAACATAGAGACATTGGAATGAGAGAGAGATATGAGACAGAGGGTGAGAGAACATAGAGACATTGGAATGAGTGAGATATATGAGACAGAGGGTGAGAGAGAACATAGAGACATTGGAATGAGAGAGATACATGAGACAGAGGGTGAGAGAGAACATAGAGACATTGGAATGAGAGAGAGATATGAGACAGAGGGTGAGAGAGAACATAGAGACATTGTAATGAGAGATATATGAGACAGAGGGTGAGAGAACATAGAGACATTTGAATAAGCGAGATATATGAGACAGAGGGTGAGAGACTATAGAGACATTGGAATGAGAGAGATATATAAAACAGAGGGTGAGAGAGAACATAAAGACATTGGAATGAGAGAGAGATATGAGACAGAGGGTGAGAGAACATAGAGACATTGGAATGAGTGAGATATATGAGACAGAGGGTGAGAGTGAACATAGAGACATTGGAATGAGAGAGAGATATAAGACAGAGGGTGAGAGAGAACATAGAGACATTGGAATGAGAGAGAGATATGAGACAGAGGGTGAGAGAACATAATGACATTGGAATGAGAGAGATATATGAGACAGAGGGTGAGAGAACATAGAGACATTGGAATGAGAGAGATATATGAGACAGAGGGTGAGAGAGAACATAGAGACATTGGAATGAGTGAGATATATGAGACAGAGGGTGAGAGAGAACATAGAGACATTGGAATGAGTGAGATATATGAGACAGAGGGTGAGAGAACATAGAGACATTGGAATGAGAGAGATACATGAGACAGAGGGTGAGAGAGAACATAGAGACATTGGAATGAGAGAGATATATGAGACAGAGGGTGAGAGAACATAGAGACATTGGAATGAGAAAGATACATGAGACAGAGGGTGAGAGAGAACATAGAGACATTGGAATGAGCGAGATATATGAGACAGAGGGTGAGAGAGAACATAGAGACATTGGAATGAGAGAGATATATGAGACAGAGGGTGAGAGAGAACATAGAGACATTGGAATGAGTGAGATACATGAGAAAGAGGGTGAGAGAGAACATAGAGACATTGGAATGAGAGAGATATATGAGACAGAGTGTGAGAGAACATAGAGACATTGGAATGAGAGAGAGATATGAGACAGAGTGTGAGAGAACATAGAGACATTGGAATGAGAGAGATATATGAGACAGAGGGTGAGAGAGAACATAGAGACATTGGAATGAGAGAGATATAAGAGACAGAGGGTGAGAGAACATAGAGACATTGGAATGAGAGAGATATATGAGACAGAGGGTGAGAGAGAACATAGAGACATTGGAATGAGCGAGATATATGAGACAGAGGGTGAGAGAACATAGAGACATTGGAATGAGAGATATATATGAGACAGAGGGTGAGAGAAAATAGAGACATTGGAATGAGTGAGATATATGAGACAGAGTGTGAGAGAACATAGAGACATTGGAATGAGAGCGATACATGAGACAGAGGGTGAGAGAACATAGAGACATTGGAATGAGAGCGATATATGAGACAGAGGGTGAGAGAACATAGAGACATTGGAATGAGTGAGATATATGAGACAGAGGGTGAGAGAGAACATAGAGACATTGGAATGAGTGAGATATATGAGACAGGGAGTGAGAGAGAACATAGAGACATTGGAATGAGAGAGATACATGAGACAGAGGGTGAGAGAGAACATAGAGACATTGGAATGAGAGAGATATATGAGACAGAGGGTGAGAGAGAACATAGAGACATTGGAATGAGCGAGATACATGAGACAGAGGGTGAGAGAGAACATAGAGACATTGGAATGAGCAAGATATATGAGACAGAGGGTGAGAGAGAACATAGAGACATTGGAATGAGCAAGATATATGAGACAGAGGGTGAGAGAGAACATAGAGACATTGGAATGAGTGAGATATATGAGACAGAGGGTGTGAGAGAACATAGAGACATTGGAATGAGAGCGATATATGAGACAGAGGGTGAGGGAGAACATAGAGACATTGGAATGAGAGAGATATATAAGACAGAGGGTGAGAGAGAACATAGAGACATTGGAATGAGAGAGATATATGAGACAGAGGGTGAGAGAACATAGAGACAATGGAATGAGAGCGATATATGAGACAGAGGGTGAGGGAGAACATAGAGACATTGGAATGAGAGAGATATATGAGACAGAGGGTGAGAGAACATAGAGACAATGGAATGAGAGAGATATATAAGACAGAGGGTGAGAGAGAATATAGAGACATTGGAATGAGAGAGATATATGAGACAGAGGGTGAGAGAATATAGAGACATTGGAATGAGCGAGATATATGAGACAGAGGGTGAGAGAACATAGAGACATTGGAATGAGCGAGATATATGAGACAGAGGGTGAGGGAGAACAAAGAGACATTGGAATGAGTGAGATATATGAGACAGAGGGTGAGAGAACATAGAGACATTGGAATGAGTGAGATATATGAGACAGAGGGTGAGAGAGAACATAGAGACATTGGAATGAGAGAGATACATGAGACAGAGGGTGAGAGAGAACATAGAGACATTGGAATGAGAGAGAGATATGAGACAGAGGGTGAGAGAGAACATAGAGACATTGTAATGAGAGATATATGAGACAGAGGGTGAGAGAACATAGAGACATTTGAATAAGCGAGATATATGAGACAGAGGGTGAGAGACTATAGAGACATTGGAATGAGAGAGATATATAAAACAGAGGGTGAGAGAGAACATAAAGACATTGGAATGAGAGAGAGATATGAGACAGAGGGTGAGAGAACATAGAGACATTGGAATGAGTGAGATATATGAGACAGAGGGTGAGAGTGAACATAGAGACATTGGAATGAGAGAGAGATATAAGACAGAGGGTGAGAGAGAACATAGAGACATTGGAATGAGAGAGAGATATGAGACAGAGGGTGAGAGAACATAATGACATTGGAATGAGAGAGATATATGAGACAGAGGGTGAGAGAACATAGAGACATTGGAATGAGAGAGATATATGAGACAGAGGGTGAGAGAGAACATAGAGACATTGGAATGAGTGAGATATATGAGACAGAGGGTGAGAGAGAACATAGAGACATTGGAATGAGTGAGATATATGAGACAGAGGGTGAGAGAACATAGAGACATTGGAATGAGAGAGATACATGAGACAGAGGGTGAGAGAGAACATAGAGACATTGGAATGAGAGAGATATATGAGACAGAGGGTGAGAGAACATAGAGACATTGGAATGAGAAAGATACATGAGACAGAGGGTGAGAGAGAACATAGAGACATTGGAATGAGCGAGATATATGAGACAGAGGGTGAGAGAGAACATAGAGACATTGGAATGAGAGAGATATATGAGACAGAGGGTGAGAGAGAACATAGAGACATTGGAATGAGTGAGATACATGAGAAAGAGGGTGAGAGAGAACATAGAGACATTGGAATGAGAGAGATATATGAGACAGAGTGTGAGAGAACATAGAGACATTGGAATGAGAGAGAGATATGAGACAGAGTGTGAGAGAACATAGAGACATTGGAATGAGAGAGATATATGAGACAGAGGGTGAGAGAGAACATAGAGACATTGGAATGAGAGAGATATAAGAGACAGAGGGTGAGAGAACATAGAGACATTGGAATGAGAGAGATATATGAGACAGAGGGTGAGAGAGAACATAGAGACATTGGAATGAGAGAGAGATATGAGACAGAGGGTGAGAGAGAACATAGAGACATTGGAATGAGCGAGATATATGAGACAGAGGGTGAGAGAACATAGAGACATTGGAATGAGAGATATATATGAGACAGAGGGTGAGAGAAAATAGAGACATTGGAATGAGTGAGATATATGAGACAGAGTGTGAGAGAACATAGAGACATTGGAATGAGAGCGATACATGAGACAGAGGGTGAGAGAACATAGAGACATTGGAATGAGAGCGATATATGAGACAGAGGGTGAGAGAACATAGAGACATTGGAATGAGTGAGATATATGAGACAGAGGGTGAGAGAGAACATAGAGACATTGGAATGAGTGAGATATATGAGACAGAGAGTGAGAGAGAACATAGAGACATTGGAATGAGAGAGATACATGAGACAGAGGGTGAGAGAGAACATAGAGACATTGGAATGAGAGAGATATATGAGACAGAGGGTGAGAGAGAACATAGAGACATTGGAATGAGCGAGATACATGAGACAGAGGGTGAGAGAGAACATAGAGACATTGGAATGAGCAAGATATATGAGACAGAGGGTGAGAGAGAACATAGAGACATTGGAATGAGCAAGATATATGAGACAGAGGGTGAGAGAGAACATAGAGACATTGGAATGAGTGAGATATATGAGACAGAGGGTGTGAGAGAACATAGAGACATTGGAATGAGAGCGATATATGAGACAGAGGGTGAGGGAGAACATAGAGACATTGGAATGAGAGAGATATATAAGACAGAGGGTGAGAGAGAACATAGAGACATTGGAATGAGAGAGATATATGAGACAGAGGGTGAGAGAACATAGAGACAATGGAATGAGAGCGATATATGAGACAGAGGGTGAGGGAGAACATAGAGACATTGGAATGAGAGAGATATATGAGACAGAGGGTGAGAGAACATAGAGACAATGGAATGAGAGAGATATATAAGACAGAGGGTGAGAGAGAATATAGAGACATTGGAATGAGAGAGATATATGAGACAGAGGGTGAGAGAATATAGAGACATTGGAATGAGCGAGATATATGAGACAGAGGGTGAGAGAACATAGAGACATTGGAATGAGCGAGATATATGAGACAGAGGGTGAGGGAGAACAAAGAGACATTGGAATGAGTGAGATATATGAGACAGAGGGTGAGAGAGAACATAGAGACATTGGAATGAGAGAGATATATAAGACAGAGGGTGAGAGAGAACATAGAGACATTGGAATGAGAGAGATATATGAGACGGAGGGTGAGAGAACATAGAGACATTGGAATGAGAGAGATATATGAGACAGAGGGTGAGAGAACATAGAGACATTGGAATGAGAGAGATATATGAGACAGAGGGTGAGAGAACATAGAGACATTGGAATGAGTGAGATATATGAGACAGAGGGTGAGAGAGAACATAGAGACATTGGAATGAGAGAGATACATGAGACAGAGGGTGAGAGAGAACATAGAGACATTGGAATGAGAAAGAGATATGAGACAGAGGGTGAGAGAGAACATAGAGACATTGTAATGAGAGAGATATATGAGACAGAGGGTGAGAGAACATAGAGACATTGGAATGAGCGAGATATATTAGACAGAGGGTGAGAGAACATAGAGACATTGGAATGAGAGAGATATATAAGACAGAGGGTGAGATAGAACATAGAGACATTGGAATGAGAGAGAGATATGAGACAGAGGGTGAGAGAACATAGAGACATTGGAATGAGTGAGATATATGAGACAGAGGGTGAGAGAGAACATAGAGACATTGGAATGAGAGAGATATATAAGACAGAGGGTGAGAGAGAACATAGAGACATTGGAATGAGAGAGATATATGAGACAGAGGGTGAGAGAACATAGAGACATTGGAATGAGAGAGATATATGAGACAGAGGGTGAGAGAGAACATAGAGACATTGGAATGAGTGAGATATATGAGACAGAGGGTGAGAGAGAACATAGAGACATTGGAATGAGTGAGATATATGAGACAGAGGGTGAGAGAACATAGAGACATTGGAATGAGAGAGATACATGAGACAGAGGGTGAGAGAGAACATAGAGACATTGGAATGAGTGAGATATATGAGACAGAGGGTTAGAGAACATAGAGACATTGGAATGAGAGAGATACATGAGACAGAGGGTGAGAGAGAACATAGAGACATTGGAATGAGAGAGATATATGAGACAGAGGGTGAGAGAACATAGAGACATTGGAATGAGAAAGATACATGAGACAGAGGGTGAGAGAGAACATAGAGACATTGGAATGAGCGAGATATATGAGACAGAGGGTGAGAGAGAACATAGAGACATTGGAATGAGAGAGATATATGAGACAGAGGGTGAGAGAGAACATAGAGACATTGGAATGAGTGAGATACATGAGACAGAGGGTGAGAGAGAACATAGAGACATTGGAATGAGAGAGATATATGAGACAGAGTGTGAGAGAACATAGAGACATTGGAATGAGAGAGATATATGAGACAGAGGGTGAGAGAGAACATAGAGACATTGGAATGAGAGAGATATATGAGACAGATGGTGAGAGAACATAGAGACATTGGAATGAGAGATATATATGAGACAGAGGGTGAGAGAACATAGAGACATTGGAATGAGAGAGATATATGAGACAGAGGGTGAGAGAGAACATAGAGACATTGGAATGAGCGAGATATATGAGACAGAGTGTGAGAGTACATAGAGACATTGGAATGAGAGATATAAATGAGACAGAGGGTGAGAGAACATAGAGACATTGGAATGAGTGAGATATATGAGACAGAGTGTGAGAGAACATAGAGACATTGGAATGAGAGCGATACATGAGACAGAGGGTGAGAGAACATAGAGACATTGGAATGAGAGCGATATATGAGACAGAGGGTGAGAGAACATAGAGACATTGGAATGAGTGAGATATATGAGACAGAGGGTGAGAGAGAACATAGAGACATTGGAATGAGTGAAATATATGAGACAGAGAGTGAGAGAGAACATAGAGACATTGGAATGAGAGAGATACATGAGACAGAGGGTGAGAGAGAACATAGAGACATTGGAATGAGAGAGATATATGAGACAGAGGGTGAGAGAGAACATAGAGACATTGGAATGAGCGAGATACATGAGACAGAGGGTGAGAGAGAACATAGAGACATTGTAATGAGAGAGATATATGAGACAGAGGGTGAGAGAACATAGAGACATTGGAATGAGCGAGATATATGAGACAGAGGGTGAGAGAACATAGAGACATTGGAATGAGAGAGAGATATAAAACAGAGGGTGAGAGAGAACATAGAGACATTGGAATGAGAGAGAGATATGAGACAGAGGGTGAGAGAACATAGAGACATTGGAATGAGCGAGATATATGAGACAGAGGGTGAGAGAACATAGAGACATTGGAATGAGAGAGATATATAAAACAGAGGGTGAGAGAGAACATAGAGACATTGGAATGAGAGAGAGATATGAGACAGAGGGTGAGAGAACATAGAGACATTGGAATGAGTGAGATATATGAGACAGAGGGTGAGAGAGAACATAGAGACATTGGAATGAGAGAGATATATAAGACAGAGGGTGAGAGAGAAAATAGAGACATTGGAATGAGTGAGATATATGAGACAGAGTGTGAGAGAACATAGAGACATTGGAATGAGAGCGATACATGAGACAGAGGGTGAGAGAACATAGAGACATTGGAATGAGAGCGATATATGAGACAGAGGGTGAGAGAACATAGAGACATTGGAATGAGTGAGATATATGAGACAGAGGGTGAGAGAGAACATAGAGACATTGGAATGAGTGAGATATATGAGACAGAGAGTGAGAGAGAACATAGAGACATTGGAATGAGAGAGATACATGAGACAGAGGGTGAGAGAGAACATAGAGACATTGGAATGAGAGAGATATATGAGACAGAGGGTGAGAGAGAACATAGAGACATTGGAATGAGCGAGATACATGAGACAGAGGGTGAGAGAGAACATAGAGACATTGGAATGAGCAAGATATATGAGACAGAGGGTGAGAGAGAACATAGAGACATTGGAATGAGCAAGATATATGAGACAGAGGGTGAGAGAGAACATAGAGACATTGGAATGAGTGAGATATATGAGACAGAGGGTGTGAGAGAACATAGAGACATTGGAATGAGAGAGATATATGAGACAGAGGGTGAGAGAATATAGAGACAATGGAATGAGAGCGATATATGAGACAGAGGGTGAGGGAGAACATAGAGACATTGGAATGAGAGAGATATATGAGACAGAGGGTGAGAGAACATAGAGACAATGGAATGAGAGAGATATATAAGACAGAGGGTGAGAGAGAACATAGAGACATTGGAATGAGAGAGATATATGAGACAGAGGGTGAGAGAATATAGAGACATTGGAATGAGCGAGATATATGAGACAGAGGGTGAGAGAACATAGAGACATTGGAATGAGCGAGATATATGAGACAGAGGGTGAGGGAGAACATAGAGACATTGGAATGAGTGAGATATATGAGACAGAGGGTGAGAGAGAACATAGAGACATTGGAATGAGAGAGATATATAAGACAGAGGGTGAGAGAGAACATAGAGACATTGGAATGAGAGCGATACATTAGACAGAGGGTGAGAGAGAACATAGAGACATTGGAATGAGAGAGATATATGAGACAGAGGGTGAGAGAGAATATAGAGACATTGGAATGAGTGAGATATATGAGACAGAGGGTGAGAGAACATAGAGACATTGGAATGAGTGAGATATGTGAGACAGAGGGTGAGAGAACATAGAGACATTGGAATGAGAGCGATATATGAGACAGAGGGTGAGGGAGAACATAGAGACATTGGAATGAGAGAGAGATATAAGACAGAGGGTGAGAGAGAACATAGAGACAGTGGAATGAGAGAGATATATGAGACAGAGGGTGAGAGAACATAGAGACAATGGAATGAGAGCGATATATGAGACAGAGGGTGAGGGAGAACATAGAGACATTGGAATGAGAGAGATATATGAGACAGAGGGTGAGAGAACATAGAGACAATGGAATGAGAGAGATATATAAGACAGAGGGTGAGAGAGAACATAGAGACATTGGAATGAGAGAGATATATGAGACAGAGGGTGAGAGAATATAGAGACATTGGAATGAGCGAGATATATGAGATAGAGAGTGAGAGAACATAGAGACATTGGAATGAGCGAGATATATGAGACAGAGGGTGAGGGAGAACATAGAGACATTGGAATGAGTGAGATATATGAGACAGAGGGTGAGAGAGAACATAGAGACATTGGAATGAGAGAGATATATAAGACAGAGGGTGAGAGAGAACATAGAGACATTGGAATGAGAGAGATATATGAGACAGAGGGTGAGGGAGAACATAGAGACATTGGAATGAGAGAGATATATAAGACAGAGGGTGAGAGAGAACATAGAGACAGTGGAATGAGAGAGATATATGAGACAGAGGGTGAGAGAACATAGAGACAATGGAATGAGAGCGATATATGAGACAGAGGGTGAGGGAGAACATAGAGACATTGGAATGAGAGAGATATATGAGACAGAGGGTGAGAGAACATAGAGACAATGGAATGAGAGAGATATATAAGACAGAGGGTGAGAGAGAACATAGAGACATTGGAATGAGAGAGATATATGAGACAGAGGGTGAGAGAATATAGAGACATTGGAATGAGCGAGATATATGAGATAGAGAGTGAGAGAACATAGAGACATTGGAATGAGCGAGATATATGAGACAGAGGGTGAGGGAGAACATAGAGACATTGGAATGAGTGAGATATATGAGACAGAGGGTGAGAGAGAACATAGAGACATTGGAATGAGAGAGATATATAAGACAGAGGGTGAGAGAGAACATAGAGACATTGGAATGAGAGAGATATATGAGACGGATGGTGAGAGAACATAGAGACATTGGAATGAGAGAGATATATGAGACAGAGGGTGAGAGAACATAGAGACATTGGAATGAGAGAGAGATATGAGACAGAGGGTGAGAGAACATAGAGACATTGGAATGAGTGAGATATATGAGACAGAGGGTGAGAGAGAACATAGAGACATTGGAATGAGAGAGATACATGAGACAGAGGGTGAGAGAGAACATAGAGACATTGGAATGAGAGAGAGATATGAGACAGAGGGTGAGAGAGAACATAGAGACATTGTAATGAGAGATATATGAGACAGAGGGTGAGAGAACATAGAGACATTTGAATAAGCGAGATATATGAGACAGAGGGTGAGAGACTATAGAGACATTGGAATGAGAGAGATATATAAAACAGAGGGTGAGAGAGAACATAGAGACATTGGAATGAGAGAGAGATATGAGACAGAGGGTGAGAGAACATAGAGACATTGGAATGAGTGAGATATATGAGACAGAGGGTGAGAGTGAACATAGAGACATTGGAATGAGAGAGAGATATAAGACAGAGGGTGAGAGAGAACATAGAGACATTGGAATGAGAGAGAGATATGAGACAGAGGGTGAGAGAACATAATGACATTGGAATGAGAGAGATATATGAGACAGAGGGTGAGAGAACATAGAGACATTGGAATGAGAGAGATATATGAGACAGAGGGTGAGAGAGAACATAGAGACATTGGAATGAGTGAGATATATGAGACAGAGGGTGAGAGAGAACATAGAGACATTGGAATGAGTGAGATATATGAGACAGAGGGTGAGAGAACATAGAGACATTGGAATGAGAGAGATACATGAGACAGAGGGTGAGAGAGAACATAGAGACATTGGAATGAGAGAGATATATGAGACAGAGGGTGAGAGAACATAGAGACATTGGAATGAGAAAGATACATGAGACAGAGGGTGAGAGAGAACATAGAGACATTGGAATGAGCGAGATATATGAGACAGAGGGTGAGAGAGAACATAGAGACATTGGAATGAGAGAGATATATGAGACAGAGGGTGAGAGAGAACATAGAGACATTGGAATGAGTGAGATACATGAGAAAGAGGGTGAGAGAGAACATAGAGACATTGGAATGAGAGAGATATATGAGACAGAGTGTGAGAGAACATAGAGACATTGGAATGAGAGAGAGATATGAGACAGAGTGTGAGAGAACATAGAGACATTGGAATGAGAGAGATATATGAGACAGAGGGTGAGAGAGAACATAGAGACATTGGAATGAGAGAGATATAAGAGACAGAGGGTGAGAGAACATAGAGACATTGGAATGAGAGAGATATATGAGACAGAGGGTGAGAGAGAACATAGAGACATTGGAATGAGCGAGATATATGAGACAGAGGGTGAGAGAACATAGAGACATTGGAATGAGAGATATATATGAGACAGAGGGTGAGAGAAAATAGAGACATTGGAATGAGTGAGATATATGAGACAGAGTGTGAGAGAACATAGAGACATTTGAATGAGAGCGATACATGAGACAGAGGGTGAGAGAACATAGAGACATTGGAATGAGAGCGATATATGAGACAGAGGGTGAGAGAACATAGAGACATTGGAATGAGTGAGATATATGAGACAGAGGGTGAGAGAGAACATAGAGACATTGGAATGAGTGAGATATATGAGACAGAGAGTGAGAGAGAACATAGAGACATTGGAATGAGAGAGATACATGAGACAGAGGGTGAGAGAGAACATAGAGACATTGGAATGAGAGAGATATATGAGACAGAGGGTGAGAGAGAACATAGAGACATTGGAATGAGCGAGATACATGAGACAGAGGGTGAGAGAGAACATAGAGACATTGGAATGAGCAAGATATATGAGACAGAGGGTGAGAGAGAACATAGAGACATTGGAATGAGCAAGATATATGAGACAGAGGGTGAGAGAGAACATAGAGACATTGGAATGAGTGAGATATATGAGACAGAGGGTGTGAGAGAACATAGAGACATTGGAATGAGAGCGATATATGAGACAGAGGGTGAGGGAGAACATAGAGACATTGGAATGAGAGAGATATACAAGACAGATGGTGAGAGAGAACATAGAGACATTGGAATGAGAGAGATATATGAGACAGAGGGTGAGAGAACATAGAGACAATGGAATGAGAGCGATATATGAGACAGAGGGTGAGGGAGAACATAGAGACATTGGAATGAGAGAGATATATGAGACAGAGGGTGAGAGAACATAGAGACAATGGAATGAGAGAGATATATAAGACAGAGGGTGAGAGAGAATATAGAGACATTGGAATGAGAGAGATATATGAGACAGAGGGTGAGAGAATATAGAGACATTGGAATGAGCGAGATATATGAGACAGAGGGTGAGAGAACATAGAGACATTGGAATGAGCGAGATATATGAGACAGAGGGTGAGGGAGAACATAGAGACATTGGAATGAGTGAGATATATGAGACAGAGGGTGAGAGAGAACATAGAGACATTGGAATGAGAGAGATATATGAGACAGAGGGTGAGAGAGAACATAGAGACATTGGAATGAGCGAGATACATGAGACAGAGGGTGAGAGAGAACATAGAGACATTGGAATGAGCAAGATATATGAGACAGAGGGTGAGAGAGAACATAGAGACATTGGAATGAGCAAGATATATGAGACAGAGGGTGAGAGAGAACATAGAGACATTGGAATGAGTGAGATATATGAGACAGAGGGTGTGAGAGAACATAGAGACATTGGAATGAGAGAGATATATGAGACAGAGGGTGAGAGAATATAGAGACAATGGAATGAGAGCGATATATGAGACAGAGGGTGAGGGAGAACATAGAGACATTGGAATGAGAGAGATATATGAGACAGAGGGTGAGAGAACATAGAGACAATGGAATGAGAGAGATATATAAGACAGAGGGTGAGAGAGAACATAGAGACATTGGAATGAGAGAGATATATGAGACAGAGGGTGAGAGAATATAGAGACATTGGAATGAGCGAGATATATGAGACAGAGGGTGAGAGAACATAGAGACATTGGAATGAGCGAGATATATGAGACAGAGGGTGAGGGAGAACATAGAGACATTGGAATGAGTGAGATATATGAGACAGAGGGTGAGAGAGAACATAGAGACATTGGAATGAGAGAGATATATAAGACAGAGGGTGAGAGAGAACATAGAGACATTGGAATGAGAGCGATACATTAGACAGAGGGTGAGAGAGAACATAGAGACATTGGAATGAGAGAGATATATGAGACAGAGGGTGAGAGAGAATATAGAGACATTGGAATGAGTGAGATATATGAGACAGAGGGTGAGAGAACATAGAGACATTGGAATGAGTGAGATATGTGAGACAGAGGGTGAGAGAACATAGAGACATTGGAATGAGAGCGATATATGAGACAGAGGGTGAGGGAGAACATAGAGACATTGGAATGAGAGAGAGATATAAGACAGAGGGTGAGAGAGAACATAGAGACAGTGGAATGAGAGAGATATATGAGACAGAGGGTGAGAGAACATAGAGACAATGGAATGAGAGCGATATATGAGACAGAGGGTGAGGGAGAACATAGAGACATTGGAATGAGAGAGATATATGAGACAGAGGGTGAGAGAACATAGAGACAATGGAATGAGAGAGATATATAAGACAGAGGGTGAGAGAGAACATAGAGACATTGGAATGAGAGAGATATATGAGACAGAGGGTGAGAGAATATAGAGACATTGGAATGAGCGAGATATATGAGATAGAGAGTGAGAGAACATAGAGACATTGGAATGAGCGAGATATATGAGACAGAGGGTGAGGGAGAACATAGAGACATTGGAATGAGTGAGATATATGAGACAGAGGGTGAGAGAGAACATAGAGACATTGGAATGAGAGAGATATATAAGACAGAGGGTGAGAGAGAACATAGAGACATTGGAATGAGAGAGATATATGAGACAGAGGGTGAGGGAGAACATAGAGACATTGGAATGAGAGAGATATATAAGACAGAGGGTGAGAGAGAACATAGAGACAGTGGAATGAGAGAGATATATGAGACAGAGGGTGAGAGAACATAGAGACAATGGAATGAGAGCGATATATGAGACAGAGGGTGAGGGAGAACATAGAGACATTGGAATGAGAGAGATATATGAGACAGAGGGTGAGAGAACATAGAGACAATGGAATGAGAGAGATATATGAGACAGAGGGTGAGAGAACATAGAGACAATGGAATGAGAGCGATATATGAGACAGAGGGTGAGGGAGAACATAGAGACATTGGAATGAGAGAGATATATGAGACAGAGGGTGAGAGAACATAGAGACAATGGAATGAGAGCGATATATGAGACAGAGGGTGAGGGAGAACATAGAGACATTGGAATGAGAGAGATATATGAGACAGAGGGTGAGAGAACATAGAGACAATGGAATGAGAGAGATATATAAGACAGAGGGTGAGAGAGAACATAGAGACATTGGAATGAGAGAGATATATGAGACAGAGGGTGAGAGAATATAGAGACATTGGAATGAGCGAGATATATGAGATAGAGAGTGAGAGAACATAGAGACATTGGAATGAGCGAGATATATGAGACAGAGGGTGAGGGAGAACATAGAGACATTGGAATGAGTGAGATATATGAGACAGAGGGTGAGAGAGAACATAGAGACATTGGAATGAGAGAGATATATAAGACAGAGGGTGAGAGAGAACATAGAGACATTGGAATGAGAGAGATATATGAGACGGATGGTGAGAGAACATAGAGACATTGGAATGAGAGAGATATATGAGACAGAGGGTGAGAGAACATAGAGACATTGGAATGAGAGAGAGATATGAGACAGAGGGTGAGAGAACATAGAGACATTGGAATGAGTGAGATATATGAGACAGAGGGTGAGAGAGAACATAGAGACATTGGAATGAGAGAGATACATGAGACAGAGGGTGAGAGAGAACATAGAGACATTGGAATGAGAGAGAGATATGAGACAGAGGGTGAGAGAGAACATAGAGACATTGTAATGAGAGATATATGAGACAGAGGGTGAGAGAACATAGAGACATTTGAATAAGCGAGATATATGAGACAGAGGGTGAGAGACTATAGAGACATTGGAATGAGAGAGATATATAAAACAGAGGGTGAGAGAGAACATAGAGACATTGGAATGAGAGAGAGATATGAGACAGAGGGTGAGAGAACATAGAGACATTGGAATGAGTGAGATATATGAGACAGAGGGTGAGAGTGAACATAGAGACATTGGAATGAGAGAGAGATATAAGACAGAGGGTGAGAGAGAACATAGAGACATTGGAATGAGAGAGAGATATGAGACAGAGGGTGAGAGAACATAATGACATTGGAATGAGAGAGATATATGAGACAGAGGGTGAGAGAACATAGAGACATTGGAATGAGAGAGATATATGAGACAGAGGGTGAGAGAGAACATAGAGACATTGGAATGAGTGAGATATATGAGACAGAGGGTGAGAGAGAACATAGAGACATTGGAATGAGTGAGATATATGAGACAGAGGGTGAGAGAACATAGAGACATTGGAATGAGAGAGATACATGAGACAGAGGGTGAGAGAGAACATAGAGACATTGGAATGAGAGAGATATATGAGACAGAGGGTGAGAGAACATAGAGACATTGGAATGAGAAAGATACATGAGACAGAGGGTGAGAGAGAACATAGAGACATTGGAATGAGCGAGATATATGAGACAGAGGGTGAGAGAGAACATAGAGACATTGGAATGAGAGAGATATATGAGACAGAGGGTGAGAGAGAACATAGAGACATTGGAATGAGTGAGATACATGAGAAAGAGGGTGAGAGAGAACATAGAGACATTGGAATGAGAGAGATATATGAGACAGAGTGTGAGAGAACATAGAGACATTGGAATGAGAGAGAGATATGAGACAGAGTGTGAGAGAACATAGAGACATTGGAATGAGAGAGATATATGAGACAGAGGGTGAGAGAGAACATAGAGACATTGGAATGAGAGAGATATAAGAGACAGAGGGTGAGAGAACATAGAGACATTGGAATGAGAGAGATATATGAGACAGAGGGTGAGAGAGAACATAGAGACATTGGAATGAGCGAGATATATGAGACAGAGGGTGAGAGAACATAGAGACATTGGAATGAGAGATATATATGAGACAGAGGGTGAGAGAAAATAGAGACATTGGAATGAGTGAGATATATGAGACAGAGTGTGAGAGAACATAGAGACATTGGAATGAGAGCGATACATGAGACAGAGGGTGAGAGAACATAGAGACATTGGAATGAGAGCGATATATGAGACAGAGGGTGAGAGAACATAGAGACATTGGAATGAGTGAGATATATGAGACAGAGGGTGAGAGAGAACATAGAGACATTGGAATGAGTGAGATATATGAGACAGAGAGTGAGAGAGAACATAGAGACATTGGAATGAGAGAGATACATGAGACAGAGGGTGAGAGAGAACATAGAGACATTGGAATGAGAGAGATATATGAGACAGAGGGTGAGAGAGAACATAGAGACATTGGAATGAGCGAGATACATGAGACAGAGGGTGAGAGAGAACATAGAGACATTGGAATGAGCAAGATATATGAGACAGAGGGTGAGAGAGAACATAGAGACATTGGAATGAGCAAGATATATGAGACAGAGGGTGAGAGAGAACATAGAGACATTGGAATGAGTGAGATATATGAGACAGAGGGTGTGAGAGAACATAGAGACATTGGAATGAGAGCGATATATGAGACAGAGGGTGAGGGAGAACATAGAGACATTGGAATGAGAGAGATATATAAGACAGATGGTGAGAGAGAACATAGAGACATTGGAATGAGAGAGATATATGAGACAGAGGGTGAGAGAACATAGAGACAATGGAATGAGAGCGATATATGAGACAGAGGGTGAGGGAGAACATAGAGACATTGGAATGAGAGAGATATATGAGACAGAGGGTGAGAGAACATAGAGACAATGGAATGAGAGAGATATATAAGACAGAGGGTGAGAGAGAATATAGAGACATTGGAATGAGAGAGATATATGAGACAGAGGGTGAGAGAATATAGAGACATTGGAATGAGCGAGATATATGAGACAGAGGGTGAGAGAACATAGAGACATTGGAATGAGCGAGATATATGAGACAGAGGGTGAGGGAGAACATAGAGACATTGGAATGAGTGAGATATATGAGACAGAGGGTGAGAGAGAACATAGAGACATTGGAATGAGAGAGATATATAAGACAGAGGGTGAGAGAGAACATAGAGACATTGGAATGAGAGAGATATATGAGACGGAGGGTGAGAGAACATAGAGACATTGGAATGAGAGAGATATATGAGACAGAGGGTGAGAGAACATAGAGACATTGGAATGAGAGAGATATATGAGACAGAGGGTGAGAGAACATAGAGACATTGGAATGAGTGAGATATATGAGACAGAGGGTGAGAGAGAACATAGAGACATTGGAATGAGAGAGATACATGAGACAGAGGGTGAGAGAGAACATAGAGACATTGGAATGAGAAAGAGATATGAGACAGAGGGTGAGAGAGAACATAGAGACATTGTAATGAGAGAGATATATGAGACAGAGGGTGAGAGAACATAGAGACATTGGAATGAGCGAGATATATTAGACAGAGGGTGAGAGAACATAGAGACATTGGAATGAGAGAGATATATAAGACAGAGGGTGAGATAGAACATAGAGACATTGGAATGAGAGAGAGATATGAGACAGAGGGTGAGAGAACATAGAGACATTGGAATGAGTGAGATATATGAGACAGAGGGTGAGAGAGAACATAGAGACATTGGAATGAGAGAGATATATAAGACAGAGGGTGAGAGAGAACATAGAGACATTGGAATGAGAGAGATATATGAGACAGAGGGTGAGAGAACATAGAGACATTGGAATGAGAGAGATATATGAGACAGAGGGTGAGAGAGAACATAGAGACATTGGAATGAGTGAGATATATGAGACAGAGGGTGAGAGAGAACATAGAGACATTGGAATGAGTGAGATATATGAGACAGAGGGTGAGAGAACATAGAGACATTGGAATGAGAGAGATACATGAGACAGAGGGTGAGAGAGAACATAGAGACATTGGAATGAGTGAGATATATGAGACAGAGGGTTAGAGAACATAGAGACATTGGAATGAGAGAGATACATGAGACAGAGGGTGAGAGAGAACATAGAGACATTGGAATGAGAGAGATATATGAGACAGAGGGTGAGAGAACATAGAGACATTGGAATGAGAAAGATACATGAGACAGAGGGTGAGAGAGAACATAGAGACATTGGAATGAGCGAGATATATGAGACAGAGGGTGAGAGAGAACATAGAGACATTGGAATGAGAGAGATATATGAGACAGAGGGTGAGAGAGAACATAGAGACATTGGAATGAGTGAGATACATGAGACAGAGGGTGAGAGAGAACATAGAGACATTGGAATGAGAGAGATATATGAGACAGAGTGTGAGAGAACATAGAGACATTGGAATGAGAGAGATATATGAGACAGAGGGTGAGAGAGAACATAGAGACATTGGAATGAGAGAGATATATGAGACAGATGGTGAGAGAACATAGAGACATTGGAATGAGAGATATATATGAGACAGAGGGTGAGAGAACATAGAGACATTGGAATGAGAGAGATATATGAGACAGAGGGTGAGAGAGAACATAGAGACATTGGAATGAGCGAGATATATGAGACAGAGTGTGAGAGTACATAGAGACATTGGAATGAGAGATATATATGAGACAGAGGGTGAGAGAACATAGAGACATTGGAATGAGTGAGATATATGAGACAGAGTGTGAGAGAACATAGAGACATTGGAATGAGAGCGATACATGAGACAGAGGGTGAGAGAACATAGAGACATTGGAATGAGAGCGATATATGAGACAGAGGGTGAGAGAACATAGAGACATTGGAATGAGTGAGATATATGAGACAGAGGGTGAGAGAGAACATAGAGACATTGGAATGAGTGAAATATATGAGACAGAGAGTGAGAGAGAACATAGAGACATTGGAATGAGAGAGATACATGAGACAGAGGGTGAGAGAGAACATAGAGACATTGGAATGAGAGAGATATATGAGACAGAGGGTGAGAGAGAACATAGAGACATTGGAATGAGCGAGATACATGAGACAGAGGGTGAGAGAGAACATAGAGACATTGTAATGAGAGAGATATATGAGACAGAGGGTGAGAGAACATAGAGACATTGGAATGAGCGAGATATATGAGACAGAGGGTGAGAGAACATAGAGACATTGGAATGAGAGAGAGATATAAAACAGAGGGTGAGAGAGAACATAGAGACATTGGAATGAGAGAGAGATATGAGACAGAGGGTGAGAGAACATAGAGACATTGGAATGAGCGAGATATATGAGACAGAGGGTGAGAGAACATAGAGACATTGGAATGAGAGAGATATATAAAACAGAGGGTGAGAGAGAACATAGAGACATTGGAATGAGAGAGAGATATGAGACAGAGGGTGAGAGAACATAGAGACATTGGAATGAGTGAGATATATGAGACAGAGGGTGAGAGAGAACATAGAGACATTGGAATGAGAGAGATATATAAGACAGAGGGTGAGAGAGAAAATAGAGACATTGGAATGAGTGAGATATATGAGACAGAGTGTGAGAGAACATAGAGACATTGGAATGAGAGCGATACATGAGACAGAGGGTGAGAGAACATAGAGACATTGGAATGAGAGCGATATATGAGACAGAGGGTGAGAGAACATAGAGACATTGGAATGAGTGAGATATATGAGACAGAGGGTGAGAGAGAACATAGAGACATTGGAATGAGTGAGATATATGAGACAGAGAGTGAGAGAGAACATAGAGACATTGGAATGAGAGAGATACATGAGACAGAGGGTGAGAGAGAACATAGAGACATTGGAATGAGAGAGATATATGAGACAGAGGGTGAGAGAGAACATAGAGACATTGGAATGAGCGAGATACATGAGACAGAGGGTGAGAGAGAACATAGAGACATTGGAATGAGCAAGATATATGAGACAGAGGGTGAGAGAGAACATAGAGACATTGGAATGAGCAAGATATATGAGACAGAGGGTGAGAGAGAACATAGAGACATTGGAATGAGTGAGATATATGAGACAGAGGGTGTGAGAGAACATAGAGACATTGGAATGAGAGAGATATATGAGACAGAGGCTGAGAGAATATAGAGACAATGGAATGAGAGCGATATATGAGACAGAGGGTGAGGGAGAACATAGAGACATTGGAATGAGAGAGATATATGAGACAGAGGGTGAGAGAACATAGAGACAATGGAATGAGAGAGATATATAAGACAGAGGGTGAGAGAGAACATAGAGACATTGGAATGAGAGAGATATATGAGACAGAGGGTGAGAGAATATAGAGACATTGGAATGAGCGAGATATATGAGACAGAGGGTGAGAGAACATAGAGACATTGGAATGAGCGAGATATATGAGACAGAGGGTGAGGGAGAACATAGAGACATTGGAATGAGTGAGATATATGAGACAGAGGGTGAGAGAGAACATAGAGACATTGGAATGAGAGAGATATATAAGACAGAGGGTGAGAGAGAACATAGAGACATTGGAATGAGAGAGATATATGAGACGGAGGGTGAGAGAACATAGAGACATTGGAATGAGAGAGATATATGAGACAGAGGGTGAGAGAACATAGAGACATTGGAATGAGAGAGATATATGAGACAGAGGGTGAGAGAACATAGAGACATTGGAATGAGTGAGATATATGAGACAGAGGGTGAGAGAGAACATAGAGACATTGGAATGAGAGAGATACATGAGACAGAGGGTGAGAGAGAACATAGAGACATTGGAATGAGAAAGAGATATGAGACAGAGGGTGAGAGAGAACATAGAGACATTGTAATGAGAGAGATATATGAGACAGAGGGTGAGAGAACATAGAGACATTGGAATGAGCGAGATATATTAGACAGAGGGTGAGAGAACATAGAGACATTGGAATGAGAGATATATATAAGACAGAGGGTGAGAGAGAACATAGAGACATTGGAATGAGAGAGAGATATGAGACAGAGGGTGAGAGAACATAGAGACATTGGAATGAGTGAGATATATGAGACAGAGGGTGAGAGAGAACATAGAGACATTGGAATGAGAGAGATATATAAGACAGAGGGTGAGAGAGAACACAGAGACATTGGAATGAGAGAGATATATGAGACAGAGGGTGAGAGAACATAGAGACATTGGAATGAGAGAGATATATGAGACAGAGGGTGAGAGAGAACATAGAGACATTGGAATGAGTGAGATATATGAGACAGAGGGTGAGAGAGAACATAGAGACATTGGAATGAGTGAGCTATATGAGACAGAGGGTGAGAGAACATAGAGACATTGGAATGAGAGAGAAACATGAGACAGAGGGTGAGAGAGAACATAGAGACATTGGAATGAGTGAGATATATGAGACAGAGGGTGAGAGAACATAGAGACATTGGAATGAGAGAGATACATGAGACAGAGGGTGAGAGAGAACATAGAGACATTGGAATGAGAGAGATATATGAGACAGAGGGTGAGAGAACATAGAGACATTGGAATGAGAAAGATACATGAGACAGAGGGTGAGAGAGAACATAGAGACATTGGAATGAGCGAGATATATGAGACAGAGGGTGAGAGAGAACATAGAGACATTGGAATGAGAGAGATATATGAGACAGAGGGTGAGAGAGAACATAGCGACATTGGAATGAGTGAGATACATGAGACAGAGGGTGAGAGAGAACATAGAGACATTGGAATGAGAGAGATATATGAGACAGAGTGTGAGAGAACATAGAGACATTGGAATGAGAGAGATATATGAGACAGAGGGTGAGAGAGAACATAGAGACATTGGAATGAGAGAGATATATGAGACAGATTGTGAGAGAACATAGAGACATTGGAATGAGAGATATATATGAGACAGAGGGTGAGAGAACATAGAGACATTGGAATGAGAGAGATATATGAGACAGAGGGTGAGAGAGAACATAGAGACATTGGAATGAGCGAGATATATGAGACAGAGTGTGAGAGTACATAGAGACATTGGAATGAGAGATATATATGAGACAGAGGGTGAGAGAACATAGAGACATTGGAATGAGTGATATATATGAGACAGAGTGTGAGAGAACATAGAGACATTGGAATGAGAGCGATACATGAGACAGAGGGTGAGAGAACATAGAGACATTGGAATGAGAGCGATATATGAGACAGAGGGTGAGAGAACATAGAGACATTGGAATGAGTGAGATATATGAGACAGAGGGTGAGAGAGAACATAGAGACATTGGAATGAGTGAAATATATGAGACAGAGAGTGAGAGAGAACATAGAGACATTGGAATGAGAGAGATACATGAGACAGAGGGTGAGAGAGAACATAGAGACATTGGAATGAGAGAGATATATGAGACAGATGGTGAGAGAGAACATAGAGACATTGGAATGAGCGAGATACATGAGACAGAGGGTGAGAGAGAACATAGAGACATTGTAATGAGAGAGATATATGAGACAGAGGGTGAGAGAACATAGAGACATTGGAATGAGCGAGATATATGAGACAGAGGGTGAGAGAACATAGAGACATTGGAATGAGAGAGATATATAAAACAGAGGGTGAGAGAGAACATAGAGACATTGGAATGAGAGAGAGATATGAGACAGAGGGTGAGAGAACATAGAGACATTGGAATGAGTGAGATATATGAGACAGAGGGTGAGAGAGAACATAGAGACATTGGAATGAGAGAGATATATAAGACAGAGGGTGAGAGAGAACATAGAGACATTGGAATGAGAGAGATATATGAGACAGAGGGTGAGAGAACATAGAGACATTGGAATGAGAGAGATACATGAGACAGAGGGTGAGAGAGAACATAGAGACATTGGAATGAGTGAGATATATGAGACAGAGGGTGAGAGAACATAGAGACATTGGAATGAGAAAGATACACGAGACAGAGTGTGAGAGAGAACATAGAGACATTGGAATGAGCGAGATATATGAGACAGAGGGTGAGAGAGAACATAGAGACATTGGAATGAGAGAGATATATGAGACAGAGGGAGAGAGAGAACATAGAGACATTGGAATGAGTGAGATACATGAGACAGAGGGTGAGAGAGAACATAGAGACATTGGAATGAGAGAGATATATGAGACAGAGTGTGAGAGAACATAGAGACATTGGAATGAGAGAGATAAATGAGACAGAGGGTGAGAGAGAACATAGAGACATTGGAATGAGCGAGATATATGAGACAGAGGGTGAGAGAACATAGAGACATTGGAATGAGAGAGATATATGAGACAGAGGGTTAGAGAACATAGAGACATTGGAATGAGTGAGATATATGAGACAGAGTGTGAGAGAACATAGAGACATTGGAATGAGAGCGATATATGAGACAGAGGGTGAGAGAACATAGAGACATTGGAAGGAGTGAGATATATGAGACAGAGGGTGAGAGAGAACATAGAGACATTGGAATGAGTGAGATAAATGAGACAGAGAGTGAGAGAGAACATAGAGACATTGGAATGAGAGAGATACATAAGACAGAGGGTGAGAGAGAACATAGAGACATTGGAATGAGAGAGATATATGAGACAGAGGGTGAGAGAGAACATAGAGACATTGGAATGAGCGAGATACATGAGACAGAGGGTGAGAGAGAACATAGAGACTTTGGAATGAGCAAGATATATGAGACAGAGGGTGAGAGAGAACATAGAGACATTGGAATGAGTGAGATATATGAGACAGAGGGTGAGAGAGAACATAGAGACATTGGAATGAGAGAGATATATGAGACAGAGGGTGAGAGAGAATATAGAGACATTGGAATGAGTGAGATATATGAGACAGAGGGTGAGAGAACATAGAGACATTGGAATGAGTGAGATATATGAGACAGAGGGTGAGAGAACATAGAGACATTGGAATGAGAGCGATATATGAGACAGAGGGTGAGGGAGAACATAGAGACATTGGAATGAGAGAGATATATAAGACAGAGGGTGAGAGAGAACATAGAGACATTGGAATGAGAGAGATATATGAGACAGAGGGTGAGAGAACATAGAGACAATGGAATGAGAGCGATATATGAGACAGAGGGTGAGGGAGAACATAGAGACATTGGAATGAGAGAGATATATGAGACAGAGGGTGAGAGAACATAGAGACAATGGAATGAGAGAGATATATAAGACAGAGGGTGAGAGAGAACATAGAGACATTGGAATGAGAGAGATATATGAGACAGAGGGTGTGAGAATATAGAGACATTGGAATGAGCGAGATATATGAGACAGAGGGTGAGAGAACATAGAGACATTGGAATGAGCGAGATATATGAGACAGAGGGTGAGGGAGAACATAGAGACATTGGAATGAGTGAGATATATGAGACAGAGGGTGAGAGAGAACATAGAGACATTGGAATGAGAGAGAGATATATGAGACGGAGGGTGAGAGAACATAGAGACATTGGAATGAAAGAGATATATGAGACAGAGGGTGAGAGAACATAGAGACATTGGAATGAGTGAGATATATGAGACAGAGGGTGAGAGAGAACATAGAGACATTGGAATGAGAGAGATACATGAGACAGAGGGTGAGAGAGAACATAGAGACATTGGAATGAGAAAGAGATATGAGACAGAGGGTGAGAGAGAACATAGAGACATTGTAATGAGAGAGATATATGAGACAGAGGGTGAGAGAACATAGAGACATTGGAATGAGCGAGATATATTATACAGAGCGTGAGAGAACATAGAGACATTGGAATGAGAGAGATATATAAGACAGAGGGTGAGAGAGAACATAGAGACATTGGAATGAGAGAGAGATATGAGACAGAGGGTGAGAGAACATAGAGACATTGGGATGAGTGAGATATATGAGACAGAGGGTGAGAGAGAACATAGAGACATTGGAATGAGAGAGATATATAAGACACAGGGTGAGAGAGAACATAGAGACATTGGAATGAGAGAGATATATGAGACAGAGGGTGAGAGAACATAGAGACATTGGAATGAGAGAGATATATGAGACAGAAGGTGAGAGAGAACATAGAGACATTGGAATGAGTGAGATATATGAGACAGAGGGTGAGAGAGAACATAGAGACATTGGAATGAGTGAGATATATGAGACAGAGGGTGAGAGAACATAGAGACATTGGAATGAGAGAGATACATGAGACAGAGGGTGAGAGAGAACATAGAGACATTGGAATGAGTGAGATATATGAGACAGAGGGTGAGAGAACATAGAGACATTGGAATGAGAGAGATACATGAGACAGAGGGTGAGAGAGAACATAGAGACATTGGAATGAGAGAGAGATATGAGACAGAGGGTGAGAGAACATAGAGACATTGGAATGAGAAAGATACATGAGACAGAGGGTGAGAGAGAACATAGAGACATTGGAATGAGCGAGATATATGAGACAGAGGGTGAGAGAGAACATAGAGACATTGGAATGTGAGAGATATATGAGACAGAGGGTGAGAGAGAACATAGAGACATTGGAATGAGTGAGATACATGAGACAGAAGGGGAGAGAGAACATAGAGACATTGGAATGAGAGAGATATATGAGACAGAGTGTGAGAGAACATAGAGACATTGGAAAGAGAGAGATATATGAGACAGAGGGTGAGAGAGAACATAGAGACATTGGAATGAGAGAGATATATGAGACAGATGGTGAGAGAACATAGAGACATTGGAATGAGAGATATATATGAGACAGAGGGTGAGAGAACATAGAGACATTGGAATGAGTGAGATATATGAGACAGAGGGTGAGAGAACATAGAGACATTGGAATGAGAGAGAAACATGAGACAGAGGGTGAGAGAGAACATAGAGACATTGGAATGAGTGAGATATATGAGACAGAGGGTGAGAGAACATAGAGACATTGGAATGAGAGAGATACATGAGACAGAGGGTGAGAGAGAACATAGAGACATTGGAATGAGAGAGATATATGAGACAGAGGGTGAGAGAACATAGAGACATTGGAATGAGTGAGATATATGAGACAGAGGGTGAGAGAGAACATAGAGACATTGGAATGAGTGAGATATATGAGACAGAGGGTGAGAGAGAACATAGAGACATTGGAATGAGTGAGCTATATGAGACAGAGGGTGAGAGAACATAGAGACATTGGAATGAGAGAGAAACATGAGACAGAGGGTGAGAGAGAACATAGAGACATTGGAATGAGTGAGATATATGAGACAGAGGGTGAGAGAACATAGAGACATTGGAATGAGAGAGATACATGAGACAGAGGGTGAGAGAGAACATAGAGACATTGGAATGAGAGAGATATATGAGACAGAGGGTGAGAGAACATAGAGACATTGGAATGAGAAAGATACATGAGACAGAGGGTGAGAGAGAACATAGAGACATTGGAATGAGCGAGATATATGAGACAGAGGGTGAGAGAGAACATAGAGACATTGGAATGAGAGAGATATATGAGACAGAGGGTGAGAGAGAACATAGCGACATTGGAATGAGTGAGATACATGAGACAGAGGGTGAGAGAGAACATAGAGACATTGGAATGAGAGAGATATATGAGACAGAGTGTGAGAGAACATAGAGACATTGGAATGAGAGAGATATATGAGACAGAGGGTGAGAGAGAACATAGAGACATTGGAATGAGAGAGATATATGAGACAGATTGTGAGAGAACATAGAGACATTGGAATGAGAGATATATATGAGACAGAGGGTGAGAGAACATAGAGACATTGGAATGAGAGAGATATATGAGACAGAGGGTGAGAGAGAACATAGAGACATTGGAATGAGCGAGATATATGAGACAGAGTGTGAGAGTACATAGAGACATTGGAATGAGAGATATATATGAGACAGAGGGTGAGAGAACATAGAGACATTGGAATGAGTGATATATATGAGACAGAGTGTGAGAGAACATAGAGACATTGGAATGAGAGCGATACATGAGACAGAGGGTGAGAGAACATAGAGACATTGGAATGAGAGCGATATATGAGACAGAGGGTGAGAGAACATAGAGACATTGGAATGAGTGAGATATATGAGACAGAGGGTGAGAGAGAACATAGAGACATTGGAATGAGTGAAATATATGAGACAGAGAGTGAGAGAGAACATAGAGACATTGGAATGAGAGAGATACATGAGACAGAGGGTGAGAGAGAACATAGAGACATTGGAATGAGAGAGATATATGAGACAGATGGTGAGAGAGAACATAGAGACATTGGAATGAGCGAGATACATGAGACAGAGGGTGAGAGAGAACATAGAGACATTGTAATGAGAGAGATATATGAGACAGAGGGTGAGAGAACATAGAGACATTGGAATGAGCGAGATATATGAGACAGAGGGTGAGAGAACATAGAGACATTGGAATGAGAGAGATATATAAAACAGAGGGTGAGAGAGAACATAGAGACATTGGAATGAGAGAGAGATATGAGACAGAGGGTGAGAGAACATAGAGACATTGGAATGAGTGAGATATATGAGACAGAGGGTGAGAGAGAACATAGAGACATTGGAATGAGAGAGATATATAAGACAGAGGGTGAGAGAGAACATAGAGACATTGGAATGAGAGAGATATATGAGACAGAGGGTGAGAGAACATAGAGACATTGGAATGAGAGAGATACATGAGACAGAGGGTGAGAGAGAACATAGAGACATTGGAATGAGTGAGATATATGAGACAGAGGGTGAGAGAACATAGAGACATTGGAATGAGAAAGATACACGAGACAGAGTGTGAGAGAGAACATAGAGACATTGGAATGAGCGAGATATATGAGACAGAGGGTGAGAGAGAACATAGAGACATTGGAATGAGAGAGATATATGAGACAGAGGGAGAGAGAGAACATAGAGACATTGGAATGAGTGAGATACATGAGACAGAGGGTGAGAGAGAACATAGAGACATTGGAATGAGAGAGATATATGAGACAGAGTGTGAGAGAACATAGAGACATTGGAATGAGAGAGATAAATGAGACAGAGGGTGAGAGAGAACATAGAGACATTGGAATGAGCGAGATATATGAGACAGAGGGTGAGAGAACATAGAGACATTGGAATGAGAGATATATATGAGACAGAGGGTTAGAGAACATAGAGACATTGGAATGAGTGAGATATATGAGACAGAGTGTGAGAGAACATAGAGACATTGGAATGAGAGCGATATATGAGACAGAGGGTGAGAGAACATAGAGACATTGGAAGGAGTGAGATATATGAGACAGAGGGTGAGAGAGAACATAGAGACATTGGAATGAGTGAGATAAATGAGACAGAGAGTGAGAGAGAACATAGAGACATTGGAATGAGAGAGATACATAAGACAGAGGGTGAGAGAGAACATAGAGACATTGGAATGAGAGAGATATATGAGACAGAGGGTGAGAGAGAACATAGAGACATTGGAATGAGCGAGATACATGAGACAGAGGGTGAGAGAGAACATAGAGACTTTGGAATGAGCAAGATATATGAGACAGAGGGTGAGAGAGAACATAGAGACATTGGAATGAGTGAGATATATGAGACAGAGGGTGAGAGAGAACATAGAGACATTGGAATGAGAGAGATATATGAGACAGAGGGTGAGAGAGAATATAGAGACATTGGAATGAGTGAGATATATGAGACAGAGGGTGAGAGAACATAGAGACATTGGAATGAGTGAGATATATGAGACAGAGGGTGAGAGAACATAGAGACATTGGAATGAGAGCGATATATGAGACAGAGGGTGAGGGAGAACATAGAGACATTGGAATGAGAGAGATATATAAGACAGAGGGTGAGAGAGAACATAGAGACATTGGAATGAGAGAGATATATGAGACAGAGGGTGAGAGAACATAGAGACAATGGAATGAGAGCGATATATGAGACAGAGGGTGAGGGAGAACATAGAGACATTGGAATGAGAGAGATATATGAGACAGAGGGTGAGAGAACATAGAGACAATGGAATGAGAGAGATATATAAGACAGAGGGTGAGAGAGAACATAGAGACATTGGAATGAGAGAGATATATGAGACAGAGGGTGTGAGAATATAGAGACATTGGAATGAGCGAGATATATGAGACAGAGGGTGAGAGAACATAGAGACATTGGAATGAGCGAGATATATGAGACAGAGGGTGAGGGAGAACATAGAGACATTGGAATGAGTGAGATATATGAGACAGAGGGTGAGAGAGAACATAGAGACATTGGAATGAGAGAGAGATATATGAGACGGAGGGTGAGAGAACATAGAGACATTGGAATGAAAGAGATATATGAGACAGAGGGTGAGAGAACATAGAGACATTGGAATGAGTGAGATATATGAGACAGACGGTGAGAGAGAACATAGAGACATTGGAATGAGAGAGATACATGAGACAGAGGGTGAGAGAGAACATAGAGACATTGGAATGAGAAAGAGATATGAGACAGAGGGTGAGAGAGAACATAGAGACATTGTAATGAGAGAGATATATGAGACAGAGGGTGAGAGAACATAGAGACATTGGAATGAGCGAGATATATTATACAGAGCGTGAGAGAACATAGAGACATTGGAATGAGAGAGATATATAAGACAGAGGGTGAGAGAGAACATAGAGACATTGGAATGAGAGAGAGATATGAGACAGAGGGTGAGAGAACATAGAGACATTGGAATGAGTGAGATATATGAGACAGAGGGTGAGAGAGAACATAGAGACATTGGAATGAGAGAGATATATAAGACAGAGGGTGAGAGAGAACATAGAGACATTGGAATGAGAGAGATATATGAGACAGAGGGTGAGAGAACATAGAGACATTGGAATGAGAGAGATATATGAGACAGAAGGTGAGAGAGAACATAGAGACATTGGAATGAGTGAGATATATGAGACAGAGGGTGAGAGAGAACATAGAGACATTGGAATGAGTGAGATATATGAGACAGAGGGTGAGAGAACATAGAGACATTGGAATGAGAGAGATACATGAGACAGAGGGTGAGAGAGAACATAGAGACATTGGAATGAGTGAGATATATGAGACAGAGGGTGAGAGAACATAGAGACATTGGAATGAGAGAGATACATGAGACAGAGGGTGAGAGAGAACATAGAGACATTGGAATGAGAGAGAGATATGAGACAGAGGGTGAGAGAACATAGAGACATTGGAATGAGAAAGATACATGAGACAGAGGGTGAGAGAGAACATAGAGACATTGGAATGAGCGAGATATATGAGACAGAGGGTGAGAGAGAACATAGAGACATTGGAATGTGAGAGATATATGAGACAGAGGGTGAGAGAGAACATAGAGACATTGGAATGAGTGAGATACATGAGACAGAGGGGGAGAGAGAACATAGAGACATTGGAATGAGAGAGATATATGAGACAGAGTGTGAGAGAACATAGAGACATTGGAAAGAGAGAGATATATGAGACAGAGGGTGAGAGAGAACATAGAGACATTGGAATGAGAGAGATATATGAGACAGATGGTGAGAGAACATAGAGACATTGGAATGAGAGATATATATGAGACAGAGGGTGAGAGAACATAGAGACATTGGAATGAGTGAGATATATGAGACAGAGGGTGAGAGAGAACATAGAGACATTGGAATGAGCGAGATATATGAGACAGAGGGTGAGAGAACATAGAGACATTGGAATGAGAGATATATATGAGACAGAGGGTGAGAGAACATAGAGACATTGGAATGAGTGAGATATATGAGACAGAGTGTGAGAGAACATAGAGACATTGGAATGAGAGCGATACATGAGACAGAGGGTGAGAGAACATAGAGACATTGGAATGAGAGCGATATATGAGACAGAGGGTGAGAGAACATAGAGACATTGGAATGAGTGAGATATATGAGACAGAGGGTGAGAGAGAACATAGAGACATTGGAATGAGTGAGATATATGAGACAGAGTGTGAGAGAGAACATAGAGACATTGGAATGAGAGAGATACATGAGACAGAGGGTGAGAGAGAACATAGAGACATTGGAATGAGCGAGATACATGAGACAGAGGGTGAGATAGAACATAGAGACATTGGAATGAGCAATATATATGAGACAGAGGGTGAGAGAGAACATAGAGACATTGGAATGAGTGAGATATATGAGACAGAGGGTGAGAGAGAACATAGAGACATTGGAATGAGTGAGATATATGAGACAGAGGGTGAGAGAGAACATAGAGACATTGGAATGAGTGAGATATATGAGACAGAGGGTGAGAGAGAACATAGAGACATTGGAATGAGAGAGATACATGAGACAGAGGGTGAGAGAACATAGAGACATTGGAATGAGTGAGATATATGAGACAGAGGGTGAGAGAACATAGAGACATTGGAATGAGTGAGATATATGAGACAGAGGGTGAGAGAGAACATAGAGACATTGGAATGGGTGAGATATATGAGACAGAGGGTGAGAGAGAACATAGAGACATTGGAATGAGTGAGATATATGAGACAGAGGGTGAGATAGAACATAGAGACATTGGAATGAGAGAGATACATGAGACAGAGGGTGAGAGAACATAGAGACATTGGAATGAGTGAGATATATGAGACAGAGGGTGAGAGAGAACATAGAGACATTGGAATGAGTGAGATATATGAGACAGAGGGTGAGAGAGAACATAGAGACATTGGAATGAGTGAGATATATGAGACAGAGGGTGAGAGAACAAAGAGACATTGGAATGAGCGAGATATATGAGACAGAGGGTGAGAGAACATAGAGACATTGGAATGAGCGAGATATATGAGACAGAGGGTGAGAGAGAACATAGAGACATTGGAATGAGCGAGATACATGAGACAGAGGGTGAGATAGAACATAGAGACATTGGAATGAGCAAGATATATGAGACAGAGGGTGAGAGAGAACATAGAGACATTGGAATGAGTGAGATATATGAGACAGAGGGTGAGAGAGAACATAGAGACATTGGAATGAGTGAGATATATGAGACAGAGGGTGAGAGAGAACATAGAGACATTGGAATGAGTGAGATATATGAGACAGAGGGTGAGAGAGAACATAGAGACATTGGAATGAGAGAGATACATGAGACAGAGGGTGAGAGAACATAGAGACATTGGAATGAGTGAGATACATGAGACAGAGGGTGAGAGAACATAGAGACATTGGAATGAGTGAGATATATGAGACAGAGGGTGAGAGAGAACATAGAGACATTGGAATGAGTGAGATATATGAGACAGAGGGTGAGAGAGAACATAGAGACATTGGAATGAGAGAGATACATGAGACAGAGGGTGAGAGAACATAGAGACATTGGAATGAGTGAGATATATGAGACAGAGGGTGAGAGAGAACATAGAGACATTGGAATGAGTGAGATATATGAGACAGAGGGTGAGAGAGAACATAGAGACATTGGAATGAGTGAGATATATGAGACAGAGGGTGAGAGAACAAAGAGACATTGGAATGAGCGAGATATATGAGACAGAGGGTGAGAGAACATAGAGACATTGGAATGAGCGAGATATATGAGACAGAGGGTGAGAGAGAACATAGAGACATTGGAATGAGAGAGAGATATGAGACAGAGGGTGAGAGAACATAGAGACATTGGAATGAGAGAGATATATGAGACAGAGGGTGAGAGAACATAGAGACATTGGAATGAGTGAGATATATGAGACAGAGTGTGAGAGAACATAGAGACATTGGAATGAGAGCGATACATGAGACAGAGGGTGAGAGAACATAGAGACATTGGAATGAGAGCGATATATGAGACAGAGGGTGAGAGAACATAGAGACATTGGAATGAGTGAGATATATGAGACAGAGGGTGAGAGAGAACATAGAGACATTGGAATGAGTGAGATATATGAGACAGAGGGTGAGAGAGAACATAGAGACATTGGAATGAGAGCGATATATGAGACAGAGGGTGAGAGAGAACATAGAGACATTGGAATGAGAGAGATATATGAGACAGAGGGTGAGAGAACATAGAGACATTGGAATGAGAGAGATATATGAGACAGAGGGTGAGAGAACATAGAGACATTGGAATGAGAGAGATATATGAGACAGAGGGTGAGAGAACATAGAGACATTGGAATGAGAGAGATATATGAGACAGAGGGTGAGAGAACATAGAGACATTGGAATGAGTGAGATATATGAGACAGAGGGTGAGAGAACATAGAGACATTGGAATGAGAGAGATATATGAGACAGAGGGTGAGAGAACATAGAGACATTGGAATGAGAGAGAGATATGAGACAGAGGGTGAGAGAACATAGAGACATTAGAATGAGAGAGAGATATGAGACAGAGGGTGAGAGAACATAGAGACATTGGAATGAGAGAGATATATGAGACAGAGGGTGAGAGAGAACATAGAGACATTGGAATGAGAGAGATATATGAGACAGAGGGTGAGAGAGAACATAGAGACATTGGAATGAGAGCGATATATGAGACAGAGGGTGAGAGAGAACATAGAGACATTGGAATGAGTGAAATATATGAGACAGAGAGTGAGAGAGAACATAGAGACATTGGAATGAGAGAGATACATGAGACAGAGGGTGAGAGAGAACATAGAGACATTGGAATGAGAGAGATATATGAGACAGATGGTGAGAGAGAACATAGAGACATTGGAATGAGCGAGATACATGAGACAGAGGGTGAGAGAGAACATAGAGACATTGTAATGAGAGAGATATATGAGACAGAGGGTGAGAGAACATAGAGACATTGGAATGAGCGAGATATATGAGACAGAGGGTGAGAGAACATAGAGACATTGGAATGAGAGAGATATATAAAACAGAGGGTGAGAGAGAACATAGAGACATTGGAATGAGAGAGAGATATGAGACAGAGGGTGAGAGAACATAGAGACATTGGAATGAGTGAGATATATGAGACAGAGGGTGAGAGAGAACATAGAGACATTGGAATGAGAGAGATATATAAGACAGAGGGTGAGAGAGAACATAGAGACATTGGAATGAGAGAGAGATATGAGACAGAGGGTGAGAGAACATAGAGACATTGGAATGAGAGAGATACATGAGACAGAGGGTGAGAGAGAACATAGAGACATTGGAATGAGTGAGATATATGAGACAGAGGGTGAGAGAACATAGAGACATTGGAATGAGAAAGATACACGAGACAGAGGGTGAGAGAGAACATAGAGACATTGGAATGAGCGAGATATATGAGACAGAGGGTGAGAGAGAACATAGAGACATTGGAATGAGAGAGATATATGAGACAGAGGGAGAGAGAGAACATAGAGACATTGGAATGAGTGAGATACATGAGACAGAGGGTGAGAGAGAACATAGAGACATTGGAATGAGAGAGATATATGAGACAGAGTGTGAGAGAACATAGAGACATTGGAATGAGAGATATATATGAGACAGAGGGTGAGAGAACATAGAGACATTGGAATGAGTGAGATATATGAGACAGAGTGTGAGAGAGAACATAGAGACATTGGAATGAGTGAGATAAATGAGACAGAGAGTGAGAGAGAACATAGAGACATTGGAATGAGAGAGATACATAAGACAGAGGGTGAGAGAGAACATAGAGACATTGGAATGAGAGAGATATATGAGACAGAGGGTGAGAGAGAACATAGAGACATTGGAATGAGCGAGATACATGAGACAGAGGGTGAGAGAGAACATAGAGACTTTGGAATGAGCAAGATATATGAGACAGAGGGTGAGAGAGAACATAGAGACATTGGAATGAGTGAGATATATGAGACAGAGGGTGAGAGAGAACATAGAGACATTGGAATGAGAGAGATATATGAGACAGAGGGTGAGAGAGAATATAGAGACATTGGAATGAGTGAGATATATGAGACAGAGGGTGAGAGAACATAGAGACATTGGAATGAGTGAGATATATGAGACAGAGGGTGAGAGAACATAGAGACATTGGAATGAGAGCGATATATGAGACAGAGGGTGAGGGAGAACATAGAGACATTGGAATGAGAGAGATATATAAGACAGAGGGTGAGAGAGAACATAGAGACATTGGAATGAGAGAGATATATGAGACAGAGGGTGAGAGAACATAGAGACAATGGAATGAGAGCGATATATGAGACAGAGGGTGAGGGAGAACATAGAGACATTGGAATGAGAGAGATATATGAGACAGAGGGTGAGAGAACATAGAGACAATGGAATGAGAGAGATATATAAGACAGAGGGTGAGAGAGAACATAGAGACATTGGAATGAGAGAGATATATGAGACAGAGGGTGTGAGAATATAGAGACATTGGAATGAGCGAGATATATGAGACAGAGGGTGAGAGAACATAGAGACATTGGAATGAGCGAGATATATGAGACAGAGGGTGAGGGAGAACATAGAGACATTGGAATGAGTGAGATATATGAGACAGAGGGTGAGAGAGAACATAGAGACATTGGAATGAGAGAGAGATATATGAGACGGAGGGTGAGAGAACATAGAGACATTGGAATGAGAGAGATATATGAGACAGAGGGAGAGAGAACATAGAGACATTGGAATGAAAGAGATATATGAGACAGAGGGTGAGAGAACATAGAGACATTGGAATGAGTGAGATATATGAGACAGAGGGTGAGAGAGAACATAGAGACATTGGAATGAGAGAGATACATGAGACAGAGGGTGAGAGAGAACATAGAGACATTGGAATGAGAAAGAGATATGAGACAGAGGGTGAGAGAGAACATAGAGACATTGTAATGAGAGAGATATATGAGACAGAGGGTGAGAGAACATAGAGACATTGGAATGAGCGAGATATATTATACAGAGCGTGAGAGAACATAGAGACATTGGAATGAGAGAGATATATAAGACAGAGGGTGAGAGAGAACATAGAGACATTGGAATGAGAGAGAGATATGAGACAGAGGGTGAGAGAACATAGAGACATTGGAATGAGTGAGATATATGAGACAGAGGGTGAGAGAGAACATAGAGACATTGGAATGAGAGAGAGATATAAGACAGAGGGTGAGAGAGAACATAGAGACATTGGAATGAGAGAGATATATGAGACAGAGGGTGAGAGAACATAGAGACATTGGAATGAGAGAGATATATGAGACAGAAGGTGAGAGAGAACATAGAGACATTGGAATGAGTGAGATATATGAGACAGAGGGTGAGAGAGAACATAGAGACATTGGAATGAGTGAGATATATGAGACAGAGGGTGAGAGAACATAGAGACATTGGAATGAGAGAGATACATGAGACAGAGGGTGAGAGAGAACATAGAGACATTGGAATGAGTGAGATATATGAGACAGAGGGTGAGAGAACATAGAGACATTGGAATGAGAGAGATACATGAGACAGAGGGTGAGAGAGAACATAGAGACATTGGAATGAGAGAGAGATATGAGACAGAGGGTGAGAGAACATAGAGACATTGGAATGAGAAAGATACATGAGACAGAGGGTGAGAGAGAACATAGAGACATTGGAATGAGCGAGATATATGAGACAGAGGGTGAGAGAGAACATAGAGACATTGGAATGAGAGAGATATATGAGACAGAGGGTGAGAGAGAACATAGAGACATTGGAATGAGTGAGATACATGAGACAGAGGGGGAGAGAGAACATAGAGACATTGGAATGAGAGAGAGATATATGAGACAGAGTGTGAGAGAACATAGAGACATTGGAATGAGAGAGATATATGAGACAGAGGGTGAGAGAGAACATAGAGACATTGGAATGAGAGAGATATATGAGACAGATGGTGAGAGAACATAGAGACATTGGAATGAGAGATATATATGAGACAGAGGGTGAGAGAACATAGAGACATTGGAATGAGAGAGATATATGAGACAGAGGGTGAGAGAGAACATAGAGACATTGGAATGAGCGAGATATATGAGACAGAGGGTGAGAGAACATAGAGACATTGGAATGAGAGATATATATGAGACAGAGGGTGAGAGAACATAGAGACATTGGTGTGAGGATATTGGGTTCAAAATCACTCAATCACGGTGGTAGATGAAAAACCAACAGTGGTTTATTAACAGAATAGGTTATAACACAGTTCAGCACACTTCTGTGATCCAATTCTACACGACAATCCCTCCTGGAGCACCTGACAGAACATTACTCCTTAGTCAGTCTCATGCCACTCTCTGACCTTCTCTCCCAGATCTCTCTCACCTCCCCTGTTTGCTATTATCAAACCTTTGTCTTTCCTACAATAAGGCGACACCCCCAGAACAGTTTCAGATCAGACCTACTTTCACATGTCTAGGCATGTCCCCTAGGCCACAATAGATGTTAACTAAAGTAACCTTACTTAATCTGATTGTGTGGCCTGGAATCCATTGTGTGGGGAAGAATGAGGGGGGTGAATGGCCTGACATCTGAGACTAGCTGTATCTTCCCAGACAGAGCAAATACACAGGTTATCTGATCGTCACATGGGGAAACATTATTTTACAAACTATAGCAGAATAACCAATACATTCATATATATACATTGAAAACATAACTGTACCCTTGTAACAATAATATCATACAATATAATACAATAATGCCTAACATATAACTAATAACATATTGGCAATTGGTGAAGTCCATGTGTAGGACCAGGGCTAGGGAAGTAGCTGCGTGTCTTTAACCACTGTGTGACACAACGCGCCGGCTGTGTTGTCACATTTCCTCCCTCTACTTCCTAGCCCGGTGTCCTGCGTGGCTTAAGCTTGCTGAGAGTAATGGTATTCTCCTGTACCCTGGGTATTGGTAGCGAGGGATCTCCTGGGCTTGCTCGGCGCTGGGTCTGGTTCCTGCTGACGGGACAGGCCATCTGCGTTCCCGTGATCTCTGCCCTTTTTGTGAGAGATAGTGAAATTGTATAGTTGTAGGGCTAAGCTCCATCTCAGCAGTCGTCCATTGTCTCCGGCAGTGCGCTGTAACCAACTAAGGGGACTGTGGTCTGTTACCACTGAGAACTCGCGCCCGTACACATATGCCTGCAATTTCTTGAGTGCCCAGACTATGGCCAGGCACTCCTTTCCAATAGTGGCATAGGCTATCTCACGGTCCAGAAGTTTTCGGGAGAGAAAGGCAACTGGGTGTTCACAACCATCCTCCCCTACTTGGCTCAACACAGCTCCTATTCCACAACCCGAGGCATCTGTTTGCACAATGAACCGCCGGCGGAAGTCGGGGGCTGCTAACACTGGGGATTGGGACAAAATGTCCTTTAGCTGGGAAAAAGCCTGCTCACACTCTGGGCTCCAGTCAATTTGTCGGGTGTACTTTTTTGTCGTTAGGTCAGTCAGGGGTTTGGCAATGGTGCTGTACTGGGGCACAAATTTACGGTAGTACCCTGCTGTTCCAAGGAAGGCACGTACCTGTTTTTGGTTAGTGGGCCGAGGCCATTTCAGGATGGCCTCAATTTTAGCTGGCTCTGGACGAATATGGCCTCCGCCAACCCTATGCCCGAGGTACAACACCTCTGCCATCCCCATCTGACATTTGTCAGGTCTGATTGTTAACCCTGCCTTGCTGATCCGTGCCAACACCTGGGCCACATGCTGCAGATGCTCCTCCCATGTCTGACTAAAAATGGCTATGTCATCAAGGTATGCCTGGGCAAAGTCCTGACACCCTGTCAGTAGGTGATCTATGGTACGCTGAAAGGTGGCTGGGGCATTCTTCATCCCAAAGGGCATGGCAGTAAATTCAAAGAGCCCAAATGGGGTGCTGAATGCAGACCTCTCCTGTGCCTCCCTGGTAAGGGGTATCTGCCAGTATCCTTTGCTAAGATCCAGAGTGGATACATAGCGTGCCATTCCCAACCTCTCTAACAGCTCATCTACCCGGGGCATGGGGTATGCGTCTGTCACTGTCACCTCGTTCAGCCTCCTATAGTCCACGCAGAAGCGGGTACTGCCATCTTTCTTGGGCACTAGGACTACGCTGGCGGCCCAGGGACTATGGGACGGTACAATAACACCAAGCGCCAGCATTTCATCGACCTCCCTTTTGATCATATCAATCACCCTGGGGTCCACCCGATAAGCAGGTTGCCTAGTGGGCCGAGCCTCCCCGGTGTTGACATGATGGGACACTACATGAGTGCGCCCTGGCCTGCTTGTGAATTGTGGCCTCTCTACCTCCAATACCTCCCTCATCTGTAGGGCCTGGGTTTCTGTTAATTGCGAGCCTATGGGCACTGCCTCCACTCCTAGGTCCCTCTTGGTGGCTGCTAGAATATCAGGGATGGGGTCAGTCTCTGGGTCATCCATAGGTGGGCAACAGATTGCCACCGCCCCTATCTCCCTGGTGACATATTTCTTTAACCTATTTATGTGGTAGGTACCCACCCGCTTCCCTGTTTGGTCTAGGGCAATAATGTAATCTACCCGTCCCTGCCGATCCACTACAGTATAAGGCCCTGCCCAGGTCGCCTGTAACTTATGCTTTCGGGCAGGTACTAGCACCATCACTTTCTGTCCAACCTCTAGTTCCCTGTCCTGCGCTCGTTGGTTATAGTACCGGCACTGTCTTTCCTGCGCGCCCAGGGTGTGGTCATGCGCAAGCTGCATCAGCCTGTGCAGTTTCTCCTTCATTTGGACTACATATTCCAAGATGGGAACCTCAGGTTCCTGAAATGACCCTTCCCAGCTTTCCCTGACTAGGTCAAGTGGTCCCCTTACCCTTCGGGCATATAGTAACTCAAAAGGAGAGAATCCGGTTGAATCCTGCGGCACTTCGCGGTACGCGAATAATAGCTGTTGCAAGGACTTCTCCCAGTCTCCCCCCTCCGATTCAGCAAATGCCCGCAGCAACTGCTTTAGGGTCGAATTGAATCTCTCACAGAGACCATTTGTCTGGGGGTGATAAGGGGTGGTGCGTAAGGGATGGACCCCAAAGTTGTCCCATACTGTCTGCAGCAATTCCCCTTGAAATTGCGTACCCTGATCAGTAACTACTTCTTGGGGAAATCCTACGCGACTAAAAATATCCATAAGAGCCTGGGCGATATGTTCAGCATCTATGGATGCCAGTGCCACTGCCTCAGGGTATCTAGTCGCGTAATCAACTACAGTCAGTATGTATCTCTTTCCTGTTCGGCTCGGTTTCTTAAAAGGCCCCACAATGTCCATGGCCACTCTCTTAAATGGCTCACTTATGACAGGCATGGGTTGTAGGGGAACCCGGCGTGGGGGTCCCCCGAGGCGTTGGCAGACCTCACATGACTCTCTATACTGTTTTACCTCCTGGTTAACCCCAGACCAGAAGAAATGTCGCAGCAGCCGGGCACGGGTTTTCCGAACCCCTAAGTGGCCTGCTAAGGGAATGTCATGGGCAAGGGCCAGTAACCGGGCACGGTACTGCTGTGGAACAATCAACTGTTTTCTTAGGACCCCGGGCTCTAATGGGTCTGCTTTTGCTGGCACCCGGTACAGTCTCCCCTCCTCCCACATAATGCGATCCTCCTGAGGCCCCCAATCTGTTCGTCCCGCTGCCCTGCGGAGGCTAGCTAGGGAGGGGTCGGTCCGTTGGGCTTCCCTAAAGGCTATCCTATCTACTTCCCCCAGATTCTCATCACAGTCAGGCACGTCCGGGACAGGGTTACTTACCGCCAACGGTTCACGGTTTGTGGCTGTCACTTCCACAGGGACTCCTGGTGCTGGCATGAGAGGGTCCTCATGCACTGTCTCCAATGCCTGTGCTTGGCTTCGGGTGATAGCTCCCACAAAGTAACTAGCCAATCCAGCACTCAGATCGTTGCCCAGAATGACGTGAGTGGGTAATCCATCCAAAAGTCCCACATTTACCTCTCCAGAGTCCAGGCCCCAGTCCAGGTGTACCCTTGCCATAGGTATTACAGTGATCTGCCCTCCTGCCATGGAAATTTTAACTTTCCTTTTCTTCAGTATCTGGCAGGGGGGAATTAATTCTGGCCGTATAAGGGTGATAGAAGCTCCAGAGTCTCTCAACCCTTGCAGCTCCTTCCCATTAACTTTAACAGGTTGTAGGTGGGTCTTCATATTATCCGGGGTGGATTTCCCAATAGCTGCTACCACCTCTACTTGGTATGCTACTTCCTCCGCCTCTGGCGCATCAGGAAAGTAGTCCACCTCGCCCGTTCCAAATGATTCGTGGCACACAGCCACCCGCGACATGGCAGATTGGGTACCTGGGAATGGCCGTTTTACCCGTGTACAGTCACGAAGTAAATGCCCCACCTGGTCACAGTTGTAGCAGCGTCGGCTTGCAGGTGACGCTGGTCCCCGAGACCTGGAATTTCTGGCTAGGGAAGCTGGGGTATGTATTGGGGCCGGCCGGTGGGGAAGCAATGGTAGATCACGATCCTGCTGGGGCCGTCGGAGGGTTGTCCTCTCCTCTGTATTGGCACCTCTCCACCGAGGCCTGTTAGCTGTGAACTCATCTGCTAGGTGTGCTGCTTTTTCCGGAGTGGTAGGGTTCCGGTCTGCCACCCACTCCCTGATCTCTGGAGGCATCTTGTTTAGCAGCTGCTCTAAAATAAAAGCATTTTTAATGTCTGCTACAGTAAGGGCCTTCTTCACAGCCAGCCACTTATCACAGTTCCTCCGCAGCAAGTTATTGAACTCTATAAATGAGACATCTCCTTTCCGCGCCATAGACCGGAACTTTATGCGATACGATTCAGCGGTCACCGCATATCTGGCAAGCAGCACACTCCGTACCTCCTCATATACCAGGATCTGCTCTGGACTCAGGGCATGGAATGCCTCCAGTGCCCGCCCTCTCAGACTGGGTACCAAATATCGAGGCCACTCTGTTGCCTCAATTCCATGCATTATCATAACAGATTCAAACATCTGCAAATGAGTATCAATATCCGAACTGACCTCATCAAAAGGTGGGACCTCATTATACCTCAGCCGGGAGGTCTGCCTTACCGCCACTGCCGGGGCGGTTATACCGGTCTGCGCCCCCAATGCGGCTCCCAGTACTGATGCTCCTTGCCCTAGTGCTGCCAGCAACTCCCGCAACTGATCTGTACTTCCAACGACCAGTGCAGGGCCTGTTGTAGCGGTTCCAGTGGTTCCTTGACCCTCGGCCTGCTCTGGGATGCAGTCCTCATCATCCTCCTGCCCAGGGTGTTCTTGGTCCCATTCAGCTAGCTTTGCCATTAAGACTGCTCTGGTGTCCGATGCATTAAACTCAATCCGTCTTGTTCGACAGAGGTCCTGTAGTTGATCCTTCTTGCTGTATCGGTAGCATAGCGGGGCAGAATCCATTGCCTGCTGTGGTTTATTCCTTTCTGCTGGTGTCTTGAGTGATCCCACTGCTGCCGCCAAATGTGAGGATATTGGGTTCAAAATCACTCAATCACGGTGGTAGATGAAAAACCAACAGTGGTTTATTAACAGAATAGGTTATAACACAGTTCAGCACACTTCTGTGATCCAATTCTACACGACAATCCCTCCTGGAGCACCTGACAGAACATTACTCCTTAGTCAGTCTCATGCCACTCTCTGACCTTCTCTCCCAGATCTCTCTCACCTCCCCTGTTTGCTATTATCAAACCTTTGTCTTTCCTACAATAAGGCGACACCCCCAGAACAGTTTCAGATCAGACCTACTTTCACATGTCTAGGCATGTCCCCTAGGCCACAATAGATGTTAACTAAAGTAACCTTACTTAATCTGATTGTGTGGCCTGGAATCCATTGTGTGGGGAAGAATGAGGGGGGTGAATGGCCTGACATCTGAGACTAGCTGTATCTTCCCAGACAGAGCAAATACACAGGTTATCTGATCGTCACATGGGGAAACATTATTTTACAAACTATAGCAGAATAACCAATACATTCATATATATACATTGAAAACATAACTGTACCCTTGTAACAATAATATCATACAATATAATACAATAATGCCTAACATATAACTAATAACATATTGGCAATTGGTGAAGTCCATGTGTAGTACCAGGGCTAGGGAAGTAGCTGCGTGTCTTTAACCACTGTGTGACACAACGCGCCGGCTGTGTTGTCACAATTGGAATGAGTGAGATATATGAGACAGAGTGTGAGAGAACATAGAGACATTGGAATGAGAGCGATACATGAGACAGAGGGTGAGAGAACATAGAGACATTGGAATGAGAGCGATATATGAGACAGAGGGTGAGAGAACACAGAGACATTGGAATGAGTAAGATATATGAGACAGAGGGTGAGAGAGAACATAGAGACATTGGAATGAGTGAGATATATGAGACAGAGAGTGAGAGAGAACATAGAGACATTGGAATGAGAGAGATACATGAGACAGAGGGTGAGAGAGAACATAGAGACATTGGAATGAGAGAGATATATGAGACAGAGGGTGAGAGAGAACATAGAGACATTGGAATGAGCGAGATACATGAGACAGAGGGTGAGATAGAACATAGAGACATTGGAATGAGCAATATATATGAGACAGAGGGTGAGAGAGAACATAGAGACATTGGAATGAGTGAGATATATGAGACAGAGGGTGAGAGAGAACATAGAGACATTGGAATGAGTGAGATATATGAGACAGAGGGTGAGAGAGAACATAGAGACATTGGAATGAGTGAGATATATGAGACAGAGGGTGAGAGAGAACATAGAGACATTGGAATGAGAGAGATACATGAGACAGAGGGTGAGAGAACATAGAGACATTGGAATGAGTGAGATATATGAGACAGAGGGTGAGAGAACATAGAGACATTGGAATGAGTGAGATATATGAGACAGAGGGTGAGAGAGAACATAGAGACATTGGAATGGGTGAGATATATGAGACAGAGGGTGAGAGAGAACATAGAGACATTGGAATGAGTGAGATATATGAGACAGAGGGTGAGATAGAACATAGAGACATTGGAATGAGAGAGATACATGAGACAGAGGGTGAGAGAACATAGAGACATTGGAATGAGTGAGATATATGAGACAGAGGGTGAGAGAGAACATAGAGACATTGGAATGAGTGAGATATATGAGACAGAGGGTGAGAGAGAACATAGAGACATTGGAATGAGTGAGATATATGAGACAGAGGGTGAGAGAACAAAGAGACATTGGAATGAGCGAGATATATGAGACAGAGGGTGAGAGAACATAGAGACATTGGAATGAGCGAGATATATGAGACAGAGGGTGAGAGAGAACATAGAGACATTGGAATGAGCGAGATACATGAGACAGAGGGTGAGATAGAACATAGAGACATTGGAATGAGCAAGATATATGAGACAGAGGGTGAGAGAGAACATAGAGACATTGGAATGAGTGAGATATATGAGACAGAGGGTGAGAGAGAACATAGAGACATTGGAATGAGTGAGATATATGAGACAGAGGGTGAGAGAGAACATAGAGACATTGGAATGAGTGAGATATATGAGACAGAGGGTGAGAGAGAACATAGAGACATTGGAATGAGAGAGATACATGAGACAGAGGGTGAGAGAACATAGAGACATTGGAATGAGTGAGATACATGAGACAGAGGGTGAGAGAACATAGAGACATTGGAATGAGTGAGATATATGAGACAGAGGGTGAGAGAGAACATAGAGACATTGGAATGAGTGAGATATATGAGACAGAGGGTGAGATAGAACATAGAGACATTGGAATGAGAGAGATACATGAGACAGAGGGTGAGAGAACATAGAGACATTGGAATGAGTGAGATATATGAGACAGAGGGTGAGAGAGAACATAGAGACATTGGAATGAGTGAGATATATGAGACAGAGGGTGAGAGAGAACATAGAGACATTGGAATGAGTGAGATATATGAGACAGAGGGTGAGAGAACAAAGAGACATTGGAATGAGCGAGATATATGAGACAGAGGGTGAGAGAACATAGAGACATTGGAATGAGCGAGATATATGAGACAGAGGGTGAGAGAGAACATAGAGACATTGGAATGAGAGAGAGATATGAGACAGAGGGTGAGAGAACATAGAGATATTGGAATGAGAGAGATATATGAGACAGAGGGTGAGAGAACATAGAGACATTGGAATGAGTGAGATATATGAGACAGAGGGTGAGAGAGAACATAGAGACATTGGAATGAGAGCGATATATGAGACAGAGGATGAGAGAGAACATAGAGACATTGGAATGAGAGAGATATATGAGACAGAGGGTGAGAGAACATAGAGACATTGGAATGAGAGAGATATATGAGACAGAGGGTGAGAGAACATAGAGACATTGGAATGAGAGAGATATATGAGACAGAGGGTGAGAGAACAGAGAGACATTGGAATGAGAGAGATATATGAGACAGAGGGTGAGAGAACATAGAGACATTGGAATGAGTGAGATATATGAGACAGAGGGTGAGAGAACATAGAGACATTGGAATGAGAGAGATATATGAGACAGAGGGTGAGAGAACATAGAGACATTGGAATGAGAGAGATATATGAGACAGAGGGTGAGAGAACATAGAGACATTAGAATGAGAGAGAGATATGAGACAGAGGGTGAGAGAACATAGAGACATTGGAATGAGAGAGATATATGAGACAGAGGGTGAGAGAGAACATAGAGACATTGGAATGAGAGAGATATATGAGACAGAGGGTGAGAGAGAACATAGAGACATTGGAATGAGAGCGATATATGAGACAGAGGGTGAGAGAGAACATAGAGACATTGGAATGAGAGCGATATATGAGACAGAGGGTGAGAGAGAACATAGAGACATTGGAATGAGAGAGATACATGAGACAGAGGGTGAGAGAACATAGAGACATTGGAATGAGAGAGAGATATGAGACAGAGGGTGAGAGAACATAGAGACATTGGAATGAGAGAGAGATATGAGACAGAGGGTGAGAGAGAACATAGAGACATTGGAATGAGCGAGATATATGAGACAGAGGGTGAGAGAACATAGACACATTGGAATGAGCGAGACATATGAGACAGAGGGTGAGGGAGAACATAGAGACATTGGAATGAGCGAAATATATGAGACAGAGGGTGAGAGAGAACATAGAGACATTGGAATGAGTGAGATATATGAGACAGAGGGTGAGAGAGAACATAGAGACATTGGAATGAGTGAGATATATGAGACAGAGGGTGAGAGAGAACATAGAGACATTGGAATGAGTGAGATATATGAGACAGAGGGTGAGAGAGAACATAGAGACATTGGAATGAGAGAGATACATGAGACAGAGGGTGAGAGAACATAGAGACATTGGAATGAGTGAGATACATGAGACAGAGGGTGAGAGAACATAGAGACATTGGAATGAGTGAGATATATGAGACAGAGGGTGAGAGAGAACATAGAGACATTGGAATGAGTGAGATATATGAGACAGAGGGTGAGATAGAACATAGAGACATTGGAATGAGAGAGATACATGAGACAGAGGGTGAGAGAACATAGAGACATTGGAATGAGTGAGATATATGAGACAGAGGGTGAGAGAGAACATAGAGACATTGGAATGAGTGAGATATATGAGACAGAGGGTGAGAGAGAACATAGAGACATTGGAATGAGTGAGATATATGAGACAGAGAGTGAGAGAGAACATAGAGACATTGGAATGAGAGAGATACATAAGACAGAGGGTGAGAGAGAACATAGAGACATTGGAATGAGAGAGATATATGAGACAGAGGGTGAGAGAGAACATAGAGACATTGGAATGAGCGAGATACATGAGACAGAGGGTGAGAGAGAACATAGAGACTTTGGAATGAGCAAGATATATGAGACAGAGGGTGAGAGAGAACATAGAGACATTGGAATGAGTGAGATATATGAGACAGAGGGTGAGAGAGAACATAGAGACATTGGAATGAGAGAGATATATGAGACAGAGGGTGAGAGAGAATATAGAGACATTGGAATAAGTGAGATATATGAGACAGAGGGTGAGAGAACATAGAGACATTGGAATGAGTGAGATATATGAGACAGAGGGTGAGAGAACATAGAGACATTGGAATGAGAGCGATATATGAGACAGAGGGTGAGGGAGAACATAGAGACATTGGAATGAGAGAGATATATAAGACAGAGGGTGAGAGAGAACATAGAGACATTGGAATGAGAGAGATATATGAGACAGAGGGTGAGAGAACATAGAGACATTGGAATGAGAGAGATATATGAGACAGAGGGTGAGAGAACATAGAGACATTGGAATGAGAGAGATATATGAGACAGAGGGTGAGAGAACATAGAGACATTGAAATGAGAGAGATATATGAGACAGAGGGTGAGAGAACATAGAGACATTGGAATGAGAGAGATATATGAGACAGAGGGTGAGAGAACATAGAGACATTGGAATGAGAGAGATATATGAGACAGAGGGTGAGAGAGAACATAGAGACATTGGAATGAGAGAGATATATGAGACAGAGGGTGAGAGAGAGCATAGAGACATTGGAATGAGAGAGATACATGAGACAGAGGGTGAGAGAACATAGAGACATTGGAATGAGAGAGATATATGAGACAGAGGGTGAGAGAACATAGAGACATTGGAATGAGAGAGATATATGAGACAGAGGGTGAGAGAACATAGAGACATTGGAATGAGAGAGATATATGAGACAGAGGGTGAGAGAGAACATAGAGACATTGGAATGAGAGAGATATATGAGACAGAGGGTGAGAGAGAGCATAGAGACATTGGAATGAGAGAGATACATGAGACAGAGGGTGAGAGAACATAGAGACATTGGAATGAGAGAGATATATGAGACAGAGGGTGAGAGAACATAGAGACATTAGAATGAGAGAGATATATGAGACAGAGGGTGAGAGAGAACATAGAGACATTGGAATGAGAGCGATATATGAGACAGAGGGTGAGAGAACATAGAGACATTGGAATGAGTGAGATATATGAGACAGAGGGTGAGAGAGAACATAGAGACATTGGAATGAGTGAGATATATGAGACAGAGAGTGAGAGAGAACATAGAGACATTGGAATGAGAGAGATACATAAGACAGAGGGTGAGAGAGAACATAGAGACATTGGAATGAGAGAGATATATGAGACAGAGGGTGAGAGAGAACATAGAGACATTGGAATGAGCGAGATACATGAGACAGAGGGTGAGAGAGAACATAGAGACTTTGGAATGAGCAAGATATATGAGACAGAGGGTGAGAGAGAACATAGAGACATTGGAATGAGTGAGATATATGAGACAGAGGGTGAGAGAGAACATAGAGACATTGGAATGAGAGAGATATATGAGACAGAGGGTGAGAGAGAATATAGAGACATTGGAATGAGTGAGATATATGAGACAGAGGGTGAGAGAACATAGAGACATTGGAATGAGTGAGATATATGAGACAGAGGGTGAGAGAACATAGAGACATTGGAATGAGAGCGATATATGAGACAGAGGGTGAGGGAGAACATAGAGACATTGGAATGAGAGAGATATATAAGACAGAGGGTGAGAGAGAACATAGAGACATTGGAATGAGAGAGATATATGAGACAGAGGGTGAGGGAGAACATAGAGACATTGGAATGAGAGAGATATATGAGACAGAGGGTGAGAGAACATAGAGACAATGGAATGAGAGAGATATATAAGACAGAGGGTGAGAGAGAACATAGAGACATTGGAATGAGAGAGATATATGAGACAGAGGGTGAGAGAATATAGAGACATTGGAATGAGCGAGATATATGACACAGAGGGTGAGAGAACATAGAGACATTGGAATGAGCGAGATATATGAGACAGAGGGTGAGGGAGAACATAGAGACATTGGAATGAGTGAGATATATGAGACAGAGGGTGAGAGAGAACATAGAGACATTGGAATGAGAGAGAGATATAAGACAGAGGGTGAGAGAGAACATAGAGACATTGGAATGAGAGAGATATATGAGACGGAGGGTGAGAGAACATAGAGACATTGGAATGAGAGAGATATATGAGACAGAGGGAGAGAGAACATAGAGACATTGGAATGAGAGAGATATATGAGACAGAGGGTGAGAGAACATAGAGACATTGGAATGAGTGAGATATATGAGACAGAGGGTGAGAGAGAACATAGAGACATTGGAATGAGAGAGATACATGAGACAGAGGGTGAGAGAGAACATAGAGACATTGGAATGAGAAAGAGATATGAGACAGAGGGTGAGAGAGAACATAGAGACATTGTAATGAGAGCGATATATGAGACAGAGGGTGAGAGAACATAGAGACATTGGAATGAGCGAGATATATTAGACAGAGGGTGAGAGAACATAGAGACATTGGAATGAGAGAGATATATAAGACAGAGGGTGAGAGAGAACATAGAGACATTGGAATGAGAGAGAGATATGATACAGAGGGTGAGAGAACATAGAGACATTGGAATGAGTGAGATATATGAGACAGAGGGTGAGAGAGAACATAGAGACATTGGAATGAGAGAGATATATAAGACAGAGGGTGAGAGAGAATATAGAGACATTGGAATGAGAGAGATATATGAGACAGAGGGTGAGAGAACATAGAGACATTGGAATGAGAGAGATATATGAGACAGAGGGTGAGAGAGAACATAGAGACATTGGAATGAGTGAGATATATGAGACAGAGGGTGAGAGAGAACATAGAGACATTGGAATGAGTGAGATATATGAGACAGAGGGTGAGAGAACATAGAGACATTGGAATGAGAGAGATACATGAGACAGAGGGTGAGAGAGAACATAGAGACATTGGAATGAGTGAGATATATGAGACAGAGGGTGAGAGAACATAGAGACATTGGAATGAGAGAGATACATGAGACAGAGGGTGAGAGAGAACATAGAGACATTGGAATGAGGGAGATATATGAGACAGAGGGTGAGAGAACATAGAGACATTGGAATGAGAAAGATACATGAGACAGAGGGTGAGAGAGAACATAGAGACATTGGAATGAGCGAGATATATGAGACAGAGGGTGAGAGAGAACATAGAGACATTGGAATGAGAGAGATATATGAGACAGAGGGTGAGAGAGAACATAGAGACATTGGAATGAGTGAGATACATGAGACAGAGGGTGAGAGAGAACATAGAGACATTGGAATGAGAGAGAGATATGAGACAGATGGTGAGAGAACATAGAGACATTGGAATGAGCGAGATATATGAGACAGAGGGTGAGAGAACATAGAGACATTGGAATGAGAGATATATATGAGACAGAGGGTGAGAGAACATAGAGACATTGGAATGAGTGAGATATATGAGACAGAGTGTGAGAGAACATAGAGATATTGGAATGAGAGCGATACATGAGACAGAGGGTGAGAGAACATAGAGACATTGGAATGAGAGCGATATATGAGAGAGAGGGTGAGAGAACATAGAGACATTGGAATGAGTGAGATATATGAGACAGAGGGTGAGAGAGAACATAGAGACATTGGAATGAGTGAGATATATGAGAAAGAGAGTGAGAGAGAACATAGAGACATTGGAATGAGAGAGATACATGAGACAGAGGGTGAGAGAGAACATAGAGACATTGGAATGAGAGAGATATATGAGACAGAGGGTGAGAGAGAACATAGAGACATTGGAATGAGCGAGATACATGAGACAGAGGGTGAGAGAGAACATAGAGACATTGGAATGAGCAAGATATATGAGACAGAGGGTGAGAGAGAACATAGAGACATTGGAATGAGTGAGATATATGAGACAGAGGGTGAGAGAGAACATAGAGACATTGGAATGAGTGAGATATATGAGACAGAGGGTGAGAGAGAACATAGAGACATTGGAATGAGTGAGATATATGAGACAGAGGGTGAGAGAGAACATAGAGACATTGGAATGAGAGAGATACATGAGACAGAGGGTGAGAGAACATAGAGACATTGGAATGAGTGAGATATATGAGACAGAGGGTGAGAGAACATAGAGACATTGGAATGAGTGAGATATATGAGACAGAGGGTGAGAGAGAACATAGAGACATTGGAATGAGTGAGATATATGAGACAGAGGGTGAGAGAGAACATAGAGACATTGGAATGAGTGAGATATATGAGACAGAGGGTGAGAGAGAACATAGAGACATTGGAATGAGAGAGATACATGAGACAGAGGGTGAGAGAACATAGAGACATTGGAATGAGTGAGATATATGAGACAGAGGGTGAGAGAGAACATAGAGACATTGGAATGAATGAGATATATGAGACAGAGGGTGAGAGAACATAGAGACATTGGAATAAGAGCGATACATGAGACAGAGGGTGAGAGAGAACATATAGACATTGGAATGAGCGAGATATACGAGACAGAGGGTGAGAGAGAACATAGAGACATTGGAATGAGAGAGATATATGAGACAGAGGGTGAGAGAACATAGAGACATTGGAATGAGAGAGATATATGAGACAGAGGGTGAGAGAACATAGAGACATTGGAATGAGTGAGATATATGAGACAGAGGGTGAGAGAACATAGAGACATTGGAATGAGAGCGATACATGAGACAGAGGGTGAGAGAACATAGAGACATTGGAATGAGAGAGATACATGAGACACAGGGTGAGAGAGAACATAGAGACATTAGAATGAGAGCGATATATGAGACAGAGGGTGAGAGAGAACATAGAGACATTGGAATGAGAGAGATATATGAGACAGAGGGTGAGAGAACATAGAGACATTGGAATGAGAGAGATATATGAGACAGAGGGTGAGAGAACATAGAGACATTGGAATGAGAGAGATATATGAGACAGAGGGTGAGAGAACATAGAGACATTAGAATGAGAGAGAGATATGAGACAGAGGGTGAGAGAACATAGGGACATTGGAATGAGAGAGATATATGAGACAGAGGGTGAGAGAGAACATAGAGACATTGGAATGAGAGAGATATATGAGACAGAGGGTGAGAGAGAACATAGAGACATTGGAATGAGAGCGATATATGAGACAGAGGGTGAGAGAGAACATAGAGACATTGGAATGAGAGCGATATATGAGACAGAGGGTGAGAGAGAACATAGAGACATTGGAATGAGAGAGATACATGAGACAGAGGGTGAGAGAACATAGAGACATTGGAATGAGAGAGAGATATGAGACAGAGGGTGAGAGAACATAGAGACATTGGAATGAGAGAGAGATATGAGACAGAGGGTGAGAGAGAACATAGAGACATTGGAATGAGCGAGATATATGAGACAGAGGGTGAGAGAACATAGAGACATTGGAATGAGCGAGACATATGAGACAGAGGGTGAGGGAGAACATAGAGACATTGGAATGAGCGAAATATATGAGACAGAGGGTGAGAGAACATAGAGACATTGGAATGAGCGAGATATATGAGACAGAGGGTGAGAGAACATAGAGACATTGGAATGAGTGAGATATATGAGACAGAGGGTGAGAGAACATAGAGACATTGGAATGAGAGCGATATATGAGACAGAGGGTGAGAGAGAACATAGAGACATTGGAATGAGAGCGATATATGAGACAGAGGGTGAGAGAGAACATAGAGACATTGGAATGAGAGAGATACATGAGACAGAGGGTGAGAGAACATAGAGACATTGGAATGAGAGAGAGATATGAGACAGAGGGTGAGAGAACATAGAGACATTGGAATGAGAGAGAGATATGAGACAGAGGGTGAGAGAGAACATAGAGACATTGGAATGAGCGAGATATATGAGACAGAGGGTGAGAGAACATAGAGACATTGGAATGAGCGAGACAAATGAGACAGAGGGTGAGGGAGAACATAGAGACATTGGAATGAGCGAAATATATGAGACAGAGGGTGAGAGAACATAGAGACATTGGAATGAGAGAGATATATGAGACCGAGGGTGAGAGAGAACATAGAGACATTGGAATGAGAGAGATATATGAGACAGAGGGTGAGAGAGAGCATAGAGACATTGGAATGAGAGAGAAACATGAGACAGAGGGTGAGAGAACATAGAGACATTGGAATGAGAGAGATATATGAGACAGAGGGTGAGAGAACATAGAGACATTGGAATGAGAGAGATATATGAGACAGAGGGTGAGAGAACATAGAGACATTGGAATGAGAGAGATATATGAGACAGAGGGTGAGAGAGAACATAGAGACATTGGAATGAGAGAGATATATGAGACAGAGGGTGAGAGAGAGCATAGAGACATTGGAATGAGAGAGAAACATGAGACAGAGGGTGAGAGAACATAGAGACATTGGAATGAGAGAGATATATGAGACAGAGGGTGAGAGAACATAGAGACATTAGAATGAGAGAGATATATGAGACAGAGGGTGAGAGAGAACATAGAGACATTGGAATGAGAGAGATATATGAGACAGAGGGTGAGAGAGAACATAGAGACATTGGAATGAGCGAGATACATGAGACAGAGGGTGAGAGAGAACATAGAGACATTGGAATGAGTGAGATATATGAGATAGAGGGTGAGAGAACATAGAGACATTGGAATGAGAGAGATATATGAGACAGAGGGTGAGAGAACATAGAGACATTGGAATGAGAGAGATACATGAGACAGAGGGTGAGAGAACATAGAGACATTGGAATGAGAGAGATATATGAGACAGAGGGTGAGAGAACATAGAGACATTGGAATGAAAGAGATATATGAGACAGAGGGTGAGAGAGAACATAGAGACATTGGAATGAGAGAGATATATGAGACAGAGGGTGAGAGAGAACATAGAGACATTGGAATGAAAGAGATATATGAGACAGAGGGTGAGAGAGAACATAGAGACATTGGAATGAGAGAGATATATGAGACAGAGGGTGAGAGAGAACATAGAGACATTGGAATGAGTGAGATATATGAGACAGAGGGTGAGAGAACATTGAGACATTGGAATGAGCGAGATATATGAGACAGAGGGTGAGAGAGAACATAGAGACATTGGAATGAGCGAGATATATGAGACAGAGGGTGAGAGAGAACATACAGACATTGGAATGAGAGAGATATATGAGATAGAGGGTGAGAGAACATAGAGACATTGGAATGAGAGAGAGATATGAGACAGAGGGTGAGAGAACATAGAGACATTGGAATGAGAGAGATATTTGAGACAGAGGGTGAGAGAACATAGAGACATTGGAATGAAAGAGATATATGAGACAGAGGGTGAGAGAGAACATAGAGACATTGGAATGAGAGAGATATATGAGACAGAGTGTGAGAGAGAACATAGAGACATTGGAATGAGAGAGATACATGAGACAGAGGGTGAGAGAGAACATAGAGACATTGGAATGAGCGAGATACATGAGACAGAGGGTGAGAGAGAACATAGAGACATTGGAATGAGAGAGATATATGAGACAGAGGGTGAGAGAACATAGAGACATTGGAATGAGAGAGATATATGAGACAGAGGGTGAGAGAACATAGAGACATTGGAATGAGAGAGATATATGAGACAGAGGGTGAGAGAGAACATAGAGACATTGGAATGAGAGAGATATATGAGACAGAGGGTGAGAGAGAGCATAGAGACATTGGAATGAGAGAGAAACATGAGACAGAGGGTGAGAGAACATAGAGACATTGGAATGAGAGAGATATATGAGACAGAGGGTGAGAGAACATAGAGACATTAGAATGAGAGAGATATATGAGACAGAGGGTGAGAGAGAACATAGAGACATTGGAATGAGAGAGATATATGAGACAGAGGGTGAGAGAGAACATAGAGACATTGGAATGAGCGAGATACATGAGACAGAGGGTGAGAGAGAACATAGTGACATTGGAATGAGTGAGATATATGAGATAGAGGGTGAGAGAACATAGAGACATTGGAATGAGAGAGATATATGAGACAGAGGGTGAGAGAACATAGAGACATTGGAATGAGAGAGATACATGAGACAGAGGGTGAGAGAACATAGAGACATTGGAATGAGAGAGATATATGAGACAGAGGGTGAGAGAACATAGAGACATTGGAATGAAAGAGATATATGAGACAGAGGGTGAGAGAGAACATAGAGACATTGGAATGAGAGAGATATATGAGACAGAGGGTGAGAGAGAACATAGAGACATTGGAATGAAAGAGATATATGAGACAGAGGGTGAGAGAGAACATAGAGACATTGGAATGAGAGAGATATATGAGACAGAGGGTGAGAGAGAACATAGAGACATTGGAATGAGTGAGATATATGAGACAGAGGGTGAGAGAACATTGAGACATTGGAATGAGCGAGATATATGAGACAGAGGGTGAGAGAGAACATAGAGACATTGGAATGAGCGAGATATATGAGACAGAGGGTGAGAGAGAACATACAGACATTGGAATGAGAGAGATATATGAGATAGAGGGTGAGAGAACATAGAGACATTGGAATGAGAGAGAGATATGAGACAGAGGGTGAGAGAACATAGAGACATTGGAATGAGAGAGATATATGAGACAGAGGGTGAGAGAACATAGAGACATTGGAATGAAAGAGATATATGAGACAGAGGGTGAGAGAGAACATAGAGACATTGGAATGAGAGAGATACATGAGACAGAGGGTGAGAGAGAACATAGAGACATTGGAATGAGCGAGATACATGAGACAGAGGGTGAGAGAGAACATAGAGACATTGGAATGAGAGAGATATATGAGACAGAGGGTGAGAGAACATAGAGACATTGGAATGAGAGAGATATATGAGACAGAGGGTGAGAGAACATAGAGACATTGGAATGAAAGAGATATATGAGACAGAGGGTGAGAGAGAACATAGAGACATTGGAATGAGAGAGATATATGAGACAGAGTGTGAGAGAGAACATAGAGACATTGGAATGAGAGAGATACATGAGACAGAGGGTGAGAGAGAACATAGAGACATTGGAATGAGTGAGATATATGAGACAGAGGGTGAGAGAGAACATAGAGACATTGGAATGAGAGAGATATATGAGACAGAGGGTGAGAGAACATAGAGACATTGGAATGAGCGAGATATATGAGACAGAGGGTGAGAGAACATAGAGACATAGGAATGAGAGAGATATATGAGACAGAGGGTGAGAGAACATAGAGACATTGGAATGAGAGAGATATATGAGACAGAGGGTGAGAGAGAACATAGAGACATTGGAATGAGTGAGATATATGAGACAGAGGGTGAGAGAGAACATAGAGACATTGGAATGAGTGAGATATATGAGACAGAGGGTGAGAGAGAACATAGAGACATTGGAATGAGAGAGATATATGAGACAGAGGGTGAGAGAACATAGAGACATTGGAATGAGAGAGATATATGAGACAGAGGGTGAGAGAGAACATAGAGACATTGGAATGAGTGAGATATATGAGACAGAGGGTGAGAGAGAACATAGAGACATTGGAATGAGAGAGATATATGAGACAGAGGGTGAGAGAACATAGAGACATTGGAATGAGAGAGATATATGAGACAGAGGGTGAGAGAGAACATAGAGACATTGGAATGAGTGAGATATATGAGACAGAGGGTGAGAGAGAACATAGAGACATTGGAATGAGTGAGATATATGAGACAGAGGGTGAGAGAGAACATAGAGACATTGGAATGAGTGAGATATATGAGACAGAGGGTGAGAGAGAACATAGAGACATTGGAATGAGAGAGATACATGAGACAGAGGGTGAGAGAACATAGAGACATTGGAATGAGAGAGATATATGAGACAGAGGGTGAGAGAGAACATAGAGACATTGGAATGAGCGAGATACATGAGACAGAGGGTGAGAGAGAACATAGAGACATTGGAATGAGCAAGATATATGAGACAGAGGGTGAGAGAGAACATAGAGACATTGGAATGAGTGAGATATATGAGACAGAGGGTGAGAGAGAACATAGAGACATTGGAATGAGTGAGATATATGAGACAGAGGGTGAGAGAGAACATAGAGACATTGGAATGAGTGAGATATATGAGACAGAGGGTGAGAGAGAACATAGAGACATTGGAATGAGAGAGATACATGAGACAGAGGGTGAGAGAACATAGAGACATTGGAATGAGTGAGATATATGAGACAGAGGGTGAGAGAACATAGAGACATTGGAATGAGTGAGATATATGAGACAGAGGGTGAGAGAGAACATAGAGACATTGGAATGAGTGAGATATATGAGACAGAGGGTGAGAGAGAACATAGAGACATTGGAATGAGTGAGATATATGAGACAGAGGGTGAGAGAGAACATAGAGACATTGGAATGAGTGAGATATATGAGACAGAGGGTGAGAGAGAACATAGAGACATTGGAATGAGAGAGATACATGAGACAGAGGGTGAGAGAACATAGAGACATTGGAATGAGTGAGATATATGAGACAGAGGGTGAGAGAACATAGAGACATTGGAATGAGTGAGATATATGAGACAGAGGGTGAGAGAGAACATAGAGACATTGGAATGAGTGAGATATATGAGACAGAGGGTGAGAGAGAACATAGAGACATTGGAATGAGTGAGATATATGAGACAGAGGGTGAGAGAGAACATAGAGACATTGGAATGAGAGAGATACATGAGACAGAGGGTGAGAGAACATAGAGACATTGGAATGAGTGAGATATATGAGACAGAGGGTGAGAGAGAACATAGAGACATTGGAATGAATGAGATATATGAGACAGAGGGTGAGAGAACATAGAGACATTGGAATAAGAGCGATACATGAGACAGAGGGTGAGAGAGAACATATAGACATTGGAATGAGCGAGATATACGAGACAGAGGGTGAGAGAGAACATAGAGACATTGGAATGAGAGAGATATATGAGACAGAGGGTGAGAGAACATAGAGACATTGGAATGAGAGAGATATATGAGACAGAGGGTGAGAGAACATAGAGACATTGGAATGAGTGAGATATATGAGACAGAGGGTGAGAGAACATAGAGACATTGGAATGAGAGCGATACATGAGACAGAGGGTGAGAGAACATAGAGACATTGGAATGAGAGAGATACATGAGACACAGGGTGAGAGAGAACATAGAGACATTAGAATGAGAGCGATATATGAGACAGAGGGTGAGAGAGAACATAGAGACATTGGAATGAGAGAGATATATGAGACAGAGGGTGAGAGAACATAGAGACATTGGAATGAGAGAGATATATGAGACAGAGGGTGAGAGAACATAGAGACATTGGAATGAGAGAGATATATGAGACAGAGGGTGAGAGAACATAGAGACATTAGAATGAGAGAGAGATATGAGACAGAGGGTGAGAGAACATAGGGACATTGGAATGAGAGAGATATATGAGACAGAGGGTGAGAGAGAACATAGAGACATTGGAATGAGAGAGATATATGAGACAGAGGGTGAGAGAGAACATAGAGACATTGGAATGAGAGCGATATATGAGACAGAGGGTGAGAGAGAACATAGAGACATTGGAATGAGAGCGATATATGAGACAGAGGGTGAGAGAGAACATAGAGACATTGGAATGAGAGAGATACATGAGACAGAGGGTGAGAGAACATAGAGACATTGGAATGAGAGAGAGATATGAGACAGAGGGTGAGAGAACATAGAGACATTGGAATGAGAGAGAGATATGAGACAGAGGGTGAGAGAGAACATAGAGACATTGGAATGAGCGAGATATATGAGACAGAGGGTGAGAGAACATAGAGACATTGGAATGAGCGAGACATATGAGACAGAGGGTGAGGGAGAACATAGAGACATTGGAATGAGCGAAATATATGAGACAGAGGGTGAGAGAACATAGAGACATTGGAATGAGCGAGATATATGAGACAGAGGGTGAGAGAACATAGAGACATTGGAATGAGTGAGATATATGAGACAGAGGGTGAGAGAACATAGAGACATTGGAATGAGAGCGATATATGAGACAGAGGGTGAGAGAGAACATAGAGACATTGGAATGAGAGCGATATATGAGACAGAGGGTGAGAGAGAACATAGAGACATTGGAATGAGAGAGATACATGAGACAGAGGGTGAGAGAACATAGAGACATTGGAATGAGAGAGAGATATGAGACAGAGGGTGAGAGAACATAGAGACATTGGAATGAGTGAGATATATGAGACAGAGGGTGAGAGAGAACATAGAGACATTGGAATGAGTGAGATATATGAGACAGAGGGTGAGAGAGAACATAGAGACATTGGAATGAGAAAGATACATGAGACAGAGGGTGAGAGAACATAGAGACATTGGAATGAGTGAGATATATGAGACAGAGGGTGAGAGAGAACATAGAGACATTGGAATGAATGAGATATATGAGACAGAGGGTGAGAGAACATAGAGACATTGGAATAAGAGCGATACATGAGACAGAGGGTGAGAGAGAACATATAGACATTGGAATGAGCGAGATATACGAGACAGAGGGTGAGAGAGAACATAGAGACATTGGAATGAGAGAGATATATGAGACAGAGGGTGAGAGAACATAGAGACATTGGAATGAGAGAGATATATGAGACAGAGGGTGAGAGAACATAGAGACATTGGAATGAGTGAGATATATGAGACAGAGGGTGAGAGAACATAGAGACATTGGAATGAGAGCGATACATGAGACAGAGGGTGAGAGAACATAGAGACATTGGAATGAGAGAGATACATGAGACACAGGGTGAGAGAGAACATAGAGACATTAGAATGAGAGCGATATATGAGACAGAGGGTGAGAGAGAACATAGAGACATTGGAATGAGAGAGATATATGAGACAGAGGGTGAGAGAACATAGAGACATTGGAATGAGAGAGATATATGAGACAGAGGGTGAGAGAACATAGAGACATTGGAATGAGAGAGATATATGAGACAGAGGGTGAGAGAACATAGAGACATTAGAATGAGAGAGAGATATGAGACAGAGGGTGAGAGAACATAGGGACATTGGAATGAGAGAGATATATGAGACAGAGGGTGAGAGAGAACATAGAGACATTGGAATGAGAGAGATATATGAGACAGAGGGTGAGAGAGAACATAGAGACATTGGAATGAGAGCGATATATGAGACAGAGGGTGAGAGAGAACATAGAGACATTGGAATGAGAGCGATATATGAGACAGAGGGTGAGAGAGAACATAGAGACATTGGAATGAGAGAGATACATGAGACAGAGGGTGAGAGAACATAGAGACATTGGAATGAGAGAGAGATATGAGACAGAGGGTGAGAGAACATAGAGACATTGGAATGAGAGAGAGATATGAGACAGAGGGTGAGAGAGAACATAGAGACATTGGAATGAGCGAGATATATGAGACAGAGGGTGAGAGAACATAGAGACATTGGAATGAGCGAGACATATGAGACAGAGGGTGAGGGAGAACATAGAGACATTGGAATGAGCGAAATATATGAGACAGAGGGTGAGAGAACATAGAGACATTGGAATGAGCGAGATATATGAGACAGAGGGTGAGAGAACATAGAGACATTGGAATGAGTGAGATATATGAGACAGAGGGTGAGAGAACATAGAGACATTGGAATGAGAGCGATATATGAGACAGAGGGTGAGAGAGATCATAGAGACATTGGAATGAGAGCGATATATGAGACAGAGGGTGAGAGAGAACATAGAGACATTGGAATGAGAGAGATACATGAGACAGAGGGTGAGAGAACATAGAGACATTGGAATGAGAGAGAGATATGAGACAGAGGGTGAGAGAACATAGAGACATTGGAATGAGAGAGAGATATGAGACAGAGGGTGAGAGAGAACATAGAGACATTGGAATGAGCGAGATATATGAGACAGAGGGTGAGAGAACATAGAGACATTGGAATGAGCGAGACATATGAGACAGAGGGTGAGGGAGAACATAGAGACATTGGAATGAGCGAAATATATGAGACAGAGGGTGAGAGAACATAGAGACATTGGAATGAGAGAGATATATGAGACCGAGGGTGAGAGAGAACATAGAGACATTGGAATGAGAGAGATATATGAGACAGAGGGTGAGAGAGAGCATAGAGACATTGGAATGAGAGAGAAACATGAGACAGAGGGTGAGAGAACATAGAGACATTGGAATGAGAGAGATATATGAGACAGAGGGTGAGAGAACATAGAGACATTGGAATGAGAGAGATATATGAGACAGAGGGTGAGAGAACATAGAGACATTGGAATGAGAGAGATATATGAGACAGAGGGTGAGAGAGAACATAGAGACATTGGAATGAGAGAGATATATGAGACAGAGGGTGAGAGAGAGCATAGAGACATTGGAATGAGAGAGAAACATGAGACAGAGGGTGAGAGAACATAGAGACATTGGAATGAGAGAGATATATGAGACAGAGGGTGAGAGAACATAGAGACATTAGAATGAGAGAGATATATGAGACAGAGGGTGAGAGAGAACATAGAGACATTGGAATGAGAGAGATATATGAGACAGAGGGTGAGAGAGAACATAGAGACATTGGAATGAGCGAGATACATGAGACAGAGGGTGAGAGAGAACATAGAGACATTGGAATGAGTGAGATATATGAGATAGAGGGTGAGAGAACATAGAGACATTGGAATGAGAGAGATATATGAGACAGAGGGTGAGAGAACATAGAGACATTGGAATGAGAGAGATACATGAGACAGAGGGTGAGAGAACATAGAGACATTGGAATGAGAGAGATATATGAGACAGAGGGTGAGAGAACATAGAGACATTGGAATGAAAGAGATATATGAGACAGAGGGTGAGAGAGAACATAGAGACATTGGAATGAGAGAGATATATGAGACAGAGGGTGAGAGAGAACATAGAGACATTGGAATGAAAGAGATATATGAGACAGAGGGTGAGAGAGAACATAGAGACATTGGAATGAGAGAGATATATGAGACAGAGGGTGAGAGAGAACATAGAGACATTGGAATGAGTGAGATATATGAGACAGAGGGTGAGAGAACATTGAGACATTGGAATGAGCGAGATATATGAGACAGAGGGTGAGAGAGAACATAGAGACATTGGAATGAGCGAGATATATGAGACAGAGGGTGAGAGAGAACATACAGACATTGGAATGAGAGAGATATATGAGATAGAGGGTGAGAGATCATAGAGACATTGGAATGAGAGAGAGATATGAGACAGAGGGTGAGAGAACATAGAGACATTGGAATGAGAGAGATATTTGAGACAGAGGGTGAGAGAACATAGAGACATTGGAATGAAAGAGATATATGAGACAGAGGGTGAGAGAGAACATAGAGACATTGGAATGAGAGAGATATATGAGACAGAGTGTGAGAGAGAACATAGAGACATTGGAATGAGAGAGATACATGAGACAGAGGGTGAGAGAGAACATAGAGACATTGGAATAAGCGAGATACATGAGACAGAGGGTGAGAGAGAACATAGAGACATTGGAATGAGAGAGATATATGAGACAGAGGGTGAGAGAACATAGAGACATTGGAATGAGAGAGATATATGAGACAGAGGGTGAGAGAACATAGAGACATTGGAATGAGAGAGATATATGAGACAGAGGGTGAGAGAGAACATAGAGACATTGGAATGAGAGAGATATATGAGACAGAGGGTGAGAGAGAGCATAGAGACATTGGAATGAGAGAGAAACATGAGACAGAGGGTGAGAGAACATAGAGACATTGGAATGAGAGAGATATATGAGACAGAGGGTGAGAGAACATAGAGACATTAGAATGAGAGAGATATATGAGACAGAGGGTGAGAGAGAACATAGAGACATTGGAATGAGAGAGATATATGAGACAGAGGGTGAGAGAGAACATAGAGACATTGGAATGAGCGAGATACATGAGACAGAGGGTGAGAGAGAACATAGTGACATTGGAATGAGTGAGATATATGAGATAGAGGGTGAGAGAACATAGAGACATTGGAATGAGAGAGATATATGAGACAGAGGGTGAGAGAACATAGAGACATTGGAATGAGAGAGATACATGAGACAGAGGGTGAGAGAACATAGAGACATTGGAATGAGAGAGATATATGAGACAGAGGGTGAGAGAACATAGAGACATTGGAATGAAAGAGATATATGAGACAGAGGGTGAGAGAGAACATAGAGACATTGGAATGAGAGAGATATATGAGACAGAGGGTGAGAGAGAACATAGAGACATTGGAATGAAAGAGATATATGAGACAGAGGGTGAGAGAGAACATAGAGACATTGGAATGAGAGAGATATATGAGACAGAGGGTGAGAGAGAACATAGAGACATTGGAATGAGTGAGATATATGAGACAGAGGGTGAGAGAACATTGAGACATTTGAATGAGCGAGATATATGAGACAGAGGGTGAGAGAGAACATAGAGACATTGGAATGAGCGAGATATATGAGACAGAGGGTGAGAGAGAACATACAGACATTGGAATGAGAGAGATATATGAGATAGAGGGTGAGAGAACATAGAGACATTGGAATGAGAGAGAGATATGAGACAGAGGGTGAGAGAACATAGAGACATTGGAATGAGAGAGATATATGAGACAGAGGGTGAGAGAACATAGAGACATTGGAATGAAAGAGATATATGAGACAGAGGGTGAGAGAGAACATAGAGACATTGGAATGAGAGAGATACATGAGACAGAGGGTGAGAGAGAACATAGAGACATTGGAATGAGCGAGATACATGAGACAGAGGGTGAGAGAGAACATAGAGACATTGGAATGAGAGAGATATATGAGACAGAGGGTGAGAGAACATAGAGACATTGGAATGAGAGAGATATATGAGACAGAGGGTGAGAGAACATAGAGACATTGGAATGAAAGAGATATATGAGACAGAGGGTGAGAGAGAACATAGAGACATTGGAATGAGAGAGATATATGAGACAGAGTGTGAGAGAGAACATAGAGACATTGGAATGAGAGAGATACATGAGACAGAGGGTGAGAGAGAACATAGAGACATTGGAATGAGTGAGATATATGAGACAGAGGGTGAGAGAGAACATAGAGACATTGGAATGAGAGAGATATATGAGACAGAGGGTGAGAGAACATAGAGACATTGGAATGAGCGAGATATATGAGACAGAGGGTGAGAGAACATAGAGACATAGGAATGAGAGAGATATATGAGACAGAGGGTGAGAGAACATAGAGACATTGGAATGAGAGAGATATATGAGACAGAGGGTGAGAGAGAACATAGAGACATTGGAATGAGTGAGATATATGAGACAGAGGGTGAGAGAGAACATAGAGACATTGGAATGAGTGAGATATATGAGACAGAGGGTGAGAGAGAACATAGAGACATTGGAATGAGAGAGATATATGAGACAGAGGGTGAGAGAACATAGAGACATTGGAATGAGAGAGATATATGAGACAGAGGGTGAGAGAGAACATAGAGACATTGGAATGAGTGAGATATATGAGACAGAGGGTGAGAGAGAACATAGAGACATTGGAATGAGAGAGATATATGAGACAGAGGGTGAGAGAACATAGAGACATTGGAATGAGAGAGATATATGAGACAGAGGGTGAGAGAACATAGAGACATTGGAATGAGAGAGATATATGAGACAGAGGGTGAGAGAGAACATAGAGACATTGGAATGAGTGAGATATATGAGACAGAGGGTGAGAGAGAACATAGAGACATTGGAATGAGTGAGATATATGAGACAGAGGGTGAGAGAGAACATAGAGACATTGGAATGAGAGAGATATATGAGACAGAGGGTGAGAGAACATAGAGACATTGGAATGAGAGAGATATATGAGACAGAGGGTGAGAGAGAACATAGAGACATTGGAATGAGTGAGATATATGAGACAGAGGGTGAGAGAGAACATAGAGACATTGGAATGAGAGAGATATATGAGACAGAGGGTGAGAGAACATAGAGACATTGGAATGAGAGAGATATATGAGACAGAGGGTGAGAGAACATAGAGACATTGGAATGAGCGAGATATATGAGACAGAGGGTGAGAGAACATAGAGACATTGGAATGAGAGAGATATATGAGACAGAGGGTGAGAGAGAACATAGAGACATTGGAATGAGTAAGATATATGAGACAGAGGGTGAGAGAGAACATAGAGACATTGGAATGAGAGAGATATATGAGACAGAGGGTGAGAGAACATAGAGACATTGGAATGAGTGAGATACATGAGACAGAGGGTGAGAGAGAACATAGAGACATTGGAATGAGAGAGATATATGAGACAGAGGGTGAGAGAACATAGAGACATTGGAATGAGCGAGATATATGAGACAGAGGGTGAGAGAGAACATAGAGACATTGGAATGAGAGCGATACATAAGACAGAGGGTGAGAGAACATAGAGACATTGGAATGAGTGAGATATATGAGACAGAGGGTGAGAGAACATAGAGACATTGGAATGAGAGAGATATATGAGACAGAGGGTGAGAGAACATAGAGACATTGGAATGAGTGAGATATATGAGACAGAGGGTGAGAGAACATAGAGACATTGGAATGAGAGAGATATATGAGACAGAGGGTGAGAGAACATAGAGACATTGGAATGAGTGAGATATATGAGACAGAGGGTGAGAGAACATAGAGACATTGGAATGAGAGCGATATATGAGACAGAGGGTGAGAGAACATAGAGACATTGGAATGAGAGAGATACATGAGACAGAGGGTGAGAGAGAACATAGAGACATTGGAATGAGAGAGATATATGAGACAGAGGGTGAGAGAACATAGAGACATTGGAATGAGAGCGATATATGAGACAGAGGGTGAGAGAACATAGGAGTGAGTGAGATGTAATTAAATATAAATTCTCATATTCTATATTCGCACCTCCCGGTGTCAGCACCACAGCCGGCCACTGATGTCGACACTACTGTATTTATCTTCTACGTAACTGAATTGTGTGTAGTTCTATAACTCACCATTTACATCTAGTCTCTTTATCCGCTCTGTTAATCTGCTGAGAGAATTCAGGACTTTCTGCATACCGCTCTGTAATGCACCTGAAATACAGAGAGACTGTAATTGCATGGTTTCATTACTGCCCTATTTTATACCCTTCTCCTGCCTTCCTCAAGCATTATTTCATTGTGTACTTCTTTCCTGCTCCTGTCCACTTCTACCTTATTCCTGCCTCACTACTTCCCTTCTCCTGCCTCACTTCTTCTCTTCTTCTGCCTCACTACTTCCCTTCTCCTGCCTCACTTCTTCCCTTATTCTGCCTCACTACTTCCCTACTCCTGCCTCACAACTTCCCTTCTCCTGCCTCACTACTTTCCCACTCCTGCCTCACTACTTCCCTACTCCTGCCTCACTACTTCCCTTCTCCTGCCTCACTACTTCCCTTCTCCTGCCTCACTACTTCCCTACTCCTGCCTCACTACTTCCCTTCTCCTGCCTCACTACTTCCCTACTCCTGCCTCACTACTTCCCTTCTCCTGCCTCACTACTTCCCTTCTGCCTCACTACTTCCCTTCTCCTGCCTCACTACTTCCCTTATTCTGCCTCACTACTTCCCTTCTGCCTCACTACTTTCCTTCTCCTGCCTCACTACTTCCCCACTCCTGCCTCACTACTTCGCTACTCCTGCCTCACTACTTCCCTACTCCTGTCTCACTACTGTCTTTCTTCTGCCTCACTACTTCCCTTCTCCTGCCTCACTTCTTCCCCACTCCTGCCTCACTACTTCGCTACTCCTGCCTCACTACTTCCCTACTCCTGTCTCACTACTGTCTTTCTTCTGCCTCACTACTTCCCTTCTCCTGCCTCACTTCTTCCCTTCCCCTGCCTCACCACTACACTACTCCTGCCTCACTACTTCCATACTCCTGCCTCACTACTTCCCTTCTGCCTCACTATGGGGGCCATTCCGACCCGTTCACACACAGTGGTTTTTCGCTGCGGTGCGAACAGGTACGGAATGCGCATGTGCGGCGGCCACAGTGCGTGTGCGCGTTGTTGCCCAGTGACAGGGGTCGACGGGTTACGTCACGGCTACCGACGGAAGCAGTCGCAGAGGCGATTGCTAAGAAGATTGACAGGAAGGAGGCGTGGCAGGGCGTATCAGAACCGTTTGGAGCCGTTTTCGGGGAGTGCTGAGTAAAACGCAGGCGTGTCCAGTACGACGGAGGGCGGAGGAGTGACGTCAAAGCCGGGCCCATCATCGCTGGATCCATCGCACAGGGTAAGTAGGTATAGGCCTAGTCTTGTTCTGTCTGAAAATTTTTTAGCTTAGCAGGGCTGCACAAGCGATCGCAGCCCTGCTAAGCTAAAATACACTCCCCAACAGGCGTGTTCTAGTTGATCGAAGCAGCAGCAAAAAGTTGCTGGCTGCGATCAACTCGGAATGACCACCTATATCCCTTCTTCTACCTCACTACTTCCCTTCTCCTGCCTCAATACTTCCCTTCTTTTGCCTCACTACTTCTCTTCTCCTGCCTCACTACTTCCCTTCTTCTGCCTCACTACTTTCCTTCTCCTGCCTTACTACTTTCCTTATCCTTCCTCACTACATCCCTTCTCCTTCCTCACTACTTCTCTTCTCCTGCCTCACTACTTCACTTCTCCTGCCTAATTACTTTCCTTCTTCTGCCTCACTACTTCTCTTCTCCTTCCTCACTACTTCCCTTCTCCTGCCTCACTATTTGCCTTCTCCTACCTCACTACTTCCCTACACCTGTCTCACTGCTTCCCTTCTCCTGCCTCACTACTTCCCTACTCCTGCCTCAATACTTCCCTTTTCCTGCCTCACTACTTCCCTACTCCTGCCTCACTACTTCCCTTCTCCTGCCTCACTACTTCCCTACTCCTGCCTCAATACTTCCCTACTCATGCCTCACTACTTCCCTACTCCTGCCTCATTACTTCCCTTCTCCTGTCTCACTATTTCCCTTCTCCTGCCTCACTACTTCCCTTCTCCCGTCTCACTACTTCCCTTCTTCTGCCTCACTACTTCCCTTCTCCTGTCTCACTATTTCCCTTCTCCTGCCTCACTACTTCCCTTCTCCTGCCTCACTACTTCCCTTTTTCTGCCTCACTACTTCCCTTCTAGTGCCTCACTATTTCCCTACTCCTGCCTCATTACCTCCCTTCTCCTGCCTCACTACTTCCCTTCTCCTGCCTCACTACTTCCCTTCTAGTGCATCACTATTTCCCTAATCCTGCCTCATTACTTCCCTTCTCCTGTCTCACTACTTCCTTTCTCCTGCCTCACTACTTCCCTACTCCTGCCTCACTACTTCCTTTCTCCTGCCTCACTACTTCCCTTCTCCTGTCTCACTACTTTCCTTCTTCTGCCTCACTGCTTCCCTTCTCCTGCCTCTCTGCTTCCCTTCTCCTGCCTCACTACTTCCCTACTACTGTCTCACTACTTTCAATTCTGTCTCACTACTTACCTTCTCCTGCCTCACTATTTCCCTACTGCTGCCTCACTACTACCCTACTCCTGCCTCACTACTTCCCTACTCCTGCCTCACTACTTCCCTACTCCTGTCTCACTACTTCCCTTCTCCTGCCTCACTACTTCCCTACTCCTGCCTTACTACTTCACTTCTCCTACCTCACTGCTTCCCTTCTCCTGCCTCACTACTTCCCTACTACTGTCTCACTACTTTCAATTCTGCCTCACTATTTCCCTACTGCTGCCTCACTACTTCCCTACTCCTGCCTCACTACTTCCCTTCTCCTGCCTCACTACTTCCCTACTCCTGCCTCACTACTTCCTTTATCCTGCCTCACTACTTCCCTTCTCCTGTCTCACTACTTTTCTTCTTCTGCCTCACTGCTTCCCTTCTCCTGCCTCTCTGCTTCCCTTCTCCTGCCTCACTACTTCCCTACTACTGTCTCACTACTTTCCTTCTTCTGTCTCACTACTTACCTTATCCTGCCTCACTATTTCCCTTCTTCTGCCACACTATTTCCCTACTGCTGCCTCACTACAACCCTACTCCTGCCTCACTACTACCCTACTCCTGCCTCACTACTTCCCTACTCCTGTCTCACTACTTCCCTACTCCTGTCTCACTACTTCACTTCTCCTACCTCACTGCTTCCGTTCTCCTGCCTCACTACTTCCCTACTCCTGCGTCACTACCTCCCTTCTCCTGCCTCACTATTTCCCTTCTCCTGTAACAAAGCTAAATATTTATCTTATTAAATACACGTTAAAGGTTAAAGAACACAGTACGCAATTGGCGCAAAAAGTACCGCAAGGGTACTCCCTTAACTATACCTTAAGGAATGTACTTATACTGTAAACCTCTGTGTAGTGGTAGAGTGTAAATGCAGCACAGTGTAACCTTATTAACTTCAAAGCTGTTTGAGCGTCACCGACGCTCTGAGAGTACTTAACACTATAAGAAATACACAGATACCTGGGCTTAGGGTCTAACGCCTTATATATATATATTATGGATGGTATGCTTGCAAAAGAATAATACAATACAATTATACACTACAATATAACATAGACTACCTAACCAGATAACTACACAGGAAATACCATACAATACAATACTATTTAAGGGAAAATAAGAGAGAAAGAGGGGAAGAGAGAGAGAGAGAGAGAGAAATGGCTCACAATAACAAGAAGATCAATATGATTGCAGAGAAGCTTACACATGTGAGGAACAATCGCTGCGCAGTTATTCAATGCTGAGAATCTTTGTGGAGAAAATACTTGACCTTACCCATACTGGCTGTCCCTATATACACAACCCTACAATACCGCATGGGACAGAAGCTAGACTCCATTTTGAGAAAACTCCCATGAAGACTGCAACACATGGTTGAAAGGGGGAGGGGAAAATACCCGGCAGCAGCCATTTTAGATTTGCAGGTCCAAACACATGGCACTCTCTACTACACCACAATCACATAGCAGAAGACACAAGACTCCATTTTATTCCAAAATGTCCAAGCCTCAGAACAATGCATATGATCTGATTTTACAATTCCAAACCATCTAAATCACCTTTCACAATTTCAATCCAACTTCCTAGAACCATCTTATTCACTTTCACATTCCAAACAACTTCAGTATCTCAATAACCAGAGCATATTCATCACAAGACCAGATCACAATGTAACCACACATCTCAGCCTGCCATTGCTACCAGCACATGTTCAAACGTAACTGCATGGTGGTATTTATGATTAACAAGATATATTATAACTAACCAGCACAATCTATTTTAAATCACCATAGGCAAACAAATACCACAAATACTATGCTACAGATTGTCTACTGTTCCAATTCATCACAGACTTCACAGAGTGTCAACACAAACACCCAACAATCACACAACCAAGTTACAATATCCTATTTAATCCAGCACCATTGACCTTAAAGCAATCTATCTAGATTTCCTTATCTAGCCATGTGAATTCAATACTTAGCCTTTAGTTTGTAGGTCAGTCCTGGGGATGTAGCCTCCATGCTGCTGGGTGCCAGGTAGCTGTGTGAGTGAGTGAGTGAGCCCTGTGATCTCCAGTGGGTATATCATACCCTCATTCCAGCTCTGGGGGTGTGTCAACAACAAGATGTGTGTGTGTGTCCCTCACAGCATGTGAGCCAGCTGCATCAGTGGCCTTGGTTATGCAAAACAATGGGTGATGACCAACACATTCCTGTCTTGTGGGAAGCTATTGTTTGGCGAATACTATCTCACTGTCTACTCTCAGTTGAGACAATGACATCTCAGCAATCATTCTTCTGGAGACAAATCCTAACCCATTGGTAAACACAGGTGTTGGCCCTCCTCATTGAGTCTCAAAGCTCAGTGTAATTAAAGGCTATTGTACTCCATCTGCGGGAAAGATACTGATTTGGAATACAATTAATCTTCAATTACTATTCCTGTGCTTACCTATGCATAACACCATGTGAAGCCCTCACAACATGCAAACTATTGTTTGGGGGATCTCTAAGGTCAAAGAGCCATTTGAGACCCACTGATACCTGTTGGACTCAGGGGGATATTAACTTATAAAATACATTATATGGTTGAATTATGTAACGATTGAGTCGCACGCTGGGCACACAGAAACTCTACCGTAAATGCGCATACAGTGCGCCTGCGGGTGCACGTAACAGCGGGTATGCGCACGCACGGGAGAGCGCTCGCATGCGCAGCGCGGACATGTATGAGGTGCAAATATGGCAGTGTGCATAGTGATATTTTTCTGACTTTGACAGTCCACTCTTTGGCAGTCAACAATAACTGCCACTTCCTAAAACATTTCAAAAGGAGAAAAATATATGTCAAGTGTAAATACATTTCCATGGTTGGGTTGGGGAGGATAAAGAGAAGGTGTGAAAAGGGTATGACCTAGTGAGATAGCAAAAGCATGTGTGTATGAATCCATGTTTGGGGGGTCATGTATCATCGTGCCGTACGTGTTGTAAATCAAGCTTCGAGGTATTGCGAAGTATACATTTGAATTCCTTCTTATCCCGTGGTACGGGTCTGTGGATGGGCTGTCAAACTTTACCGAGCTCTTTTCGGCTGTGGTTGTAACAAAATGGGGGAGCACATTTTAGTTGATGATACATGAATGGGGGAATATGTGATTGCTGATATCTGTGCCTGTATTCCCTATCGACTATGTGTATAATTACCTGAGGGTTGTAGAGATGAAGATAAGACATAATTACGGTAAATGCAGTGGTATTCTATGTCAGGTTAATGAACATTCGTCGATTGAGGTCTTGTTTGGTGTCTGTTGAATGCAGTCTTCTTTGTGCTTTTGCCCATTAGGTGCGAGCAAAAAGCTTTGTCAATGTCCACAGATTTACAAAAATGTTGGGCTAGCGTAATTTTAAAATTTCTAGGGAAACTGGGGATCTATGGCAAAGTTCATCAAATCTCTGTGTATCAGGTTGTCAAAACTTCTTCTTTAATCCATCCGTTGTCTGTATACAGGATCATCAAACTCCTCGTCAAAAGTGGGTCTTTTTACCTAGGAGAAACCGGAAAAACAGGTGAAAGAAACGGACCGTATAATCGCATTTTCATCACATCATTGTTTCTACCGTTGGGTCATAAATCAAATCCATTGGAATTACAATTTCCCCACTCCTTAGACTCATTACCTCAGGTAGTACTTTTCCAATATAACACAATCCTTCTGAGTTTGGGGCAAGCCGCTCATACGCCTTTCTCCCGCATGTGAAATATGCATCATCGGGGAGATCATATGGGACTGAATATGTCATTACCATGTTACACATTTTCCATGTGAACTCTCCTAACCCTAATTCTCCCATCTGTCTAGTACACCTATCAGTTTGTACGATCTGTGCACTGTATCCTAGTGATACCTCTCCAACTCTCGTGATCCTATTTCCTAGGGTATACCTATATCGGAAAGATTTTCCTCTACTGGCTATGTGGCGTATAAGCTCTGTATCTGTGGGCATTCTATCTGCTCTATGCGAAAAGGTCATGGTTTGGTTACTCCATGACACTTCCCAATTTCCCGGCTTTCGGGGATTGGAGATGTTAAAACATAATAGGGACCTATCCACATGGTATTGGTGGAGCTTCAAACTAGGAGGGCTGGAGATATTAAACCTCCTGTCCACCGGTCTCCCACCACTTAACTCAAGTACCTCCCCTAACGCTAAAGGAAATGGTACTAGCCCTGGTTTGCTATGACCTTGAGGCACTTGAGAGCATACCCAACAATCTGCTCCATTTAACACACTACCCACTAAGGAGTGACAGTCACCCAATGGATGCCGGTCCACATGGACACCAAAACTGGATTGGCACTCCTCAATGCACCCATCCTCCACTACGTTGTCACAGAGCCTACAGATACAGTTTTCTTCAACTAACAATCCCCCACAATGTTTACAAATAACATGGCTGCTAGATCGTTTCCGGTACTCGCCTTTGCTTGGTGGTTGTGTTGCTATTGGAAATTTACACCTCCGTCTCAGTCATCGGAACCTTTCTGGATCCTTTCTCGACCTCACTGGTACTCTCGCCGGAACAGACTGTTCTGGTTAACATCATGGTCAACAGGAAAATCCGGGTCACAGTCTCTTGGGGCAAGTCCATCTTACAGGAGGAGAAAAGAAGAAATTTGTAATGGGGGTACAGGAAAACAGTTTGAGGGGGAGAGAAACTTGTCACGATAATTAAGTTATCTAGTCTTGTTTGTTCTTCTTGTTCTGCTGTCATCTCAAAGGTGCTGTCTCTTAGTCTTCCAAACGAACATTCCGATGATGCAATATTCCTTCCAAATCAGCGATCTCTCTGTAAGGAGCAAAAATCTTGCATTACCATTTGTCTAACTGATGTGTGACATACCATCTTTTAAACATGAAAACATGAGTGAGAAGAGAGAGGAAACAAAAAAAAACAAAAGAGAGAGAGAACAATTTATATATGTATATATATATAACATAACACATCAATAAACAACAGAAAAAAAAAGAAACATTTTTCAAACATAAACATTTTCTAAAACATTGTCAGATCATCAGGCTGTCATATCTACATGTCCCATGGTTTCCTTGCGCAGTCCCTCCCCCCAGCACTTCCATATTCCATTGTCTGTATCTGGCCAGAATACATTGGTGCGGATAGGTCATGCTGGGGTTTGGTAGACTTCTGCAAAGACCAAGTATATATGCAATGTTTGAATCCTACCAATAATCGTCAGAGGTGGGGAGAGAGAAAAAGAAAACATTTCACAGATACATTTACAACGTTTCACCCGGTCATTCCTGTGTCTTCAGGGAATGACCTCCCAATTTATTAACCGTTACCTCAGGCTTACCATCAGTCCTAATGATCACCTTTCCTGACTATATATTATGGGTGTGGCCCAAAATTCTTCCTATATGATCCCTGTTTATAACTTGGTGTGTCATAACTTTTGCTCATTTTCATGTCTAGGGGGTCTGACTTTATGTGGGCTGTTGCAGTTACTGGCATAATGCCCTTCTCTTCTACAATGATAACAAACCCTGGGTTTCCTCCAAGTGTCAATGACCTGAGGTTTTGGTTGATTTGATGCCTCCTCAAATGCTCGGATGCTCATTGCCATCAACCGTTTTCCCTGTGCTTCCCTGCTTCCTTGGATATCATGGTTATGTCGTTGTCTAGGGCGTTGATATACCTTCTGTGAATCTTTGATCATACACTTAGATCTTTCCTAGGATCTGGGAAATCAGACATGATTGATCTCAATTCTGTCCGGGACCAGGGATGGCGCATTGCACTGTCCTTGACGGGAATGATTCCCTGATCGTCAGTCTTCCTATTGGGGACTGTGATCACCCTGACAGGACTAAACTCAATTACATCACCTTGTTTTGGTCTTACAATATGGGGTACATTTGTTTGTGCGTGATATAAAACATTGTACGTACCTGTGGACACGACCTCACCTGACCCTCCGTTAGGGGGTTTGATTATTGCCTTTACCGATTTGGTCGCGTCCACCTGGATGTCTTGTGTGATGGCTGCTGGAAGAGGTGCCGACATCGTGTTGGGTTCACGTTCTTGTTCGTATTCCTGAGGGAAGTTTGACATGGGGTGCGACTTGCACAGGTTAACATTTGTAATTTTTTTTTACACTTTCATTTTCATAAACATTGTTACATTTTACACTTTCATTCTTAAGACAGTTACTAAGTGCGTTTTTATCGTACAACCTTGTGCCTTTCTCCGCAACCACAATTCTCTCCATTGCCATGTCTCTCCTCCCAAGATGAAAGTCAGATATGTCAGTTACCTCTCTTTGAAATTCACTTTCCTGTTGCCACAGGTTTAAACAATCATAATGTTTGCTCCGTCTCTTTGCTGATTTGATGAGACATATCCTCCTCCTTAAATTTTGCAACACTTCTGGGCTGAAGCTACCTACTCTTGGGAATTTCTCCCCGTCATGTACCGTCATTCTCTCCCATTCATCACATAAAACCTCTGTGTGTGAACCATATTTTTCACACATTACATACCTTGCCGACCCGATTGGTCGGTTTACTAAATCAACCCGAACCGAGGTTGATCGCCCCCTACCTGAACAACTGGCCCCCATAACTTGCAGGTGTTGCTTTTCTTCAGCGAACCCTTACAAAAACCAAGATGTCCGGGGCAGGCTGGCGGTGAAGTTTACCGAGTACTCCACTCACTTCTCGCCCACGTTGGCCAGTAACACAATCACTGTATCCAGAGCTGTTGTACCCAACCTAGGGCCCCTGTGAACCTTTATTTACTGGGGCGCGTTCCCCAGCAAGTATCGGTTGTTGGATAGTTCCTGAGTGACCAGCGAACTTCCCTTAAAATAAAAAAAATTTCACAAATCACGTTAAAATGTACAAATAGCGTTTATGACCTTCGTACACAAATAGTACCGGTCAGGTTTACTAATGCACACAATTACGTGCGGTACAATCGTTCAGCACATAAGCAACTAATCTTATGTGCGGAGCGACCAGTGGAATCGAAAATTTCGGCTGCGAATTCCTTCAGCCAGAGCTTAATGGCCTATATGGGTTCCGCACCAACCCTTCTTGGTGTTGTGCTACTTGTCTCTATAGCGGACTTCCTTGTCTGCTGTACCTGGACCTCCTGGTCTGTTATGCGACCTCCTGGTCTGTTACAGTATGACCTCCTGGTCTGCTACACTCTAATGCTCAAATTTTATGTTTAACCAGGGATGCCTCCCTAGCCACCATGCACGTCACTTACATGTATGTACCTTCACGAGAACTCAATACTTTTCTTGTGGTTCAACCTCAAAATTGTATATAACACACTCACTCACCACATGTACACTTTTGTTTCTATTTCTATTTCTGCGCAGAAATTTTCTTTAGACCAGATGTGTTGTGAATTTGGAGAAGGATCTGTTAATCTAAATTTCGGACACTAAAATAGACTTGCGCTACTTACCACGTTGCCACCTTTCCGCCTGTTGCAATAACACTATCGTGTGATTTGAGTTACGTGGGCGTACCCGGACGCTCCGTTGCGTAATATACGCTGCGTGCGTCGGCCTTTGAGTTGCGTACGCGAGTCTCAGCCCTTTGTTAGAGACACGTGCACGCAAAGCAAATATCCACCGTAACACAATGTACACTTTTATCAATGTAGATGATCCTCGATCATCTACCGCGCACCACACCAATCTCTCCTTATACCTTAGGTAGAGTTGCGTGTGGGCTTTTTACAATTATACCCTTAAATATTACTTTTTATCTTATTAACTACTAATAGCAACAAATCTTTCTTAGCACGTTATCAATGCAAATGGCAAACAGGAAGGTGAGATGTGAAACTTACACAAATGAACATGCAATTCTAAATTAATCTAATAACATATATTGATGTAAGCACACGCATATAGATTTTACATATAAGTACCAATCACTATTACTTATGATTGACTATGATATAGATTAAATAAATGCATTAAAAAACTCATTAAATGATGATTTCTTTTTGACAATGGATGGCTGATTATTTCCTGAGTCAACTGACAATCAGCCGTTCAAAAAAAAATAAAAAAAATTTGACCTTCCCAAAATGGCCGCTGCTCCTCCCCCTTCCACCTCCATGAGGGTCACACAAAATGGTGGACAGACCATGCGGCCTCTCCTGCCATAAAGAAAATCACCATGCTAGCTCCCAAAGTAACTTTTAAATGTACTTTTAAACCTACTTAAACAGATAAACAATCTAATCTTAATCAAACACGATATGATCCATTTGAACCTGGTTTTGCGACAATAAAAATACATTTTAGAATCTTAAATATTATGAGAAACGCCTTGTCCCTTAAAATTTCCTATCAGCGTCTTACTGATACCACAATACATTAACGTGGATGTTTTTTTTTTTTGTTTTTTTTTTCAGCATTTTGCGAGATGTCCATCATTAGCCGGTCAATTACAGCCGCGTTTGTAATGTACAGTGCATCATTAAGATCGTGATATCCCGGACGAGCCCCCATCTAACAAAGCTAAATATTTATCTTATTAAATACACGTTAAAGGTTAAAGAACACAGTACGCAATTGGCGCAAAAAGTACCGCAAGGGTACTCCCTTAACTATACCTTAAGGAATGTACTTATACTGTAAACCTCTGTGTAGTGGTAGAGTGTAAATGCAACACAGTGTAACCTTATTAACTTCAAAGCTGTTTGAGCGTCACCGACGCTCTGAGAGTACTTAACACTATAAGAAATACACAGATACCTGGGCTTAGGGTCTAACGCCTTATATATATATTATGGATGGTATGCTTGCAAAAGAATAATACAATACAATTATACACTACAATATAACATAGACTACCTAACCAGATAACTACACAGGAAATACAATACAATACAATACTATTTAAGGGAAAATAAGAGAGAAAGAGGGGAAGAGAGAGAGAGAGAGAGAAATGGCTCACAATAACAAGAAGATCAATATGATTGCAGAGAAGCTTACACATGTGAGGAACAATCGCTGCGCAGTTATTCAATGCTGAGAATCTTTGTGGAGAAAATACTTGACCTTACCCATACTGGCTGTCCCTATATACACAACCCTACAATACCGCATGGGACAGAAGCTAGACTCCATTTTGAGAAAACTCCCATGAAGACTGCAACACATGGTTGAAAGGGGGAGGGGAAAACACCCGGCAGCAGCCATTTTAGATTTGCAGGTCCAAACACATGGCACTCTCTACTACACCACAATCACATAGCAGAAGACACAAGACTCCATTTTATTCCAAAATGTCCAAGCCTCAGAACAATGCATATGATCTGATTTTACAATTCCAAACCATCTAAATCACCTTTCACAATTTCAATCCAACTTCCTAGAACCATCTTATTCACTTTCACATTCCAAACAACTTCAGTATCTCAATAACCAGAGCATATTCATCACAAGACCAGATCACAATGTAACCACACATCTCAGCCTGCCATTGCTACCAGCACATGTTCAAACGTAACTGCATGGTGGTATTTATGATTAACAAGATATATTATAACTAACCAGCACAATCTATTTTAAATCACCATAGGCAAACAAATACCACAAATACTATGCTACAGATTGTCTACTGTTCCAATTCATCACAGACTTCACAGAGTGTCAACACAAACACCCAACAATCACACAACCAAGTTACAATATCCTATTTAATCCAGCACCATTGACCTTAAAGCAATCTATCTAGATTTCCTTATCTAGCCATGTGAATTCAATACTTAGCCTTTAGTTTGTAGGTCAGTCCTGGGGATGTAGCCTCCATGCTGCTGGGTGCCAGGTAGCTGTGTGAGTGAGTGAGTGAGTGAGCCCTGTGATCTCCAGTGGGTATATCATACCCTCATTCCAGCTCTGGGGGTGTGTCAACAACAAGATGTGTGTGTGTGTCCCTCACAGCATGTGAGCCAGCTGCATCAGTGGCCTTGGTTATGCAAAACAATGGGTGATGACCAACACATTCCTGTCTTGTGGGAAGCTATTGTTTGGCGAATACTATCTCACTGTCTACTCTCAGTTGAGACAATGACATCTCAGCAATCATTCTTCTGGAGACAAATCCTAACCCATTGGTAAACACAGGTGTTGGCCCTCCTCATTGAGTCTCAAAGCTCAGTGTAATTAAAGGCTATTGTACTCCGTCTGCGGGAAAGATACTGATTTGGAATACAATTAATCTTCAATTACTATTCCTGTGCTTACCTATGCATAACACCATGTGAAGCCCTCACAACATGCAAACTATTGTTTGGGGGATCTCTAAGGTCAAAGAGCCATTTGAGACCCACTGATACCTGTTGGACTCAGGGGGATATTAACTTATAAAATACATTATATGGTTGAATTATGTAACGATTGAGTCGCACGCTGGGCACACAGAAACTCTACCGTAAATGCGCATACAGTGCGCCTGCGGGTGCACGTAACAGCGGGTATGCGCACGCACGGGAGAGCGCTCGCATGCACAGCGCGGACATGTATGAGGTGCAAATATGGCAGTGTGAATAGTGATATTTTTCTGACTTTGACACCTGCCTCACTACTTCCCTACTCCTGTCTCACTACTTCCCTACTCCTGTCTCACTACTTCCTTTCTTCTGCCTCACTACTTCCCTTCTCCTGCCTCACTACTTCCCTTCTCCTGCCTCACTACTTCCCTACTCCTGCCTCACTACTTCCCTACTCCTAGCTCACTACTTCCCTTCTCCTGCCTCACTACTTCCCTTCTCCTGCCTCACTACTTTTGTTCTTCTGCCTCACTACTTCCCTTCTCCTGCCTCACTACTTTCATTCTTCTGCCTCACTACTTCCCTTCTCCTGCTTCACTACTTCCCTTCTTCTGCCTCACTAATTCCCTTCTCCTGACTCACTACTTCCCTTCTCCTGCCTCACTATTTCCCTTCTCCTGCCTCACTACTTCCCTTCTCCTGCCTCACTACTTCCCTGCACCTGTCTCACTACTTCCCTTCTCCTGCCTCACTACTCTCCTTCTCCTGCCTCAATACTTTCCTACTCCTGCCTCACTACTTCCCTTCTCCTGTATCACTACTTCCCTTTTTTTGCTCACTACTTCCCTTCTCCTGCCTCACTATTTTCCTTCTCCTGCCTCACTACTTCCCTTCTCCTGCCTCACTATTTCCATACTCCCGTCTCACTACTTCCCTTCTCCTGTATCACTACTTCCCTTCTTTTGCTCACTACTTCCCTTCTCCTGCCTCACTATTTTCCTTCTCCTGCCTCACTACTTCCCTTCTCCTGCCTCACTATTTCCCTTCTCCTGTCTCACTACTTCCCTTCACCTGCCTCACTACTTCCCTACACCTGTCTCACTACTTTCCTTCTCCTGCCTCACTACTTCCCTCCTCCTGCTTCACTACTTCCCTTCTCCCGTCTCACTACTTCCCTTCTTCTGCCTCACTACTTCCCTTCTCCTGCCTCACTATTTCTCTTCCTCTGCCTCACTACTTCCCTTCTTCTGCCTCACTACTTCACTTCTTCTGCCTTACTACTTCCCGACTCCTGCCTCCATACTTCCCTTTTTCTGCTTCACTACTTTCCTACTCCTGCCTCACTACTTCCCTCCTCCTGCCTCACTACTTCCCTTCTCTTTTGTCACTACTTCCCTTCTTCTGCTCACTACTTCCCTTCTACTGCCTCAATATTTCCCTTCTGTCTCAATACTTCCCTTTTCCTGCCTCACTACTTCCCTACACCTGTCTCACTACTTCCCTTCTCCTGACTCACTACTTCCCTTCTCCTGCTTCACTACTTCCCTTCTACCTCCCTACTTCCCTTCTCCTGCCTTACTACTTCCCTTCTCCTACCTCACTACTTCCCTACTGTTTCACTACTTCCTTTCTTCTGCCTCACTACTTCCCTTCTCCTGCCTCACTACTTCCCTTCTCCTGCCTCCCTACTTTCCTTCTTCTGCCTCACTACTTCCCTTCTCCTGCCTCACTACTCTCGCTCTCCTGCCTCACTATTTCCCTTCTCCTGTTTCACTACTTCCCTATGCCTGTCTCACTACTTCCCTTCTCCTGCCTCCCTACTTCCCTTCTCCTGCCTCCCTACTTCCCTTCTCCTGCCTCACTACTTCCCTACTCCTGTCTCACTACTTCCTTTCTCCTGCCTCACTACTTCCCTTCTCCTGCCTCACTACTTCCCTTCTCCTGCCTCACTACTACACTACTCCTTCCTCACTACTTCCCTGCTCCTGTCTCACTACTTTCTTTCTTCTGCCTCACTACTTCCCTTCTCCTGCCTCACTACTACACTAATCCTGACTCACTAATTCTCTACTCCTGCCTCACTATTTCCCTTCTCCTGCCTCACTACTTCTCTACTCCTGCCTCACTACTTCCCTTCTCCTGTCTCACTACTTCCCTTCTCCTGTCTCACTACTTCTCTACTCATGCCTCACTACTTCCCTACTCCTGTCTCACTACTTCCCTTCTCCTGCCTCACTATGTCTCTTCTCCTGCCTCACTACTACACTACTCCTGCCTCACTACTACACTACTCCTGCCTCACTACTTCCCTACTCCTGCCTCACTACTTCCTTTCTCCTACCTCACTATGTCCCTTCTCCTTCCTCACTACTTCCCTTCTCCTGCCTCACTACTTCCCTACTCCTGCCTCACTTCTTCCCTACTCCTGCCTCACTACGTCCCTTCTCCTGCCTCACTACCTCCCTTCTCCTGCCTCACTACTTCCCTTCTCCTGCCTCACTACGTCCCTTCTCCTGCCTCACTACCTCCCTTCTCCTGCCTCACTACTTCCCTTCTCCTGCCTCACTACTTCTCTACTCCTGCCTCACTACTTCCCTACTCTTGCCTCACTACTTCCCTACTCCTGCCTCACTACTTCTCTACTCCTAACTCACTACTTCCCTTCTCCTGCCTCACTACTTCCCTTCTCCTGCGTCACTACCTCCCTTCTCCTGCCTCACTACTTCCCTTCTCCTGCCTCACTACTTCCCTTCTCCTGCCTCACTACCTCCCTTCTCCTTCCTCACTACTTCCCTTCTCCTGCCTCACTACTTCTCTGCTCCTGCCTCACTACTTCCCTACTCCTGCCTCACTTCTTCCCTACTCCTGCCTCACTACGTCCCTTCTCCTGCCTCATTACCTCCCTTCTCCTTCCTCACTACTTCCCTTCTCCTGCCTCACTACTTCTCTACTCCTCCCTCACTACTTCCCTACTCCTGCCTCACTTCTTCCCTACTCCTGCCTCACTACGTCCCTTCTCCTGCCTCACTACTTCCCTTCTCCTGCCTCACTACTTCCCTTCTCCTGCGTCACTACCTTCCTTCTCCTGCCTCACTACTTCCCTTCTCCTGCCTCACTACCTCCATTCTCCTTCCTCACTTCTTCCCTTCTCCTGCCTCACTACTTCTCTACTCCTGCCTCACTACTTCCCTACTCCTGCCTCACTTCTTCCCTACTCCTGCCTCACTACGTCCCTTCTCCTGCCTCATTACCTCCCTTCTCCTTCCTCACTACTTCCCTTCTCCTGCCTCACTACTTCTCTACTCCTGCCTCACTACTTCCCTACTCATGCCTCACTTCTTCCCTACTCCTGCCTCACTATGTCCCTTCTCCTGCCTCACTACCTCCCTTCTCCTGCCTCACTACTTCCATTCTCCTGCCTCACTACGTCCCTTCTCCTGCCTCACTACTTCCCTTCTCCTGCCTCACTACTTCTCTACTCCTGCCTCACTACTTCCCTACTCTTGCCTCACTACTTCCCTACTCCTGCCTCACTACTTCTCTACTCCTAACTCACTACTTCCCTTCTCCTGCCTCACTACTTCCCTTCTCCTGCGTCACTACCTCCCTTCTCCTGCCTCACTACTTCCCTTCTCCTGCCTCACTATTTCCCTTCTCCTGCCTCACTACCTCCCTTCTCCTTCCTCACTACTTCCCTTCTCCTGCCTCACTACTTCTCTACTCCTGCCTCATTACTTCCCTACTCCTGCCTCACTTCTTCCCTACTCCTGCCTCACTACGTCCCTTCTCCTGCCTCACTACCTCCCTTCTCCTGCCTCACTACTTCCCTTCTCCTGCCTCACTACTTCCCTTCTCCTGCCTCACTACTTCCCTACTCCTGCCTCACTACTTCCCTACTCCTGCCTCACTACTTCCCTACTCCTGCCTCACTACTTCTCTACTCCTGCCTCACTACTTCCCTTCTCCTGCCTCACTACTTCCCTTCTCCTGCCTCACTACTTCCCTACTCCTGCCTCACTACTTCCCTACTCCTGCCTCACTACTTCTCTACTCTTGCCTCACTACGACCCTTCTCCTGCCTCACTACGTCCCTTCTCCTGCCTCACTACCTCCCGTCTCCTGCCTCACTACTTCCCTTCTCCTGCCTCACTACTTCCCTACTCCTGCCTCACTACTTCCCTTCTCCTGCCTCACTACTTCCCTACTCCTGCCTCACTACGACCCTTCTCCTGCCTCACTACGTCCCTTCTCCTGCCTCACTACCTCCCGTCTCCTGCCTCACTACTTCCCTTCTCCTGCCTCACTACTTCCCTACTCCTGCCTCACTACTTCCCTTCTCCTGCCTCACTACTTCCCTACTCCTGCCTCACTACTTCCCTACTCCTGCCTCATTACTTCTCTACTCTTGCCTCACTACTTCTCTACTCCTGCCTCACTACTTCCCTTCTCCTGCCTCACTACTTCCCTACTCCTGCCTCACTACTTCCTTACTCCTGACTCACTACGTCCCTTCTCCTGCCTCACTACCTCCCGTCTCCTGCCTCACTACCTCCCTTCTTCTGCTTCTCTACTTCCCTACTCTCGTCCAACTCCTGACCTGCTCCTGTCCTGATCCTGCCCCACGACTGCCATGCCCAGGTGACTTATTTACTAGCTCAGTCATTGTATTTAATGATCTGTGCTAATTGTGGATATGATGAAATCCTGGACTGTTAGGGTGCTCTGAGGACTAAGTGGTCTATGTACTAAGACTTGGATGGACTTAAATTGTACAGAGAAGAAGTACCAGCCAATCATCTCCTATCTCTTATGTTACCTACAGGTTGTGTTTGACAGGAGCAGGTTGGCTGGTACTTTATCTCCGTTCACCGTTTAGTACATAGACCCCTGAGTGTGGCAAACACGGCATAGTGGTATCCCCCCTTCCCTTCCCACCACCACCCCCTTAGCAGCTCATTACTTATAGAAGAATCCGTCTGGATGTTTTTCAGAGCTTTGTCCATCGGCTGCAGCCTTTCCATCACCTTGGCCCCTGTGAAGGAGAAGATTGGAACATGTTCCATTAAGGTTCCTATACCAATATCTCCTGCACCTCCAGTTGTGCGGACAGCTTACCATCCTGAGACAGCTGCGCCACTTTGGAGTTTATCCTCTCACTCAGGTTACCAATCTGGAACTCAAGAGTGCGGTCGGCAGGTTTTTCTCCCGGATCTATGGGTTTGTAATTAACAAAGTATTACGTATAGAAAGAATGCTCTATAATTATGAGCAGGGTTACAAGGATTTCTTGCAATCTCACTACTGGAGAACAGGCCACATCCCGGGAGAGCAGCTCAGTCTGGGTGTCTTCAGAGACACTCAGAATCTGCGGCATGACGAGATGGTTAATCTGCATTTCGATGCTGCAACCGATGGTGGTGCCAAAAGAAGCACTGAATGGTATCTCAGTGGTTTTGAGCACTGTGGGTGGGCGTCTCAGTCCTTGAACAGATGGATTCACACCAGAGAAGGGCTTTATAGTGACATCAGCATAAAGACACAAGGACTGCAGGGACTAAGTCTGACTCAAAATCAGGCCCTGTAGATATGCCTGCATTCATCTTATCCACAAACGGGTCATGGGTGCGGAATGTGCCCTTATTGCAACCAATGACACCCAGATGTGATCTGTTCATGGGCGTGCCAGCACCAATGCAATCCTATGGATCATGAGTGTATGCACAGTGCCCGCCCACATCCACGGGCATGCTAACCATGGCAAACGACAGGGACTGCACTTCTGTAGGTCTTATTTGTACTTTTTGCTGCATTTCTCCTTTATGCTTGTGGTTCCCCATATGTCAGCATGTCCTAACAGGTACGATGCAGCTTGTCGCACTTCCAGTGAGTGTGAGTGAGAGGCTTATGCAGTATGTAGGGGTGAATGAGCATTATTCCTGAGTGTGAGTGAATGACAGGTTTATCCATGAAGTATGAGAATGAGGAGTGTATTCAGCCAAAAATCAGGATTCATATACACAGATGCATGAGGACTGGCTGCAAAGTGGTAAGATGCAACATCCCCACCAGCCGTTATCATGTGAGTGAGTGTTGTAATAGGGGTAAGTGAGTGACTGGGGGATATCATGGTGGAACATGGCTGAGTGATGGAGTATAAGAGTGGAGCAAGAGAGAGTGAGGGGTATGACTACTGAGTGGCATAATCATTACGTATGAGTGAGTGAGGGGTATGACCACTGAGTTTAAGTAACGGGGTATCACCATGGAATATGAGTGTGGGGTATGACCACTAAGTATGAGATAAGTAAGTGAGGGGTATGACCACTGAGTATGAGATGAGTAAGTGAGGGGTATGACCACTGAGTATGAGATGAGTAAGTGAGGGGTATGACCACTGAGTATGAGATGAGTAAGTGAGGGGTATGACCACTGAGTATGAGATGAGTAAGTGGGGGGTATGACCACTGAGTATGAATGAGGAGTAGGATAATTAAGTATGAGTAAGTGATGGGCATGACTGCTGAGTTTAAGTAACGGTATCCCCATGTAATATGAGTGAGAGGTATGACCGTTGAGTTTGAGTAAGTAAGGGTTTATCAGCATGGAATGAGTGAGGGGTATAAAGATCATTAAGTTCAGTATGAGTGAGTGAGGGGTATGACCATTTATCATGGAATGCATATAAGCATTAATCCATAGTTGCCTACTTTGCTGCCAACTCCTTCAGAAAGTGGTAGGTGCTCAGGACACGTGGCCAACGGTTGGCTGTCTGAGGGCGTGGCAGATGGGAACATGGGCTGACTGGGTGTGTGGCTGATTGCAAGGTGGGCTTTCTCAGGGCGTGCCATCACAATCGCGTCATCGTGGTTCCGCATCCGCTATAAAGTGACGATAAAACAAGCACTGTATAGCGGGGGCGGAGCTATGATGATGCAATTCAACAAGAATCGTGTCACCAGATCCCCCTCGGACTTCTCACTTGTGCTTTGCTGTGGGCAGTCGAGGTGGGGGGGCGCGGGGGTGCTGATGGGAAAGCGAGAGAATTGCCCACCTTTCCGGGGTACTGAGAGCACCACGCGATTTTCAGGAGCCTGCCAGCCATTCTGGAAGGGTAGGTAAGTATGCATTAATCCTAGCATGGTGCCATTGTGGCCAGTAATGGGTTGAGTAGTGCACTCACTTCTGAATGAGATAACCAGGATAATAATGAGAAGGAGGAGCCCTCCATAGATTGTGTGGACCACGTACTGGAGACGTGACGATGGTTGGGAGACCCAGGGATTCATCTTGAAATCTGGTTGAGAGCAGAGAGAAATAGAATATATGTAACACAGAGGTAAAGGTCGTTAGTACATCTCACGGTAAATTTATTTATAGAGACTCCAAGATTCTTCTAAATGTAACATCTGTATAATATTATTGTATAATTACTGTATAACGTATATCAGTCTCTCCCAAACTGGGCACCTGGGGAGTCTTTTGCAAGGGGTGCACAGGGTGATGGCCCAGGACTAAATAATATTCACCAACCCTGCTGAAGCGACAATCTCCTGGGCAATCCTTCAGTGACAGCGGAACATGGAAATTAGTTTGCAAAATCTTTCTCCCAACTCCCATCTGGTGAGGCCTTTGACTTCCCCCACCTCCAGTCCCCATCGCTTTGTCACTTTCAAGCACTGGATGACATAGATCGAGAGGTAACCATGCCGAACTTGGAAACTTCTCACCTGGCCACCCTCTAACCAGCACCTGAGGAAGGGGAGCACCCAGATCCTGAAACCCTCTACCCATCGAGGGGGAGTCTCTAACGCAAGACTCTCAAGATTAAGCTTTAGAAACTAACAGGGATGACCATATCAGTCCTCCCTCCTCCCTCGATTTGTAAGTAATTCCCCTCTTGACAGGATTCATTTTGTTTCCCCATAACATGAGGAAAAACAAAAAATTAATCCTGGACCACAAAAATTGAGGCAAAAAGCACACATAGCTGACATATAGAAAAATCGGGATCAGGTAAGTTTTGCACAGATCAACCCTTTCCCTGAAAATAAACTTCCATTTACTCCAGATCTCCACTTTCCTGGTACCATCTTCCAGTTTCTTACCCCAATTTAGAGTGGCATAATCACCATGATCAAATCGTATACCTAAAATTTTTATTTGTGGACTGGCCAGGGGGAGGCTGTCCAGAAGGTCAAACTCATCACCTTCTTCCCCCATCCAGAAAGCTTTGCATTTATCCCGATTTACTCTTGAGCATGAAGCCTCAGTGTATTTAAAGATGAGATTTTTCACACCACGTGCCTCTTCAACCGATGACAGGGCTACTGTGAGATTATCCACATAGGCCACTACCCTTAATGGAAACTCTGGACCCAACTGCACACCCTCTACAGTACCGTTCTCTATCCTCCGAATGAAGAGATCGATTGCTAATACATATAGAAGAGGGGCATCCCTGACAGACACCAGAATTAATCCAAAAGGTAGGACCTACCCAACCGTTCACAAGTAGGAAGCGCTTGGCCTTACTGTAAATAACATACAGCCAATCTACTAACCACCCTGGAAGACCATACCTGTCCAGCAAGGCCCACAGGTATTCATGATTCACCCGGTGAAAAGCCTTTGACTGATCCAATGCCAGTAAGTACTGTACTTTCCCCATTTCTCAGCACGGCACCACTCTACGGCCTCCCAGATGCCAAAGACAGCAATAGAAGTGCTACGGCCCTTTATTGCACTTTGCTGAGACGGGGAAAGCAGTTGTTCAGATAATTCCGACAACCTATTGAAGAACACTTTTGCCAAAATCTTTCTGTCTGTATTGAGAAGGGCGATGGGGTGCCAGTTCTCAATATGAGATGGATCCTTGTCCTTAGATAGCAGTATGAGAGCAGATGACCTCATAGGAGGGAGAAATACCTCACCCAGGCACTCATTAAAGACTTCTACCAGGTGGGGAATCAAGAGGTCTGAAAAAACTTCATAAAACTCAGATGTTAAACCATCTGGTCCTAGAGATTTTTTTTTAACTCAGCCCATTAATTGTCTTCTTGACCTCCTCTGCTGCCACGTCACTACCCAAGGTTTCAAAAGGTAAATCCAGGTCACAAAGTCCAGGTGTCTCACTCAGAAATCTCTCCATCCTTTCTTTGATGAGTGGCTGCTCAGAAAATAAGCTAGAATAATAAGATCTGATGACAATCAAAATGCCCCTCATATCTTCACAAAGGACACCCTGTCTGTCATACAGACCCCTAACCTCTCTTGTCTCAACAGACTTCCTACAGCACTGGCAGAAATCAGGTGAGTGGTGTGTCCCAAGGTCCCTCTCCAAAACTAAGGATGCCAGTTATATTGATAATCTTTCATCTAAGCCTTCACTCAGGAGATTTCCCCATAATCTCCATGCTCATAGAGATCAAGAAATCTAATTTCCTTCTCAGGCTATGGTATGTATTCTGTCTTCACAAGTTATTCATGGCTACTAGCCTATGGAAAAGCTTCCGTGTTCTCTTTTTCACTACTTTCCACCACTCAGATCTACTCCAACCCGCCTCCAAAAGTGACTCCTGAGATTGAAAGAAGTCCTTGAAGGATTGTCTAATTCTTTCTTCCTTTAGGAGCTCAGAACTCAAATGCCATAGGCCCCGCATTTTCTGAGGGGTTTCTGAAGCATTCAAAGCGACAGAGAGAAAACCGTGATCAGAGAACTCTACTAACTTTACCTCTGGAGGCAAAGTTTTAGAGGACTCCTTAACAAAAAACCTATCTATCCTAGACCTAAGACTACCACTAAAATAAGTGTAACCCGTGAGGTCCGGTAAATGGCGAACATGCACATCCACCAGACCTGCCTGCCTAATCATTCTAAGTAAAAAATAAGAGTCAAAACCCAGGGTTGTCCTTGAAACTCCCCTGTCCTTTGGCCTAATGATGGTATTGAAATCACCTTCAAAGGCAGTTTACTGGGCCATAAAAAGGAACGGCTTTATCTCCCTGAAGAGACATTTCCTATCCCAACGTGACTGAGGCCTATAGATGTTAATCAGTCTTAGGTCATGTGCCCTCAGGTTGACATCTAAAATCATACACCTACCTACCTGTAGTTTTATAATCTTGTGTACGGTGACCATACCAGTAAAAAGTACTGCCACCCCACCGTACGGCTCAGCCTCAAGAGACCAGTAAGAAAACCCCACCTCCACTCACGCTTAGCCCTGTGAAGGGTGGCCAACTCACTAATTCTGGGCTCCTGCAAAAATAAAAAATAAATCAACCACAACCATGCTGAATAAATCAAAGGCCATAAAACGAGCACTTCATGTGTGTTGGGGATCCATGTTTCTTGATTATAAAGCAGGACCTTGCCCACCTTCTCTTTGCATATCACTAACAACTTCTACCCCCTCCCCTTCCACCACACCAGATCCACACACACCTTCACCGCGGGTCTGCACCCCCTTTCCTTTACCCATCTCTGGTCCATCCAGGTGGTCTGGGTCAGGAGGTTTTGGGGAAAACTTAGTCATTGGACAAATGTCCAGGTTTCTAGGTAATTCTACCAGTTCATCCAGACCAACTTCTAAATCCACTGATCCTGGAGTTTCCTCCACCACATCCTCCATCTCCAAAGACTCTTCCTTCTCTAAATAAACTGTCTCCCCCTCAAACCTTGTTTCTTCTATCAGCTAGGTGTCAGTGGGATCCCACTCTAGACCCCCTTGAGAGTCATTCCCACCTTCACTCATTTCCACTTCCACTGGTTTCTTCTCTTTAGCTTTACCTTTTCCTTTTGTTTCTGTAACTATGGCCACCTGCCCCAGTTTCTTACCTCTAACTCCTCCTTTTTTCTTTCACCTAACTGTGGTGACAAACACCAAATTATCCCCATTATTATTATCCACCTCTCCTTCCTCGTCTGTTGACAAAGCATCAAACCAGTTGCTGCAAATAACTGTAGGTTCCTCTCCTTTCCTCTTTTTTCCTCCTTTCTTTTTGGCCAGCTGATAAGGAATCTCTCCACCACCTTCTGCCTGGACCACCACTACCTCCTGGACCCTTTCTTGTACAACTTCCACATTTCTTTGTTTTCCTTCTGCCCCCTTCTGCACTGACCCTGTCTCCAAATTTATGTTATTAATAGACCATGGACACCTGGTATATGTGTGCCCCTCTTCGCACATAAGTTACACATAATTCTTTGATTGCATTCTCTTGAAGCATGGCCTATATAACCACACAATGTGCACTTTACAACATCACAACCACCACTCAAATATCAGTGGTCCCCCCACTTGAAACAAGTACGGGGTTGTCCCGGATAGAAACATTCCTTTGGGGGCCATACAAAATTTATCAACTTAAAAATAACCCTGCCCCCTAGTAGTTATGCCCCTTAGTGGTACTGGGTGCACGCCAAAAAATGGGTGAAGCCAATTAAAATGAGACGTGATACACATATGCCCCGAATAGTGCAGTGCCAGATACACATATGCCAGTGCAGTGCCAGATACGCATATGCCCCACAGTGCCAGATATACAAATGCCCCACAGTACCAGATACACAAATGCCCCACAGTGCCAGATAAACATATGACCTACAGTGGTAGATACACAAATGCCCCACAGTGCCAGATAACCATATGCCCCCACAGTGCCAGATACACATATGCCCCACAGTGCCAGATACACAAATGCCCCACAGTGCCAGATAAACAAATGCCCCCACAGTGCCAGATACACAAATGCCTAACAGTGCCAGATACACAAATGCCCCCACAGTGCCAGAAACACAAATGCCCCCACAGTGCCAGATACACAAATGCCCTACAGTGCCAGATACACATTGCCCCACAGTGCCAGATACACAAATGCCCCCACAGTGCCAGATACACAAATGCCCCCACAGTGCCAGATACACATATGCCCCACAGTGCCAGATACACAAATGCCCCACAGTGCCAGATAACCATATGCCCCCACAGTGCCAGATACACATATGCCCCACAGTGCCAGATACACAAATGCCCCACAGTGCCAGATAAACAAATGCCCCCACAGTGCCAGATACACAAATGCCTAACAGTGCCAGATACACAAATGCCCCCACAGTGCCAGATACACAAATGCCCTACAGTGCCAGATACACATTGCCCCACAGTGCCAGATACACAAATGTCCCCACAGTGCCAGATACACAAATGCCCCACAGTGCCAGATAACCATATGCCCCACAGTGCCAGATACACAAATGCCCCACAGTGCCAGATATACATATGCACCACAGTGCTAGATACACAAATGCCCAACAGTGCCAGATACACAAATGCCCCAAATTGTTCGGTTACACATATGCCCCCACAGTGCCAGATACACACATGCCCTACAGTGCCAGATACACATTGCCCCACAGTGCCAGATAAACAAATGCCCCCATAGTGCCAGATACACAAATGCCCCCACAGTGCCAGATACACAAATGCTTCACAGTGCCAGATACACAAATGCACCCACAGTGCTAGATACACAAATGCTCCACAGTGCCAGATACACAAATGCCCCTGCAGTGCCAGATACAAAAATGCCCCACAGTGCCAGATACAAAAATGCCCTCACAGTGCCAGATACACAAATGCCCCCACAGTGCCAGATACACAAATGCCCCACAGTGCCAGATACACATATGCCCCACAGTACTAGATACACAAATGCCCAACAGTACCAGATACACAAATGCCCAACAGTACCAGATACACAAATGCCCCACAGTGCCAGATACACAAATGCCCCCACAATGCCAGATATACTTTGCCCCACAGTGCCAGATACACAAATGCTACCACAGTGCCAAATACACATATGCCTAACAGTGCCAGATACACAAATGCCCCCACAGTGCCAGATACACATATGCCCCCACAGTGCCAGATACACAAATGCCCCACAGTGCCAGATACACAAATGCCCCTGCAGTGCCAGATACACATATGCCCCCACAGTGCCAGATACACAAGTGTCCCCACAGTGCCAGATACACATATGCCCCACAGTGCCAGATACACATATACCCCCACAGTGCCAGATACACAAATGCCAATGCAGTGCCAGATACACAAATGCCCCACGGTGCCAGATACACAAATGCCCCCACAGTGCTAGATACACAAATGCTCCACAGTGCCAGATACACAAATGCCCCTGCAGTGCCAGATACAAAAATGCCCCACAGTGCCAGATACAAAAATGCCCTCACAGTGCCAGATACACAAATGCCCCCACAGTGCCAGATACACAAATGCCCCACAGTGCCAGATACACATATGCCCCACATTACTAGATACACAAATGTCCAACAGTACCAGATACACAAATGCCCCCACAATGCCAGATATACTTTGCCCCACAGTGCCAGATACACAAATGCCCAACAGTACCAGATACACAAATGCCCCACAGTGCCAGATACACAAATGCCCCCACAATGCCAGATATACTTTGCCCCACAGTGCCAGATACACAAATGCCCCCACAGTGCCAAATACACATATGCCTAACAGTGCCAGATACACAAATGCCCCCACAGTGCCAGATACACAAATGCCCCCACAGTGCCAGATACACAAATGCCCCACAGTGCCAGATACACAAATGCCCCACAGTGCCAGATACACATATGCCCCCACAGTGCCAGATACACAAGTGTCCCCACAGTGCCAGATACACATTTGCCCCCACAGTGCCAGATACACATTTGCCCCACAGTGCCAGATACACATATACCCCCACAGTGCCAGATACACATATACCCCCACAGTGCCAGATACACATATACCCCCACAGTGCTAGATACACAAATGTCCCAAAGTGCCAGATACACATTGCCCCACAGTGCCAGATACACAAATGCCCCACAGTGCCAGATACACATATGCCCCACAGTGCCAGATACACAAATGCCCCACAGTGCCAGATACACAAATGCCCCACAGTGCCAGATACACATATGTCCCCACAGTGCCAGATACACAAGTGTCCCCACAGTGCCAGATACACATTTGCCCCACAGTGCCAGATACACATATACCCCCACAGTGCCAGATACACATATACCCCCACAGTGCCAGATACACATATACCCCCACAGTGCTAGATACACAAATGTCCCAAAGTGCCAGATACACATTGCCCCACAGTGCCAGATACACAAATGCCCCCACAGTGCCAGATACACATATGCCAGTGCAGTGCCAGATACGCATATGCCCCACAGTGCCAGATATACAAATGCCCCACAGTACCAGATACACAAATGCCCCACAGTGCCAGATATACATATGACCTACAGTGGTAGATACACAAATGCCCCACAGTGCCAGATAAACAAATGCCCCCACAGTGCCAGATACACAAATGCCCCACAGTGCCAGATAACCATATGCCCCCACAGTGCCAGATACACATATGCCCCACAGTGCCAGATACACAAATGCCCCACAGTGCCAGATAAACAAATGCCCCCACAGTGCCAGATACACAAATGCCTAACAGTGCCAGATACACAAATGCCCCCACAGTGCCAGATACACAAATGCCCTACAGTGCCAGATACACATTACCCCACAGTGCCAGATACACAAATGCCCCCACAGTGCCAGATACACAAATGCCCCACAGTGCCAGATAACCATATGCCCCCACAGTGCCAGATACGCAAATGCCCCACAGTGCCAGATATACATATGCCCCACAGTGCTAGATACACAAATGCCCAACAGTGCCAGATACACAAATGCCCCAAATTGTTCGGTTACACATATGCCCCCACAGTGCCAGATACACACATGCCCTACAGTGCCAGATACACATTGCCCCACAGTGCCAGATAAACAAATGCCCCCATAGTGCCAGATACACAAATGCCCCCACAGTGCCAGATACACAAATGCTTCACAGTGTCAGATACACAAATGCACCCACAGTGCTAGATACACAAATGCTCCACAGTGCCAGATACACAAATGCCCCTGCAGTGCCAGATACAAAAATGCCCCACAGTGCCAGATACAAAAATGCCCTCACAGTGCCAGATACACAAATGCCCCCACAGTGCCAGATACACATATGCCCCACAGTACTAGATACACAAATGCCCAAAAGTACCAGATACACAAATGCCCAACAGTACCAGATACACAAATGCCCCACAGTGCCAGATACACAAATGCCCCCACAATGCCAGATATACTTTGCCCCACAGTGCCAGATACACAAATGCCCCCACAGTGCCAAATACACATATGCCTAACAGTGCCAGATACACAAATGCCCCCACAGTGCCAGATACACATATGCCCCCACAGTGCCAGATACACAAATGCCCCACAGTGCCAGATACACAAATGCCCCCACAGTGCCAGATACACATATGCCCCCACAGTGCCAGATACACAAGTGTCCCCACAGTGCCAGATACACATATGCCCCACAGTGCCAGATACACATATACCCCCACAGTGCCAGATACACAAATGCCCCTGCAGTGCCAGATACACAAATGCCCCACGGTGCCAGATACACAAATGCCCCCACAGTGCTAGATACACAAATGCTCCACAGTGCCAGATACACAAATGCCCCTGCAGTGCCAGATACAAAAATGCCCCACAGTGCCAGATACAAAAATGCCCTCACAGTGCCAGATACACAAATGCCCCTACAGTGCCAGAAGTGCCAGATACACATATGCCCCACATTACTAGATACACAAATGCCCAACAGTACCAGATACACAAATGCCCCCACAATGCCAGATATACTTTGCCCCACAGTGCCAGATACACAAATGCCCAACAGTACCAGATACACAAATGCCCCACAGTGCCAGATACACAAATGCCCCCACAGTGCCAGATACACATTTGCCCCACAGTGCCAGATACACATATACCCCCACAGTGCCAGATACACATATACCCCCACAGTGCCAGATACACATATACCCCCACAGTGCTAGATACACAAATGTCCCAAAGTGCTAGATACACATTGCCCCACAGTGGCAGATACACAAATGCCCCACAGTGCCAGATACACATATGCCCCACAGTGCCAGATACACAAATGCCCCACAGTGCCAGATACACAAATGCCCCACAGTGCCAGATACACATATGCCCCCACAGTGCCAGATACACAAGTGTCCCCACAGTGCCAGATACACATTTGCCCCACAGTGCCAGATACACATATACCCCCACAGTGCCAGATACACATATACCCCCACAGTGCCAGATACACATATACCCCCACAGTGCTAGATACACAAATGTCCCAAAGTGCCAGATACACATTGCCCCACAGTGCCAGATACACAAATGCCCCCACAGTGCCAGATACACATATGCCAGTGCAGTGCCAGATACGCATATGCCCCACAGTGCCAGATATACAAATGCCCCACAGTACCAGATACACAAATGCCCCACAGTGCCAGATAAACATATGACCTACAGTGGTAGATACACAAATGCCCCACAGTGCCAGATAAACAAATGCCCCCACAGTGCCAGATACACAAATGCCCCACAGTGCCAGATAACCATATGCCCCCACAGTGCCAGATACACATATGCCCCACAGTGCCAGATACACAAATGCCCCACAGTGCCAGATAAACAAATGCCCCCACAGTGCCAGATACACAAATGCCTAACAGTGCCAGATACACAAATGCCCCCACAGTGCCAGATACACAAATGCCCTACAGTGTCAGATACACATTGCCCCACCGTGCCAGATACACAAATGCCCCCACAGTGCCAGATACACGAATGCCCCACAGTGCCAGATAACCATATGCACCCACAGTGCCAGATACACAAATGCCCCACAGTGCCAGATATACATATGCCCCACAGTGCTAGATACACAAATGCCCAACAGTGCCAGATACACAAATGCCCCAAATTGTTCGGTTACACATATGCCCCCACAGTGCCAGATACACACATGCCCTACAGTGCCAGATACACATTGCCCCACAGTGCCAGATAAACAAATGCCCCCATAGTGCCAGATACACAAATGCCCCCACAGTGCCAGATACACAAATGCTTCACAGTGTCAGATACACAAATGCACCCACAGTGCTAGATACACAAATGCTCCACAGTGCCAGATACACAAATGCCCCTGCAGTGCCAGATACAAAAATGCCCCACAGTGCCAGATACAAAAATGCCCTCACAGTGCCAGATACACAAATGCCCCCACAGTGCCAGATACACATATGCCCCACAGTACTAGATACACAAATGCCCAACAGTACCAGATACACAAATGCCCAACAGTACCAGATACACAAATGCCCCACAGTGCCAGATACACAAATGCCCCCACAATGCTAGATATACTTTGCCCCACAGTGCCAGATACACAAATGCCCCCACAGTGCCAAATACACATATGCCTAACAGTGCCAGATACACAAATGCCCCCACAGTGCCAGATACACATATGCCCCCACAGTGCCAGATACACAAATGCCCCACAGTGCCAGATACACAAATGCCCCCACAGTGCCAGATACACATATGCCCCCACAGTGCCAGATACACAAGTGTCCCCACAGTGCCAGATACACATATGCCCCACAGTGCCAGATACACATATACCCCCACAGTGCCAGATACACAAATGCCCCTGCAGTGCCAGATACACAAATGCCCCACGGTGCCAGATACACAAATGCCCCCACAGTGCTAGATACACAAATGCTCCACAGTGCCAGATACACAAATGCCCCTGCAGTGCCAGATACAAAAATGCCCCACAGTGCCAGATACAAAAATGCCCTCACAGTGCCAGATACACAAATGCCCCCACAGTGCTAGATACACAAATGCCCCACAGTGTCAGATACACATATGCCCCACATTACTAGATACACAAATGCCCAACAGTACCAGATACACAAATGCCCCCACAATGCCAGATATACTTTGCCCCACAGTGCCAGATACACAAATGCCCAACAGTACCAGATACACAAATGCCCCACAGTGCCATATACACAAATGCCCCCACAATGCCAGATATACTTTGCCCCACAGTGCCAGATACACAAATGCCCCCACAGTGCCAAATACACATATGCCTAACAGTGCCAGATACACAAATGCCCCCACAGTGCCAGATACACAAATGCCCCCACAGTGCCAGATACACAAATGCCCCACAGTGCCAGATACACAAATGCCCCACAGTGCCAGATACACATATGCCCCCAAAGTGCCAGATACACAAGTGTCCCCACAGTGCCAGATACACATTTGCCCCACAGGGCCAGATACACATATACCCCCACAGTGCCAGATACACATATACCCCCACAGTGCCAGATACACATATACCCCCACAGTGCCAGATACACATATACCCCCACAGTGCTAGATACACAAATGTCCCAAAGTGCCAGATACACATTGCCCCACAGTGCCAGATACACAAATGCCCCACAGTGCCAGATACACATATGCCCCACAGTGCCAGATACACAAATGCCCCACAGTGCCAGATACACAAATGCCCCACAGTGCCAGATACACATATGCCCCCACAGTGCCAGATACACAAGTGTCCCCACAGTGCCAGATACACATTTGCCCCACAGTGCCAGATACACATATACCCCCACAGTGCCAGATACACATATACCCCCACAGTGCCAGATACACATATACCCCCACAGTGCTAGATACACAAATGCCCCACAGTGCCAGATACACAAATGCCCCACAGTGCCAGATACACATATGCCCCACAGTGCCAGATACACAAATGCCCCACAGTGCCAGATAACCATATGCCCCCACAGTGCCAGATACTCAAATGCACCACAGCGCCAGATACACAAATGCCCCACAGTGCTAGATACACAAATGCCCCACAGTGCCAGATACACATTGCCCCACACATGCCCTCCCGCCCCACTGTGTTGCTCATAGCTGCTGCTGCTGCTGCTGTGTGTCTGGGGAGGGGAGAAGAGCGCAACGTGTTCCTCTCCTGCACCTTAGTGCTCCGTCTGGCTGAGGCGTGTGTCAGGGGTCAGGGCAGGGAAGAGAGCGCAGCAATGGCAGGCGGTGTCGGCGTGTGGGACCTCAAACCAGCTGCCGCTTCGTGAGCCAATCAGAGCTTGCGGACCGGCAGCAGCGGCTCCTGATTGGCTACCGGTCTTCGAGCTCTGACTGGCTCATGAACTGGCGGCTGGTTTGAGATCATAGCTGCCGCTGCCGCCGGACATAGCTGCTCTCTCTTCCCTGCCCTGATAGCTGAGACTCGCCGCCGCTGGACAGAGGGGCGGTGTGTCTCGCTGACATACAGCAGCGGGTGGGCCGGAACAAACGGCTTTGCAGGCCTTATATGGCCTTTGGGCCGGAGGTTCCCCACCCCTGCTCTAGGCGCCACCAATACCCCCTCTTGGCACACTTGAGGCCTTATTCAGGATTGGACACAGCAGCAGTGTTTGTACGCACGGTCGCGTCCCGACATCTGCGCACACACAGCGGCTACAGTGCATGTGCGTGACCCTTCACTATGCCATTGCATCGCGAAATTGCATCATGATTGACAGGCGTCTGGTGGCGGCAATGTGACATTGGAGGGAGGAGAACAGGAAACGCAGGCGTGTCATGGCTGTTTGAAGACCACCCCGATGATGCTGCCTGCATTTCCTGCGATAGGAAACATGGCGTCGGACTGCTTGTATACGCAGCCATGCTGCATAGGCAGGGGTCAACCTCTATTTGTGGCTTATGCCATGCGATCACAATTCAAGTGCAATCGCACTGCGGGGTGGTGCCACACATGCCGGGCGGACCCCAGCATGTACTTTTACTGGTGGTAGATTTTGCTATGAGTGCAATTTCTGTGACCAACTCTGATGAAACCCCCTTGGTTCATAAATCCATGTAGAAAAGGTTTAGATATCCTCCCACCGCGTTCCATTGTACAAAGTCCTCTGCAACAAGTCACAACCACCTAGCATCTCTGGTGCACAATAAGTGGCTTCGTATGTGGCTGCGATACAACTAAGACTTAGTATGTGGGGGAAGAGTATACCGTGGTGATGGAGCGTCTCATCCACGCCAAGCATCTCCCGCATACACCTACTGTACCATACAAAGATGGTAGGAGTATGAGGTAGGTGCTCTTCAGTTATCCTGACTCTCTTCTGTAGTGTTCTAGAGCCCCATGTTTACCTGCACTTTCACCTGGAGCGTTCTGTAAGAACTGTAGATCTTGGTAGTCCTTAGACATTGCCTGGGGATGGAGAAACAGTGTATTAGAAAATGCTCGTGTTATTATTATACGTCCTTATAACTCCAGAATTGGGATGGGATCTTCAATAAATTTAAAGGTGAACCTCACACCTCAACTTCTGCATTTTTCCCTCCTCACCCTATGACTTATAAAGCCACATGGGTCACCAAATTAAGTGTGATATCCCAACTGACGGGATGCCGGCGACCAGAATACCTACTACAGCTTAACAACAGTGTAAATTCCAACAGAGGGGAGTTAAGATGATTCTCTTCTCCTCTACACTCTAACCCTCCTGTTCTGCAGCCTAACCCTAACCTCCCCCTTAGTGCCTGACCCTAACCTCCCCCTGATGGTGGCTAAAAACTAACCCCCTTCCCAACAGTCCAATCCTCCCCCCTTTGTGCTTAAACCTATCCCCCTCCCAGTGGTATTCCGGCATTGGTCTCCTGACCCTGTCAGAAATCCAGCGTCAGCATTCCAACTGCCATATCAACTGCCATATAAATGCCATATCAACTGCCATATCAACTGCCATATCAACTGCCATATCAACTGCCATATCAATGCCATTTCAACTGCCATATCAACTGCCATATCAACTGCCATATCAATTGCCATATCAACTGCCATATCAAATGCCATATCAATGCCATATCAACTGCCATATCAACTGCCATATCAATGCCATATCAACTGCCATATCAACTGCCATATCAATGCCATTTTAACTGCCATATCAACTGCCATATCAACTGCCATATCAATGCCATATCAACTGCCATATCAACTGCCATATCAACTGCCATATCAATGCCATATCAACTGCCATATCAACTGCCATATCAATGTCATATCAACTGCAATATCAATGCCATATCAATGTCATATCAACTGCCATATCAATACCATATCAGCTGCCGTATCAATGCCATATCAATGCCATATCAACTGCCATATCAATGCCATATCAACTGCCATATCAATGCCATATCAACTGCCATATCAATGCCATATTAATGTCATATAAACTGCCATATCAATACCATATCAGCTGCCGTATCAATGCCATATCAATGCCATATCAACTGCCATATCAATGCCATATCAATACCATATCAATGTCATATTAACTGCCATATCAATACCATATCAGCTGCCGTATCAATGCCATATCAATGCCATATCAACTGCCATATCAACTGCCATATCAATGCCATATCAACTGCCATATCAATGCCATATCAATGCCATATCAATGCCATATCAACTGCCATATCAATGCCATATCAACTGCCATATCAACTGCCATATCAACTGCCATATCAACTGCCATATCAATGCCATATCAACCATATCAACTGCCATATCAATGCCATATCAACTGCCATATCAATGCCATATCAACTGCCATATCAACTGCCATATCAATGCCATATCAATGCCATATCAACTGCCATATCAATGCCATATCAACTGCCATATCAATGCCATATCAATGCCATATCAACTGCCATATCAATGCCATATCAACTGCCATATCAATGCCATATCAACTGCCATATCAACTGCCATATCAATGCCATATCAACTGCCATATCAATGCCATATCAACTGCCATATCAATGCCATATCAACTGCCATATCAATGCCATATCAACTGCCATATCAACTGCCATATCAACTGCCATATCAACTGCCATATCAATGCCATATCAACTGCCATATCAATGCCATATCAACTGCCATATCAATGCCATATCAACTGCCATATCAACTGCCATATCAACTGCCATATCAATGCCATATTAACTGCCATATCAATGCCATATCAACTGCCATATCAATGCCATATCAATGACATATCAACTGTCATATCAACTGCCATATCAACTGCCATATCAATGCCATATCAACTGCCATATCAATGCCATATCAACTGCCATATCAATGCCATATCAATGCCATATCAACTGTCATATCAACTGCCATATCAATGCCATATCAACTGCCATATCAACTGCCATATCAATGCCATATCAATGCCATATCAACTGTCATATCAACTGCCATATCAATGCCATATCAACTGTCATATCAACTGCCATATCAACTGCCATATCAACTGCCATATCAATGCCACATCAATGCCATATTGTTAGGTCCGGGTGTTTTTGTGAATCCGTTAACCCGGGACCAACCACAGGTGTAGGTGCTGGGGTATGAAGAAAGCAGGGAGGACGAAGAAAGTTCCGTTTCATATATTTATTAAAAATAACAATTCAGTAAAGAGTTAAATGACAAGTTGTTAATCATCATATTATACTGAAGTATTGCAGGAATGGCAGAAATAATATGCAGGATAAATCTCAAAGACAAATAAAAGAAATGTTCATGGAACTGTATATAAAACAAGCTGATGAATAAATGTTGAATTGTCCAAATATAAACAAGCTTTGATGCTGAACTGCAGAATGTGTTTAACTGGGTAATGCAGACATGAAGAAATAACTGTAAGGATTTGCAATGAAGTTTTGAGAGTTAACTGAGAGGCTGTGAAGAATTATCCTTGTTATGGTAACATAGAAAATAAAAGTACTGAATTGGGTTACTTGCGGGTTCCGGAGATCACTGTGAAAACTGTAGCAGATGACAAGGTGATGAACGGGTTAAATGCAGAGTAGAACAAACGAACAGCTGAGGGTAGTGGAATCCTCCAAACTTTGTATGGTTGAAGGCAGGCAGACAAGGTAACCTCATGCAAGACTCTGGGAATCCAACTGTTTCCAGTAGGTGTGCAATTAACTGACAGCACAGCGGAGAGCTGGTGGATCTTTAGCAGTGAAGGCTGCAGACCGACCTCTGGGAACGGAGGCGATATCTGGACCACGGGAATCACACAGGAATGCACGGAGAGAGCTCAGAGCTAGAGCACAGCGTTAATACAACAAAGCACTGGCCCAGAGTAACATAATCCCATCCTACTTAAAGGTAGCACAAGCACGGGATTGGCTTACACCTACCAACAGGTGTTTTCACAAGTGCTCTGTATTACCTATTTGGTCTCCAACATGGCCGCCTCCTATACAGCAGACACACCGCAGTGCCTTAGGCCATTTGGTCCCCGCACTCCCAGTTCCCAGACTCTGCATTACCTGTGCCACTGATCACGCCGCGTCCCCACACGGGTGCACAGCACCGCGAGCAACCGCACTGGCAACGGACGAACCCCAGAACCCGCAGAGGTGAGAGACCGGTTCGTGACACATATCAATGCCATATCAACTGCCATATCAATGCCATATCAACTGCCATATCAACTGCCATATCAACTGCCATATCAATGCCATATCAACTGCCATATCAACTGCCATATCAATGCCATATCAACTGCCATATCAATGCCATATCAATGCCATATCAACTGTCATATCAACTGCCATATCAATGCCATATCAACTGTCATATCAACTGCCATATCAATGCCATATCAACTGTCATATCAACTGCCATATCAATGCCATATCAACTGCCATATCAATGCCATATCAACTGCCATATCAATGCCACATCAATGCCATATCAATGCCATATCAACTGCCATATCAACTGCCATATCAATGCCATATCAACTGCCATATCAATGCCATATCAACTGCCATATCAATGCCATATCAACTGCCATATCAACTGCCATATCAATGCCATATCAACTGCCATATCAATGCCATATCAACTGCCATATAAATGCCATATCAACTGCCATATCAACTGCCATATCAATGCCATATCAACTGCCATATAAATGCCATATCAACTGCCATATCAACTGCCATATCAATGCCATATCAACTGCCATATCAATGCCATATCAATGCCATATCAACTGCCATATCAATGCCATATCAACTGTCATATCAACTGCCATATCAATGCCATATCAACTGTCATATCAACTGCCATATCAATGCCATATCAATGCCATATCAACTGTCATATCAACTGCCATATCAATGCCATATCAACTGTCATATCAACTGCCATATCAATGCCATATCAACTGTCATATCAACTGCCATATCAATGCCATATCAAATGCCATATCAACTGCCATATCAATGCCATATCAACTGCCATATCAATGCCACATCAATGCCATATCAATGCCATATCAACTGCCATATCAATGCCATATCAACTGCCATATCAATGCCATATCAACTGTCATATCAACTGCCATATCAATGCCATATCAGCTACCGTATCAATGCCATATCAACTGTCGTATCAACTGCCATATCAATGCCATATCAACTGCCATATCAATGCCATATCAATGCCATATCAACTGTCATATCAACTGCCATATCAATGCCATATCAACTGCCATATCAACTGCCATATCAATGCCATATCAACTGTCATATCAACTGCCATATCAATGCCATATCAACTGCCATATCAATGCCATATCAACTGTCATATCAATGCCATATCAACTGCCATATCAATGCCATAACAATGCCATATCAACTGCCATATCAATGCCATATCAACTGTCATATCAACTGCCATATCAATGCCATATCAACTGTCATATCAACTGCCATATCAATGCCATATCAACTGTCATATCAACTGCCATATCAATGCCATATCAACTGCCATATCAATGCCACATCAATGCCATATCAACTGCCATATCAATGCCATATCAACTGCCATATCAATGCCATATCAACTGCAATATCAATGTCATATCAACTGCCATATCAATACCATATCAGCTACCGTATCAATGCCATATCAACTGTCATATCAACTGCCATATCAATGCCATATCAACAGCCATATCAATGCCATATCAACTGCCATATCAATGCCACATCAATGCCATATCAACTGCCACATCAATGCCATATCAATGCCATATCAACTGTCATATCAATGCCATATCAACTGCCATATCAATGCCATATCAATGCCATATCAACTGCCATATCAATGCCATATCAATGCCACATCAACTGCCATATCAATGCCATATCAACTCTCATATCAACTGCCATATTAATGCCATATCAACTGTCATATCAACTGCCATATCAATGCCATATCAACTGCCATATCAATGCCACATCAATGCCATATCAACTGCCATATCAATGCCATATCAACTGCCATATCAATGCCATATCAACTGCCATATCATTGTCATATCAACTGCCATATCAATGCCATATCAACTGTCATATCAACTGCCATATCAATGCCATATCAACTGCCATATCAATGTCATATCAACTGCCATATCAATACCATATCAGCTACCGTATCAATGCCATATCAACTGCCATATCAATGCCATATCAACTGCCATATTAATGCCATATCAACTGCCATATCAATGCCACATCAATGCCATATCAACTGCCATATCAATGCCATATCAACTGCCATATCAATGCCATATCAACTGCCATGTCAATGCCATATCAACTGTCATATCAACTGCCATATCAATGCCATATCAACTGTCATATCAACTGCCATATCAATGCCATATCAACTGTCATATCAACTGCCATATCAATGCCATATCAACTGTCATATCAACTGCCATATCAATGCCATATCAACTGTCATATCAACTGCCATATCAATGCCATATCAACTGTCATATCAACTGCCATATCAATGCCATATCAACTGTCATATCAACTGCCATATCAATGCCATATCAACTGCCATATCAATGCCACATCAACTGCCATATCAATGCCATATCAACTGCCATATCAACTGCCATATCAATGCCATATCAACTGCCATATCAATGCCATATCAATGCCACATCAACTGCCATATCAATGCCATATCAACTGCCATTTCAATGCCATATCAACTGCCATATCAATGCCATATCAATGCCATATCAACTGCCATATCAACTGCCATATCAACTGCCATATCAATGCCATATCAACTGCCATATCAATGCCATATCAACTGCCATATCAATGCCATATCAACTACCATATCAATGCCATATCAACTGCCATATCAATGTCATATCAACTGCCATATCAATACCATATCAGCTGCCGTATCAATGCCATATTAACTGCCGTATCAATGTCATATCAGCTGCCATTTCAATGTCATATCAGCTGCCGTATCAATGCCATATCAACTGCCATATCAATGTCATATCAGCTGCCGTATCAATGTCATATCAACTGCCATATCAATGCCATATCAACTGCCATATCAATACCATATCAACTGCCATATCAACTGCCATATCAATGCCATATCAACTGCCATATCAATGCCATATCAGCTGCCGTATCAATGTCATATCAACTGCCATATCAATGCCATATCAACTGTCATATCAATACCATATCAACTGCCATATCAACTGCCATATCAATGCCATATCAATGCCATATCAACTGCCATATCAACTGCCATATCAACTGCCATATCAATGCCATATCAACTGCCATATCAATGCCATATCAATGCCACATCAACTGCCATATCAATGCCATATCAACTGCCATATCAATGCCATATCAACTGCCATATCAATGCCATATCAATGCCATATCAACTGCCATATCAACTGCCATATCAACTGCCATATCAATGCCATATCAACTGCCATATCAATGCCATATCAACTGCCATATCAACTACCATATCAATGCCATATCAACTACCATATCAATGCCATATCAACTGCCATATCAATGTCATATCAACTGCCATATCAATACCATATCAGCTGCCGTATCAATGCCATATTAACTGCCATATCAATGTCATATCAGCTGCCATATCAATGTCATATCAGCTGCCGTATCAATGTCATATCAACTGCCATATCAATGCCATATCAACTGCCATATCAATACCATATCAACTGTCATATCAACTGCCATATCAATGCCATATCAACTGCCATATCAATGCCATATCAGCTGCCGTATCAATGTCATATCAACTGCCATATCAATGCCATATCAACTGCCATATCAATGCCATATCAACTGCCATATCAATGCCATATCAACTGCCATATCAATGCCATATCAATGCCATATCAACTGCCATATCAACTGCCATATCTACTGCCATATCAACTGTCATATCAATGCCATATCAACTGCCATATCAATGCCATATCAACTGCCATATCAATGCCATATCAACTGCCATATCAACTGCCATATCAACTGCCATATCAATGCCATATCAACTGCCATATCAATGCCATATCAACTGCCATATCAACTGCCATATCAACTGCCATATCAACTGCCATATCAACTGCCATATCAATGCCATATCAACTGCCATATCAATGCCATATCAACTGCCATATCAACTACCATATCAATGCCATATCAACTACCATATCAATGCCATATCAACTGCCATATCAATGTCATATCAACTGCCATATCAATACCATATCAGCTGCCGTATCAATGCCATATTAACTGCCATATCAATGTCATATCAGCTGCCATATCAATGTCATATCAGCTGCCGTATCAATGTCATATCAACTGCCATATCAATGCCATATCAACTGCCATATCAATACCATATCAACTGTCATATCAACTGCCATATCAATGCCATATCAACTGCCATATCAATGCCATATCAGCTGCCGTATCAATGTCATATCAACTGCCATATCAATGCCATATCAACTGCCATATCAATACCATATCAACTGCCATATCAACTGCCATATCAATGCCATATCAACTGCCATATCAATGCCATATCAATGCCATATCAACTGCCATATCAACTGCCATATCTACTGCCATATCAACTGTCATATCAATGCCATATCAACTGCCATATCAATGCCATATCAACTGCCATATCAATGCCATATCAATGCCATATCAACTGCCATATCAACTGCCATATCAACTGCCATATCAACTGCCATATCAATGCCATATCAACTGCCATATCAATGCCATATCAACTGCCATATCAACTGCCATATCAACTGCCATATCAACTGCCATATCAATGCCATATCAATGCCATATCAACTGCCATATCAATGCCATATCAACTGCCATATCAATACCATATCAACTGCCATATCAACTGCCATATCAATGCCATATCAATGCCATATCAACTGCCATATCAATGCCATATCAACTGCCATATCAATACCATATCAACTGCCATATCAACTGCCATATCAATGCCATATCAACTGCCATATCAATACCATATCAACTGCCATATCAACTGCCATATCAACTGCCATATCAATGCCATATCAACTGCCATATCAATGCCATATCAATGCCATATCAACTGTCATATCAACTGCTATATCAATGCCATATCAACTGCCATATCAATGCCATATCAACTGTCATATCAACTGCCATATCAACTGCCATTTCAATGTCGACCTTTCAACCATTTCAACCTTGTGTATGTCAACAATTTGGTATTGACCTTATGATTGTCATCCCATTGACCCATAACCCTGTCATCTATCCACATAGATTATTAATTATTACAATGCTTGGATACACTGCAGTATAATGAGTGATGCTCAAATATAACTGCTAATAAACACCCTAATCACTTATAATACACATATACCCTGATTTATGTAACCCTAACAATAACTGTAATACTGTAGTATAAAGTGCATCTGGGAAGTATTCACAGCGCTTCACTTTTTTTTCTCATTTTGTTACGTTACAGCCTTATTCCAAACTGTAATAAATCCATTTTTTCCCTCAAAATTCTACACACAATACCCCATAATGACAACGTGAAAAAAGTTTTTTTGAGATCTTTGCAAGTTTATTAAAAATAAAAAAACTAAGAAATCACATGTACATAAGTATTCACAGCCTTTGCTCAATACATTGTTGATGCCCCTTTGGCAGCAATTACAGCCTCAAGTCTTTTTGAATATGATGCCACAAGCTTGGCACACCTATCTTTGGGCAGTTTTGCCCATTCCTCTTTGCAGCACCTCTCAAGCTCCATCAGGTTGGATGGGAAGCGTCAGTGCACAACCATTTTCAGATCTCTCCAGAGATGTTCAATCAGATTCAAGTCTGGGCTCTGGCTGGACCACTCAAGGACATTCACAGAGTTGTCCTGAAGCCACTGCTTTGATATCTTGGCTGTGTGCTTAGGGTCGTTGTAATGCTGAAAGATGAACCGTTGCCCCAGTCTGAGGTCAAGAGCGCTCTGGAGCAGGTTTTCATCCAGGATGTCTCCGTACATTGCTGCATTCATCTTTCCCTCTATCCTGACTAGTCTCCCAGTTCCTGCCACTGAAGAACATCCCCACAGCATGATGCTACCACCACCATGCTTCGCTGTAGGGATGGTATTGGTCTGGTGATGAGCGGTGCCTGGTTTTCTCCAAACATAATGCCTGGCATTCACGCCAAAGAGTTCAATCTTTGTCCCAGAGTATTTTGTTTCTCATGGTCTGAGAGTTCTTCAGGGGCATTTTGGCAAACTCCAGGCGGGCTGTCATGTGCTTTTTACTAAGGAGTGGCTTCCGTCTGACCACTCTACCATTCAGGCCTGATTGGTGGACTGCTGCAGAGATGGTTGTCCTTCTGGAAGGTTCTCCTCTCTCCACAGGGGAATGCTGTAGCTCTGACGGAGTGACCATCGGGTTCTTGGTCTGACTAGGGCCCTTCTCCCCCAATCGCTCAATTTAGACTGCCGGACAGCTCTAGGAAGTGTCCTGGTGGTTCTGAACTTCTTCCATTTATGAATGATGGAGGCCACTGTGCTCATTGGGACCTTCAAAGCAGCAGATTTTTTTCTGTACCCTGCCCCAGATTTGTGCCTGGAGACAATCCTGTCTCAGAGTTCTACAGACAATTACTATGACTTCATGCTTGGTTTGTGCTCAGTCTTGCACTGTCAAATGTGGGGCCTTATATAGACAGGTGTGTGCCTTTCCAAATCATGTCCTATCAACTGAATTTACCACAGGTGGGCTCCAATTAAGCTATAGCAACATCTCAAGGATGATCAGTGGAAACAGGATGCACCTGAGCTCAATTTTGAGCTTCATGGCAAAGGCTGTGAATACTTATGTACATGTGATTTCTTAGCTTTTTTATTATTAATACATTTGCAAAAATCTCAAAAACACTTTTTCACGCTGTCATTATGGGGTATTGTGTTTAAAATTTTGAGAGAAAAATGAATTTATTCCATTGTGGAATAAGGCTGTAACATAACAAAATGTGGAGAAGTGAAGTGCTGTGAATACTTTCCAGAGGCACTGTATATCACCATGTGTGTTACCATAATAATCAGAATACTAATCTGCACCTTGCCCTGCATCCCGCGCGCCGGCCATGTAACCACACACCCTGTATACAACTACAACTATTATGGTGGTACTAGTATATTACATTAAAAAAAGTCTATTTTATTCTACTATTATAAATAGTACACATGTACACACATGCTTTGAATATGTCTACATACAGTATATACAGTATATATTCCTTCACTTTTTCTTTCTCTCCTCTCTCTCCCCCCCTTTCTCTCGCTTCTCTCTCTCACTTCTCTCTCATCTTTATCCGTCTCCTCTCTTTCTCTTTCCTTCTCTCTCCACCTCTTGCCTCTCTTCCGCTCTCTCTCCTTCTCTCTCTCTCTCTCTCTCTCTCTCTCACTTCTCTCTCTCTCTCTCTCTCATTCTCTCTCTCTCTCTCCTCTCTCTCTCATTCTCTCTCTCTCTCTCTCTCTCATTCTCTCTCCTCTTTCTCCCTCTCCTTTCTTTCTTTCCTTCTCTCTCCACCTCTTGCCTCTCTTCCGCTCTCTCTCACTTCTCTCTCTCTCTCTCTAATTCTCTCTCCTCTTTATCCGTCTCCTCTCTTTCTCTTTCCTTCTCTCTCCACCTCTTGCCTCTCTTCCGCTCTCTCTCCTTCTCTCTCTCTCTCTCTCACTTCTCTCTCTCTCTCTCTCTCTCTCTCTAATTCTCTCTCCTCTTTATCCGTCTCCTCTCTTTCTCTTTACTTCTCTCTCCACCTCTTGCCTCTCTTCCGCTCTCTCTCTCTTTTCTCTCTCTCTCTCTCTCTCTCTTATTCTCTCTCATCTTTCTCCCTCTCCTTTCTTTCTTTCCTTCTCTCTCCACCTCTAGCCTCTCTTCCGCTCTCTCTCATTTCTCTCTCACTCTCTGTCTCATTCTCGCTCACTCCTCTCTCACGCTCTCTCTCTCCCCCTTTTCTCTCACTTCTCCCTCTCTTTCTTTATCACTCCCTCCTCTGTCTCTCTCTCTATATCACTTCTTTCTCGCTCTCTTTTTCATTCTCTCTCTCTCTCACTCTCCTTCTACCCCCTCTTTCTCTCACTTTTCCCTCTCACTCCTCTTTCTCACACACACACACACACACACACACACTCTCTCCTTCTCTCTTTCTCTCCTCTCTCTATCTTTCCCTCGCTTTCTTTATCTCTCTCTCCACCCCATCTCTCTATCTCCTTCTCTCTCCTTCTCCTTCTCTCTCCTTCTCCTTCTCTCTCACCCCATCTCTCTCCTTCTCCCCCGCCCTCTTTATCCCTCCATATTACTCTCTCTCTCTCTCTCTCTCTCTCTCTCTCTCTCTCTCAAACTCCCCTCTCTCCCTATAAATACATATATCTAGCCATTTTGGTATGCACCAATAATTCTATGCACAATATAACGTGTAATAATAACATATAACCCTTTATGTCATAGCTTTACACCTTTGTGTAACATCAGATTCTGCATATACCGTACTCCACCAGGTAAAACGTTACTGAGATACTTTAGTAAATAACACACAGACGTTGGAGGAGGTAACACAACTGACTCGGATAACATGCGACCACTGCGCAGTATGAAACTGCGCTACCAATAAGACCATTTTTATCTTCTACCTGTGACATCACAATACAGCCGTTATCACCCCTGCAGTCACATAACATATCCCAACCACGGGAAACCACCATACACTAAAACATCACTCAATATAATACACATACAGTACATAGTATAATAACAAAACACCATTATAATATCATTACAGTGACATATATACCAAATAATTATCTTATACCCTGCATCTGTATTCCTGAACCCCCCCCCCCAATATAAGAAGACATTATTTGCTCATAAACAATTACTGCCACCCCAATAACGAGATTCCACCCTACGGTGATTGATACCAAGCTTCCGCCATATACCGCCCGGTACAGTTTCTTGTTTGAGAATACATTAAATATTGCAAGTGATTATGCACCTGCGGCTCTGAGGATTGCCTCTGTCAATATAAATGGGGAGCAGGATAATATACAGAGAACACACACACACACACACACACACACACACACACACACCACCACCTTCCCCCCAGCAATAAGCCCCAGACCAGGTATTACCAGATAAAAGGCTTTTGTGCTGAATATTCCCAACGTCCTTTGGAACTTCTTTTAAAATAAATACGGGTGAGTAACTCACAGCCCCCCCTCTCCACCCCCCCCTACCATTTCCTCCATCTCCTCCCCCCCATCCAGTGCCCATCTCTGACCCTGCAATAAGTGGAGTCAGCAAGAGATAGGTTTCCTGCCCTCGCCCAATCCTGATGTCCGCAGCACTTTACTCAGAAATTGGGCGGATGTGCAGAGCTTTAAAAACATCATGAAGTTTGTAAACAGGACCTTAGGATCTCTAGGCCTGTAACATCACTGTGAGGGGGTCCGGGTTTAGGGCCATGGACCATCCACATGGAAGTACAGATGGAGCCCTGCTCATCTATCCCTTTGATGGGATTAACGAACACAGTGCTATCGGAGTTAATCCCCTGCTGTATTGTGCTCTCTGTATTGCATTGCATCTGAGAACAATAGATGAAAGGCTTATGCTAATAAGCCTTGGTGCACCATGGTGCACCAGAGAAGGCTAGATGAGCGAGGCTTCATCTGTAAAAATGGTGATCTCTGTGCTGCTTCCGCATGTGCACCGTGAGATTACGGTTAGTCAGGATCTGTACCACCAGTTATACCAATGCCCCAGAGACCTCCAGGACATGAGACACTTAGACCACAGGAGGATCTGGAATAGCTGGGGCTGTAGATTGTGGACCTGTCCCTGTAGATGTCCCATTAGGGTATATGTTCTCACTGAGCATATTGTCCATAGGGGATGGGGTTCTAGTGGAGGGCCTGGAAGTGTAATGTCCTGCTTGCGGTAAGGACCCATAAGAAGAACCCATTGCATATAGGAAGAGATCTACTGTAAGAGGTATAGATCTGGAGTTGTCTTTGAAGGAACATAGGTTAGTTGAAGATCAGGTGTCAGTCAGTCTAGGGGTAGATGTAGATGGTATATCTAGGCCTACCAATGGTACTGGAGCAGGACAGAGACCTTTTCTTCTGTCAGGAGACAAGTTTGGACCATTGGGGTCCTTCTCGTACGATAGTCCCTTTCCATGAGATGGAGGGAGATCGGAGGCATCACAATGGGTACTTATACCTGGAAGGACAATGGGCCGGGTGTGGTTCGTTTTATCGACAGTGTCTAGGTCGACAATGTTTAGGTCGACCACTATAGGTCGACAGTCACTAGGTCAACATGGATGGAAGGTCGACAGGGTTTCTAGGTCGACATGTGCTAGGTCGACAGGTCTAAAGGTCGACATGAGGATTTTATTTTTTTTTGTCGTTTTCTTCGCAAAGTGACCGGGATCCCAAATTAGTGCACCGCGTCCCCTCGCATGGCTCGCTTCGCTCGCCATGCTTCGGGCATGGTGCCTTCGCTCCGCTACCGCTTCGCTCGGCACACTTTACCGTTCCAATCGTAGTCCACGTGGATCGTTAAGTATGAAAAAATCCCCAACAATTTTTTTTTTAAAAACTCATGTCGACCTTTAGACCTGTCGACTTAGCACATGTCGACCTAGAAACCCTGTCGACCTTCCATCCATGTCGACCTAGTGACTGTCGACCTATAGTGGTCGACCTAAACATTGTCGACCTAGACACTGTCGATCTTCAGACCGGATCCCCAATGGGCCTGGACTTAGCAGTCATGGGTTTGCCTGAGTGGGATACTGGCCAGAAGAGGTTTTATTCTGGTTCAAGGTGGGGAACAGAGATTCTCAGTCAGGTGGGCAGATGCTTAATTGGAGGCTAATTAAAATCAGGGGTCACCGCAGAGTTCTAGAGGGGGATTTCCAAATCTTTGAACAAAACCAAAAAATGATCGACACATAGACAACTTTTTGCAGTCTAATTGTTCTACAGGAAATAGCAAGTATGGTCACAGACTGGGGCTTATTCACATAATCAATATCACCAATACATAATCTCTAATAGCAAGTCTGAGACTAACCTCATATTTATACATTTTCTGGTCCCAGATGAGTGAAATACATCTCTGCACAGCCTTCAAGGTACTCTAGGGACTGGAGGGATGAATTATATAATTAGTAGGGTGATAGTGACATAGTTACATAGCTAGTGAGGTTGAAAAGAGGCAAAATGCCCATCGGGTTCAACCTGTATTCTGTGTTAAACTGTTCATGTTATAATGCACCTGCTGAAGTAATGGTTTAGTACCAATTGACAACTATTCCACTGATTTTCCCTGATAAGATTCTAGCTCACTTCTTCGTAGAAGCTAATTAAGTTAGTTTGACATGATCTGCCCCTTACAAACCCATGCTGACGTTTGGTAATAATCTTATTAACCTGCAGATAATCCTCTATGCTAGCTCTCAAAATACCTTCTAATATTTTACCCACTATAGAGGTTAAACTAACTGGTCTATAGTTACCAGGATTATTTTTAGTTCCCTTTTTAAATAAAGGTACTACCTCAGCTATGCGCCAATCCTTTGGTACCATGCCTGATCTATGGAAAATCAAGTATAGGGGTTTTGCTAGCTGTGACCTAAACCTAAACTCCATAATAACCCTTTGGATGAAAACCATCTGGCCACATAATTGGTAATAACTAGGTCCAGAATAGTTTTACCTCTAGTTGGGTCCTCGACTACTTGAGTCAAGTATTGATCCTTTAATGTATTTAAGAATCTGCTGCTCCTAATTTTTACACATGAATCGTTACTCCAATTTATATCAGGATAGTTAAAGTCCCCCAACACTAGGATGTCCCCCATTACTGCTGCTTTTTCAATTTGCAGTAAACGTTGTTCCTCCTCATGTATGTTAATATCCGGTTGCTTGTAGCACATACCAATGACTAGTTTCTTTGCTTCTGTGTCCCCACTTGTGACCTCAACCCATAGTGATTGCTTGAGGGTGTGGGAAAACTTATTGGGCGCTGGAAAGGAGATGGGCAGCCTAGGATAAACCTCTGGGGTTTTCCTCTTACCCCAAAAATAAAACGTTAATCAAAGTGTGAGGTGGTGTATCCGGGGCGCCCTCTTTCTGTGGTCATGTGTAAAGGCCAAAGCAATGGTCACCTTATCAGATATATAGTGAACTCAATAAAGATATGATGTACAATGATAATCAAAAATTATACACATTTAATACAATATACATCATATACATAAAACAACTAATATTAAAAGCATACCAATAAGGTAAGCTAAGAGCCGCAGGTGTTAAATGAGGCAGGGTGGTTCACCCTGCTCTGGCTCCTAAGCTTAATGATGGGTCACTCGCCCCTGGATGAGTGATGGTAATCAATGTTCAAACAGCTCAAATTGTTTATAGAATATTGGAAAGCATACCAGAGAGGTAGCCGAGGAGCCGCAGGTGTTATGACAAGCAGGGTGGTCCAGACTTCACCCTGCTCTGGCTCCCAAGCTGACCACAAAGTCGATGTCCAATGAATGAAAGGTTCGGATTCAGGGTAGATCCAGTATCCAACGCGTTTCAAGATCTGTAATCTCTTCCTCAAGCCCTGAGGAAGAGATTACAGATCTCGAAACGCGTTGGATACTGAGCCAGATACCCTCCTCTTCCTCTTTCACTTCCACTAAGTCAAAGAGAAAAGTAAAAACTTTTGCACATCGTTGATATCTGTGTTCTGCTTCATGAAGTAGAACATTTAATGTTGATGATTTTATGGTAATTTTGAATCGTTTCTGTTATCTCCAACCTGAATTGGCGCATATAGAAGAGATATGCGTGTGATGCAATGCTGGATAAATAGCTTCCCCATGTAAGGGTTGCACTGTTACCGCAGCATTACCGCAGAGTTATCACAGAGTTACCGCAGTGTTACCACAGGGTGATGGCAGCAATACCGTAGAGTTACCACAGAGTTACCGCAGTGTTACCACAGGGTGATGGCAGCATTAGCACAGAGTTACCGCAGTGTTACTACAGGGATGGCAGCATTACCGTAGAGTTACCACAGAGTTACTGCAGTGTTACCACAGGGTGATGGCAGCATTAGCATAGTTACCACAGAGTTACCGCAGTGTTACTACAGGGATGGCAGTATTAGCATAGAGTTACCACAGAGTTACCGCAGTGTTACCACAGGATGATGGCAGCATTACTACAGTGTGACCACAGGATTATTGCAGTACTACCACATAGTTACCGTAGTGTTAACGCAGTGTGACCTCAGGGTGACCTTAGCATTACCGAAGCTTTACCACAGTTATTGTAGATTTAATGAACTGATGAGAAAATGTGGTAAAAACCCTGTTTTCTGGGTTTTACCGCATTTTCCGCGTTCACTAACCCCCAGCCGCCAGCTTTCTGATGCGGAAGGTAACGCCAGCAAACTCTTGCTTCTACCACATAGAAGACTTCTCTCTGCATCAGAGCTCTCTCTCTCTGCTCTCATAAACTCATAAACCGGGGTCTTATCGGAAGAGTTGTCCTTCGCAATAACAATAGCGTAGATTAGTGAATAATGCGATTGGTATCAGTGCGATGTGTGGCGGGATGCGCCGCAACAAGTACCAGCCAATCAGCTCCTAACTGCCATGTTACGGGCTGTGTTTGAAATATGACAGTTAGGAGCTGATTGTCTGGCACTATCTATCCCCAAAGCTTAGTCATAGACCCCTTGTCCCTCTCTGCTGCCTGTAGATTACTGCACAATACTTCTACTCTCTCAGGGGCACCCACCCTGTTACAGATCAGGGTATAATCTGCACAGTGTGGCCCCCCCTGCAGGTGGCCGGTAATATCACCAGTGAATACATTACTGTACACCCTCTGCCAGAGAATCACATTGCAGGCGGTAAGTACAACTAATGGGAGTTATAACTGTGGATCAAGTAACAGCGTTCAGTAAATGACTTACATTAAACATGAAGTCACACAGTAGAAGAACGGAATGACTGAGATAGGAGTGGAGAGGGTTAAATATCCGTAGGCTGGGGAGGACTCTTTGGGGACATGTGACTAGCAATCCATTGGGGATGCAGGGATTCAGGATCTAGCTGACCGGTAGTTGGGGGCGGATCGTTGCGTTAGCTGATTGGCGGGAAAGAACGGCAGGTTACTTGTTTTTAGGTCTTATCTAGATATTTAATGATTATTTCGGGCGTGGTTGGTGCGCTCACCCTTGTTGACTATATACTTCTGCTGGATCACCCGGTCGGGGACAGCGACACCACCCGGACGGGTGGGTAGTCATGGTAGAAGGTTGAGTGGATACCGTTTTGTTGTGTAGGCTGAGTGGTAAGTTGGTGCAGGTGTACGGGTTGGGGTAGAAGTAAGCGTTCTTTCTTGGCCACCATTATTGAATCTTTTATTTCAGCCATTTAATTCAGAATTTATCAAATAAATCAGGTAACAATTTCTGCCGAATCTAAGTCTCTGAGTCTTTATTTTAGAGTTGAGTGTTAAGGGTTTATACATGTACATGGTCATCCCTCAGCCGTTATATACAGTATAACGGGCCGGGAAGTCTTCACTGTAATACGGATACTATAAGAAGTTATTTATTGACGTTTGTACGTAACACTCTATTGTTCTCTGACTGAATGTGAATCTATCACTGAACACACGATTATTAGAATAAATGTATAATATTCAGGGAAGAATTACAGGTAACACGTACTCATTCCATTTCTTGTCAGCGGAATCACAATCCGCAGCCTCAGCGCAGGGATCAGGTTCTGTAATCTCATCTCTCTCCCGCTGTCTCTTCCTTCCTCACTGTCACTCTCTGTATGACTCCGTCCCCTGCTGCAGAGGTCTCTTGTCACTCCTGTGTATACACGCCAGGGATGTGCAGGCAGGGGAGACAGGGCAGGCAGGGGAGTCAGGTGAGGCAGGGGAGGCAGTGGAGACAGGGCAGGCAGGGGAGGCAGTGGAGACAGGGCAGGCAGGGGAGGCAGTGGAGACAGGGCAGGCAGGGGAGGCAGTGGAGACAGGGCAGGCAGGGGAGGCAGTGGAGACAGGGCAGGCAGGGGAGGCAGGGCTGGCAGGTGAGCTGGGGAGGCAGTGGAAACAGGGCAGGCAGGGGAGTCAGTGGAGGCAGGTAAGGCAGGGCAGGCAGGTGAGACAGGTATGGTAGGGCAGGCAGGGGAGGCAGGTCAGGCAGGGGAGTCAGGAGAGGCAGTGGAGACAGCGCAGGTAGAGGAGGCAGTGGAGACAGGGCAAGCAGGGGAGGCAGTGAAGACAGGGGAGGCAGTGGAGACAGGGCAGGCAGGTGAGTCAGTGGAGACAGGAGTCAGGTAAGGCAGGGGAGGCAGGGGGGCAGTGGAGGCAGGTAAGCAGGGCAGGCAGTGGAGACACAGGGGAGGCAGGTAAGGCAGGGGAGTCAGGTAAGGCAGGGGAGGCAATGGAGACAGAGGGAGGCAGGTAAGGAAGGGGAGGCAGTGGAGACAGGTGAGGCAGTGGGGGCAGGGCAGACAGGTGAGGAAGGGTATGTAGGGCTGGCAGGTGAGCAGGGGAGGCAGTGGAGACAGGGGAGTCAGGTGAGGCACGGTAGGCAGTGGAGACAGGGCAGGCAGGGGAGGAAGTGGAGACAGGGGAGGCAATGGAGACAGGGCAGGCAGGGGAGGCAGGGCTGGCAGGTGAGCTGGGGAGGCAGTGGAGACCGGGCAGGCAGGGGAGTCAGTGGAGGCAGGTAAGGCAGGGCAGGCAGGTGAGACAGGTATGGTAGGGGAGGCAGGGCTGGCAGGTGAGGCCGGTCAGGCAGGGGAGTCAGGTGAGGCAGTGGAGACAGGGAAGGCAGTGGAACAGGGCAGGCAGGGGAGTCAGTGGAGACAGGGGAGGCAGTGGAAACAGGGCAGGCAGGGGTGGCAGGTAAGGCAGGGGAGGCAGGGGAGACAGGGAAGGCAGGGGAGGCAGTGGAGACAGGTGAGGCAGTGAAGGCAGGGCAGACAGGTATGGAAGGGTATGCAGGGCTGGCATGGGAGGCAGTGGAGACAGGGCAGGCAGGGAAGTCAGGTAAGGCAGGGGAGGCAGTGGAGACAGGGCAGGCAGGGGAGCCAGTGGAGTCAGGGGAGGCAGGTAAGGCAGGGCAGACAGGTGAGAAAGGGGAGGCAGGGCTGGCAGGGGAGGCAGTGGAGACAGGGCAGGCAGGGGAAGCAGGTATGGCAGGGCAGACAGGTGAGGAAGGGGAGGCAGGGCTGGCAGGTGAGCAGGGGAGGCAGTGGAAAATGGGCAGGCAGGGGAGAAAGGGCAGGTAGGGGAGTCAGGTAAGGCAGGGGAGGCAGGGCTGGCAGGTGAGGAATGGGAGGCAGGTGAGCAGGGGAGTAAGTGGAGACAGGACAGGAAGGGGAGGCAGTGGAGACAGGGGAGGCAGGTAAGGCAGGGCAGACAGGTGAGAAAGGGGAGGCAGGGCTGGCAGGGGAGGCAGTTAAGACATGGCAGGTAGGGGAGTCAGATAAGGCAGGGCAACAAGGTGAGGAAGGGGAGGCAGGGCTGGCAGGTGAGCAGGGAAGGCAGTGGACAATGGGCAGACAGGGGAGTCAGGTAAGGCAGGAGAGGCAGGGCTGGCAGGTGAGGAATGGGAGGCAGGTAAGGCAGGGGAGGCAGGTATGGCATGGCAGACAGGTGAGGAAGGGGAGGCAGGGCTGGCAGGTGAGCAGGGGAGGCAGTGGAGAATGGGCAGGCATGGGAGACAGTGCAGGCAGGGGAGGCAGGGCTGGCAGGTGAGGAATGGGAGGCAGGGGAGGCAGGTAAGGCAGGAGAGGCAGGGCTGGCAGGTGAGGAATGGGAGGCAGGTAAGGCAGGGGAGGCAGGTATGGCATGGCAGACAGGTCAGGAAGGGGAGGCAGGGCTGGCAGGTGAGCAGGGGAGGCAGTGGAGAATGGGCAGGCATGGGAGACAGTGCAGGCAGGGGAGTCAGGTAAGGCAGGGGAGGCAGGGCTGGCAGGTGAGGAATGGGAGGCAGGGGAGGCAGGTAAGGCAGGAGAGGCAGGGCTGGCAGGTGAGGAATGGGAGTCAGGTAAGGCAGGGGAGGCAGGTATGGCATGGCAGACAGGAGAGGAAGGGGAGGCAGGGCTGGCAGGTGAGCAGGGGAGGCAGTGGAGAATGGGCAGGCAGGGGAGACAGGTAAGGCAGGGGAGGCAGGTAAGGCAGGTGAGCAGAAGAGGCAGGTGAGGCAGGGGAGTCAGTGGAGACAGGACAGGAAGGGGTGGCAGGGGAGGCAGTGGAGACAGGGGAGGCATGGCTGGCAGGTGAGCAGGGGAGTCAGTGGAGACAGGGGAGGCAGGTAAGGCACGGCCTCCCCTGTCACTAATGATTTTTAACAATACAAAAAGATACTTATGACACATATTTAGCCTTTACATTATTTTAATCATTTTTCCCTTGTAAAAAAACAGTTTTATATGTGTCACGGAGGCCCCTCCATTGTCTCGCAATCTGTTTAAATTATTATTTACATATGCGCGCCCCCCCCTATTTTACTGAACATGTGCTGCGGCGATAGATGCTATAAGCTGCGGCCAAAAACCCCACCCCTTTCAGCCGCCCCCCCCAGGACCAGCCACCAATCTACTGCAGCAATATATCCCTTCTTCCTCCCCTCCTGAGGCTCCGCCCCCTCACTCCAGAGGCCACACCCATTCCTGTTATTTGTAGGAAGATCTGATTCCTCCCCAGCCAGCTACCTGGACTGAACCAGGGAATATAGAGACTGCAACCTCCTTCAATCAGAGGTAAGTATCTGTGGGGGATGGGTGTTTTTTATATGGGGGTTGGGGTATATATTAATATTTTCTAGTATTATCTTTAGGGGAGTGGGTGGTAAATAATAGTGTGTGGGGTGGGGGTTGTATCTAGTGATGAGCGGGTTCGGTTTCTCGGAAACCGAACCCCCCCGAACTTCACCCTTTTTACACAGGTCCGAGCCATACTCGGATTCTCCCGTATGGCTCGGGTAACCCGAGCGCGCCCGAACGTCATCATCCCGCTGTCGGATTCTCGCGAGATTCGGATTCTATATAAGCAGCCGCGCGTCGCCGCCATTTTCACTCGTGCATTGGAAATATTAGGGAGAGGACGTGGCTGGCGTCCTCTCCGTTATTGTTGAACTTGATTGTGCATTATTGCTTAATTCATTGTGGGGAGGGCTGGGGAGCAGCTGTATATAGGAGGAGTACAGTGTAGAGTTTTGCTGATCAGTGACCACCAGTTATCCGTTCTCTGCCTGAAAAACGCTCTATATCTGTGCTCAGTGTGCTGCATAATATATCTGTGCTCACACTGCTTAATTGTGGGGACTGGGGAGCAGCTGTATTATATAGCAGGAGTACAGTGCAGAGTTTTGCTGATCAGTGACCACCAGTTATCCGTTCTCTGCCTGAAAAACGCTCTATATCTGTGCTCAGTGTGCTGCATATATCTGTGCTCACACTGCTTAATTGTGGGGACTGGGGAGCAGCTATAGCAGGAGTACAGTGCAGAGTTTTGCTGACAGTGACCACCAGTATACGTTGTCTGCCTGAAAAACACTCCATATCTGTGCTCAGTGTGCTGCTTTACTGTGGGGACTGGGGACCACCAGTATAATTAATATTATATAGGAGGAGTACAGTGCAGAGTTTTGCTGACCAGTGACCACCAGTATATAATATATAGCATTACGGTACAGTAGGCCACTGCTGTACCTACCTCTGTGTCGTCATTAAGTATACTATCCATCTACATTCTATACCTGTGGTGCATTTTAGTTTTGCAGTTTGCTGACACAGTGACCACCAGTATACTATATATAGCAGTACGGAAGGCCACTGCTGTACCTACCTCTGTGTCGTCATTCATTAAGTATACTATCCATCTACATTCTATACCTGTGGTGCATTTTAGTTTTACAGTTTGCTGACACAGTGACCACCAGTATACTATATATAGCAGTACGGTAGGCCACTGCTGTACCTACCTCTGTGTCGTCATCCATTAAGTATACTATCCATCTACATTCTATACCTGTGGTGCATTTTAGTTTTGCAGTTTGCTGACACAGTGACCACCAGTATACTATATATAGCAGTACGGAAGGCCACTGCTGTACCTACCTCTGTGTCGTCATTCATTAAGTATACTATCCATCTACATTCTATACCTGTGGTGCATTTTAGTTTTGCAGTTTGCTGACACAGTGACCACCAGTATACTATATATAGCAGTACGGAAGGCCACTGCTGTACCTACCTCTGTGTCGTCATTCATTAAGTATACTATCCATCTATATTCTAAACTTGTGGTGCATTTTAGTTTTGCAGTTTGCTGACACAGTGACCACCAGTATACTATATATAGCAGTACGGAAGGCCACTGCTGTACCTACCTCTGTGTCGTCAAGTATACTATCCATCCATACCTGTGGTGCATTTCAGTTGTGCGCAGTAAATATAGTAGTAGGCCATTGCTATTGATACTGGCATATAATTCCACACATTAAAAAATGGAGAACAAAAATGTGGAGGTTAAAATAGGGAAAGATCAAGATCCACTTCCACCTCATGCTGAAGCTGCTGCCACTAGTCATGGCCGAGACGATGAAATGCCATCAACGTTGTCTGCCAAGGCCGATGCCCAATGTCATAGTACAGAGCATGTAAAATCCAAAACACCAAATATCAGTAAAAAAGGACTCCAAAACCTAAAATAAAATTGTCGGAGGAGAAGCGTAAACTTGCCAATATGCCATTTACCACACGGAGTGGCAAGGAACGGCTGAGGCCCTGGCCTATGTTCATGGCTAGTGGTTCAGCTTCACATGAGGATGGAAGCACTCATCCTCTCGCTAGAAAAAAGAAAAGACTTAAGCTGGCAAAAGCACCGCAAAGAACTGCGCGTTCTTCTAAATCACAAATCCCCAAGGAGAGTCCAATTGTGTCGGTTGCGATGCCTGACCTCCCAACTCTGGACGGGAAGAGCTTGCGCCTTCCACCATTTGCACGCCCCCTGCAAGTGCTGGAAGGAGCACCCGCAGTCCAGTTCCTGATAGTCAAATTGAAGATGTCACTGTTGAAGTACACCAGGATGAGGATATGGGTGTTGCTGGCGCTGGGGAGGAAATTGACAAGGAGGATTCTGATGGTGGGGTGGTTTGTTTAAGTTAGGCACCCGGGAAGACACCTGTTGTCCGTGGGAGGAATATGGCCATTGACATGCCTGGTCAAAATACAAAAAAAATCAGCTCTTCGGTGTGGAATTATTTCAACACAAATGCGGACAACAGGTGTCAAGCCGTGTGTTGCCTTTGTCAAGCTGTAATAAGTAGGGGTAAGGATGTTAACCACCTCGGAACATCCTCCCTTATACGTCACCTGCAGCGCATTCATCAGAAGTCAGTGACAAGTTCAAAAACTTTGGGTGACAACGGAAGCAGTCCACTGACCACTAAATCCCTTCCTCTTGTAACCAAGCTCCTGCAAACCACACCACCAACTCCCTCAGTGTCAATTTCCTCCTTACCCAGGAAAGCCAATAGTCCTGCAGGCCATGTCACTGGCAAGTCTGACGAGTCCTCTCCTGCCTGGGATTCCTCCGATGCATCCTTGAGTGTAACGCCTACTGCTGCTGGCGCTGCTGTTGTAGCTGCTGGGAGTCGATCGTCATCCCAGAGGGGAAGTCGGAAGACCACTTGTACTACTTCCAGTAAGCAATTGACTGTCCAACAGTCCTTTGCGAGGAAGATGAAATATCACAGCAGTCATCCTGCTGCAAAGCGGATAACTCAGGCCTTGGCAGCCTGGGCGGTGAGAAACGTGGTTCCGGTATCCACCGTTAATTCAGAGCCAACTAGAGACTTGATTGAGGTACTGTGTCCCCGGTACCAAATACCATCTAGGTTCCATTTCTCTAGGCAGGCGATACCGAAAATGTACACAGACCTCAGAAAAAGACTCACCAGTGTCCTAAAAAATGCAGTTGTACCCAATGTCCACTTAACCACGGACATGTGGACAAGTGGAGCAGGGCAGACTCAGGACTATATGACTGTGACAACCCACTGGGTAGATGTATTGCCTCCCGCCGCAAGAACAGCAGCGACGGCACCAGTAGCAGCATCTCGCAAACGCCAACTCTTTCCTAGGCAGGCTACGCTTTGTATCACCGCTTTCCAGAATACGCACACAGCTGAAAACCTCTTACGGCAACTGAGGAAGATCATCGCAGAATGGCTTACCCCAATTGGACTCTCCTGGGGATTTGTGACATCGGACAACACCAGCAATATTGTGCGTGCATTACATCTGGGCAAATTCCAGCACGTCCCATGTTTTGCACATACATTGAATTTGGTGGTGCAGAATTATTTAAAAAACGACAGGGACGTGCAAGAGATGCTGTCAGTGGCCCGAAGAATTGCGGGCCACTTTCGGCATTCAGCCACCGCGTACTGAAGACTGGAGCACCACCAAACATTCCTGAACCTGCCCTGCCATCATCTGAAGCAAGAGGTGGTAACGAGGTGGAATTCAACCCTCTATATGCTTCAGAGGATGGAGGAGCAGCAAAAGGCCATTCAAGCCTATACATCTGCCCACGATATAGGCAAAGGAGGGGGAATGCACCTGACTCAAGCGCAGTGGAGAATGATTTCAACATTGTGCAAGGTTCTGCAACCCTTTGAACTTGCCACACGTGAAGTCAGTTCAGACACTGCCAGCCTGAGTCAGGTCATTCCCCTCATCAGGCTTTTGCAGAAGAAGCTGGAGACATTGAAGGAGGAGCTAAAACAGAGCGATTCCGCTAGGCATGTGGGACTTGTGGATGGAGCCCTTAATTCGCTTAACCAGGATTCACGGGTGGTCAATCTGTTGAAATCAGAGCACTACATTTTGGCCACCGTGCTCGATCCTAGATTTAAAACCTACGTTGTATCTCTCTTTCCGGCAGACACAAGTCTGCAGGGGTTCAAAGACCTGCTGGTGACAAAATTGTCAAGTCAAGCGGAACGCGACCTGTCAACATCTCCTCCTTCACATTCTCCCGCAACTGGGGGTGCGAGGAAAAGGCTAAGAATTCCGAGCCCACCCGCTGGCGGTGATGCAGGGCAGTCTGGAGCGAGTGCTGACATCTGGTCCGGACTGAAGGACCTGCCAACGATTACTGACATGTCGTCTACTGTCACTTCATATGATTCTCTCACCATTGAAAGAATGGTGGAGGATTATATGAGTGACCGCATCCAAGTAGGCACGTCACACAGTCCGTACTTATACTGGCAGGAAAAAGAGGCAATTTGGAGGCCCTTGCACAAACTGGCTTTATTCTACCTAAGTTGCCCTCCCTCCAGTGTGTACTCCGAAAGAGTGTTTAGTGCCGCCGCTCACCTTGTCAGCAATCGGCGTACGAGGTTACATCCAGAAAATGTGGAGAAGATGATGTTCATCAAAATGAATTATAATCAATTCCTCCGCGGAGACATTGACCAGCAGCAATTGCCTCCACAAAGTACACAGGGAGCTGAGATGGTGGATTCCAGTGGGGACGAATTGATAATCTGTGAGGAGGGGAATGTACACGGTGATATATCGGAGGATGATGATGAGGTGGACATCTTGCCTCTGTAGAGCCAGTTTGTGCAAGGAGAGATTGATTACTTCTTTTTTTGGTGGGGGCCCAAACCAACCCGTCATTTCAGTCACAGTCATGTGGCAGACCCTGTCGCTGAAATGATGGGTTGGTTAAAGTGTGCATGTCCTGTTTATACAACATAAGTGTGTGTGGGAGGGCCCAAGGACAATTCCATCTTGCACCTTTTTTTTCTTTCATTTTTCTGTGCATCATGTGCTGTTTGGGGACAATTTTTTTGAAGTGCCATCCTGTCTGACACTGCAGTGCCACTCCTAGATGGGCCAGGTGTTTGTGTCGGCCACTTGTGTCGCTTAGCTTAGTCACACAGCGACCTTGGTGCGCCTCTTTTTTTCTTTGCATCGTGTGCTGTTTGGGGACAATTTTTTTTAAGTGCCATCCTGCCTGACTCTGCAGTGCCACTCCTAGATGGGCCAGGTGTTTGTGTCGGCCACTAGGGTCGCTTAGCTTAGTCATCCAGCGACCTCGGTGCAAATTTTAGGACTAAAAATAATATTGTGAGGTGTGAGGTGTTCAGAATAGACTGGAAATGAGTGGAAATTATGGTTATTGAGGTTAATAATACTATGGGATCAAAATGACCCCCAAATTCTATGATTTAAGCTGTTTTTGAGGGCTTTTTGCAAAAAACACCCGAATCCAAAACACACCCGAATCCGACAAAAAAAATTTCAGGGAGGTTTTGCCAAAATGCGTCCAAATCCAAAACACGGCCGCGGAACCGAATCCAAAACCAAAACACAAAACCCGAGAAATGTCCGGTGCACATCACTAGGTATCACCATCATGGGGTTGTGAACTTTTTTACACCACAGTAGAGGCGTTTATACATCTCACACTACAGTAAGGGCAGATGCTGCAGCAGTTGGGGCAGAGAGTGGTGCTGAAGCAGCCGGGACAGAGAGAGGTGCTGAAGCAGCCGGGACAGAGAGAGGTGCTGCAGCAGCCAGGACAGAGAGAGATGCTGCAGTAGCCGGGACAGAGAGTGGTGCTGCAGTAGCCGGGACAGAGAGAGGTGCTGCAGCAGTCGGGACAGAGTGGTGCTGAAGCAGCTGGGACAGAGAGAGGTGCTGCAGAAGCCGAGGCAGAGAGAGGTGCTGAAGCAGCTGGGGCACAGAGTGGTGCTGCAGCAGCCAGGAGAGAGAGAGGTGTTGCAGCAGCCAGGACAGAGAGTGGTTCTGCAGCAGTCGAGGCAGAGAGACGTGCTGCAGCAGTCAGGCAGAGAGAGGTGCTGCAGCAGCTGGGGCAGAGAGTGGTGCTGCAGCAGTGGGGGGCAGAGACTGGTGCTGCAGCGGCCAGACACAGAGAGGTGCTGCAGCAGCCGGGACAGAGAGTGATGCTGCAGCAGCCAGGACAGAGAGAGGTGCTGCAGCAGTCGGAACAGAGAGAGGCGCTGCAGCATCCGGGGCAGAGAGTGGTGCTGCAGCAGCTGGGCAGAGAGAGGTGCTGCAGTGGCCGGGCAGAGAGAGGTGCTGCAGTAGTCGGGGCAGAGAGTGGTGCTGCAGCAGTGGGGGAAGAGAGTGGTGCTGCAGCAGTTAGGGCAGAGAGTAGTGCTGCAGCAGCTGGGACAGGGAGTGGTGCTGCAGCAGTCGGGGCAGAGGGTGGTGCTGCAGCATTGGGGGCAGAGAGTGGTGCTGCAGCAGCTGGGCAGAGAGAGGTGCTGCTGCAGCAGCTGGGACAGGGAGTGGTGCTGCAGCAGTCGGGGCAGAGGGTGGTGCTGCAGCATTGGGGGCAGAGAGTGGTGCTGCAGCAGCTGGGCAGAGAGAGGTGCTGCTGCAGCAGCTGGGACAGAGAGTGGTGCTGCAGCAGTCGGGGCAGAGGGTGGTGCTGCAGCATTGGGGGCAGAGAGTGGTACTGCAGCAGTTGGGGCAGAGAGTGGTACTGCAGCAGCCACGCAGAGAGAGGTGCTGCCGCAGCCGGGACAGAGAGAGGTGCTGCAGCAGCTGTGACAGAGAGAGAGGTGTGCTGCAGTGGGGACAGAAAGTGGTGCTGCAGCATTGGGGGCAGAGAGCGGAGTTGCAGGACATAAGTAACCCTGCTGCACAGCTACTAGCAGACAATGAGACATATAAAGAAGGCGGCAGAGGTCTCAGTGTCTCCTGCTGTTGCCTCTAGTATGCCCTGTTCCCTACCTGGGGGTAAATTTACTAAGATGGGAGTTCTGTTTAAGATGGGATGTTGCCCATAGCAACCAATCAGATTCCAGGTATTATCTTCTAAAAGGTGCTAGATAAATGAGAAGTTGAAGCTGATTGGTTGCTATGGGCAACATCCCATCTTAAACAGAACTCCCATCTTAGTAAATTTACCCCTTAGTCTCCAAGTCTGAGTCAGTGTGCGCCCCTCTGCTACACCTCCTCCTGCGCTGTGGCTGCTGTACAGTGGCCCGCGGTATAGCGGAAGGATGGAGGAGCATGCGAAGGTGCGCCCTCTTACTTTTCTTGTGCTTGGAGCTCGCGCTCTACGGGAGGCCCCCTCGCTACACCCCTGCTCCTGCCACATGGAAACATTTATTTAGCAATAAACAAGATAACAGAACGTACTGAGGTTCTCCCCATGTAGTAACAGAAAGACGTGCAGAGTAATGTAACGTTAGTGTTTGCTGCCCCCTGCTGGACAGTCTGGGGATACAAAGCTATTGGAGGTGAATCAGAGATGGTCACACGTTTTGCTATCGCAGCAAAATCTGCAACCGTATACTCACATGCGGGGGGCCGTCCAGCACATGTGGCACTTCCCCGCAATGCACTTGCAATTCAATTGTGATCGAATCGCATAGAGTTTCCGGCTACCTATGCAGCACGGCAGGGGTCCCGCCGCCATGTTTCCTATCACAGGAAACGCAGGCAACGTCATCGTCCAGCTCCGAAAACGGCTATAAAATGCCTGCGTTTCCTGCCCTCCTCCCCCCAATGCCATGTTGCCGCCCCCAGATGCCCATCGCCTGTCAATCACCATGCAATCTCATCCTTCAGGTAACAGCAAAGCATTATGGGCCCTTTCTGTGGGGAGTATGTAACTAGGAAAGGTGTCATTGCAAGGTAATGGAAGCGTTATTTCACTGTGAGGAAACTCATCCCCTAATAATTGTATGGGAGTGGTAGGTCACCTGGTCCATCATTATTCCCAGGATACACAGAAGCATTCCCTGAGTGTGAGTATCCTAATATATATATCTGCAGGTTAATTGGCTCCTCACTCTGTTCTATGTACCCTGTAGTGTATCTGAGTAACAGTATACCTGTGGTACAGTGGCACCCACTCCACCCGCCGCAGGCCCGAATACAACTGGGCAAATTCCAGCACGTCCTATGTTTTGCACATACATTGAATTTGGTGGTGCAGAATTTTTTTGAAAAATGACAGGGGTGTGCAGGAGATGCTGTCGGTGGCCCGAAGAATTGCGGGCCACTTTCGGCATTCAGCCACCGCGTGCCGAAGACTGGAGCACCAGCAAACACTCCTGCCATCAGCTGAAGCAAGAGGTGGTAACGAGGTGGAATTCAACCCTCTATATGCTTCAGAGGATGGAGGAGCAGCAAAAGGCCATTCAAGCCTATACATCTGCCTATGATATAGGCAAAGGAGGGGGAATGCTCCTGACTCAAGCGCAGTGGAGAATGATTTCAACGTTGTGCAAGGTTCTGATGCCCTTTGAACTTGCCACACGTGAAGTCAGTTCAGACACTGCCAGCCTGAGTCAGGTCATTCCCCTCATCAGGCTTTTGCAGAAGAAGCTGGAGACATTGAAGGAGGAGCTAAAACAGAGCGATTCCGCTAGGCATGTGGGACTTGTGGATGGAGCCCTTAATTCACTTTGCCAGGATTCAAGGGTGGTCAATCTGTTGAAATCAGAGCACTACATTTTGGCCACCGTGCTCGATCCTAGGTTTAAAGCCTACATTGTATCTTTCTTTCCAGCAGACACAAGTCTGCAGAGGTTCAAAGACCTGCTGGTGAGACACTTGTCAAGTTAAGCGGAACGTGACCCGTCAACAGCTCCTCCTTCACATTCTCCAGCAACTGGGGCTGCGAGGAAAAGGCTAAGAATTCCGAGCCCACCCGCTGGCTGTGATGCAGGGCAGTCTGGACCGAGTGCTGACATCTGGTCTGGACTGAAGGACCTGCCAACGATTACTGACATGTCGTCTACTGTCACTGCATATGATTCTGTCACCATTGATAGAATGGTGGAGGATTATATGAGTGACAGCATCCAAGTAGGCACGTCACACAGTCCATACGTATACTGGCAGGAAAAAGAGGCAATTTGGAGGCCCTTGCACAAACTGGCTTTATTTTACCTAAGTTGCCCCCCCTCCAGTGCGTACTCCGAAAGAGTGTTTAGTGCAGCCGGTCACCTTGTCAGCAATCGGCGTACGAGGTTACTTCCACAAAATGTGGAGAAGATGATGTTCATCAAAATGAATTATAATCAATTCCTCCATGGAGACATTTACCAGCAATTGCCTCCAAAAAGTACACAGGGACCTGAGATGGTGGATTCCAGTGGGGACGAATTAATACTCTGTGTGGAGGGTGATGTACACAGTGAAAGGGGTGATGAATCGGATGATGAGGAGGAGGTGGACATCTTGCCTCTGTAGAGCCAGTTTGTGCATGGAGAGATTGATTGCTTCTTTTTTGGTGGGGGGCCCAAACCAACCAGTCATTTCAGCCACAGTCGTGTGGCAGACCCAGTCGCTGAAATGATGGGTTTGTTAAAGTGTGCATGTCCTGTTTATACAACATAAGGGTGGGTGGGAGGGCCCAGTGGGTGGGAGGGCCCAAGGACAATTCCATCTTGCACCTCTTTTTCTTCTTTGCATCATGTGCTGTTGGGGGACTAGTTTTTTTAAGTGCCATCCTGTCTGTAACTGCAGTGCCACTCCTAGGTGGGCCAGGTGTTTGTGCCGCACACTTGTGTCACTTAGCTTAGTCATCCAGCAACCTCGGTGCACCTCTTTTTCTTCTTTGCCAAAATTGGATGTCATTGTTCATTGCAAACTGTAAATCACACTGTCCTAACAGACTATAAGTAATTTTATGTCAAGTTTGCTCTTATGAAAGTACATCTTTCTGTTCATATTAGCTTCCTTTGGGAATCCCCAACTGTGTGTATGTAAATGTAGATGGCATGCAGCCCAGTGAGCCTATACTCAAAGGCTGGAGTGGGACAATGTTGAAGATATATTTTTTTCTCTTATTGTAGTGGCTGCTTGTTAATCTTTGCTTTCAGCTGCAGTTTATTTACCTTTTTTTTTTTTTGTAGAAGCTGATCAACAGTGGAGGAAGTGCCGAAACGATATCTTGCCTAGGGCCCCATGAGATGATGATCCAGCTCTGCTGGAGGTTCCGTTGGGCTGTTGCGTTTGATGAGGGTGAAATAAATATCCTAGTCCCTAATAAACGTTCTAGTTAGGTATTACTACAACACAGGCATAATGATGGGCGCAGCAGGCAATTTCAGGACCCTAGAGACCCTTTTCTGCCGAGTACCATCACAGGTGGTTTGGAGATTAGAGGTATATATGACATATTGCGAGTTATGGTTATCTTTTGATACCAGTATCGTTAATTCAAAATCATAGAGGATAGGTAAAGGAAGGCCTTGTGTAAGCCCGTGGAAGATCTGTCATTAGCGTGCTAATTCCACTCAGGAGGGGAGATTGGTGTAGTTCATTAGAATGCATGTCTCTGAGGATATACTGTGACTAGGAAACAATTGCAGGGGATTGTAAACCAGGCCTTTTGCTGTTATCCGCATATTGATTAGATAGGGGATTTGCACACAGATCAAAAGAGATGGGCAAGACCTCAGCAGTCTAGGCACCAGGTATGGCTATACATAACAGATCAAAAAAGACCATATGTGATCTAGTTTTGATGTAAAATTAATATTTCTCTAACTGGAGCTTCCAAAGTCATAGAAAAATAACTGAAGTCTACAGTATACACAGGTTTGGTGTGATTTTAACATCACTAGGATATATGGTTTCAGAGAGAATAGGTAACCAACTCCTCTTCACATTGCAGTCATATTTGAACTAAATAATGGAGATTACTGTGTAAAACTAATTATTATATTTTATGTAGTCATTACACAAGGGATGTTATGCACAATTATTTGTACTAAAGTTAAAAGTCATGTGGGCAGTTCTGGGATGGTTCCAGATTTCATTATCTTGTCACCCAGTCACCAGAGATTTGGGTGATATTACCCATAGGTGGGGTGATCATCTAAGAAACTGTATGAACACCCATTATTCTGGATTAAGACTGTTAGAGCCAGGCTTCTTAATTGAAGCCTGGATCTATATTCCTCCGCATTCCTCCCAATCAGATTAGCTGTGTGTTATTATGTCAATTCTTTTTATTTGAAATTGCAACACAATTATGTGGCCTGTTATCCTTTTTTCTATATAACATTTCTGTAACTAAGCATTGTGCTTGTTTTGTAAATAAAGTGTTCTTTATTAGTCTATTTCATAACCCAGTCTTTGAGGAAGCTATTCAGTCGCTGAGGTTATGTTATATATGTTATTTGTAGCTAGAAACAGGGAGAGACCAGTAACTGCATGGTAGTCTGTGTTGCCAAGCCTGTGCAATTGAGACGGGCGGGGGGGGAGGGGGGAGGGGGGGGGGGGGGGAAGAGTCTGTTTAAGTCATTAATATTATAATGCTATTTGTGAATGGTGCTAAAGCGAGCTTGGCAATCTTGATAGTGGCACCGATTGTCATGGGTAAGTCCTTCTGATGTCCAGTAAACATATGAGACAATCTTTTCATTGCCTGAGGATTGATGGGACACAATGAGAGAAAATGCATCAGTCTGATTTAAGATCTAACCCAATCTGCATATATAGACACAGGAGAATGCATGTGCTTTACCCCTAAAAGAAATAATACAGCATTTACTAAATACAATTTGGATTTGTACATATGAGAGAACTGACCATAATAAAACCACCTGGGAATGTCAGTGGGTTACAGGCTGGAGCGTGAAGGTGCACTACCTGCCTGGAGCGTAAAGGTGTGCACTACCTGCCTGGAGCGTCAAGGTGTGCACTACCTGCCTGGAGTGTGAAGGTGTGCACTACCTGCCTGGAGCGTGAAGGTGTGCACTACCTGCCTGGAGCGTAAAGGTGTGCACTACCTGCCTGGAGTGTAAAGGTGTGCACTACCTGCCTGGAGCGTGAAGGTGCACTACCTACCTGGAGTGTGAAGGTGTGCACTACCTGCCTGGAGCGTGAAGGTGCACTACCTACCTGGAGTGTGAAGGTGTGCACTACCTGCCTGGAGCGTGAAGGTGCACTACCTGCCTGGAGCGTGAAGGGGTGCACTACCTGCCTGGAGCGTCAAGGTGTGCACTACCTGCCTGGAGTGTAAAGGTGTGCACTACCTGCCTGGAGCGTGAAGGTGCACTACCTGCCTGGAGCGTGAAGGTGCACTACCTGCCTGGAGCGTGAAGGTGCACTACCTGCCTGGAGCGTGAAGGTGCACTACCTACCTGGAGTGTGAAGGTGTGCACTACCTGCCTGGAGCGTGAAGGTGCACTACCTGCCTGGAGCGTGAAGGGGTGCACTACCTGCCTGGAGCGTCAAGGTATGCACTACCTGCCTGGAGCGCCAAGGTGTGCACTACCTGCCTGGAGTGTGAAGGTGTGCACTACCTGCCTGGAGCGTGAAGGTGCACTACCTGCCTGGAGCGTGAAGGTGCACTACCTGCCTGGAGCGTGAAAGTGCACTACCTGCCTGGAGCATGAAGGTGTGCACTACCTGCCTGGAGCGTGAAGGTGCACTACCTGCCTGGAGCGTGAAGGGGTGCACTACCTGCCTGGAGCGTGAAGGTGCACTACCTGCCTGGCGAGTGAAGGTGCACTACCTGCCTGGAGCGTGAAGGTGCACTACCTGCCTGGCGGGTGAAGGTGCACTACCTGCCTGGAGCGTGAAGGGGTGCACCACCTGCCTGGAGCGTGAAGGGGTGCACCACCTGCCTGGAGCGTGAAGGGGTGCACTACCTGCCTGGAGCGTGAAGGGGTGGACTACCTGCCTGGAGTGTGAAGGTGTGCACTACCTGCCTGGCGGGTGAAGGTGCACTACCTGCCTGGAGCGTGGAGGTGCGCTATCTGCCTGGCGGGTGAAGGTGCACTGCCTGGCGGGTGAAGGTGCACTACCTGCCTGGAGCGTGAAGGTGCACTACCTGCCTGGAGCGTGAAGGGGTGCACTACCTGCCTGGAGCGTCAAGGTATGCACTACCTGCCTGGAGCACCAAGGTGTGCACTACCTGCCTGGAGTGTGAAGGTGTGCACTACCTGCCTGGAGCGTGAAGGTGCACTACCTGCCTGGAGCGTGAAGGTGCACTACCTGCCTGGAGCGTGAAGGTGCACTACCTGCCTGGAGCGTGAAAGTGCACTACCTGCCTGGAGCATGAAGGTGTGCACTACCTGCCTGGAGCGTGAAGGTGCACTACCTGCCTGGAGCGTGAAGGGGTGCACTACCTGCCTGGAGCGTGAAGGTGCACTACCTGCCTGGAGCGTGAAGGTGCACTACCTGCCTGGCGAGTGAAGGTGCACTACCTGCCTGGAGCGTGAAGGTGCACTACCTGCCTGGCGGGTGAAGGTGCACTACCTGCCTGGAGCGTGAAGGGGTGCACCACCTGCCTGGAGCGTGAAGGGGTGCACCACCTGCCTGGAGCGTGAAGGGGTGCACTACCTGCCTGGAGCGTGAAGGTGCACTACCTGCCTGGAGCGTGAAAGTGCACTACCTGCCTGGAGCATGAAGGTGTGCACTACCTGCCTGGAGCGTGAAGGTGCACTACCTGCCTGGAGCGTGAAGGGGTGCACTACCTGCCTGGAGCGTGAAGGTGCACTACCTGCCTGGAGCGTGAAGGTGCACTACCTGCCTGGCGAGTGAAGGTGCACTACCTGCCTGGAGCGTGAAGGGGTGCACCACCTGCCTGGAGCGTGAAGGGGTGCACCACCTGCCTGGAGCGTGAAAGGGTGGACTACCTGCCTGGAGTGTGAAGGTGTGCACTACCTGCCTGGCGGGTGAAGGTGCACTACCTGCCTGGAGCGTGGAGGTGCGCTATCTGCCTGGCGGGTGAAGGTGCACTACCTGCCTGGAGCATGGAGGTGCGCTATCTGCCTGGCGGGTGAAGGTGCACTGCCTGGCGGGTGAAGGTGCACTACCTGCCTGGAGCGTGGAGGTGCGCTATCTGCATGGCGGGTGAAGGTGCACTACCTGCCTGGAGCGTGGAGGCGCGCTATCTGCCTGGCGGGTGAAGGTGCACTACCTGCCTGGAGCGTGGAGGTGCGCTATCTGCCTGGCGGGTGAAGGTGCACTACCTGCCTGGAGCGTGAAAGTGCACTACCTGCCTGGAGCATGAAGGTGTGCACTACCTGCCTGGAGCGTGAAGGTGCACTACCTGCCTGGAGCGTGAAGGGGTGCACTACCTGCCTGGAGCGTGAAGGTGCACTACCTGCCTGGAGCGTGAAGGTGCACTACCTGCCTGGCGAGTGAAGGTGCACTACCTGCCTGGAGCGTGAAGGGGTGCACCACCTGCCTGGAGCGTGAAGGGGTGCACCACCTGCCTGGAGCGTGAAGGGGTGGACTACCTGCCTGGAGTGTGAAGGTGTGCACTACCTGCCTGGCGGGTGAAGGTGCACTACCTGCCTGGAGCGTGGAGGTGCGCTATCTGCCTGGCGGGTGAAGGTGCACTACCTGCCTGGAGCGTGGAGGTGCGCTATCTGCCTGGCGGGTGAAGGTGCACGGCCTGGCGGGTGAAGGTGCACTACCTGCCTGGAGCGTGGAGGTGCGCTATCTGCCTGGCGGGTGAAGGTGCACTACCTGCCTGGAGCGTGGAGGCGCGCTATCTGCCTGGCGGGTGAAGGTGCACTACCTGCCTGGAGCGTGGAGGTGCGCTATCTGCCTGGCGGGTGAAGGTGCACTACCTGCCTGGAGCGTGGAGGTGCGCTATCTGCCTGGCGGGTGAAGGTGCACTGCCTGGCGGGTGAAGGTGCACTGCCTGCCTGGCGCGCGATGTTTTATTTACTGCCTGGAACATAGCAGAAAATGCAGCAGTAGACTACTCTCCTTGGGATATGATACCTGAGGAGACTGACCAGATAGGTGGTCTATCATCTGCAGCTCATACAGAAGCCCACTCATATCATAGGTTGGGAGATGTTTTAGTAAGTGTCATCCAAGTTTTAGGATTTCTTAGTGAGATGTACATATATTCCTGGAGGGGGGTTCCTCCGATCTACAAAAAGCAACACACAGAGCGCTGACGTAACATAGTAACATAGTATCTGAGGTTGAAAAAAGACAATTGTCCATCGAGTTCAACCTATTTGTGGTGTCCTCTGCATGATGATTTGACTAAATAGTAACTATAATGCATGACTATGCACCATACCCCTGGATATCCTTATCCATTAGGAATTTATCTAACCCATTCTTAAAGGTGTTGACAGATTCCGCCATTACAACTCCCTCGGGCAGGGAATTCCAAACACGTATTGTCCTTACCGTGAAAAAGCCTTTACGCCGTATTGTGCGGAATCTCCTCTCCTCTAACCTGAGCGAGTGTCCACGAGTCCTCTGTGTTGATCTAACCAAAAACAGGTCCCGCGCAAGCACTGTGTATTGTCCCCTTATATATTTGTAGATGTTGATCATATCCCCTCTTAGTCTCCGCTTTTCCAATGTAAACATGCCTAGTCTTTCAAGCCTTTCCTTGTATTCCATCGTCTCCATGCCCTTAATTAGTTTGGTCGCCCTCCTCTGTACCTTTTCCAGCTCCAGGATATCCTTTTTGTAGTACGGTGCCCAGAACTGTACACAGTATTCAAGGTGTGGCCTCACTAGTGATTTATATAACGGGAGTATAATACTCTCGTCCCTAGCATCAATACCCCGTTTTATGCATGCTAATATCTTATTAGCCTTCTATGCTGCAGTCCTACTTTGGGTACTACTGCTTAGCTTGCTATCTATGAGGACACCTAAGTCCTTTTCCAGTACAGAAACCCCTAATTTTACCCCATTTAGTAGGTAGGTGTAATTTTTGTTCTTGTTACCACAGTGCATTACCTTACACTTGTCTGTGTTGAAGCGCATTCTCCATTTGGCTGCCCATGCTTCTAATTTAACTAAGTCGTTCTGAAGAGACTCGGCATCCTCCTCTGTATTTATAGCCTTACACAATTTGGTATCATCTGCAAAAATTGACACCATGCTCTCTCGACCTTCTGTTAGGTCGTTAATGAAAATATTGAACAATAGCGGTCCTAATACTGAGCCTTGCGGCACACCACTTAGCACTTCAGTCCAAGTTGAAAAAGATCCATTAACCACAACGCGCTGCTCCCTATTATCTAACCAGTTTTTGACCCAAGTGCATATTGTGCTTCCTAGCCCTGATTCTTGTAGCTTGTAGATAAGTCTCATGTGTGGTACAGTGTCGAACGCTTTGGCAAAGTCTAAAAAGATTACATCCACGTCTTTACCCTGATCTAGGTTTGCGCTTACTGTTTCATAAAAGCCAAGTAAGTTGGTTTGACAGGATCTGTCCTTCATAAACCCATGTTGATTCCTTTTAATGACCTTATTGGTGTTATGAGCCACGGCTGTGGCTCATTCCTGTTTTGCAGTTTTGTTCTGTATTTCATGTTATACTTCTGTTTATGTTCCCCGTGGGTGTCATGGGGTGCTCGGAGCTCACCCTTAAGGAGGGGATACTGTTATGAACCACAGGTAGTGGTTCATTCCTATTTTATGTTTAGAAAGTTGTCTTGCATGCCAGGATTTCCTGTTGCTCTGTTTTAGAATACTCTTGTCTGCTGCCGCTGGTGAGTCTGTGTAATTGCAGCTTGTTCCCATGTGTTCAGCCTCACCTGGCTGCTAATTGCATTTTGTCAGTTTGGAATCATGCAACAAGGCAGCTGCATGGGATTATTAATTAGGCCTCTCTGTTATATGCTGGCTGTTTGCAATTCACAGATGCTGGTAATATTCCTGGGTTTTCAGTCTGCTTGAGTTCTGAGCTTGGTTCCTGCTAGTTCCTGAGCTTCCTGTGTCGATTCCTGTGTCAGTCCCTGTGTCGATTCCTATGTCTGATCCCGTGTCCTGCCGTGAGGCGTTCCTGTCCTGAGGTCCAGTACCTTTGCCTGTGCAAGTTTCTGGCTTCTTGGTGTCCACCGGTCTGTCGTTTGGGATTCTGCCTGTCCTCCAGTTCTGAGAGTCTGTGTCAGCAGCATTGGGAGTTCCTGTCCGTTTGCCAGTATTCGTACCGGTTCCGTGAGTAGCGGCACGGCCGCGTCCGTTGGCTTAGGCCGCTGTATTCCCTTATTATTTCTGTCACTGGTGTTTTGCAGAGGGTTCTGCTTATGCTGTCACCGCCGGTACACAAAAGTATTGTGTCGGCGTGTGGTCAGCATTTCCTTTGTTGTTCTTTTCCTTTGGCGGCAAGCCGCACATACTTTGGTTTTAGGTTTGTTAGTAGCCCCTGGCCTTGTTGTTTAGTCAGAGGGCCCCTTGTTATCACCCTGTCTCGGTTCACTCTTTGTCTCTCATTAAGACCTGAGGGGGCATCGAAGTTGGGCAGACGTAATCCGCCCTTCAAACGCGGCTGCCATGGGCTCAAGCAACCATAGTCTCGCAAGAGTGTACTGACAGCACGGGTGAGACAACGGAGATAGGGCGCCAGGGGCTATTCCCTTTCCATTCCCCTTTCCCAGCATTACGTCCTGGTGCTCTGGACTCGCTTCATAACATCTCCCTTGTTCTGAGCACCAGGAACCTAACAATTGGTTTCAAGGAACTTCTGAATACTATCTCTTAGAATACCTTCCAATACTTTCCCCACTATAGATGTAAGACTAACTGGTCTATAATTACCTGGTTCAGCTTTACTTCTCTTTTTGAATGTAGGCACTACTTCCGCTATACGCCAGTCTTTGGGAACCATACCTGATATAACTGAATCCTTAAAGATCAAAGATAGCGGTTTTGCCAGTTCAGAGTGAAGCTCCACTAGAACCCTTGGATGAATACCATCGGGCCCTGGTGATTTATTAATCTTTAAATGTTTTAATCGGTCACAGACCACTTCCTCGCTTAAATAAGTACCTATCAGTGGGATATTCTCATTATTGAGATTGTGCGTTAGTCCCTGAATTGGGTCCTCACGAGTGAATACTGTTGAAAAAAACTCATTTAGTGTGTCCGCTATGTCATTATCATTTTTGCTTAAGACTCCCAACTTGTCTTTTAAAGGGCCTATACTCTCCTTCTTTAATCTCTTGCTATTAATGTAATTAAAGAATTTTTTGGGATTCGCTTTGCTTTCCTTTGCTACTAGTTTTTCAGTTTCTACTTTAGCCGCTCTTATTTCCTTTTTGCAAACTTTGTTACATTCCTTATAGCGCTGAAATGACTCTGCTTCCCCGTCAGATTTGTATTTTTTAAATGCTCGCCTTTTCTTGCCAATAAGTTCCTTAATCTTTTTGTTAAGCCACATCGGTTTATGATTTTCATTCCTTTTTTTGCTACTCATAGGAATACATTTGAGTGTATTTTTAGCTAGCATGAATTTTAGTACCTCCCATTTCTCCGTAGTATTTTTTCCTAAAAACAAACCTTCCCATTCAATATCCCTGAAAAATACCCTCATCTTTTCAAAATCTTTGCTAAAGTTTAAAGTCCTAGTTGAGCCAGTATAGGGCTGTTTATAGAAACTGATATTGAATGTGACCATATTGTGGTCGCTATTTCCTATGGGTTCCCCTACTATAATACCTGAGCGCTGACGTACAGTACGTAATGATGGCGGCCGTTATATAGACAAGTCTCTCCTCAGTTGGGTGTGTTGGACGTTTCAGAACAAGAAGGTTGAAGTAAAATTGGGAAAGCGGCGTAAATCTATATGCTGCCCTCTACAGGAGAGCTGATGGCAGGACAGGTGATCACGGTCAGTAGAACGTGGCCAGACGGTGGAGCTAGAACCCAACAGAGCTACAATTATTGTGTCCTGAGGTTCTACCTCCCCATGGAGCATGAACAGGTCAATTTGCCAAACCTAATGGGCTAAGTTACCAACACCTCTTATGACAGGCAGCACAAGCAATGGTTAGATTTCAATTTTTAATTAATTTTCACAGCTATGATCCATCGTTATTACACAGATTAATAAGGAATTTAGTAGTAAATCATTATTTGATTGACAGGTCTGTGGCAAAGGTCAACAATATCTGTGTAGCTGTCATTTTGCCTTCTTCTCGCAGATGAAACGGTAGGCTCGGGAGCAGTGCTCATCATTCCATTCTCCATTGTAGTGAAGCTGCGCACAGTCCTCTCCACCACCCAGGCCATGGCCGAAATACTCATCCGGCTGATTGGTCCCCCAGTTCCTGCAATGACACAGTAGATTTTGGACAGTCCCTAGCATACTCCCTGGTTCTCCAGCATCTGTAGAGGCTGCCTCTAGGTGAAGGCCGCATAGAGTACCCAGACAGGTTATAGGCCGTTATTCTGTTATAAAAAGAGCTCAGGGCAGTAGGTAACAGTGCTCAAAGGAGGCGATGCAGAAGGTGACACGGTGCCAGCAATATAGGGTATCAATCAGGTGTAGAGGTCAGTACAGAAAATGATAGAGACTGAAACTCGGAAAGATAGATTGTTCTGCAGTAAACGTATAGACAGAAATAACATTATGGTCTAAGAGAGAGGACAAAGTTCAGGAGGTGAGAAGAAGACAGAGAAAGAAATAGGGATGGTGTTACTGTGGTAAGGAACAGTCTGAGAGAAAGGAATAGAGGTGATGTTCCTGTGGTAAGGCATAGGCAAAGAAAAAGGAATAGGGATGGAGTTCCTGTGGTAGGGAGCAGTCAGAGAGTAAGGAATATGGATGGTGTTCCTGTGGTAAGGAGCAATCAGAGAGTAAGGAATAGGGATGGAGTTCCTTTGGTAAGGAGCAGTCTGAGGGTAAGAAATAGGGGTGAAGTTCCTGTGGTAAGGCGCAGTCAGACAATTAGGAATAGGGATGGAGTTCCTGTGGTAAAGGAGTAGTCAGAGTAAGGAATAGGAGTGAAGTTCCAGTGGTAAGGAGCAGTCAGAGAGTGATAAATAGGGATGGAGTTCCTGTGGTAAGGAGCAGTCTAAGAGTAAGGACTAGGGATGGAGTTCCTGTGGTAAGGAGCAGTCAGAGAGTAAGGAATAGGGATGGAGTTCCTGTGGTAAGGAGCAGTCAGAGAGTAAGGACTAGGGATGGAGTTCCTGTGGTAAGGAGCAGTCAGAGGGTAAGGAATAGGGATGGAGTTCCTGTGGTAAGGAGCAGTCAAAGAGTAAGGACTAGGGATGGAGTTCCTGTGGTAAGGAGTAGTCAGAGAGTAAGGAATAGGGATGGAGTTACTCCGGTAAGGAGCAGTCAGAGAGTAAGAAATAGGGATGGAGTTCCTGTGGTAAGGAGCAGTCACATTAAGGAATAGGGATGGAGTTCCTGTGGTAAGGAACAGACAGAGAGTAAGGAATAGGGGTGATGTTCATGTGGTAAGGAGCAGTCACTCAATTAGGAATAGGTATAGTGTTCCTGTGGTAGAGACCAGTTTGAGAGTAATTAATATGGATGGTGTTCATGTGGTAAGGAGTAGTCTGAGAGTAAGGAATAGGGATGATGTTCCTGTGGTAAGGCGTAGTCAGATAATTAGGAATAGGGATAGAGTTCCTGTAGTAAGAAGCAGTCAGAGAGTAAGGAATAGGGATTGTGTTTCTATGATAAGGACCAGTTTGAGAGTAAGGAATAGGGACGGAGTTCCTGTGGTAAGGAGCAGTCTAAGAGTAATGAATAGGGTGAAGTTCCTGTGGTAAGGAGCAGTCAGAGTAAGGAATAGGGATGGAGTTACTGTCGTAAGGAGCAGTCACATTAAGGAATAGGGATGGTGTTCCTGTGGTAAGGAGCAGTCAGAGTAAGGAATAGGGATGGTGTTCCTGTGATAAGGAACAGACAGAGAGTAAGGAATAGGGGTAATGTTCATGTGGTAAGGAGTAGTCACTCAATTAGGAATAGGTATAGTGTTCCTGTGGTAGAGACCAGTTTGAGAGTAATTAATAGGGATGGTGTTCATGTGGTAAGGAGCAGTCAGAGAGTAAGAAATAGGGATGGAGTTCCTGTGGTAAGGAGCAGTCAGAGAGTAAGGAATAGGGATGGTGTTCCTGTGGTAAGGAGCAGTCAGAGAGTAAGAAATAGGGATGGTGTTCCTGTGGTAAGGAGCAGTCTGAGAGTAAGAAATAGGGATGATGTTCCTGTGGTAAGGAGCAGTCAGGGAGTAGGGAAAAGGGATGGAGTATCTGTGGTAAGGAGCAGTCAGAGAGTAAGAAATAGGGATGATGTTCCTGTGATAAGGAGCAGTCAGAGATTAAGAAATAGGGATGGAGTTCCTGTGGTAAGGAGCAGTCAGAGAGTAAGAAATAGGGATGATGTTCCTGTGGTAAGGAGCAGTCAGAGAGTAGGGAAAAGGGATGGAGTTCCTGTGGTAAGGCGTAGTCAGAGAAAAGGAATAGGGATGGAGTCTAATGTGGTAAGGAGCAGTCAGAGAGTAAGGAATAGGGGTGGAGTTCCTGTGGTAAGAAGCAGTCAGAGAGTTAGGAATAGGGATGGTGTTCCTGTGGTAAGGAGCAGTCAGAGAGTAAGGAATAGGGATGGTGTTCCTGTGGTAAGGAGCAATCAGAGAATAAGACATAGGGATGATGTTCCTGTGGTAAGAAGCAGTCAGAGAGTAGGGAAAAGGGATGGAGTTCCTCTGGTAAGGAGCAGTCAGAGAGTAAGAAATAGGGATGATGTTCCTGTGGTAAGGAGCAGTCAGAGATTAAGAAATAGGGATGGAGTTCCTGTGGTAAGGAGCAGTCAGAGAGTAAGAAATAGGGATGGAGTTCCTGTGGTAAGGAGCAGTCTGAGAGTAAGGAATAGTGGTGATGTTCCTGTGGTAAGGCGTAGTCAGAGAAAAGGAATAGGGATGGAGTCTAATGTGGTAAGGAGCAGTCAGAGAGTAAGGAATAGGGATGGAGTTCCTGTGGTAAGAAGCAGTCAGAGAGTAAGGAATAGGGATGGTGTTCCTGTGGTAAGGAGCAGTCAGAGAGTAAGGAAAATGGATGGAGTTCCTGTGATAAAAAGCAGTCAGAGAGTAGGGAAAAGGGATGGAGTTCCTGTGGTAAGGAGCAGTCAGAGAGTAAGAAATAGGGATGGAGTTCCTTTGGTAAGGAGCAGTCTGAGAGTAAGAAATAAGGGTGAAGTTCCTGTGGTAAGGCGCAGTCAGACAATTAGGAATAGGGATGGAGTTCCTGTGGTAAGGAGTAGTCAGAGAGTGATAAATAGGGATGGAGATCCTGTGGTAAGGAGCAGTCAGAGAGTAAGGACTAGGGATGGAGTTCCTGTGGTAAGGAGTAGTCAGAGAGTAAGGAATAGGGACGGAGTTCCTGTGGTAAGGAGCAGTCTAAGAGTTAGGAATAGGGGTGAAGTTCCTGTGGTAAGGAGTAGTCAGAGTAAGGAATAGGGATGGAGTTACTGTAGTAAGGAGCAGTCAGAGAGTAAGGAATAGAGATGGAGTTCCTGTGGTAAGGAGCAGTCAGAGTAAGGAATAGGGATGGTGTTCCTGTGGTAAGGAACAGACAGAGAGTAAGGAATAGGGGTGATGTTCATGTGGTAAGGAGTAGTCACTCAATTAGGAATAGGTATAGTGTTCCTGTGGTAGAGACCAGTTTGAGAGTAATTAATATGGATGGTGTTCATGTGGTAAGGAGCAGTCTGAGAGTAAGGAATAGTGGTGATGTTCCTGTGGCAAGGCGCAGTCAGATAATTAGGAATAGGGATGGAGTTCCTGTGGTAAGGAGCAGTCAAAGAGAAAGGACTAGGGATGGAGTTCCTGTGGTAAGGAGTAGTCAGAGAGTAAGGAATAGGGATGGAGTTTCTGTGGTAAGGAGTAGTCAGAGAGTAAGGAATAGGGGCAGAGTTACTGTGGTAAGGAGTAGTCAGAGAGTAAGGAATAGGGGCAGAGTTACTGTGGTAAGGAGCAGTCAGAGAGTAAGAAATAGGGATGGAGTTCCTGTGGTAAGGAGCAGTCAAAGAGTAAGGACTAGGGATGGAGTTCCTGTGGTAAGGAGTAGTCAGAGAGTAAGAAATGGGGATGGAGTACCTGTGGTAAGGAGCAGTCAGACAGTAAGGAATAGGGATGGAGTTCCTGCGGTAAAGAGTAGTCACAGAGTAAGGAATAGGGATGGAGTTTCTGTGGTAAAGAGCAGTCACAGAGTAAGGAATAGGGATGATGTTCCTGTGATAAGGAGCAGTCTGAGAGTAAGGGATAGGGGTAAAGTAACTGTGGTAAAGAGCAGTCAGAGAGTTAGGAATAGGGATGGAGTTCCTGTGGTAAGAAGCAGTCAGAGAGTAAGGAATAGGGGTGAAGTTCCTGTGGTAAGGAACAGTCATGGAGTAAGGTATAGGGATGGAGTTCATTTGGTAAGTAGTAGTCAGAGAGTAAGAAATAGGGATGGAGTTCCTGTGGTAAGAAGTAGTCAGAGAGTAAGAAATAGGGATGGAGTTCCTGTGGTAAGAAGTAGTCAGAGAGTAAGAAATAGGGATGGAGTTCCTGTGGTAAGGAGCCGTCAAAGAGTAAGGACTAGGGATGGAGTTCCTGTGGTAAGGAGTAGTCAGAGAGTAAGGACTAGGGATGGAGTTACTGTGGTAAGGAGCAGTCAGAGAGTAATTAATAGGGGCAGAGTTCCTGTGGTAAGGAGCAGTCTAAGAGTAAGGAATAGGGATGGAGTTCCTGTGGTAAGGAGTAGTCAGAGAGTAAGGAATAGGGGTGAAGTTCCTGTGGTAAGGAGTAGTCAGATAATTAGGAATAGGGATAGAATTCCTGTGGTAAGGAGTAGTCAGAGAGTAAGGAATAGGGATGGAGTTACTGTGGTAAGGAGCAGTCAGAGAGTAAGAAATAGGGATGGAGTTCCTGTGGTAAGGAGCAGTCACATTAAGGAATAGGGATGGAGTTCATGTGGTAAGGAGCAGTCACTCAATTAGGAATAGGTATAGTGTTCCTGTGGTAGAGACCAGTTTGAGAGTACTTAATATGGATGGTGTTCATGTGGTAAGGAGCAGTCACAGAGCAAGGACTAGGGATGGAGTTCCTGTGGTAAGGAGCAGTCTGAGAGTAAGGAATAGGGGCAGAGTTACTGTGGTAAGGAGCAGTCAGAGAGTAGGGAAAAGGGATGGAGTTACTGTGGTAAGGGGCAGTCAGAGAGTAAGGAATAGGGATGAAGTTCCTCCGGTAAGGAGCAGTCAGAGAGCAAGGAATAGGGATGGAGTTCCTGTGGTAAGGAGCAGTCAGAGAGTAAGGAATAGGGACGGAGTTCCTGTGGTAAGGAGCAGTCTAAGAGTAAGGACTAGGGATGGAGTTCCTGTGGTAAGGAGTAGTCAGAGAGTAAGGAATAGGGATGGAGTTACTGTGGTAAGGAGCAGTCAGAGAGTAAGAAATAGGGATGGAGTTCCTGTGGTAAGGAGCAGTCACATTAAGGAATAGGGATGGAGTTCCTGTGGTAAGGAACAGACAGAGAGTAAGGAATAGGGGTGATGTTCATGTGGTAAGGAGCAGTCACTCAATTAGGAATAGGTATAGTGTTCCTGTGGTAGAGACCAGTTTGAGAGTAATTAATATGGATGGTGTTCATGTGGTAAGGAGCAGTCACAGAGCAAGGACTAGGGATGGAGTTCCTGTGGTAAGGAGCAGTCGGAGAGTAAGGAATAGGAGTGAAGTTCCTGTGGTAAGGAGCAGTCAGAGAGTAAGAAATAGTGATGATGTTCCTGTGGTAAGGAGCAGTCAGAGAGTAAGGAATAGGGATGGAGATCCTGTGGTAAGGAGCAGTCAGAGAGTAAGGAATAGGGATGGTGTTCCTGTGGTAAGAAGCAGTCAGAGAGTAAGGAATAGGGATAGTGTTCCTGTGGTAAGAAGCAGTCAGAGAGTAAGAAATAGGGATGGTGTTCCTGTGGTAAGGAGCAGTCAGAGAGTAAGGAATAGGGATGGTGTTCCTGTGGTAAGAAGCAGTCAGAGAGTAAGAAATAGGGATGGTGTTCCTGTGGTAAGGAGCAGTCAGAGAGTAAGGAATAGGGATGGTGTTCCTGTGGTAAGAAGCAGTCAGAGAGTAAGGAATAGGGATAGTGTTCCTGTGGTAAGAAGCAGTCAGAGAGTAAGAAATAGGGATGGAGATCCTGTGGTAAGGAGTAGTCAGAGAGTAAGGAATAGGGATGGAGTTCCTGTGGTAAGGAGCAGTCAGAGAGTAAGGAATAGGGACGGAGTTCCTGTGGTAAGGAGCAGTCTAAGAGTAAGGAATAGGGGTGAAGTTCCTGTGGTAAGGAGTAGTCAGAGTAAGGAATAGGGATGGAGTTACTGTGGTAAGGAGCAGTCAGAGAGAAAGGAATAGGGGTGGAGTTCCTGTGGTAAGTAGCAGTCAGAGTAAGGAATAGGGATGGTGTTCCTGTGGTAAGGAACAGACAGAGAGTAAGGAATAGGGGTGATGTTCATGTGGTAAGGAGTAGTCACTCAATTAGGAATAGGTATAGTGTTCCTGTGGTAGAGACCAGTTTGAGAGTAATTAATATGGATGGTGTTCATGTGGTAAGGAGCAGTCACAGAGCAAGGACTAGGGATGGAGTTCCTGTGGTAAGGCGCAGTCAGAGAGTAAGGAATAGGAGTGAAGTTCCTGTGGTAAGGAGCAGTCAGAGAGTAAGAAATAGTGATGATGTTCCTGTGGTAAGGAGCAGTCAGAGAGTAAGGAATAGGGATGGAGATCCTGTGGTAAGGAGCAGTCAGAGAGTAAGAAATAGGGATGATGTTCCTGTGGTAAGGAGCAGTCAGAGAGTAAGGACTAGGGATGGAGTTCCTGTGGTAAGAAGCAGTCAGAGAGTAAGGAATAGGGATAGTGTTCCTGTGGTACGAAGCAGTCAGAGAGTAAGAAATAGGGATGGTGTTCCTGTGGTAAGGAGCAGTCAGAGAGTAAGGAATAGGGATGGTGTTCCTTTGGTAAGAAGCAGTCAGAGAGTAAGAAATAGGGATGGTGTTCCTGTGGTAAGGAGCAGTCAGAGAGTAAGGAATAGGGATGGTGTTTCTGTGGTAAGAAGCAGTCAGAGAGTAAGGAATAGGGATAGTGTTCCTGTGGTAAGAAGCAGTCAGAGAGTAAGAAATAGGGATGGAGATCCTGTGGTAAGAAGCAGTCAGAGTAAGGAATAGGGATGAAGTTCCTGTGGTAAGGAACAGACAGAGAGTAAGGAATAGGGGTGATGTTCATGTGGTAAGGAGTAGTCACTCAATTAGGAATAGGTATAGTGTTCCTGTGGTAGAGACCAGTTTGAGAGTAATTAATATGAATGGTGTTCATGTGGTAAGGAGCAGTCTGAGAGTAAGGAATAGGGATGGAGTTCCTGTGGTAAGGTGTAGTGAGAGAGTAAGGAATAGGGATGGAGTTCCTGTGGTAAGGTGTAGTCAGAGAGTAAGGAATAGGGATGGAGTTCCTGTGGTAAGGAGTAGTCAGAGAGTAAGGAATAGGGGCAGAGTTACTGTGGTAAGGAGCAGTCAGAGAGTAAGAAATAGGGATGGAGTTCCTGTGGTAAGGCGCAGTCAAAGAGTAAGGACTAGGGATGGAGTTCCTGTGGTAAGGAGTAGTGAGAGAGTAAGGAATAGGGATGGAGTTCCTGTGGTAAGGAGTAGTCAGAGAGTAAGGAATAGGGGCAGAGTTATTGTGGTAAGGAGTAGTCAGAGAGTAAGGAATAGGGGCAGAGTTACTGTGGTAAGGAGCAGTCAGAGAGTAAGAAATAGGGATGGAGTTCCTGTGGTAAGGCGCAGTCAAAGAGTAAGGACTAGGGATGGAGTTCCTGTGGTAAGGAGTAGTCAGAGAGTAAGAAATGGGGATGGAGTACCTGTGGTAAGGAGCAGTCTGAGAGTAAGGAATAGGGATGGAGTTCCTGCGGTAAAGAGTAGTCACAGAGTAAGTAATAGGGATGGAGCTCCTGTGGTAAAGAGCAGTCACAGAGTAAGGAATAGAGATGATGTTCCTGTGACAAGGAGCAGACTGAGAGTAAGGGATAGGGGTAAAGTAACTGTGGTAAAGAGCAGTCAGAGAGTTAGGAATAGGGATGGAGTTCCTGTGGTAAGAAGCAGTCAGAGAGTAAGGAATAGGTGTGAAGTTCCTGTGGTAAGAAGCAGTCAGAGAGTAAGGAATAGGGGTGAAGTTGCTGTGGTAAGGAGCAGTCAGGGAGTAAGGAATAGGGATGGAGTTCATTTGGTAAGTAGTAGTCAGAAAGTAAGGAATAGGGATGGAGTTCCTGTGGTAAGAAGTAGTCAGAGAGTAAGAAATAGGGATGGAGTTCCTGTAGTAAGGAGCCGTCAAAGAGTAAGGACTAGGGATGGAGTTCCTGTGGTAAGGAGCAGTCAGAGAGTAATGAATAGGGGCAGAGTTCCTGTGGTAAGGAGCAGTCTAAGAGTAAGGAATAGGGATGGAGTTCCTGTGGTAAGGAGTAGTCAGAGAGTAAGGAATAGGGGTGAAGTTCCTGTGGTAAGGAGTAGTCAGAGAGTAAGGAATAGGGGTGAAGTTCCTGTGGTAAGGAGTAGTCAGATAATTAGGAATAGGGATAGAGTTCCTGTGGTAAGGAGCAGTCAGAGAGTAAGGAATAGGGATGGAGTTCCTGTGGTAAGGAGCAGTCAGAGAGTAAGGAATAGGGATGGTGTTCCTGTGGTAAGTAGCAGTCAGAGATTAAGGAATAGGGATGGTGCTCCTGTGGTAAGGAGCAGTCAGAGAGTAAGGAAAATGGATGGAGTTCCTGTGATAAAAAGCAGTCAGAGAGTAGGGAAAAGGGATGGAGTTACTGTGGTAAGGAGCAGTCAGAGATTAAGAAATAGGGATGGAGTTCCTGTGGTAAGGAGCAGTCAGGGAGTAAGAAATAGGGATGATGTTCCTGTGGTAAGGAGCAGTCAGAGAGTAAGGAATAGGGATGATGTTCCTGTGGTAAGGAGCAGTCAGGGAGTAAGAAATAGGGATGATGTTCCTCCAGTAAGGAGCAGTCAGAGAGTAAGGAATAGGGATGATGTTCCTCCGGTAAGGAGCAGTCAGAGAGTAAGAAATAGTGATGATGTTCCTGTGGTAAGGAGCAGTCAGAGAGTAAGGAATAGGGATGGAGTTCCTGTGGTAAGGAGCAGTCAGAGAGTAAGTAATGTTGATGGAGTTCCTGTGGTAAGGAGCAGTCAGAGAGTAAGTGATGTTGATGGAGTTCCTGTGGTAAGGAGCAGCCTGAATGATGGAGGGTGAAGTTAAATACACCATTAGACATCTATGGGAGAGGTTAATGTTTCGAGGGATAATGATATAATAGAAACTAATAGGAATGGGTGTGATGGAAGACATAACATGTTTCTCTTACTTTGGTGAGGATGAATATGGGGTCCCATCAACCCATTTCCACTCTCCATCTGATTCAGACAGCCCAATCCACGCTCTTGTTCTCATGGCGAGTTGAGTTACAAAAACCTTCAGGAGACCAGAGAGATAGCAATATATGTAGTCACCAGAGTCACCCACTCACAGAACTCTCCCTCTTCCGTGCTCAGCGCATGATTCAGAGACGGTCGCAGCTGCAGTCTCATGTATGTAGTAACTGCTGCAGTCAGCTTCTCAGTACCACAAAGACGCAACCATCGGACACACATCAGCCGATCATCGAACTTCTGTGTATCTGTATGGTCGCAGCATGGTGGACGGAAACTGACGGAGCTATTTTTTAGAGTCCAGGATTGCAGTCACAAGCTGTGACACGACTGAAAATGGTTGCGATACTCTTGTGCGCAAACAGACTGTCACCAAAGGACCAACTCCGTGCGACGTTGCGACACCGTACTTACATCTACTTACTGATCCCTACTTATGCAGCTCTAACCCTTACACCTGGCTAGTGCCCCAGCTTTTATACCCCTTTCACACCGCACAAATAACCCGGTATTGTCCCGATGAGCAATATTATGGACCAGATATAAATCTCGGCCACGCGTACGGATATATACAATGTATATGCTGATACCTGCTCCTCCTTGGTGTTGATGGCGACCAGCCTGGCGTTCCTCCACTGACACGCGTTCTGCGATTGCTGCCAGGATTTTGCCAAGTTGGAGAAATAGTAGCAGCTGTCTTTGAATTGGTGCCAGTCGTCCGGGCAAGGGCCGTCATACGTGTCTGTAAAGACAAGATACGGGACACTCTTGAGGCAGCGCGGCCATGAGGGGCTGGTGCAGAGACGGACGTACCCCCATCTGCGGAGCCTATCTTTCTGGTTTTCACGCTGCGCATGCTCCGCAGAGTATGCACAGGTGCGGCAGAGCCATACGCATCTCAGTCACAGATATCGCGCATGTATGATGTTATCAAACCAAAGGCCTGATTGAGATGTGTATGTAGCCTGATGGTATATGTATAAATCTGATGTTCAGGGGTCTGCACAGGTGCTGAACGCGTCTTGTGATATCTCTCGCAGCGCATCCGTAGCCACAGCAGGATTGACACGCTGCAGTGTTTGGGGGGTGGAGAAGGGATGGCTACCAGCAGCGTTCTTCAAAACAGGCGCATGTCACCCCAATTTATAGCATGCTGGGCCCAGGGTCTGTGTGGTCGGATCCTACAGCCAGTCCGAGTAAGCTTCAGCATACCCAGACTGAGCAAGGTCTGCTAACTCCATGGGTCATGGTCACGATGGTGATCCGAGACTGTGTCCTCAGACCGGGCACTCGGATCTCGCAGGTGTATGCAGAAGGTGTCTTTCTCCTACAGACACCGCCTCCTCCTGAATTTGCATTTTATATGTACGGAATTGCACAGCTGCATCCCTGCACCTCCTTGTGCCTCCCTGCACCTCACTGTACCTCCCTTCGCCTCCCTGCAACTGCGCAATTCCATACTATACAAATAGGATTCAGGCCCCAAGCGCACAGATAACGGCCAGCCACTCTCATATATGCATATGACTCTGCGTACGGGCAAATATATGCATTTAGTTGCATACACAAAATACAGGAGCAAGTACTATACGGCCCATGGTGCACAGATGTTACCTTACATAGAGACTCACCAGATCACCAGAAAAATAAAATGTATTTGCAGCAACTGTTTTTATATAAACTGCAGATACCTTTATTTATGCTTTAAACATAGAGATGTGGCAAAACGCGTTGGTCCTGCATCCAGACCACAACACCTTCTCCACACTCCCATCTCTAATGCAGTATTTTAGCCAGTGACCCGCACATCAACCAAGACTGACCCGCACATCAACCGAGACTGAACGAGCAATGCAGGTTTTCAACTCTTCCCACTCCCAAATGACTATAGTCCAGCGCCTCACCGTTACATTATAATATAAATGTTGCGTATCACCTGGAAGGCGTCATTATTAATAACTAAGCCCTAGATTTTATTTCTGCTGCCTGAATAAATGTATGTCTGATTACTGAGACTTAAAGGCTCCAAAATTTGCCAAGTGCCTTATACTCTGGGATACAAACATATTGTCGATTTTAATGCTGTCGGCGGTCACAATTATGTAGATGGGACAATGCTGACATGGTTTTACCATTGAAACCATTAGAACTGCGTCGGCATTATAACTTTAAATGTGATGCTTTATGATCAAGCTATAACGCAACACAATGAAATAACATTATAACTAATATGTAGGCATTGCCCCATCAATGTAATGTTGCTGACATTGTGACTGTCGACGGCATTTCATTAAACCACAGAAACTACTTCCCTTACAGTCTGAGGTATGAGGTATGATCGGGGAGGTGCAACAGCTACTGCAGGAGTATTATAGATCAGCAGCCACCATGGCCTTCAGCCGTGTTACCTGTCATGTACTAAGCCTGCTGCCTTACTGTATTCTTATGGGTACAATGGAGAGATATCGTTCCCTACTCACCATTATCACTAATCCCAGGCAGCTGTTTCTGGAAGACCGCACCTACATGGACAACACACAAGTGAGGCCTCCTACATAGCGATGTATCAAACCTGCTAAAGATTGGACAAGTGGAGAAGTTGCCCATACCAACCAATCATTGGACAGCATGTGCTTGATAAATGCTAGCTAGAAAATGATTGGCTGCTCCCTCCTCCAATTCCACTCCATCCTCCAATTCCACTTCATCCACTGATTCCATTCTCTCCTCCGATTCCACTCCCTCCTCCGATTCCACTCCATCCACTGATTCCATTCTCTTCTCCAGTTCTACTCCCTCCTCCAATTCCACTCCCTCCTCCGATTCCACTCCCTCCCCCGATTCCTCTCCCTCCTCCAATTCCATGATTCCACTCCCTCCCCCGATTCCTCTCCCTCCTCCAATTCCATGATTCCACTCCCTCCCCCGATTCCTCTCCCTCCTCCAATTTCACTCCATCCACTGATTCCTCTCCCTCCTCCAATTCCACTCCCTCCCCTGATTCCTCTCCCTTCTCCAATTCCACTCCATCCTCCAATTCCACTCCATCCACTGATTCCTCTCCCTCCTCCAATTCCACTCCCTCCCTCCCCCGATTCCTCTCCCTCCCCTGATTCCTCTCCCTCCTCCAATTCCACCTATCCTCCAATTCCACTCCATCCACTGATTCCATTCTCTTCTCCAGTTCTACTCTCTACCTCCCCCGATTCCTCTCCCTCCTCCGATTCCACTCCCTCCCCCGATTCCTCTCCCTCCTCCAATTACACTCCCTCCTCCGATTCCACTCCCTCCTCCGATTCCTCTCCCTCCTCCAATTCCACTCCATCCACTGATTCCATTCTCTTCTCCAGTTCCACTCCCTCCCCCGATTCCTCTCCCTCCTCCAATTCCACTCCCTCCCCCGATTCCTCTCCCTCCTCAAATTCCACTCCATCCACTGATTCCATTCTCTTCTCCAGTTCTACTCCCTCCCTCCCCCGATTCCTCTCCCTCCTCCAATTCCACTCCATCCACTGATTCCATTCTCTTCTCCAGTTCCACTCCCTCCCCCGATTCCTCTCCCTCCTCCAATTCCACTCCCTCCCCCGATTCCTCTCCCTCCTCGAATTCCACTCCATCCACTGATTCCATTCTCTTCTCCAGTTCTACTCCCTCCCTCCCCCGATTCCTCTCCCTCCTCCAATTCCACTCCATCCCCTGATTCCATTCTCTTCTCCAGTTCTACTCCCTCCCTCCCCCGATTCCTCTCCCTCCTCCAATTCCATGATTCCACTCCCTCCCCCGATTCCTCTCCCTCCTCCGATTTCACTCCCTCCTCCGATTCCACTCCCTCCCCCGATTCCTCTCCCTCCTCCAATTCCACTCCCTGCTCCGATTCCACTCCCTCCTCTGATTCCTCTCCCTCCTCCAATTCCACTCCATCCACTGATTCCATTCTCTTCTCCAGTTCTACTCCCTCCCCCGATTCCTCTCCCTCCTCCAATTCCACTCCCTCCCCCGATTCCTCTCCCTCCTCCAATTCCACTCCATCCACTGATTCCATTCTCTTCTCCAGTTCTACTCCCTCCCTCCCCCGATTCCTCTTCCTCCTCCAATTCCTCCCTCCCTCCCCCGATTCCTCTTCCTCCTCCAATTCCATGATTCCACTCCCTCCCCCGATTCCTCTCCCTCCTCCAATTCCACTCCCTCCCCCGATTCCTCTCCCTCCTCCAATTCCACTCCCTCCTCCAATTCCACTCCATCCACTGATTCCATTCTCTTCTCCAGTTCTACTCCCTCCCTCCCCCGATTCCTCTCCCTCCTCCAATTCCATGATTCCACTCCCTCCCCCGATTCCTCTCCCTCCTCCAATTCCATGATTCCACTCCCTCTCCCGATTCCTCTCCCTCCTCCAATTCCACTCCCTCCCCCGATTCCACTCCCTCCTCCAATTTCACTCCCTTCCACTGATTCCATTCTCTTCTCCAGTTCTACTCCATCCCTCCCCCGATTCCTCTCCCTCCTCCAATTCCATGATTCCACTCCCTCCCCCGATTCCTCTCCCTCCTCCAATTCCACTCCCTCCTCTGATTCCACTCCCTTCCCCGATTCCACTCCCTCCTCCAATTCCACTCCATCCACTGATTCCATTCTCTTCTCCAGTTCTACTCCATCCCTCCCCCTCCTCCAATTCCATGATTCCACTCCCTTCCCCGATTCCACTCCCTCCTCCAATTCCCCTCCATCCACTGATTCCATTCTCTTCTCCGATTCCACTGATTCCACTGTCTCCTCCATTTCCACTCCATCCACTGATTCCACTCACTCCTCCAATTCCACTCCTTCCTGCAATTCCACTCCCTCCTCCAATTCCACTCCATCCACTGATTCCATTCCCTCCTCCAGTTCCACTCCCTCCTCTGATTCCACTCCCTCCTCCAATTCCACTCCTTCCTGCAATTCCACTCCCTCCTCCAATTCCCCTCCATCCACTGATTCCATTATCTCCTCCGATTCCACTCTCTCCTCCATTTCCACTCCATCCATTGATTCCACTCCCTCCTCCAATTCCACTCATTCCTCTAATTCCCCTCCATCCACTGATTCCATTCTCTCCTCCGATTCCACTCCCTGCTCCGATTCCACTCTCTACTCTATTTCCAGTCCATCCACTGATTCCACTCCCTCCTCCTATTCCACTCCCTTCCCTGATTCCACTCCCTCCTCCAATTCCACTCCATCCACTGATTCCATTCTCTTTTCCAGTTCTACTCCCTCCCTCCTCCAATTCCACTCCCTCCTCCGAGTCCACTCCCTTCCCCGATTCCACTCCCTCCTCCGATTCCACTCCCTTCCCCGATTCCACTCCCTCCTCCGATTCTACTCCCTCCTTTTATTCCACTCCCTCCTGCAATTCCCCTCCATCCACTGATTCCATTCTCTCCTCCGATTCCACTCTCTCCTCCATTTCCACTCCATCCACTGATTCCATTCTCTCCTCCGATTCCACTCCCTGCTCTGATTCCACTGTCTCCTCTATTTCCAGTCTATCCACTGATTCCACTCCCTCCTCCAATTCCACTCCCTTCCCTGATTCCACTCCCTCCTCCGATTCCACTCCCTTCCCTGATTCCACTCCCTCCTCCAATTCCCCTCCATCCACTGATTCCATTCCCTCCTCTAGTTCTACTCCCTCCTCCGATTCCACTCCCATCCCCGATTCTACTCCTTCCTCCTATCCAACTCTCTCCCCTGATTCCACTCCCTCCCCCGATTCCACTCCTTCCTCCTATCCAACTCTCTCCCCTGATTACACTCCCTCCTCCGATTACACTCCCTTCCCTGATTCCAATCCTTCCTCCTATCCAACTCTCTCCCCTGATTCCACTCCCTCCTTCAATTCCCCTCCATCCACTGATTCCATTCTCTCCTCCGATTCCACTCCCTGCCCTGATTCCACTCCCTCCTCTATTTCCAGTCCATCCACTGATTCCACTCCCTCCTCCGATTCCACTACCTTTCCTGATTCCACTCCCTCCTCCAATTCCACTCCCTTCCCTGATTCCACTCCCTCCTCCAATTCCACTCCCTCCTCCAATTGCCCTCCATCCACTGATTCCATTCCCTCCTCCAGTTCTACTCCCTCCTCCGATTACACTCCCTCCCCCGATTCCACTCCTTCCTGCTATCCAACTCTCTCCCCTGATTCCACTCCCTCCTCCGATTCCACTCCCATCCCCGATTCCACTCCTTCCTCCTATCCAACTCTCCCCTGATTCCACTCCCTCCTCCGATTCCACTCCCTTTCCTGATTCCACTCCCTCCTCCGATTCCACTCCCTTTCCTGATTCCACTCCCTTTCCTGATTCCACTGCCTCCTCCAATTCCCCTCCATCCACTGATTCCATTCTCTCCTCCGATTCCACTCCCTCCTCCGATTCCACTGTCTCTTCCATTTCCACTCCATTCACTGATTCCATTCTCTCCTCCGATTCCACTCCCTCCTCCAATTCCACTCCTTCCTCCAATTCCACTCCCTCCTCCAATTCCACCCCATCCACTGATTCCATTCTCTTCTCCAGTTCTACTCCCTCCCTCCTCTGATTCCTCTCCCTCCCCCTGATTCCACTCCCTTCCCTGATTCCACTCCCTCCTCCAATTCTCCTCCATCCACTGATTCCATTCCCTCCTCCAGTTCTACTCCCTCCTCTGATTCCACTCCCCTCCCCGATTCCACTCCTTCCTCCTATCCAACTCTTTCCCCTGATTCCACTCCCATCCCCGATTCCACTCCTTCCTCCTATCCAACTCTCTCCCCTGATTCCACTCCCTCCTCTTATTCCACTCCCTTTCCTGATTCCACTCCCTCCTCCGATTCCACTCCCTTTCCTGATTCCACTGCCTCCTCCAATTCCCCTCCATCCACTGATTCCATTCTCTCCTCCGATTCCACTCCCTCCTCCGATTCCACTCCATCCACTGATTCCATTCTCTCCTCCGATTCCACTCCCTCCTCCGATTCCACTCCATCCACTGATTCCATTCTCTCCTCCGATTCCACTCCCTCCTCCGATTCCTCTCCCTCCTCCAATTCCACTCCATCCACTGATTCCATTCTCTTCTCCAGTTCCACTCCCTCCCCCGATTCCTCTCCCTCCTCCAATTCCACTCCCTCCCCCGATTCCTCTCCCTCCTCCAATTCCACCCCATCCACTGATTCCATTCTCTTCTCCAGTTCTACTCCCTCCCTCCTCTGATTCCTCTCCCTCCCCCTGATTCCACTCCATCCACTGATTCCATTCTCTTCTCCAGTTCCACTCCCTCCCCCGATTCCTCTCCCTCCTCCAATTCCACTCCCTCCCCCGATTCCTCTCCCTCCTCCAATTCCACCCCATCCACTGATTCCATTCTCTTCTCCAGTTCTACTCCCTCCCTCCTCTGATTCCTCTCCCTCCCCCTGATTCCACTCCATCCACTGATTCCACTCCAGTCTCCAATTCCACTCCTTCCTCCGATGTTACTCACTGCTGAAGTTCCAGCAATATCCACCTTGAACCTTACCATCCTGATCATACTGTCGCTCATCGTTTGATCTCCCATCAGGGTCACAAATTTGGGAAGCGAGAAGTTTCTCCAACTCCTTCTCATGGAAATCTGTTTAGGAAAGGAGTATCTTCAGCCAGTAGGTTGCAGACACTGATTCATTAAGATGTATATTAAGCAGGTGATACAGTTATAGTAGTGTTGCTGTGAGAGGTGAAATGCGTGGAAACAGAATGAGATATTATAGCAACAGAAACTGGTTTAAAGCGCTGTCTGAGGTATAATGTTCCCATATGCAGCAAAGTGTCCACATGGCAGTACCACACAAGCGCTCCGCGGGGCGATATGGGAGGGACAGCAGGAAGGAATTCCCCGCTCTTTGTTTTCTAGTGATGAAACCCAAAGGCTCTTCTTCAGGAAGACAGAAGGCTGAAGCTGGTCCCTGTTGGTAAGGACACCCAGCGACGATTGGCCATTACAGCTCACCACCAATGGCCATTATGGAAGAGCAGGATAAGGATGAGTATCATTAGGACCCCAGTGATTTGCTCTGTGTAGGTATCTGGTAACTTACCTCTGCTGGTAACAGTGATTATGATGTTCAGGCTGATAAGTGCAACACACATGCACAAGAGAAGGCCAAGGAGACGGGAGGAGAAGGGCTGCTGACACCACCGGGACATTCTGCTGACTAGATGGAGTACGATAATGTATGGATTAGACATTGTAATAGAAATCGGCTCCACCCCATCAATTATGTCATAAATACCTTCTCTATTGTCATTTGCAGTCAGCTGCTCGAAGTCTCGGTCATCCATCCCCATCGCCTGGAAGAGAATGAGAGGAGAGATCATTCCATAGTGACCAATGTGTCTCACACTATGCACTATAAAGGATTACAAGTCTCCAAGGGATTGTGCAGCCAGGGGTGCTGAGTGGGGGTCCTCACTTCTCAGTCCTCCCTCAGCACCCCTCTCAGTCCTCCCTCAGCACCCCTCTCAGTCCTCCCTCAGCACCCATCTCAATTCTCCCTCAGCACCCCTCAGTTCTCCCTCAGCAAGCCTTTCAGTCCTCCCTCAGTACCCCTCTCAGTACTCCCTCAGCACCCCTCTCAGTCCTCCCTCAGCACCGCTCTCAGTCCTCCCTCAGCACCCCTCTCAGAACTCCCTCAGCACCCCCTCAGTCCTCCCTCAGCACCCCTCTCAGTCCTCCCTCAGCACCCCCCTCTCAGTTCTCCCTCAGGACCCCTCAGTTCTCCCTCAGCAAGCCATTCAGTCCTCCCTCAGCACCCCTCTTAGTACTCCCTCAGTTCTCCCTCAGCACCCCTCTAAGTACTCCCTCAGCACCTCTCTCCGTTCTCCCTAAGCACCCTTCTCAGTACTCCTTCAGTTCTCCCTCAGCACCCCTCTCAGTACTCCCTCAGCACCTCTCTCCATTCTCCCTCAGCACCTTTCTCAGTACTCCCTCAGCACCCCCCTCAGTTCTCCCTCAGCACCCCTCTCAGTACTCCCTCAGCACTACTCCCTCAGCACCCCTCTCAGTACTCCCTCAGCACCCCCCTCAGTTGTCCCTCAACACTCCTCTCAGTACTTCCTCAGAACCCATCTCAGTTCTCCCGCAGCACCCACCCCCCTCAGTTCTTCCTCAACACCCCTCTCAGTTCTCCCTCAGCACCCTTCTCAGTACTCCCTCAGCACCCCTCTCAGTTCTCCCTTAGCACCCCCTCAGTTCTCCCTCAGTTCTCCCTCAGCACCCCTCTCAGTACTCCCTCAGCACCTCTCTCAGTACTCCCTCAGCACCCCTCTCAGTTCTCCCTCAGCACCCCCCTCAGTTGTCCCTCAACACCCCTCTCAGTTCTCCCTAAGCACCCCTCTCAGTACTCCCTCAGCACCCCTCTCAGTACTCCCTCAGTTCTCCCTCAGCACCTCTCTCAGTACTTCCTCAGCACCCCTCTCAGTTCTCCCTCAGCACCCCACTCAGTTGTCCCTCAACACCCCTCTCAGTTCTCCCTCAGCACCCCTCTCAGTTCTCCCTCTGCACCCTTCTCAGTACTCCCTCAGCACCCCTCTCAGTTCTCCCTCAGCACCACCTCAGTTCTCCCTCAACACCCCTTTCAGTACTTCATCAGAACACTTCTCAGTTCTCCCTCAGTTCTCCCTCAGCACCCCACTCAGTTCTCCCTCAGCACCCCTCTCAGTACTCCCTCAGTTCTCCCTCAGCACCCCTCTCAGTACTCCCTCAGCACCTCTCTCAGTACTCCCTCAGCACCCCTCTCAGTTCTCCCTCAGCAATCCCCTCAGTTCTCCCTCAACACCCCTCTCAGTTCTCCTTCAGCTTCCCTCTCAGTACTCCCTCAGCACCCCTCTCAGTACTCCATCAGCACCCTCCTCAGTTCTTCCTCAGCACCCCTCTCAGTTCTCCCTCGGGACCCCCTGAGTTCTCCCTCAACACCCCTCTCAGTACTTCATCAGAACACTTCTTAGTTCTCCCTTTGCACCCCCCTCAGTTCTCCCTCAGCACCCCTCTTAGTTCTCCCTCAGCACCCCTCTCAGTTCTCCCACAGCACCCCTCTCTGTACTCCCTCAGCACCTCTCTCAGTACTCCCTCAGCACCCTTCTCAGTTTTCCCTCAGCAATCCCCTCAGTTCTCCCTCAACACCCCTCTCAGTTCTCCTTCAGCTCCCCTCTCAGTACTCCCTCAGCACCCCCCTCAGTTGTCCCTCAACACCACTCTCAGTTCTCCCTCAGCACCCCTCTCAGTTCTCCCTCAGCACCCCCTCAGTTCTCCCTCAGCACCCCTCTTAGTTCTCCCTCAGCACCCCTCTCAGTTCTCCCTCAGCACCCCTCTCAGTACTCCCTCAGCACCTCTCTCAGTACTCCCTCAGCACCCCTCTCAGTTTTCCCTCAGCAATCCCCTCAGTTCTCCCTCAACACCCCTCTCAGTTCTCCTTCAGCTCCCCTCTCAGTACTCCCTCAGCACCCCCCTCAGTTCTCCCTCAACACCACTCTCAGTTCTCCCTCAGCACCCCTCTCAGTTCTCCCTCAGCACCCTTCTCAGTACTCCCTCAGCACCCCTCTCAGTTCTCCCTCAGCACCCCCTCAGTTCTCCCTCAACACCCCTCTCAGTACTTCATCAGAACACTTCTCAGTTCTCCCTCAGCACCCCCCTCAGTTCTCCCTCAGCACCCCTCTCAGTACTCCCTCAGTTCTCCCTCAGCACCCCTCTCAGTACTCCCTCAGCACCTCTCTCAGTACTCCCTCAGCACCTCTCTCAGTTCTCCCTCAGCAATCCCCTCAGTTCTCCCTCAACACCCCTCTCAGTTCTCCCTCGGGACTCACTCAGCTCCCCCCAATACCCCTCTCAGTTTGCCCTCAGCACCCCTCTCAGTTCTCCCTCAGAACTCCCTCAGCTCCCATCTCAGTTCTCACTCAGCACCCTTCTCAGTACTCCTACAGCACCCCTCTTAGTTTTCCCTCAGCACCCCCTCAGTTCTCCAGAAGATCCCCTCTCCGTACTCCCTCAGCATCCCTCTCAGTACTCCCTCAGAATCCCTCTCAGTACTCCCTCAGCACCCCTCTCAGTTCTCCCTCAACTCCCATCTCAGTTCTCCCTCAGCACCCATTCAGTTCTTCCTCAGCTCCCATCTCAGTACTCCCTCAGCACCCCTCTCAGTTCTCCCTTAGCACCCCCCTCAGTTGTCCCTCAACACCCCTCTCAGTTCTCCCTCAGCACCCCTCTCAGTTCTTCCTCAGCACTTCTCAACTCCCATCTCAGTACTCTCTCAGCACCCTTCTCAGTTCTCCCTCAGCACCCCTCTCAGTTCTCCCTCAGCACCCCTCTCAGTTCTCCCTCAGCACCCCTTCAGTTCTTCCTCAGCTCCCATCTCAGTACTCCCTCAGCACCCCTCTCAGTTCTTCCTAAGCACTTCTCAACTCCCATCTCAGTACTCTCTCAGCACCCCTCTCAGTTGTCCCTCAACACCCCTCTCAGTTCTCCCTCAGCACCCCTCTCAGTTCTCCCTCAGCACCCCTCTCAGTTCTTCCTCATTACTTCTCAACTCCCATCTCAGCACCCCTCTCAGTACTCCCTCAGCACACCTCTCAGTTCTCCCTCAGCCCCCCTTCAGTTCTTCCTCAGCACCCCTCTCAGTTCTCCCTCAGCTCCCATCTCAGTTCTCCCTCAGCACCCCCTTCAGTTCTTCCTCAGCTCCCATCTCAGTACTCCCCCAGCACCCCTCTCAGTTCTTCCTCAGCACCCCCCTCAGGTCTCCCTCACCTCCCATCTCAGGTCTCCCTCAGCACCCCTTCAGTTCTTCCTCAGCTCCCATCTCAGTACTCCCCCAGCACCCCTCTCAGTACTTCCTCAGCACCCCCCTCAGTTCTCCCTCAGCTCCCATCTCAGGTCTCCCTCAGCACCCCTTCAGTTCTTCCTCAGCTCCCATCTCAGTACTCCCCCAGCACCCCTCTCAGTACTTCCTCAGCACTCCCCTCAGTTCTCCCTCAGCACCCCCCTCAGTTCTCCCTCAACACCCCTCTGAGTACTCCCTCAGCACCCCCTCAGTTCTCCCTCAACACCCCTCTCAGTACTTCCTCAGTACCCATGTCAGTTCTCCCTCAGCACCCCCCTTAGTTCTCCCTCAGCACCCCTCTCAGTTCTCCCTCAGCATCCCTCTCAGTTCTCCCTCAGCATCCCTCTCAGTACTCCCTCAGTTCTCCCTCAGCACCCCTCTAAGTACTCCATCAGCACCCCTCTCAGTACTCCATCAGCACCCCTCTCAGTTCTCCCTTAGAACTCCCACAGCTCCCCTCTCAGTACTCCGTCAGCACCCTCCTCCGTTCTCCCTCAGCACCCCCCTCAGTTCTCCCTCAACACCCCTCTCAGTTTTCCCTCAGCACCCCTCTCTGTTCTCCCTCAGCACCCTCTCAGTTCTCCCTCAGTACTCCCTCAGCACCCCCCTCAGTACTCTCTCAGCACCCCTCTCAGATCACCCTTAGCACCCCTCTTAGTTCTTCCTCAGAACCCCTCTCAGTTCTCCCTCAGCACCCCTCTCAGTTCTCCCTCAGTACTCCCTCACCACCCCCTCAGTACTCCCTCAGCACCCCTCTCAGTACTCCCTCAGCACCCCTCTCAGTTCTCCCTCGGCACCCCTCTCAGTTCTCCCTCATCACCCCTCTCAGTTCTCCCTCAGCACCCCCTCAGTTCTCCCTCAGCACTTCCTCAGCTCCCCTCAGCTTACTCCCTCAGCACCCCTCTCAGTTCTCCCTTAGCACCCTTCTCAGTTCTCTCTCAGTTCTCCCTCAGCATCCCTCTCAGTTCTCCCTCAGCACCCTTCTCAGTTCTCCCTCAGTTCTCCCTCAGCATCCCTCTCAGTTCGCCCTCAGCACCCTTCTCAGTTCTCCCTCAGCACCCTTCTCAGTTCTCCCTCAGCACCCCTCTCAGTTCGCCCTCAGCACCCCTCTCAGTTTTCCCTCAGCACCCCTCTCAGTACTCCCTCAGCACCCCCCTCAGTACTCTCTCAGCACCCCTCTCAGATCACCCTTAGCACCCCTCTTAGTTCTTCCTCAGAACCCCTCTCAGTTCTCCCTCAGCACCCCTCTCAGTTCTCCCTCAGTACTCCCTCACCACCCCCTCAGTACTCCCTCAGCACCCCTCTCAGTACTCCCTCAGCACCCCTCTCAGTTCTCCCTCAGCACCCCTCTCAGTTCTCCCTCAGCACCCTTCTCAGTTCTCCCTCAGCATCCCTCTCAGTTCTCCCTCAGCACCCTTCTCAGTTCTCCCTCAGTTCTCCCTCATCACCCTTCTCAGTTCTCCCTCAGTTCTCCCTCAGCACCCTTCTCAGTTCTCCCTCAGCACCCCTCTCAGTTCTCCCTCAGCACCCTTCTCAGTTCTCCCTCAGCACCCTTCTCAGTTCTCCCTCAGCACCCCTCTCAGTTCTCCCTCAGCACCCTTCTCAGTTCTACCTCAGCACCCTTCTCAGTTCTACCTCAGCACCCTTCTCAGTTCTCCCTCAGCACCCTTCTCAGTTCTCCCTCTGCACCCTTCTTAGTTCTCCCTCAGCACCCTTCTCAGTTCTCCCTCAGCACCCTTCTCAGTTCTCCCTCAGCACCCCCCTCAGTTCTCCCTCAGCACCCTTCTCAGTTCTCCCTCAGCACCCCTCTCAGTTCTCTCTCAGCACCCCTCTCAGTTCTCCCTCAGCACCCTTCTCAGTTCTCCCTCAGCACCCTTCTCAGTTCTCCCTCAGCATCCCTCTCAGTTCTCCCTCAGCACCCTTCTCAGTTCTCCCTCAGCACCCCTCAGTTCTCCCTCATCACCCTTCTCAGTTCTCCCTCAGTTCTCCCTCAGCACCCCTCTCAGTTCTCCCTCAGCACTCCCTCAGTGCTGGGTTGGGGCAGAGGCAGTGATAGTTATTGACAGTGATGTTGATGGTTTAGCCATCGGTGATGGAGATCTGACAGTTCCCTGGCATCAATAGCAGACATCCAGCAATTGGATTTTTTAAGACTCTGCAGGGGGTAAGAAGCTTATCTCCCCCCCCCCCCCCCCCCCCAGTGTCCAATAAAGCCCCATCCATCTTCCATTATTGGCCTCTTGCCCACAGTGCAGCACAATGAGGGATGTTCATTGATAGTTGAAACCAGCGATGGTTTCCCACCTATGGTTTCATGCCATCCATGATAAGCACCGATGACACCATTGATGTAGACCAGTGGTTCCTAAGCTTGGTCCTCAAGGACCCCCCAACAGTTCATGTTTTCCAGGTCTCCTCACAGAATCACAAGTGAAATAATTAGCTCCACCTGTGGGTCTTTTATAATGTGTCAGTGAGTAATGAGTACACCTGTGCTCCTGCTGGGTGACCTGGAAAACATGAGCTGGCAGCACGGATGGTGTAGTGGTTAGCATTACTGCCTCACAGCACTGAGGTCATGGGTTCAATTCCCACCATGGCCCTAACTGTGTGGAGTTTGTATATTCTCCCTGTACTTGCGTGGGTTTCCTCCGGGTACTCCGGTTTCCCCCCACAATCCAAAAATATACTGGTAGGTTAATTGGCTTCCAACAAATTTAACACTAGCGTGAATGTGTGTGCGTGTACATGTGATAGGGAATATAGAGTGTAAGCTCCACTGGGGCAGGGACTGATGTGAATGGCCAAATATTCTCTGTACAGCGCTGCGGATTATGTGTGCGCTATATAAGTAAATGGTAATAAATAAATATTAAATCATTATTGGGGATCCTTGAAGACTGAGTTTGGGAGCCAGTGATGTAGACCAACAATGGGTATTTCTCCCGTGATAACACCCAGGCTGGGAATTGCCAGGGAAGCAGAGAGAACGTACATATTGCGTCCTATGATACCCCGCTACGCGATGTCTGACACTGGAGTGCGCTACTGTGCATGTGACTACACAGGCGGATAATTCCCAGCAGCCTCGGCGGCTGCGCAGGAGTTCAGGGGCAGGTCACATGGACCAGTGTCAGGAGGTGAGGTCAGCGGAAGGCGGTCAGGACTGAGAACTGTGGCAGCCATTTTGAGAAACAGCAGCTGCGTTGTTGTGGTGCTGGCTGACAGGACGGCTGTACGTGAGAGGTTCCGCCACCGCCAGCCTGCTGGGAACCGGAGCTGTGCGTGGAGCTGGAGTGGCCCAGGCAGTACTGTGATCTGAGTGCAGCCTCCCCTCCACCTCCCTCAGCGAGAGAGGCAGGCCCTGGAGACACGGCTCCCCTGCGGGGATAGATCTATATCACAAAGCAACAGTCAGCATTGGAGAGTCTAGTCTGTACCACAGGGTTAGCAATTAACGTAGAGCTAGTGTTCGGATATAGGGGTTCATTCCGAGTTGATAACTCGCTAGCAGTTTTTAGCAGCCGTGCAAACGCATAGTCGCCGCCCACTGGGGAGTGTATTTTCGCCTGTGCAGAAGTGCGAACGCCTGTGCAGCAGAGCGCCTGCAAAAACATTTTGTGCAAAACAAGACCAGCCCTGGACTTACTCTTCGTGTGCGTTGGTTCTAACGACGGAGGGACGGCTTTTGATGTCACACACCCGACCAGTGTTCGCCCAGCCACGCCTGCGTTTTCCCCGACACGCCTGCGTTTTTCTAAGCACTCCCTTAAAACGGTCGGTTGACACCCAGAAACGCCCCTTTCTGTCAATCTTCCTGCGTTCTGCCAGGCGACTGAAAGCTTCGCTAGAACCTGTGCAAAATCACAAAGGACTTTGTACCCGTACGTCGCGCGTGCGCATTGCGGTGCATACGCATGCGCAGAAATGCCGATTTTTAGCCTGATCGCTGCATGCGAACAACGGCAGCTAGCGATCAACTCGGAATGACCTCCGTAGTAACAGTAACTTATTTTGGCCCATTAATCTTCAGTCTAAGATCAGGAATAATTCAACTAGTCAACCAAACGTTCATTCAGAAACTGCAACAGTATATGAAGGATCGATATGTGCACCAACAAAAGACTGGCCAGTGAAGAGTCAGAGGCGCAGACTGTGGGACAGGTGACCATTATTGTTAGAGTATATGTGTGTATATATATATATATATATATATATATGTCTGCAGAACACTAGTTTTCCAAGTTGCTTCTTTGTGTACTGAGCTGTTTATTTATTTCATTGTTGAATTATTGGTGAAGTGTCGCATGAATATATTATAGTGACAGTATATTATAGTCTGTGATATATCGCCGGTAATTACTGTACATACACAATAAGTTCCTGGATCTTGTGGGAGAGATCCATCGGCCATGGCATGTGTGTGCAACTGGCGCCGAATCTGCCTCAGGCCCTTTACGGTTGAATGAGCACATTTCAGATATTCGTGCAATCTGTAAAACACGAAAGACGAGGTGGCCTCCCAATGTGCAGGGGCCATCGAAAGGGTTTCGCGAGCCCGGGTGCTGGGGGCGTGGCCAAATTCAGGGAGGCGTGGTCACGCCCCATCAAAAAATAGTTGCACGCACACACTCACCCCACCACAATCACTTCTCCTTTGTGATTACCGGGAACACAACGTGCTGCTGTTTATGTGGATATTGCTGTCAGTGATGTCACTGTAATCAGTCAGGAAATCCTGCAAGCCCTGAAATACGGCGGAGGGCGGAGGGCGGAGGGCGGTGCTGATAGTACAGCTAGGCTGACCATACTGTCCCTTTATCCTGGGACGCTCATGGATTACACAGGTTCGGGGGCTGCTTAAAACCAGGTGAAATGCAGACTTGTAGCCAGCCAGCCCCAGAACCTGTGTAACTCATGTGTCCCAGGTTAGAGGGATTGTCTGGTTACCCTAGTACAGTGCTCAGTGCTACACAGTGGGGGTAAATCTGAGTTGATCGCAGCAGCAAATTTGTTAGCAGTTGGGCAAAACCATGTGCACTGCAGGAGGGGCAGATATAACATGTGCAGAGAGAGTTAGATTTGGGTGGGGTGTGTTCAAACTGAAATCTAAATTGCAGTATAAAAATAAAGCAGCCAGTATTCCCTGCACAGAAACAGTATACCCCACCCAAATCTAACTCTCTCTGCACATGTTACATCTGCCCCACCTGCAGTGCACATGGTTTTGCCCAACTGCTAACAAATTTGCTGCTGCGATCAGGTCTGAGTTACCCCCATTATGTGCAGGTGTGAGAACCCCTCGGTACAGAGGTAACAATTCCCACCAATCCGGGTGCAGCGCGCCTCCTCTGACCCCTGGGATTGCGGCTGAGCCAGTAGAGACACCGCAGCGGGAATACCAGCCTATGACCCGCTCTCATTATAGCTGACCAGCATGCGGAGGAAGGGGCATCACAGGGGTGACAATGGCCAATCACCGGATGGGAGAGCGGTCCTCACAGGCCACAGGACCTCAGCCACTCGGCTTCGCCTGTTTAGCGTTTCCGCACTGGAACTTGCCTGCACTCCTGGAATGTGCGGGAGACTGCAGAATCTCTGGTGGCTCTCCCAGATGCCTGATAACGCAGGTAAGTCTCCTGAAGGCCACCCGTTGCTGTCACCATCATAGGACCTCTGCAAGTGGGTGTATCCGCTGCCCCAGGTTTGGCGGCTGCACCTGTGAATCCGGCTCACCGCGGCAACCCGTCCCCTTACTCCTGTGAGGAGACATCATGGAGCCATCCGCACAGCTCAGGCCCTGATCCCGAGGTGGGTGCGAGGTGTTCCCGTTGCTGGGTGATTACTGTTGTACTGCGCTTGCGTCCCAGTGGCCTTGTGAAGGTTGCACTGCGGATTTCGGGCATTCTGGGAGCAATTGTGTGACATAATGGGGGGGGGGGTAGATTCTAATAAGTCGGATGTAGCCACATCTGGCCGCGCCTGCGTCTATTGGCGGTCGCCCATCTGCAACTGTATGTCCATAGGCAAGTGAAGGGGGTTCACAGTCACTTAGACCACCCACCCAGGCCAGCCGCTCAGGTCATGACCCCAGTAGCAGCCAGTGCTACATAATACAGTTATAATGGAGCTGCGGTATATAATGCGGTATATAATGCAGGACACAGGACGGAGCAGAAGCCTCACTGCAGCGGCTTCTTCTGCCGAATCTGTTCTGTGCGTGGATCTGAGCGCTCAGTCAGCGCAACAGACCAGAGAGCAGCTGCCAGCAACAAGAGACAGGCATCTTACCATGAGGCGGGAGAATGTGGGTGTATGAAGCATAGGCCCTCATTCCGAGTTGATCGGTCGCAAGGCGAATTTAGCAGAGTTACACACGCTAAGCCGCCGCCTACTGGGAGTGAATCTTAGCTTCTTAAAATTGCGACCGATGTATTCGCAATATTGCGATTACTAACTACTTAGCAGTTTCAGAGTAGCTTCAGACTTACTCTGCCTGTGCGATCATTTCAGTGCTTGTCGTTCCTGGTTTGACGTCACAAACACACCCAGCGTTCGCCCAGACACTCCCACCGTTTCCCCGGCCACTCCTGCGTTTTTCCCAGAAACGGTAGCGTTTTCAGCCACACGCCCCTGAAACGCCGTGTTTCCGCCCAGTAACACCCATTTCCTGTCAATCACATTACGATCGCCGGAGCGAAGAAAAAGCCGTGAGTAAAAATACTTTCTTCATAGTAAAGTTACTTGGCGCAGTCGCAGTGCGAACATTGCGCATGCGTACTAAGCGGATTTTCATTGCGATGTGATGAAAAATACCGAGCGAACAACTCGGAATGAGGGCCAATGTTCTATTTCCTAATGAGGGTATTATGTATGCGGATTTTGTGTGGGATGTTTAACCCTTTCCTGGCCACTTGCTGTGTATATGAGATAAATGTTTCCTGCAGAATGTTTTGTAGACTCTCTCCCCTGCAGGCCATACTGTTTAGACACGGGGAAGGGGGATCCCATTTTTTTAGGGTCCCAACTTTCTGAGGAATTCCAGATCCAGGGCTGACCAGTTTGGAGCTGGGGCCGCGGTGCTGTGTGTCGCCCTGCTGGGGCTCTAACACCCAGCATCTGGAAACCCCCCTCTAGACATCCTGCATTTGCCCCTAAAACGCCCTTCCCTGGTGCACATCCGTGCGTCCAATGTGCAGTAACTGAGACGCTCACTGTCAGTGTCCGCAGGTGCTGGAATACCGCCAGGTGCATCTATACATGTCACCATCAGTCACACCAGTCCTGCAACAGGTACTGATTATCCATCGGAGTACGGCCGCCTGCGTGCACGGATCTACATCTAGGAACGCAGCCACTGTCAGCAACACACCTGCGGCACTCCCATTACATGCAACATCTCCCTGCCTCTGTTTAGCTACCCCCCGATCACCTCCCAAGAACCCCCCCCCCCTTACATTTCTGCTGCCGTGTGTCCCAGTCTGTACTGCGTCTACGTACAAGTTACATCTGCCCCACCTGCAGTGCTGCATGGTGTTACCCAGGTCTCTCTGCACATGTTACATCTGCCCCACCTGCAGTGCAGCATGGTGTTACCCAGGTATCTCTGCACATGTTACATCTGCCCCACCTGCAGTGCAGCATGTTGTTACCCAGGTCTCTCTGTACATGTTACATCTGCCCCACCTGCAGTGCTGCATGGTGTTACCCAGGTCTCTCTGCACATGTTACATCTGCCCCACCTGCAGTGCAGCATGGTGTTACCCAGGTCTCTCTGCACATGTTACATCTGCCCCACCTGCAGTGCAGCATGGTGTTACCCAGGTCTCTCTGCACATGTTACATCTGCCCCACCTGCAGTGCAGCATGGTGTTACCCAGGTCTCTCTGTACATGTTACATCTGCCCCACCTGCAGTGCAGCATGGGGTTACCCAGGTCTCTCTGCACATGTTACATATGCCCCACCTGCAGTGCAGCATGGGGTTACTCAGGTCTCTCTGCACATGTTACATCTGCCCCACCTGCAGTGCAGCATGGTGTTACCCATGTATCTCTGTACATGTTACATCTGCCCCACCTGCAGTGCAGCATGATGTTACCCAGGTCTCTCTGTACATGTTACTTCTGCCCCACCTACAGTGCAGCATGATGTTACCCAGGTCTCTCTGCACATGTTACATCTGCCCCACCTGCAGTGCAGCATGTTGTTACCCAGATGTCTCTGTACATGTTACATCTGCCCCCACCTGCAGTGCAGCATGGTGTTACTCAGGTCTCTCTGCACATGTTACATCTGCCACACCTGCAGTGCAGCATGGTGTTACCCAGGTCTCTCTGCGCATGTTACATCTACCCCACCTGCAGTACAGCATGGTGTTACCCAGGTCTCTCTGCACATGTTACATCTGCCCCACCTGCAGTGCAGCATGGTGTTACCCAGGTCTCTCTGTACATGTTACATCTGCCCCACCTGCAGTGCAGCATGGGGTTACCCAGGTCTCTCTGCACATGTTACATCTGCCCCACCTGCAGTGCAGCATGGGGTTACTCAGGTCTCTCTGCACATGTTACATCTGCCCCACCTGCAGTGCAGCATGGGGTTACCCAGGTCTCTGTACATGTTACATCTGCCCCACCTGCAGTGCAGCGTGGTGTTACCCAGGTCTCTCTGTACATGTTACATCTGCCCCACCTGCAGTGCAGCATGGGGTTACCCAGGTCTCTCTGTACATGTTACTTCTGCCCCACCTGCAGTGCAGCATGTTGTTACCCAGATGTCTCTGTACATGTTACATCTGCCCCATCTGCAGTGCAGCATGGTGTTTCCCAGGTCCCTCTGCACATGTTACATCTGCCCCACCTGCAGTGCAGCATGTTGTTACCCAGATGTCTCTGTACATGTTACATCTGCCCCCACCTGCAGTGCAGCATGGTGTTACTCAGGTCTCTCTGCACATGTTACATCTGCCACACCTGCAGTGCAGCATGGTGTTACCCAGGTCTCTCTGCGCATGTTACATCTACCCCACCTGCAGTACAGCATGGTGTTACCCAGGTCTCTCTGCACATGTTACATCTGCCCCACCTGCAGTGCAGCATGGTGTTACCCAGGTCTCTCTGTACATGTTACATCTGCCCCACCTGCAGTGCAGCATGGGGTTACCCAGGTCTCTCTGCACATGTTACATCTGCCCCACCTGCAGTGCAGCATGGGGTTACTCAGGTCTCTCTGCACATGTTACATCTGCCCCACCTGCAGTGCAGCATGGTGTTACCCATGTATCTCTGTACATGTTACATCTGCCCCATCTGCAGTGCAGCATGGTGTTTCCCAGGTCCCTCTGCACATGTTACATCTGCCCCACCTGCAGTGCAGCATGTTGTTACCCAGATGTCTCTGTACATGTTACATCTGCCCCCACCTGCAGTGCAGCATGGTGTTACTCAGGTCTCTCTGCACATGTTACATCTGACCCACCTGCAGTGCAGCATGGTGTTACCCAGGTCTCACTGCACATGTTACATCTGCCCCACCTGCAGTACAGCATGGTGTTACCCAGGTCTCTCTGCACATGTTACATCTGCCCCACCTGCAGTGCAGCTTGGGGTTACCCAGGTCTCTCTGCACATGTTACATCTGCCCCACCTGCAGTGCAGCATGGTGTTACCCAGGTCTCTCTGTACATGTTACATCTGCCCCACCTGCAGTGCAGCATGGGGTTACCCAGGTCTCTGTACATGTTACATCTGCCCCACCTGCAGTGCAGCGTGGTGTTACCCAGGTCTCTCTGTACATGTTACATCTGCCCCACCTGCAGTGCAGCATGGGGTTACCCAGGTCTCTCTGTACATGTTACTTCTGCCCCACCTGCAGTGCAGCATGTTGTTACCCAGATGTCTCTGTACATGTTACATCTGCCCCATCTGCAGTGCAGCATGGTGTTTCCCAGGTCCCTCTGCACATGTTACATCTGCCCCACCTGCAGTGCAGCATGTTGTTACCCAGATGTCTCTGTACATGTTACATCTGCCCCCACCTGCAGTGCAGCATGGTGTTACTCAGGTCTCTCTGCACATGTTACATCTGCCACACCTGCAGTGCAGCATGGTGTTACCCAGGTCTCTCTGCGCATGTTACATCTACCCCACCTGCAGTACAGCATGGTGTTACCCAGGTCTCTCTGCACATGTTACATCTGCCCCACCTGCAGTGCAGCATGGTGTTACCCAGGTCTCTCTGTACATGTTACATCTGCCCCACCTGCAGTGCAGCATGGGGTTACCCAGGTCTCTCTGCACATGTTACATCTGCCCCACCTGCAGTGCAGCATGGGGTTACTCAGGTCTCTCTGCACATGTTACATCTGCCCCACCTGCAGTGCAGCATGGTGTTACCCATGTATCTCTGTACATGTTACATCTGCCCCACCTGCAGTGCAGCATGATGTTACCCAGGTCTCTCTGTACATGTTACTTCTGCCCCACCTACAGTGCAGCATGATGTTACCCAGGTCTCTCTGTACATGTTACATCTGCCCCACCTGCAGTGCAGCATGGTTACCCAGGTCTCTCTGCACATGTTACATCTGCCCCACCTGCAGTGCAGCATGGTGTTACCCAGGTATCTCTGTACATGTTACATCTGACCCACCTGCAGTGCAGCATGGTGTTACCCAGGTCTCACTGCACATGTTACATCTGCCCCACCTGCAGTACAGCATGGTGTTACCCAGGTCTCTCTGCACATGTTACATCTGCCCCACCTGCAGTGCAGCTTGGGGTTACCCAGGTCTCTCTGCACATGTTACATCTGCCCCACCTGCAGTGCAGCATGGTGTTACCCAGGTCTCTCTGTACATGTTACATCTGCCCCACCTGCAGTGCAGCATGGGGTTACCCAGGTCTCTGTACATGTTACATCTGCCCCACCTGCAGTGCAGCGTGGTGTTACCCAGGTCTCTCTGTACATGTTACATCTGCCCCACCTGCAGTGCAGCATGTTGTTACCCAGATGTCTCTGTACATGTTACATCTGCCCCATCTGCAGTGCAGCATGGTGTTTCCCAGGTCCCTCTGCACATGTTACATCTGCCCCACCTGCAGTGCAGCATGTTGTTACCCAGATGTCTCTGTACATGTTACATCTGCCCCCACCTGCAGTGCAGCATGGTGTTACTCAGGTCTCTCTGCACATGTTACATCTGCCACACCTGCAGTGCAGCATGGTGTTACCCAGGTCTCTCTGCGCATGTTACATCTACCCCACCTGCAGTACAGCATGGTGTTACCCAGGTCTCTCTGCACATGTTACATCTGCCCCACCTGCAGTGCAGCATGGTGTTACCCAGGTCTCTCTGCGCATGTTACATCTGCCCCACCTGCAGTACAGCATGGTGTTACCCAGGTCTCTCTGTACATGTTACATCTGCCTCACCTGCAGTGCAGTATGGTGTTACCCAGGTCTCTCTGCACATGTTACTTCTGCCCCACCTGCAGTGCAGTATGGTGTTACCCAGGTCTCTCTGTACATGTTACATCTGCCTCACCTGCAGTGCAGTATGGTGTTACCCAGGCCTCTCTGCACATGTTACATCTGCCCCACCTGCAGTGCAGCATGTTGTTACCCAGGCCTCTCTGCACATGTTACATCTGCCCCACCTGCAGTGCAGCATGCTTTTGCCCAGTTGTACTCTTTTGGTTTGCTAACAACTCTGAATAACCCCCATATAACATATGTATAAAGTATAATACAAGTGCACAGTCTGGAACCTGATCCCTAGAGGAGGGGGTGAGTCCTCAGTCAGTGGGGTCCATCGGGGGATTCCCCTGTACCTATGTGGGCCAGTCCAACCCCGATTACAGGACAGGGACTGAGGGTTAGCAGTCTCAGATACAGCCATATACACCACCCTCATTACTGACCTTCCTCTGTGGCTTGTCCTGTGGTCTACACTACTCGTGGTGAGAGGCGGAGAGCAGAGGAACGCTGACAGACCCATCTCGGTTCCTGCCGCCTCCACGTCCCCCACCCCAGTGTTACACAACTTCATGTTTCCAAGAAATCACTATATACAGAGAGTGAGGGACAGGGAATGAATCACGTGTGTCCCCCTCACACTGTACGTCAGGGCTATTTACCCACTGAGCCACAGACTGATAGTGACATAGCGAATAGGATAATGCAGACTGTCGGGGTGTCACAGAAAGAGGGTCATATACACCCCAATACCTGAGGCCTGATATACTAATCCGGCTCTCCGACCATCTGTACACAGAGCAGAGTGCAGTGCGGGAAGGGAGGAAGAGGAAGGTGTATGAGGGTGTAACTGCTGGAGCAGAGTGCAGTGCGGGAAGGGAGGAAGAGGAAGGTGTATGATGGTGTAACTGCTGGAGCAGAGTGCAGTGCGGGAAGGGAGGAAGAGGAAGGTGTATGAGGGTGTAACTGCTGGAGCAGAGTGCAGTGCGGGAAGGGAGGAAGAGGAAGGTGTATGAGGGTGTAACTGCTGCACCCGTCACTGCAGGTATATCTGACCCCATGGCCTGTCCTCTGTCTGCTGGAGCAGAGCGCAGTGCGGGAAGGGAGGAAGAGGAAGGTGTATGAGGGTGTAACTGCTGGAGCAGAGTGCAGTGCGGGAAGGGAGGAAGAGGAAGGTGTATGAGGGTGTAACTGCTGGAGCAGAGTGCAGTGCGGGAAGGGAGGAAGAGGAAGGTGTATGATGGTGTAACTGCTGTAGCAGAGTGCAGTGCGGGAAGGGAGAAAGAGGAAGGTGTATGAGGGAGTAACTGCTGGAGCAGAGTGCAGTGCAGGAAGGGAGGAAGAGGAAGGTGTATGATGGTGTAACTGCTGCACCCGTCACTGCAGGTATATCTGATGCCATGGCCTGTCCTTTGTCTGCTGGAGCAGAGTGCAGTGCCGGAAGGGAGGAAGAGGAAGGTGTATGAGGGTGTAACTGCTGGAGCAGAGCGCAGTGCAGGAAGGAGGAAGAGGAAGGTGTATGAGGGTGTAACTGCTGGAGCAGAGTGCAGTGCAGGAAGGGAGGAAGAGGAAGGTGTATGAGGGTGTAACTGCTGGAGCAGAGTGCAGTGCGGGAAGGGAGGAAGAGGAAGGTGTATGATGGTGTAACTGCTGGAGCAGAGTGCAGTGCGGGAAGGGAGGAAGAGGAAGGTGTATGAGGGTGTAACTGCTGGAGCAGAGTGCAGTGCTGGAAGGGAGGAAGAGGAAGGTGTATGAGGGTGTAACTGCTGGAGCAGAGTGCAGTGCAGGAAGGGAGGAAGAGGAAGGTGTATGAGGGTGTAACTGCTGGAGCAGAGTGCAGTGCAGGAAGGAGGAAGAGGAAGGTGTATGAGGGTGTAACTGCTGGAGCAGAGTGCAGTGCAGGAAGGGAGGAAGAGGAAGGTGTATGAGGGTGTAACTGCTGGAGCAGAGTGCAGTGCGGGAAGGGAGGAAGAGGAAGGTGTATGAGGGTGTAACTGCTGGAGCAGAGTGCAGTGCGGGAAGGGAGGAAGAGGAAGGTGTATGAGGGTGTAACTGCTGGAGCAGAGTGCAGTGCGGGAAGGGAGGAAGAGGGCGGTGTATGAGGGTGTAACTGCTGGAGCAGAGTGCAGTGCGGGAAGGGAGGAAGAGGAAGGTGTATGAGGGTGTAACTGCTGGAGCAGAGTGCAGTGCGGGAAGGGAGGAAGAGGACGGTGTATGAGGGTGTAACTGCTGGAGCAGAGTGCAGTGCGGGAAGGGAGGAAGAGGACGGTGTATGAGGGTGTAACTGCTGGAGCAGAGTGCAGTGCGGGAAGGGAGGAAGAGGAAGGTGTATGAGGGTGTAACTGCTGGAGCAGAGTGCAGTGCGGGAAGGGAGGAAGAGGAAGGTGTATGAGGGTGTAACTGCTGGAGCAGAGTGCAGTGCAGGAAGGGAGGAAGAGGAAGGTGTATGAGGGTGTAACTGCTGGAGCAGAGTGCAGTGCGGGAAGGGAGGAAGAGGAAGGTGTATGAGGGTGTAACTGCTGGAGCAGAGTGCAGTGCGGGAAGGGAGGAAGAGGAAGGTGTATGAGGGTGTAACTGCTGGAGCAGAGTGCAGTGCGGGAAGGGAGGAAGAGGAAGGTGTATGAGGGTGTAACTGCTGGAGCAGAGTGCAGTGCGGGAAGGGAGGAAGAGGAAGGTGTATGAGGGTGTAACTGCTGGAGCAGAGTGCAGTGCGGGAAGGGAGGAAGAGGAAGGTGTATGATGGTGTAACTGCTGGAGCAGAGTGCAGTGCGGGAAGGGAGGAAGAGGACGGTGTATGAGGGTGTAACTGCTGGAGCAGAGTGCAGTGCGGGAAGGGAGGAAGAGGAAGGTGTATGAGGGTGTAACTGCTGGAGCAGAGTGCAGTGCGGGAAGGGAGGAAGAGGAAGGTGTATGAGGGTGTAACTGCTGGAGCAGAGTGCAGTGCGGGAAGGGAGGAAAAGGAAGGTGTATGATGGTGTAACTGCTGGAGCAGAGTGCAGTGCGGGAAGGGAGGAAGAGGAAGGTGTATGAGGGTGTAACTGCTGGAGCAGAGTGCAGTGCGGGAAGGGAGGAAGAGGAAGGTGTATGAGGGTGTAACTGCTGGAGCAGAGTGCAGTGCGGGAAGGGAGGAAGAGGAAGGAGATTAGGGCGAGTTCTGCAGAATTTGGCAGGATGCGATCATTCCTGTATCCGGGGGACGTGGTGTGAGCGGGGAAGGGGTTAATGTGCTGATATACAGATGACACGTGTGGGCGCGTTGTGGTGTGACGTATAGTTACAGGAAAGGCGGAGGGTCCTGCATCGGGAGGTAGTACGCTAGTAACAATAGTGTCTCGTACATAAGAACAACATATGGGGCCAAATGTAATAGAGGGAGAGTGTCAGAGAGTGAGAGATTTGGGAAAGTTTTGCAGTTTTTTTTAAAGCGGCAATTATTCACACAGCGAGATCAGCCTGGTTCTGCAGAGTAAATGATTGCCGCTTTAAAAAAAAAAAATGCAAACCCTTCCCAAATCTCTCACTCTCTGACACTCTCCCTCCATTCCATTTGGCCCTGAGTCTGTATTTGGGTGACACTCCGTGGCAGCGGTGGGTGGTGTTGGTGGCCGGTCCCCTTGGTTTAGAAATATTATAACAATGATATCGCCTCTCTTTGGATTGGCGCTGGTAATAAGCGCGGAGGATCATTACCACTTATTAGGTGTCAGTCTGGGTGACGGGATCTGTAGTTTCTTGGTGTAAAAGAACCTGTGTTATCTAATGTTTATCATCCAGAGGTTTCGGGGGGCTCCCTAAGATTAGGGCGCCCGGGGTACTGACCCCCTGTGACCCCGCCTTAATCCGGCTCTGTTCCGAGCACCGTTATATTATATATTCTATGTGTTAGGTGTTATATTATCAGTAACACACATCCATTTTTAACGCTGAGGTTACATGCAGGTCTATCTCTCTGCTCAACAAATGGTAGATATAGATTGCTGCGCAGTGTTATCACATGACATTACACGCTGGTGAGAGAGCGCCGAGGATAGCTGCGCTTCTAGTAGTGAATGCTATACTGTAGGTCATTGCTAGTGATCTCCCCTTGGTGCCCTGGACCATGAGTCGCCGGAAGTCAACGCGCGTTTCACCCAATAGAGCTTGTTCACACTGACCTCACACTACACCTCCACCTTACTAAGGTCACGTTATACACATATATAACACACGCACCAGCCTTGGTTATGTGATTTCGGTGTAACCGGCGTTGGCGCTCAGGAACGGGTGCGGCGCCGGTATACTGTATACCCTGCAGACAGAGACACCCACGCAGCAGTAAATATATAACATTTTATTTATCCACATAAAATAGTTTTATTTTTTATTACTGTACTGTATGTAACCCTTCGCTGCCTGAGCCCTGCAGGGCCCCGATGTGTACCCAGTGTCCTGAAGAGCATCGCATCCTAAGCACCTCTTGGGAAAAAGTCCGCAGAGCGTTTCTTTCAAGCTCCTTACCAGAGCCCTGCAGAGCATTGCACACTTAACCCCTCCATGGCTTTGTTTGAGAGCTAAGGAGACATCCATGAATCTACTGCCCCTCACGGGGGGAGATAATGTTCATACTGCCCCATACTCTAAGGACATGTGTGTGGGGATTGAGGGGAGAAAGGGGTATTTGTCCATGAATCCAGAGTCCCCGCCCCCTTCCAGTATAAGACGCATGCACAAGATAAACGCAGACAGCGAGATAAAAAACCATGACTAAAAGTCTTTTTATACAACAGGCCCTATGCACTGTATGAGGTGTGACTGTGAGTCCACACCCAACTGCATACAGCAGGGGCGGGACCACAAAGAAACCACTCCCACGAGGAGCCAAGCAGGAACAGAAGAGCCGGATTGTGGTCTATATAGTTTTGTGCATGTTTAAATACACACGTAAAAAACATATATAAACACAAACATTCTGGTCTCCTGTTATGTGGGAGGATATCAGCCCCTATAGAAGTAATAAGGCACTCCAGGGAGGGGTGGCGACATCAGGGCCATGGAGGATCCAGAGTGCCTTATTGCCTCCTGACATACAAAGCTCCGAGAGAGAGGAGTCTCCGCTGCTTCACGGTGGGGTTGGAGGAAGAGGCTGGTTTTAAAGTCTTTCACGAGAAGGAACCCAAATGTAGGGCCCTGAGAGGTCCTCAATGATCCCTTTTATTTTATGGTAGACTTCTTCAAAACTTTCTCCCTCGACCACCGCTGTAGAGAAGAAGGCAAAGAGAGAAGAATTAGAGAAGATTATCAGAGCGGGAACGAAACACAAACACATTTCCCAACAGGAACATTTCACCAATAACACCAGAAGATTGAAAAGCGCTAACACTAATATGAGGATGAACCAGCACCTGGGGTGGACTACATGCTTCTGAGGGAGTCGTAGGTACTTTACACAACGAACCGCATTAGCCAGTACCCTGTTGGACCCTCTGGACAGTATTTGGACCTTACTGCGCCCTTGTTACCGGACCAGCACCTTTGAATGCTTCCATCACCAGCAATACTCACCATCTACTGGGGAGCAGAGGCATCGCGCTGCGCACAGGGATACCGTAACGAGTGGCGCAATGAGACGAGCCTCACCTGCAGCGCTGCACTCACCTGAAAAACACTCTGTAAAGTCCTGCTCCAGTTTTGTTGACCTTTCATATGTTTTTCTAGCTTGTTCCTCGGTTAGACGTTTGTTAATTTCTCTGTTGCGCGGGTGAAGGATGAAGAGAAGAGAAGAACAATCAGCACAATAGTTACACAGCCGGAAATTTACATTTCTGGCCAAACAAAATTGCAGAAAACTGAACTAAACTAATAAGAATCCACCAAATTTAAGAAAAAAAGATTAATCAATGTTAAAACTGAAACCAAGATGCAGATAGATCACACTATGTACTCAGAACCAGCGCTGAGATAACTAACAGTAACGTATACGGGCCCTCATTCCGAGTTGATCGCACCAAGCAACTTTTTGCTGCTGGTGCGATCAACTAATCCCCGCCTATGGGGGAGTGTATTTTAGCGATCGCTTGTGCAGCCCTGATATGGTAAAAAAGTTTCACACAAACCAAGACCAGCCCTAGACCTACTTACCCAGTGCGACGGATCCAGCGATGCAGGTCCCGGCTTTGACGTCAAACATCCGCCCTCCGTTCACCTGGACACGCCTGCGTTTTTCTTACCACTCCCCGAAAAAACGGCTGGAAATGGTGAGTATCCACCCCGGAACGCCTCCCGCCTGTCCATCTTCTTGCGGTCGCCGCTGCGATCTCATTTGTCGCTGGCGGCGTCGTTGCCCGGCGACAATCGTCACCAGGCAACGACGCGTGTGTGCAATGCGTCTGCCGCGCATGCCCATTTCCGACCCGTTCGCACCGCAGCGAAAAACTGCTGTGTATGAACGGGTCGGAATGACCACCACAGTCAATGAACAAATGGACTGCCACCAATAATCCCACATCTAACCATCAATAAGAAGATACTAGAGACACGGAACCAGGACTGTCACCAATAGTCCCACATCTAACCATCAATAAGGAAATACCAGATACACAGAACCAGGACTGCCACCAATAATCCCTCAATAAGGAGATACCAGATATACAGAACCAGGAATGCCACCAAAAATCCTACATCTAACCATCACTAAGGAGATACCAGATATACAGATCCAGGACTGTCACCAATGGTCCCACATCTAACCATCAATAAGGAGATACCAGATATACAGAACCAGGACTGTCACCAATGGTCCTACATGTAACCATCACTAAGGAGATACCAGATATACAGAACCAGGACTGTCACCAATGGTCCTACATCTAACCATCACTAAGGAGATACCAGATATACAGAACCAGGACTGTCACCAATGGACCCACATCTAACCATCAATAAGGAGATATCAGATACACAGGACCAGTACTGTCACCAATGGTCCCACATCTAACCATCAATAAGGAGATACTAGATACACAGAACCAGGACTGTCACCAATGGTCCCTGATCTATCCATCAATAAGGAGATACTAGATACACAAAACCAGGACTGCCACCAATGGTCCCACATCTAACCATCAATAAGGAAATACTAGATATACAGAACCAGGACTGTCTACCAATAATCCCACATCTAACCATCAATAAGGAGATACTAGATATACAGAACCAGGAATGCCACCAAAAATCCCACATCTAACCATCAATAAGGAGATATCAGATACACAGAACCAGTACTATCACCAATGGTCCCACATCTAACCATCAATAAGGAGATACTAGATACACAGAACCAGGACTGTCACCAATGGACCCTGATCTATCCATCAATAAGGAGATACCAGATATACAGAACCAGGACTGTCACCAATGGTCCCACATCTAACCATCAATAAGGAGATACTAGATACACAGAACCAGGACTGTCACCAATGGACCCTGATCTATCCATCAATAAGGAGATACCAGATATACAGAACCAGGACTGTCACCAATGGTCCCACATCTAACCATCAATAAGGAGATACTAGATATACAGAACCAGGACTGTCACCAATGGTCCCACATCTAACCATCAATAAGGAGATACTAGATATACAGAACCAGGACTGTCACCAATGGTCCCACATCTAACCATCAATAAGGAGATACCAGATATACAGAACCAGTACTATCACCAATGGTCCCACATCTAACCATCAATAAGGAGATATCAGATACACAGAACCAGGAATGCCACCAATGGACCCACATCTAACCATCAATAAGGAGATATCAGATACACAGAACCAGGACTGTCACCAATGGACCCACATCTAACCATCATTAAGGAGATATCAGATACACAGAACCAGGACTGTCACCAATGGACCCACATCTAACCATCAATAAGGAGATACCAGATATACAGAACCAGGAATGCCACCAAAAATCCTACATCTAACCATCAATAAGGAGATATCAGATACACAGAACCAGGACTGTCACCAATGGTCCCACATCTAACCATCAATAAGGAGATACTAGATACACATAACCAGGACTGTCACCAATGGACCCTGATCTATCCATCAATAAGGAGATACCAGATATACAGAACCAGGACTGTCACAAATGGTCCCACATCTAACCATCAATAAGGAGATACTAGATATACAGAACCAGTACTGTCACCAATGGTCCCACATCTAACCATCAATAAGGAGATACTAGATATACAGAACCAGGACTGTCACCAATGGTCCCACATCTAACCATCAATAAGGAGATACTAGATACACAGGACCAGTACTGTCACCAATGGACCCACATCTAACCATCAATAAGGAGATACCAGATATACAGAACCAGGAATGCCACCAATGGTCCCACATCTAACCATCAATAAGGAGATACCAGATATACAGAACCAGTACTGTCACCAATGGTCCCACATCTAACCATCAATAAGGAGATATCAGATACACAGAACCAGGACTGTCACCAATGGACCCACATCTAACCATCAATAAGGAGATACCAGATATACAGAACCAGGAATGCCACCAATGGACCCACATCTAACCATCAATAAGGAAATACCAGATATACAATACCAGTACTGTCACCAATGGACCCACATCTAACCATCAATAAGGAGATACCAGATACACAGAACCAGGACTGTCACCAATAATCCCTCAATAAGGAGATACCAGATATACAGAACCAGGAATGCCACCAATGGTCCCACATCTAACCATCAATAAGGAGATATCAGATACACAGAACCAGTACTGTCACCAATGGACCCACATCTAACCATCAATAAGGAGATACTAGATATACAATACCAGGACTGTCACCAATGGTCCCACATCTAACCACCAATAAGGAGATACTAGATATACAGAACCAGTACTGCCACCAAAAATCCTACATCTAACCATCAATAAGGAGATACTAGATACACAGAACCAGGACTGTCACCAATGGTCCCACATGTAACCACCAATAAGGAGATACTAGATATACAGAACCAGGACTGTCACCAATGGTCCCACATGTAACCATCAATAAGGAGATACTAGATATACAATACCAGGACTGTCACCAATGGTCCCACATGTAACCATCAATAAGGAGATACCAGATATACAGAACCAGGACTGTCACCACTGGTCCTACATCTAACAATCAATAAGGAGATATCAGATACACAGAACCAGGAATGCCACCAATGGACCCACATCTAACCACCAATAAGGAGATACTAGATACACAGAACCAGTACTGTCACCAATGGACCCACATCTAACCATCAATAAGGAGATACTAGAGACACGGAACCAGGACTGTCACCAATAGTCCCACATCTAACCATCAATAAGGAAATACCAGATACACAGAACCAGGACTGTCACCAATGGACTCACATATAACCATCAATAAGGAGATACCAGATATACAGAACCAGGAATGCCACCAATGGACTCACATCTAACCATCAATAAGGAGATACTAGATACACAGAACCAGGACTGTCACCAATGGACCCACATCTAACTATCAATAAGGAGATACCAGATATACAGAACCAGTACTGTCACCAATGGTCCCACATCTAACCATCAATAAGGAGATACCAGATATACAGAACCAGGAATGCCACCAATGGTCCCACATCTAACCATCAATAAGGAGATACCAGATATACAGAACCAGGAATGCCACCAATGGACCCACATCTAACCATCAATAAGGAGATACCAGATATACAGAACCAGGACTGTCACCAATGGACCCACATCTAACCATCAATAAGGAGAAACCAGATATACAGAACCAGGACTGTCACCAATGGACCCACATCTAACCATCAATAAGGAGATACTAGATATACAGAACCAGGACTGTCACCAATGGTCCCACATCTAACCATCAATAAGGAGATACTAGATACACATAACCAGGACTGTCACCAATGGTCCCACATCTAACCATCAATAAGGAGATACTAGATACACAGGACCAGTACTGTCACCAATGGACTCACATCTAACCATCAATAAGGAGATACTAGATACACAGGACCAGTACTGTCACCAATGGACTCACATGTAACCATCAATAAGGAGATACTAGATATACAATACCAGGACTGTCACCAATGGTCCCACATTTAACCATCAATAAGGAGAAACCAGATACACAGAACCAGTACTGTCACCAATGGACTCACATCTAACCATCAATAAGGAGATACAAGATATACAGAACCAGTACTGTCACCAATGGTCCCACATCTAACCATCAATAAGGAGATACCAGATACACAGGACCAGTACTGTCACCAATGGACCCACATCTAACCATCAATAAGGAGATACCAGATATACAGAACCAGTACTGTCACCAATGGTCCCACATGTAACCATCAATAAGGAGATAACAGATACACATAACCAGGACTGCCACCAATAATCCCTCAATAAGGAGATACCAGATATACAGAACCAGGACTGTCACCAATGGTCCCACATCTAACCATCACTAAGGAGATACCAGATACTTAGAACTAGGACTGTCACCAATGGTCCCACATCTAACCATCAATAAGGAGATACTAGATACACAGGACCGGGCTGCCACCAATGGTCCCACATCTAACCATCAATAAGGAGATAACAGATACACAGGACCGGGCTGCCACCAATGGTCCCACATCTAACCATCAATAAGGAGATACTTGATATACAGAACCTGGACTGTCTACCAATGGTCCCACATCTAACCATCAATAAGGAAATACTAGATATACAGAACCAGGACTGTCACCAATGGTCCCACATCTAACCACCAATAAGGAGATACTAGATATACAGAACCAGGACTGTCTACCAATGGTCCCACATCTAACCATCAATAAGGAGATACTAGATACACATAACCAGTATACCACCAATGGTCCCACATCTAACCATCAATAAGGAGATACTAGATACACATAACCAGGACTGCCACCAATAATCCCACATCTAACCATCAATAAGGAGATAACAGATACAGAGAACTAGGACTTCCAATAATGGTCCCACATCTAACCATCAATAAGGAGATACTAGATACACAGAACCAGGACCACCACCAATAGTCCTACATCTAACCATCACTAAGGAGATACCAGATACTTAGAACTAGGACTGTCACCAATGGTCCCACATCTACCCATCAATAAGGAGATACCAGATACACAGAACCAGGACTGCCACCAATGGTCCCACATGTAACCATCAATAAGGAGAAACCAGATACACAGAACCAGGGCTGTTACCAATGGTCCCACATGTAACCATCAATAAGGAGATACTAGATACACAGAACCTGGACTGTCACCAATGGTCCCACATCTAACCATCAATAAGGAGATACTAGATACACAGAACCTGGACTGTCACCAATGGTCCCTGATCTATCCATCAATAAGGAGATACCAGATACACAGAACCAGGACTGTCACCAATGGACCTAGATCTATACATCGATAAGGAGATACTAGATACACAAAACCAGGACTGTCATCAATGGACCTAGATCTATACATCAATAAGGATACCAGACACACAGAACCAGGACTGTTACCAATGGAACCTGATCGATACATTAATATGGATACCAGACACACAGAACCAGGACTGCCGCCAATAATCCCACATCTAATCATTAATAAGGAGATAACAGATACACAGAACCAGGACTGTCATCAATGGACCTAGATCTATACATTGATAAGGAGATACTAGATAAACAGAACCAGGACTGTCACCAATGGAAACTGATCGATACATCAATAAGGATACTAGATACATAGAACCAGGACTGTCACCAATGGTCCCTGATCTATCCATCAATAAGGAGATGCCAGATACACAAAAGCAAGACTGTCCCCTATGGGCCCAAATTTTTCTATCATGCTGGAGATACTAGATACAGACACGAGATATTACAGTATGTACAGGTTACCAGGACTGTCACCATATCCAGATCAGATCTTTATATCAGTCTGGAGATACTATGTATGGAGAAAAGTGGAGATGCTTTGCAAGCCAGCATGTCTGCAGCCTGATGAAACCCTCTCAAAGATGCACTGAGTTTGCAACTTCTTTGCAGATCAAGTATCCTCTATCCATGCTGGAAACCCCACCGTGCCATCAAAGGAGTGCCAAACTACCAAGCCTGCCAATGCCAATGTAAGCCACCTTTCTTCATGGACCAGCTTTGACCCAATGGATCTAAAAGACATTGCTAAAATTACCCAAAAGTTACATCCCACTACATGTGACCTTGACCCTGTCTCAACCAAGGTTCTAATAGGGTGTATGGGTCTAACTGGCCAAGTATGTGCTAAAATAGTGCAATGCTCTTTGCAGACAGTAACTTTTCCTGAACCACTAAGGGAAGCAATTGCTAAAACTCTTCTTAAAAAAACTAATTTAGATCCTGACTGCATGACCAACTACAGACCAGTATCAAACATTACTTTTCTAGGAAAGGTTATTGAAAAAAGTGGTTGCAAATCAGCTAGAAACCCATTGACAACCAATGATATTTATGAGCCATTCTACTCAGGATTCAGGAGAAGACATAGCACCGAAACAGCCCTGGTGTATGTGCTTAATGATCTTCTGATCAAGAGACAGAGGTGACTGTTCAATCTTGCTCCTTCTGGATCTCTCTGCAGCATTTGATAGCATGGACCATGGGTTCGCATTGAGCAACCTGAAACATTTTTGTGGCGTGGATGGAACAGTCCTCAGCTGATTCAAATCATTTCTCACTGGCAGGACACAGAGTTTCTTCTGGACCACAGGGTTCTATTCTATATCCCATACATGGTACCACTAGGTGATATAATCAGACGTCATGGCCTGGTCTACCACTACTATGCAGATGTTATACAACTATACCGGTATCATCCTGGAGATACTGTGTATGGGGAACCAGGACTGTCACCTACAGGTCCTTACATCAGTCTGGAGATACTATGTATGGGGAACCAAGACTGTCACCTACAAGTCCTTTCATCAGTCTGGAGAGATTATGTATGGGGAACCAGGACTGTCACCTACAAGTCCTTTCATCAGTCTGGAGAGATTATGTATGGGGAACCAGGACTGTCACCTACAAGTCCTTTCATCAGTCTGGAGAGATTATGTATGGGGAACCAGGACTGTCACCTACAGGTCCTTACATCAGTCTGGAGAGATTATGTATGGGGAACCAGGACTGTCACCTACAGGTCCTTACATCAGTCTGGAGAGATTATGTATTGGGACCCAGGAATGTCACCTACAGGTCTTTATATCATCCTGGAAATACTATGTATGGGGAACCAGGACTGTCATCTATAGGTCCTTATATCATCCTGGAGATACTATGTATGGGGAACCGGGACTGTCATCTATAGGTCCTTATATCATCCTGGAGATACTATGTATGGGGAACTGGGACTGTCACCTACAGGTCTTTATATAATTGTGGAAATACTATGTATGGGGAATCAGGACTGTCATCTATAGGTCCTTATATCATCCTGGAGATACTATGTATGGGGAACCAGGACTGTCATCTATAGGTCCTTATATCATCCTGGAGATACTATGTATGGGGAACCGGGACTGTCATCTACAGGTCTTTATATAATTGTGGAAATACTATGTATGGGGAATCAGGACTGTCATCTATAGGTCCTTATATCATCCTGGAGATACTATGTATGGGGAACCGGGACTGTCACCTACAGGTCTTTATATAATTGTGGAAATACTATGTATGGGGAATCAGGACTGTCATCTATAGGTCCTTATATCATCCTGGAGATACTATGTATGGGGAACCAGGACTGTCACCTACAGGTCTTTATATCATCCTGGAGATACTATGTATGGGGAACCAGGACTGTCACCTACAGGTCTTTATATCATCGTGGAAATAGCATGTATGGGGAACCGGGACTGTCACCTAGAGGCTCAGATCTCTACATTGCCTGAAGAGACAGATATCAAAGTCTATCACCACGGCACCTTGCATTGGGTTGCTAGATCTGGTGACAGCACCACCCAGACTCTTCACCCCAATCCATACTGATCAGACGCACAATGGAAATACTACCAGGCCGGAAGATGAAATACTTACAGGATATTCTCCAATGTCTTAGGCCGTATAAAAATGGCGATGGGTTGAAGCTGTGCAGCTTGCAGGCGTCTGACAGCGTTGGCCGATACGTCTAGGATACAATGCTTCCCCTGTGGGGCGGAAAAGGGTGTGTTAGGATTTGCTGGTGTCGGGTGCTGACAAGGGTTATTCAGAGATAGGCTACTAATACCTGCTCGGCCACTTCCCTGACGCTCTGCACGCTCGTTCCATACAAGTGTCCGTTATACTGTCCGGCCTCAATGAACTTGTGACCCTGGATGTCCTTCTCCATTTTTTCCCGAGATGATACAAAGTGGTAATCTCGCCCGTCCACCTCATAATCCCGCTTGGGGCGTGTCGTATCTGCGGGAAGAAATCGGATATGCTGTGGGTGGTTTTAGGAGATTAAGAAGAGCAGCCATAAACCTTCACGGCTGTATAACGCAGAGACGTGTATAGGCACTAAGCGCACCCGCTGTATAACACAGAGACGTGTATAGGCACTAAGCGCCCCAGGTGTATAACACAGAGACGTGTAGAGTGTATAAGCACTAAGCACCCCGGCTGTATAACACAGAGACGTGTACAGTGTATAGGCACTAAGCGCACCCGCTGTATAACACAGAGACATGTACAGTGTATAGGCACTAAGCACCCCCGCTATATAACACAGAGACGTGTACAGTGTATAGGCACTAAGCACCCCGGCTGTATAACACAGAGACATGTACAGTGTATAGGCACTAAGCACCCCGGCTGTATAACACAGAGACGTGTACAGTGTATAGGCACTAAGCACCCCGGCTGTATAACACAGAGACGTGTAGAGTGTATAAGCACTAAGCACCCCGGCTGTATAACACAGAGACGTGTACAGTGTATAGGCACTAAGCACCCCGGCTGTATAACGCAGAGACGTGTACAATGTATAGGCACTAAGCACCCCGGCTGTATAACACAGAGACGTGTACAGTGTATAGGCACTAAGCACCCCGGCTGTATAACACAGAGACATGTACAGTGTATAGGTACTAAGCACCCCGGCTGTATAACACAGAGACATGTACAGTGTATAGGCACTAAGCATCCCGGCTGTATAACACAGAGACGTGTATAGTGTATAGGTACTAAGCACCCCGGCTGTATAACACAGAGACATGTACAGTGTATAGGCACTAAGCACCCCGGCTGTATAACACAGAGACATGTACAGTGTATAGGCACTAAGCACCCCCGCTATATAACACAGAGACGTGTACAGTGTATAGGCACTAAGCACCCCGGCTGTATAACACAGAGACATGTACAGTGTATAGGCACTAAGCACCCCGGCTGTATAACACAGAGACATGTACAGTGTATAGGTACTAAGCACCCCGGCTGTATAACACAGAGACATGTACAGTGTATAGGCACTAAGCACCCCGGCTGTATAACACAGAGACATGTACAGTGTATAGGCACTAAGCACCCCGGCTGTATAACACAGAGACATGTACCGTGTATAGGCACTAAGCACCCCGGCTGTATAACACAGAGACGTGTACAGTGTATAGGCACTAAGCACCCCGGCTGTATAACACAGAGACATGTACAGTGTATAGGCACTAAGCACCCCCGCTATATAACACAGATACGTGTACAGTGTATAAGCACTAAGCACCCCGGCTGTATAACACAGAGACATGTACAGTGTATAGGCACTAAGCACCCCGGCTGTATAACACAGAGACGTGTACAGTGTATAGGCACTAAGCACCCCGGCTGTATAACACAGAGACATGTACAGTGTATAGGCACTAAGCACCCCGGCTGTATAACGCAGAGACGTGTACAGTGTATAGGCACTAAGCACCCCGGCTGTATAACACAGAGACATGTACAGTGTATAGGCACTAAGCACCCCCGCTATATAACACAGATACGTGTACAGTGTATAAGCACTAAGCACCCCGGCTGTATAACACAGAGACATGTACAGTGTATAGGTACTAAGCACCCCGGCTGTATAACACAGAGACATGTACAGTGTATAGGCACTAAGCACCCCAGCTGTATAACACAGAGACATGTACAGTGTATAGACACTAAGCACCCCGGCTGTATAACACAGAGACATGTACAGTGTATAGGCACTAAGCACCCCGGCTGTATAACACAGAGACGTGTACAATGTATAGACACTAAGCACCCCGGCTGTATAACACAGAGACATGTACAGTGTATAGACACTAAGCACCCCGGCTGTATAACACAGAGACATGTACAGTGTATAGGCACTAAGCACCCCGGCTGTATAACACAGAGACGTGTACAATGTATAGACACTAAGCACCCCGGCTGTATAACACAGAGACATGTACAGTGTATAGGCACTAAGCACCCCGGCTGTATAACACAGAGACATGTACAGTGTATAGACACTAAGCACCCCGGCTGTATAACACAGAGACATGTACAGTGTATAGGCACTAAGCACCCCGGCTGTACAACACAGAGACATGTACAGTGTATAGACACTAAGCACCCCGGCTGTATAACGCAGAGACGTGTACAGTGTATAGGCACTAAGCACCCCGGCTGTATAACGCAGAGACATGTACAGTGTATAGGTACTAAGCACCCCGGCTGTATAACGCAGAGACATGTACCGTGTATAGGCACTAAGCACCCCGGCTGTATAACACAGAGACATGTACAGTGTATAGGCACTAAGCACCCCGGCTGTATAACACAGAGACATGTACAGTGTATAGGCACTAAGCACCCCGGCTGTATAACACAGAGACATGTACAGTGTATAGGCACTAAGCACCCCGGCTGTATAACACAGAGACGTGTACAGTGTATAGGCACTAAGCACCCCGGCTGTATAACACAGAGACATGTACAGTGTATAGACACTAAGCACCCCGGCTGTATAACACAGAGACATGTACAGTGTATAAGCACTAAGCACCCCGGCTGTATAACGCAGAGACATGTACAGTGTATAGGCACTAAGCACCCCGGCTGTATAACACAGAGACGTGTACAGTGTATAGGCACTAAGCACCCCGGCTGTATAACACAGAGACGTGTACAGTGTATAAGCACTAAGCACCCCGGCTGTATAACACAGAGACGTGTACAGTGTATAGGCACTAAGCACCCCGGCTGTATAACACAGAGACGTGTACAGTGTATAAGCACTAAGCACCCCGGCTGTATAACACAGAGACGTGTACAGTGTATAGGCACTAAGCACCCCGGCTGTATAACACAGAGACGTGTACAGTGTATAGACACTAAGCACCCCGGCTGTATAACACAGAGATATGTACAGTGTATAGGCACTAAGCATCCCGGCTGTATAACACAGAGACGTGTACAGTGTATAAGCACTAAGCACCCTGGCTGTATAACACAGAGACGTGTATAGTGTATAGGCACTAAGCACCCCGGCTGTATAACACAGAGACGTGTACAGTGTATAGGCACTAAGCATCCCGGCTGTATAACACAGAGACGTGTACAGTGTATAAGCACTAAGCACCCCGGCTGTATAACACAGAGACGTGTACAGTGTATAGGCACTAAGCACCCCGGCTGTATAACACAGAGACGTGTACAGTGTATAAGCACTAAGCACCCCGGCTGTATAACACAGAGACGTGTACAGTGTATAGGCACTAAGCACCCCGGCTGTATAACACAGAGACGTGTACAGTGTATAGACACTAAGCACCCCGGCTGTATAACACAGAGATATGTACAGTGTATAGGCACTAAGCATCCCGGCTGTATAACACAGAGACGTGTACAGTGTATAAGCACTAAGCACCCTGGCTGTATAACACAGAGACGTGTATAGTGTATAGGCACTAAGCACCCCGGCTGTATAACGCAGAGACATGTACAGTGTATAGGCACTAAGCACCCCGGCTGTATAACACAGAGACGTGTACAGTGTATAGGCACTAAGCACCCCGGCTGTATAACACAGAGACGTGTACAGTGTATAAGCACTAAGCACCCCGGCTGTATAACACAGAGACGTGTACAGTGTATAGGCACTAAGCACCCCGGCTGTATAACACAGAGACGTGTACAGTGTATAAGCACTAAGCACCCCGGCTGTATAACACAGAGACGTGTACAGTGTATAGGCACTAAGCACCCCGGCTGTATAACACAGAGACGTGTACAGTGTATAGACACTAAGCACCCCGGCTGTATAACACAGAGATATGTACAGTGTATAGGCACTAAGCATCCCGGCTGTATAACACAGAGACATGTACAGTGTATAGGCACTAAGCGCCCCGGCTGTATAACGCAGAGACGTGTACAGTGTATAGGCACTAAGCATCCCGGCTGTATAACACAGAGACGTGTACAGTGTATAAGCACTAAGCACCCTGGCTGTATAACACAGAGACGTGTATAGTGTATAGGCACTAAGCATCCCGGCTGTATAACACAGAGACGTGTACAGTGTATAAGCACTAAGCACCCTGGCTGTATAACACAGAGACGTGTATAGTGTATAGGCACTAAGCACCCCGGCTGTATAACACAGAGACATGTACAGTGTATAGGCACTAAGCACCCCGGCTGTATAACACAGAGACGTGTATAGTGTATAAGCACTAAGCACCCTGGCTGTATAACACAGAGACATGTACAGTGTATAGGCACTAAGCACCCTGGCTGTATAACACAGAGACGTGTATAGTGTATAAGCACTAAGCACCCTGGCTGTATAACACAGAGACATGTACAGTGTATAGGCACTAAGCACCCTGGCTGTATAACACAGAGACGTGTATAGTGTATAGGCACTAAGCACCCCGGCTGTATAACACAGAGACATGTACAGTGTATAGGCACTAAGCATCCCGGCTGTATAACACAGAGACGTGTATAGTGTATAAGCACTAAGCACCCTGGCTGTATAACACAGAGACATGTACAGTGTATAGGCACTAAGCACCCTGGCTGTATAACACAGAGACGTGTATAGTGTATAGGCACTAAGCACCCCGGCTGTATAACACAGAGACATGTACAGTGTATAGGCACTAAGCGCCCCGGCTGTATAACGCAGAGACATGTACAGTGTATAGGCACTAAGCACCCCGGCTGTATAACGCAGAGACGTGTACAGTGTATAGGCACTAAGCACCCCGGCTGTATAACACAGAGACATGTACAGTGTATAGGCACTAAGCGCCCCGGCTGTATAACGCAGAGACATGTACAGTGTATAGGCACTAAGCACCCCGGCTGTATAACACAGAGACATGTACAGTGTATAGGTACTAAGCACCCCGGCTGTATAACACAGAGACATGTACAGTGTATAAGCACTAAGCACCCCGGCTGTATAACGCAGAGACATGTACAGTGTATAGGCACTAAGCACCCCGGCTGTATAACACAGAGACGTGTACAGTGTATAGGCACTAAGCACCCCGGCTGTATAACACAGAGACGTGTACAGTGTATAAGCACTAAGCACCCCGGCTGTATAACACAGAGACGTGTACAGTGTATAGGCACTAAGCACCCCGGCTGTATAACACAGAGACGTGTACAGTGTATAAGCACTAAGCACCCCGGCTGTATAACACAGAGACGTGTACAGTGTATAGGCACTAAGCACCCCGGCTGTATAACACAGAGACGTGTACAGTGTATAGACACTAAGCACCCCGGCTGTATAACACAGAGATATGTACAGTGTATAGGCACTAAGCACCCCGGCTGTATAACACAGAGACATGTACAGTGTATAGGCACTAAGCACCCCGGCTGTATAACACAGAGACATGTACAGTGTATAGGCACTAAGCACCCCGGCTGTATAACACAGAGACATGTACAGTGTATAGGCACTAAGCACCCCGGCTGTATAACACAGAGACATGTACAGTGTATAGGCACTAAGCACCCCGGCTGTATAACACAGAGACGTGTACAGTGTATAAGCACTAAGCAACCCGGCTGTATAACACAGAGACATGTACAGTGTATAGGCACTAAGCACCCTGGCTGTATAACACAGAGACGTGTATAGTGTATAGGCACTAAGCACCCCGGCTGTATAACACAGAGACATGTACAGTGTATAGGCACTAAGCGCCCCGGCTGTATAACGCAGAGACATGTACAGTGTATAGGCACTAAGCACCCCGGCTGTATAACGCAGAGACGTGTACAGTGTATAGGCACTAAGCACCCCGGCTGTATAACACAGAGACATGTACAGTGTATAGGCACTAAGCGCCCCGGCTGTATAACGCAGAGACATGTACAGTGTATAGGCACTAAGCACCCCGGCTGTATAACACAGAGACGTGTACAGTGTATAGGCACTAAGCACCCCGGCTGTATAACGCAGAGACATGTACAGTGTATAGGCACTAAGCACCCCGGCTGTATAACGCAGAGACGTGTACAGTGTATAGGCACTAAGCACCCCGGCTGTATAACACAGAGACATGTACAGTGTATAGGCACTAAGCACCCCGGCTGTATAACACAGAGACATGTACAGTGTATAGGCACTAAGCACCCCGGCTGTATAACACAGAGACATGTACAGTGTATAGGCACTAAGCACCCTGGCTGTATAACACAGAGACGTGTATAGTGTATAGGCACTAAGCACCCCGGCTGTATAACGCAGAGACGTGTACAGTGTATAGGCACTAAGCACCCCGGCTGTATAACACAGAGACATGTACAGTGTATAGGCACTAAGCACCCCGGCTGTATAACACAGAGACATGTACAGTGTATAGGCACTAAGCACCCCGGCTGTATAACACAGAGACGTGTACAGTGTATAGGCACTAAGCACCCCGGCTGTATAACACAGAGACATGTACAGTGTATAGGCACTAAGCACCCCGGCTGTATAACGCAGAGACGTGTACAGTGTATAGGCACTAAGCACCCCGGCTGTATAACACAGAGACATGTACAGTGTATAGGCACTAAGCACCCCGGCTGTATAACACAGAGACATGTACAGTGTATAGGCACTAAGCACCCTGGCTGTATAACACAGAGACGTGTATAGTGTATAGGCACTAAGCACCCCGGCTGTATAACACAGAGACGTGTACAATGTATAGGCACTAAGCACCCCGGCTGTATAACACAGAGACATGTACAGTGTATAGGCACTAAGCACCCCGGCTGTATAACACAGAGACATGTACAGTGTATAGGCACTAAGCACCCCGGCTGTATAACGCAGAGACGTGTACAGCGTATAGGCACTAAGCACCCCGGCTGTATAACACAGAGACGTGTACAATGTATAGGCACTAAGCACCCCGGCTGTATAACACAGAGACATGTACAGTGTATAGGCACTAAGCACCCCGGCTGTATAACACAGAGACGTGTACAATGTATAGGCACTAAGCACCCCGGCTGTATAACACAGAGACATGTACAGTGTATAGGCACTAAGCACCCCGGCTGTATAACACAGAGACGTGTACAATGTATAGGCACTAAGCACCCCGGCTGTATAACACATAGATGTGTACAGTGTATAGGCACTAAGCACCCCGGCTGTATAACACAGAGACATGTACAGTGTATAGGCACTAAGCACCCCGGCTGTATAACGCAGAGACGTGTACAGCGTATAGGCACTAAGCACCCCGGCTGTATAACACAGAGACGTGTACAGTGTATAGGCACTAAGCACCCCGGCTGTATAACACAGAGACGTGTACAATGTATAGGCACTAAGCACCCCGGCTGTATAACACAGAGACGTGTACAGTGTATAGGCACTAAGCACCCCGGCTGTATAACGCAGAGACGTGTACAGTGTATAGGCACTAAGCACCCCGGCTGTATAACGCAGAGACATGTACAGTGTATAGGCACTAAGCACCCCGGCTGTATAACGCAGAGACATGTACAGTGTATAGACACTAAGCACCCCGGCTGTATAACGCAGAGACATGTACAGTGTATAGGCACTAAGCACCCCGGCTGTATAACGCAGAGACATGTACAGTGTATAGGCACTAAGCACCCCGGCTGTATAACACAGAGACATGTACAGTGTATAGGCACTAAGCACCCCGGCTGTATAACGCAGAGACATGTACAGTGTATAGACACTAAGCACCCCGGCTGTATAACGCAGAGACGTGTACAGTGTATAGGCACTAAGCACCCCGGCTGTATAACACAGAGACATGTACAGTGTATAGGCACTAAGCACCCCGGCTGTATAACACAGAGACATGTACAGTGTATAGGCACTAAGCACCCCGGCTGTATAACACAGAGACATGTACAGTGTATAGGCACTAAGCACCCCGGCTGTATAACACAGAGACATGTACAGTGTATAGGCACTAAGCACCCTGGCTGTATAACACAGAGACGTGTATAGTGTATAGGCACTAAGCACCCCGGCTGTATAACACAGAGACATGTACAGTGTATAGGCACTAAGCACCCCGGCTGTATAACACAGAGACGTGTACAATGTATAGGCACTAAGCACCCCGGCTGTATAACACAGAGACGTGTACAGTGTATAGGCACTAAGCACCCCGGCTGTATAACACAGAGACATGTACAGTGTATAGGCACTAAGCACCCCGGCTGTATAACGCAGAGACGTGTACAATGTATAGACACTAAGCACCCCGGCTGTATAACGCAGAGACATGTACAGTGTATAGGCACTAAGCACCCCGGCTGTATAACGCAGAGACATGTACAGTGTATAGGCACTAAGCACCCCGGCTGTATAACACAGAGACGTGTACAGTGTATAGGCACTAAGCACCCCGGCTGTATAACACAGAGACATGTACAGTGTATAGGCACTAAGCACCCCGGCTGTATAACGCAGAGACATGTACAGTGTATAGGCACTAAGCACCCCGGCTGTATAACGCAGAGACATGTACCGTGTATAGGCACTAAGCACCCCGGCTGTATAACACAGAGACGTGTACAATGTATAGGCACTAAGCACCCCGGCTGTATAACGCAGAGACATGTACAGTGTATAAGCACTAAGCACCCCGGCTGTATAACACAGAGACGTGTACAGTGTATAGGCACTAAGCACCCCGGCTGTATAACACAGAGATGTGTACAGTGTATAGGCACTAAGCACCCCGGCTGTATAACACAGAGACATGTACAGTGTATAGGCACTAAGCACCCCGGCTGTATAACACAGAGACGTGTACAGTGTATAGGCACTAAGCACCCCGGCTGTATAACACAGAGACGTGTAGAGTGTATAGGCACTAAGCACCCCGGCTGTATAACACAGAGACGTGTACAGTGTATAGGCACTAAGCACCCCGCCTGTATAACACAGAGACATGTACAGTGTATAGGCACTAAGCACCCCGGCTGTATAACACAGAGACATGTACAATGTATAGGCACTAAGCACCCCGGCTGTATAACACAGAGACATGTACAGTGTATAGGCACTAAGCACCCCGGCTGTATAACACAGAGACATGTACAGTGTATAGGCACTAAGCACCCCGGCTGTATAACACAGAGACATGTACCGTGTATAGGCACTAAGCACCCCGGCTGTATAACACAGAGACATGTACAGTGTATAGGCACTAAGCACCCCGGCTGTATAACGCAGAGACGTGTACAGTGTATAGGCACTAAGCACCCCGGCTGTATAACACAGAGACATGTACAGTGTATAGGCACTAAGCACCCCGGCTGTATAATGCAGAGACATGTACAGTGTATAGGCACTAAGCATCCCGGCTGTATAACACAGAGACGTGTATAGTGTATAGGTACTAAGCACCCCGGCTGTATAACGCAGAGACGTGTACAGTGTATAGGCACTAAGCACCCCGGCTGTATAACACAGAGACGTGTACAGTGTATAGGCACTAAGCACCCCGGCTGTATAACACAGAGACATGTACAGTGTATAGGCACTAAGCACCCTGGCTGTATAACGCAGAGACGTGTACAGTGTATAGGCACTAAGCACCCCGGCTGTATAACACAGAGACATGTACAGTGTATAGGCACTAAGCACCCCGGCTGTATAACACAGAGACATGTACAGTGTATAGGCACTAAGCACCCCGGCTGTATAACACAGAGACGTGTACAGTGTATAGGCACTAAGCTCCTCGGCTGTATAACACAGAGACATGTACAGTGTATAGGCACTAAGCACCCCGGCTGTATAACACAGAAACGTGTACAGTGTATAGGCACTAAGCACCCCGGCTGTATAACACAGAGACATGTACAGTGTATAGGCACTAAGCACCCCGGCTGTATAACGCAGAGACGTGTACAGTGTATAGGCACTAAGCATCCCGGCTGTATAACACAGAGACGTGTACAGTGTATAGGCACTAAGCACCCCGGCTGTATAACGCAGAGACATGTACAGTGTATAGGCACTAAGCACCCCGGCTGTATAACACAGAGACGTGTACAGTGTATAGGTACTAAGCACCCCGGCTGTATAACGCAGAGACGTGTACAGTGTATAGGCACTAAGCACCCCGGCTGTATAACACAGAGACGTGTACAGTGTATAGGCACTAAGCACCCCGGCTGTATAACACAGAGACATGTACAGTGTATAGGCACTAAGCACCCCGGCTGTATAACACAGAGACGTGTACAGTGTATAGGCACTAAGCTCCTCGGCTGTATAACACAGAGACATGTACAGTGTATAGGCACTAAGCACCCTGGCTGTATAACACAGAGACGTGTACAGTGTATAGGCACTAAGCTCCTCGGCTGTATAACACAGAGACATGTACAGTGTATAGGCACTAAGCACCCTGGCTGTATAACACAGAGACGTGTACAGTGTATAGGCACTAAGCTCCTCGGCTGTATAACACAGAGACATGTACAGTGTATAGGCACTAAGCACCCTGGCTGTATAACACAGAGACGTGTACAGTGTATAGGCACTAAGCACCCCGGCTGTATAACACAGAGACATGTACAGTGTATAGGCACTAAGCACCCCGGCTGTATAACACAGAGACATGTACAGTGTATAGGCACTAAGCACCCCGGCTGTATAACACAGAGACATGTACAGTGTATAGGCACTAAGCACCCCGGCTGTATAACACAGAGACATGTACAGTATATAGTCACTAAGCACCCCGGCTGTATAACGCAGAGACATGTACAGTGTATAGGCACTAAGCACCCCGGCTGTATAACACAGAGACATGTACAGTGTATAGGCACTAAGCACCCCGGCTGTATAACACAGAGACGTATACAGTGTATAGGTACTAAGCACCCCGGCTGTATAACACAGAGACATGTACAGTGTATAGGCACTAAGCACCCCGGCTGTATAACACAGAGACATGTACAGTGTATAGGCACTAAGCACCCCGGCTGTATAACACAGAGACATGTACAGTGTATAGGCACTAAGCACCCCGGCTGTATAACACAGAGACATGTACAGTGTATAAGCACTAAGCACCCCGGCTGTATAACGCAGAGACGTGTACAGTGTATAGGCACTAAGCACCCCGGCTGTATAACGCAGAGACATGTACAGTGTATAGGCACTAAGCACCCCGGCTGTATAACGCAGAGACGTGTACAGTGTATAGGCACTAAGCACCCCGGCTGTATAACACAGAGACGTGTACAGTGTATAGGCACTAAGCACCCCGGCTGTATAACGCAGAGACATGTACAGTGTATAGGCACTAAGCACCCCGGCTATATAACACAGAGACGTATACAGTGTATAGACACTAAGCACCCCGGCTGTATAACGCAGAGACGTGTACAGTGTATAGGCACTAAGCACCCCGGCTGTATAACAGAGAGACATGTACAGTGTATAGGCACTAAGCACCCCGGCTGTATAACGCAGAGACATGTACAGTGTATAGGCACTAAGCACCCCGGCTGTATAACACAGAGACATGTACAGTGTATAGGCACTAAGCACCCCGGCTGTATAACACAGAGACGTGTACAGTGTATAGGCACTAAGCACCCCGGCTGTATAACACAGAGACGTGTACAGTGTATAGGCACTAAGCACCCCGGCTGTATAACACAGAGACATGTACAGTGTATAGGCACTAAGCACCCCGGCTGTATAACACAGAGACATGTACAGTGTATAGGCACTAAGCACCCCGGCTGTATAACACAGAGACGTGTACAGTGTATAGGCACTAAGCACCCCGGCTGTATAACACAGAGACATGTACAGTGTATAGGCACTAAGCACCCCGGCTGTATAACACAGAGACATGTACAGTGTATAGGCACTAAGCACCCCGGCTGTATAACACAGAGACGTGTACAGTGTATAGGCACTAAGCACCCCGGCTGTATAACACAGAGACGTGTATAGTGTATAGGCACTAAGCACCCCGGCTGTATAACACAGAGACGTGTACAGTGTATAGGCACTAAGCACCCCGGCTGTATAACACATAGATGTGTACAATGTATAGGCACTAAGCACCCCGGCTGTATAACGCAGAGACGTGTACAGTGTATAGGCACTAAGCACCCCCGCTATATAACACAGAGATGTGTACAGTGTATAGGCACTAAGCACCCCGGCTGTATAACGCAGAGACATGTACAGTGTATAGGCACTAAGCACCCCGGCTGTATAACACAGAGACATGTACAGTGTATAGGCACTAAGCACCCCGGCTGTATAACACAGAGACGTGTACAGTGTATAGGCACTAAGCGCCCCGGCTGTATAACACAGAGACGTGTACAGTGTATAGGCACTAAGCACCCCGGCTGTATAACGCAGAGACATGTATAGTGTATAGGCACTAAGCACCCCGGCTGTATAACGCAGAGACATGTACAGTGTATAGGCACTAAGCACCCCGGCTGTATAACACAGAGACATGTACAGTGTATAGGCACTAAGCGCCCCGGCTGTATAACACAGAGACGTGAACAGTGTATAGGCACTAAGCACACCAGCTGTATAATGCAGAGACGTGTACAGTGTATATGCACTAAGCACCCCGGCTGTATAACACAGATACGTGTACAGTGTATAGGAACTAAGCACCCCGGCTGTATAACGCAGAGACGTGTACAGTGTATAGGCACTAAGCACCCCCGCTATATAACACAGAGACGTGTACAGTGTATAGGCACTAAGCACCCCGGCTGTATAACACAGAGACATGTACAGTGTATAGGCACTAAGCGCCCCGGCTGTATAACACAGAGACATGTACAGTGTATAGGCACTAAGCGCCCCGGCTGTATAACACAGAGACATGTACAGTGTATAGACACTAAGCACCCCGGCTGTATAACGCAGAGACGTGTACAGTGTATAGGCACTAAGCACCCCGGCTGTATAACGCAGAGACGTGTACAGTGTATAGGCACTAAGCACCCCGGCTGTATAACACAGAGACGTGTACAGTGTATAGGAACTAAGCACCCCGGCTGTATAACGCAGAGACATGTACAGTGTATAGGCACTAAGCACCCCGGCTGTATAACACAGAGACATGTACAGTGTATAAGCACTAAGCACCCCGGCTGTATAACGCAGAGACATGTACAGTGTATAGGCACTAAGCACCCCGGCTGTATAACACAGAGACGTGTACAGTGTATAGACACTAAGCACCCCGGCTGTATAACGCAGAGACGTGTACAGTGTATAGGCACTAAGCACCCCGGCTGTATAATGCAGAGACATGTACAGTGTATAAGCACTAAGCACCCCGGCTGTATAACGCAGAGACGTGTACAGTGTATAGACACTAAGCACCCCGGCTGTATAACACAGAGACATGTACAGTGTATAGACACTAAGCACCCCGGCTATATAACACAGAGACATGTACAGTGAATAGGCACTAAGCACCCCGGCTGTATAACGCAGAGACATGTACAGTGTATAGGCACTAAGCACCCCGGCTGTATAACGCAGAGACGTGTACAGTGTATAGACACTAAGCACCCCGGCTGTATAACACAGAGACATGTACCGTGTATAGGCACTAAGCACCCCGGCTATATAACACAGAGACATGTACAGTGTATAGGCACTAAGCACCCCGGCTGTATAACACAGAGATGTGTACAGTGTATAGGCACTAAGCACCCCGGCTGTATAACACAGAGACATGTACAGTGTATAGGCACTAAGCACCCCGGCTGTATAACACAGAGACATGTACAGTGTATAGGCACTAAGCACCCCGGCTGTATAACACAGAGACATGTACAGTGTATAGGCACTAAGCACCCCGGCTGTATAACGCAGATACATGTACAGTGTATAGGCACTAAGCACCCCGGCTGTATAACGCAGAGACATGTACAGTGTATAGGCACTAAGCATCCCGGCTGTATAACACAGAGACGTGTACAGTGTATAGGCACTAAGCACCCCGGCTATATAACACAGAGACATGTACAGTGTATAGGCACTAAGCACCCCGGCTGTATAACACAGAGACATGTACAGTGTATAGGCACTAAGCACCCCGGCTGTATAACGCAGATACATGTACAGTGTATAGGCACTAAGCACCCCGGCTGTATAACGCAGAGACATGTACAGTGTATAGGCACTAAGCATCCCGGCTGTATAACACAGAGACGTGTACAGTGTATAGGCACTAAGCACCCCGGCTGTATAACACAGAGACGTGTACAGTGTATAGGCACTAAGCACCCCGGCTGTATAACGCAGAGACGTGTACAATGTATAGGCACTAAGCACCCCGGCTGTATAACGCAGAGACGTGTACAGTGTATAGGCACTAAGCACCCCGGCTGTATAACACAGAGACGAGAACAGTGTATAGGCACTAAGCACCTCGGCTGTATAACACAGAGACGTGTACAGTGTATAGGCACTAAGCACCCCGGCTGTATAACACAGAGACGTGTACAGTGTATAGGCACTAAGCATCCCGGCTGTATAACACAGAGACGAGAACAGTGTATAGGCACTAAGCATCCCGGCTGTATAACACAGAGACATGTACCGTGTATAGGCACTAAGCACCCCGGCTGTATAACACAGAGACGTGTACAGTGTATAGGCACTAAGCATCCCGGCTGTATAACACAGAGACATGTACCGTGTATAGGCACTAAGCACCCCGGCTGTATAACACAGAGACATGTACCGTGTATAGGCACTAAGCACCCCGGCTGTATAACACAGAGACATGTACAGTGTATAGGCACTAAGCACCCCGGCTGTATAACGCAGATACATGTACAGTGTATAGGCACTAAGCACCCCGGCTGTATAACGCAGAGACGTGTACAGTGTATAGACACTAAGCACCCCGGCTGTATAACGCAGAGACGTGTACAGTGTATAGGCACTAAGCACCCCGGCTGTATAACACATAGATGTGTACAGTGTATAGGCACTAAGCACCCCGGCTGTATAACACAGAGACATGTACAGTGTATAGGCACTAAGCACCCCGGCTGTATAACACAGAGACATGTACAGTGTATAGACACTAAGCATCCCGGCTGTATAACACAGAGACATGTACCGTGTATAGGCACTAAGCACCCCGGCTGTATAACGCAGAGACATGTACCGTGTATAGGCACTAAGCACCCCGGCTGTATAACACAGAGACATGTACAGTGTATAGGCACTAAGCACCCCGGCTGTATAACACAGAAACGTGTACAGTGTATAGGCACTAAGCACCCCGGCTGTATAACACAGAGACATGTACAGTGTATAGGCACTAAGCACCCCGGCTGTATAACACAGAGACATGTACCGTGTATAGGCACTAAGCACCCCGGCTGTATAACACAGAGACATGTACAGTGTATAGGCACTAAGCACCCCGGCTGTATAACACAGAAACGTGTACAGTGTATAGGCACTAAGCACCCCGGCTGTATAACACAGAGACATGTACAGTGTATAGGCACTAAGCACCCCGGCTGTATAACGCAGAGATGTGTACAGTGTATAGGCACTAAGCACCCCGGCTGTATAACACAGAGACGTGTACAGTGTATAGGCACTAAGCACCCCGGCTGTATAACGCAGAGACGTGTACAGTGTATAGGCACTAAGCACCCCGGCTGTATAACACAGAGACATGTACAGTGTATAGGCACTAAGCACCCCGGCTGTATAACACAGAGACATGTACAGTGTATAGGCACTAAGCACCCCGGCTGTATAACACAGAGACATGTACAGTGTATAGGCACTAAGCATCCCGGCTGTATATCACAGAGACATGTACAGTGTATAGGCACTAAGCATCCCGGCTGTATAACACAGAGACGTGTACAGTGTATAGGCACTAAGCACCCCGGCTGTATAACACAGAGACATGTACAGTGTATAGGCACTAAGCACCCCGGCTGTATAACGCAGAGACATGTACAGTGTATAGGCACTAAGCATCCCGGCTGTATAACACAGAGACGTGTACAGTGTATAGGCACTAAGCACCCCGGCTGTATAACACAGAGACATGTACAGTGTATAGGCACTAAGCACCCCGGCTGTATAACACAGAGATGTGTACAGTGTATAGGCACTAAGCACCCCGGCTGTATAACACAGAGACATGTACAGTGTATAGGCACTAAGCACCCCGGCTGTATAACACAGAGACATGTACAGTGTATAGGCACTAAGCACCCCGGCTGTATAACACAGAGACGTGTATAGTGTATAGGCACTAAGCACCCCGGCTGTATATCGCAGAGACGTGTACAGTGTATAGGCACTAAGCACCCCGGCTGTATAACGCAGAGACATGTATAGTGTATAGGCACTAAGCACCCCGGCTGTATAACACAGAGACGTGTACAGTGTATAGGCACTAAGCACCCCGGCTGTATAACACAGAGACGTGTACAGTGTATAGGCACTAAGCACCCCGGCTGTATAACACAGAGACGTGTACAGTGTATAGGCACTAAGCACCCCGGCTGTATAACACAGAGACGTGTACAGTGTATAGGCACTAAGCATCCCGGCTGTATAACACAGAGACGTGTACAGCGTATAGGCACTAAGCACCCCGGCTGTATAACGCAGAGACGTGTACAGTGTATAGGCACTAAGCACCCCGGCTGTATAACGCAGAGACGTGTACAGTGTATAGGCACTAAGCACCCCGGCTGTATAACGCAGAGACGTGTACAGTGTATAGGCACTAAGCACCCCGGCTGTATAACACAGAGACGTGTACAGCGTATAGGCACTAAGCACCCCGGCTGTATAACACAGAGACATGTACAGTGTATAGGCACTAAGCACCCCGGCTGTATAACACAGAGACGTGTACAGTGTATAGGCACTAAGCACCCCGGCTGTATAACGCAGAGACGTGTACAGTGTATAGGCACTAAGCACCCCGGCTGTATAACACAGAGACGTGTTCAGCGTATAGGCACTAAGCACCCCGGCTGTATAACACAGAGACATGTACAGTGTATAGGCACTAAGCACCCCGGCTGTATAACACAGAGACGTGTACAGTGTATAGGCACTAAGCACCCCGGCTGTATAACACAGAAACGTGTACAGTGTATAGGCACTAAGCACCCCGGATGTATAACACAGAGACATGTACAGTGTATAGGCACTAAGCACCCCGGCTGTATAACACAGAAACGTGTACAGTGTATAGGCACTAAGCACCCCGGCTGTATAACGCAGAAACGTGTACAGTGTATAGGCACTAAGCACCCCGGATGTATAACACAGAGACATGTACAGTGTATAGGCACTAAGCACCCCGGCTGTATAACACAGAAACGTGTACAGTGTATAGGCACTAAGCACCCCGGCTGTATAACGCAGAGACGTGTACAGTGTATAGGCACTAAGCACCCCGGCTGTATAACACAGAGACGTGTACAGTGTATAGGTACTAAGCACCCCGGCTGTATAACACAGAGACATGTACCGTGTATAGGCACTAAGCATCCCGGCTGTATAACGCAGAGACATGTACAGTGTATAGGCACTAAGCACCCCGGCTGTATAACACAGAGACATGTACAGTGTATAGGCACTAAGCACCCCGGCTGTATAACACAGAAACGTGTACAGTGTATAGGCACTAAGCACCCCGGCTGTATAACACAGAGACGTGTACAGTGTATAGGTACTAAGCACCCCGGCTGTATAACACAGAGACGTGTACAATGTATAGGCACTAAGCACCCCGGCTGTATAACACAGAGACATGTACAGTGTATAGGCACTAAGCACCCCGGCTGTATAACACAGAGACATGTACCGTGTATAGGCACTAAGCATCCCGGCTGTATAACACAGAGACGTGTACAGTGTATAGGTACTAAGCACCCCGGCTGTATAACACAGAGACATGTACAGTGTATAGACACTAAGCACCCCGGCTGTATAACACAGAGACGTGTACAGTGTATAGACACTAAGCACCCCGGCTGTATAACACAGAGACATGTACAGTGTATAGGCACTAAGCACCCCGGCTGTATAACACAGAGACATGTACAGTGTATAGACACTAAGCACCCCGGCTGTATAACACAGAGACATGTACCGTGTATAGGCACTAAGCATCCCGGCTGTATAACACAGAGACGTGTACAGTGTATAGGCACTAAGCACCCCGGCTGTATAACACAGAGACGTATACAGTGTATAGACACTAAGCATCCCGGCTGTATAACACAGAGACGTGTACAGTGTATAGGCACTAAGCACCCCGGCTGTATAACACAGAGACGTATACAGTGTATAGGCACTAAGCACCCCGGCTGTATAACACAGAGACATGTACAGTGTATAGGCACTAAGCACCCCGGCTGTATAACACAGAGACATGTACAGTGTATAGGCACTAAGCACCCCGGCTGTATAACACAGAGACATGTACCGTGTATAGGCACTAAGCATCCCGGCTGTATAACACAGAGACGTGTACAGTGTATAGGCACTAAGCACCCCGGCTGTATAACACAGAGACATGTACCGTGTATAGGCACTAAGCATCCCGGCTGTATAACACAGAGACGTGTACAATGTATAGGCACTAAGCACCCCGGCTGTATAACACAGAGACATGTACAGTGTATAGGCACTAAGCACCCCGGCTGTATAACACAGAGACATGTACCGTGTATAGGCACTAAGCATCCCGGCTGTATAACACAGAGACGTGTACAGTGTATAGGCACTAAGCACCCCGGCTGTATAACACAGAGACATGTACAGTGTATAGGCACTAAGCACCCCGGCTGTATAACACAGAGACGTATACAGTGTATAGACACTAAGCATCCCGGCTGTATAACACAGAGACGTGTACAGTGTATAGGCACTAAGCACCCCGGCTGTATAACACAGAGACGTATACAGTGTATAGGCACTAAGCACCCCGGCTGTATAACACAGAGACATGTACAGTGTATAGGCACTAAGCACCCCGGCTGTATAACACAGAGACATGTACAGTGTATAGGCACTAAGCACCCCGGCTGTATAACGCAGAGACGTGTACAGTGTATAGGCACTAAGCACCCCGGCTGTATAACACAGAGACGTGTACAGTGTATAGGCACTAAGCACCCCGGCTGTATAACACAGAGACATGTACAGTGTATAGGCACTAAGCACCCTGGCTGTATAACACAGAGACGTGTACAGTGTATAGGTACTAAGCACCCCGGCTGTATAATGCAGAGACATGTACAGTGTATAGGCACTAAGCACCCCGGCTGTATAACACAGAGACGTGTACAGTGTATAGGCACTAAGCACCCCGGCTGTATAACACAGAGACGTGTACAGTGTATAGGCACTAAGCACCCCGGCTGTATAACACAGAGACATGTACAGTGTATAGGCACTAAGCACCCCGGATGTATAACGCAGAGACATGTACAGTGTATAGGCACTAAGCACCCCGGCTGTATAACACAGAGACATGTACAGTGTATAGACACTAAGCACCCCGGCTGTATAACGCAGAGACGTGTACAGTGTATAGATACTAAGCACCCCGGCTGTATAACACAGAGACGTGTACAGTGTATAGGCACTAAGCATCCCGGCTGTATAACGCAGAGACATGTACAGTGTATAGGCACTAAGCACCCCGGCTGTATAACACAGAGACATGTACAGTGTATAGGCACTAAGCACCCCGGCTGTATAACACAGAAACGTGTACAGTGTATAGGCACTAAGCACCCCGGCTGTATAACACAGAGACGTGTACAGTGTATAGGTACTAAGCACCCCGGCTGTATAACACAGAGACATGTACCGTGTATAGGCACTAAGCACCCCGGCTGTATAACACAGAAACGTGTACAGTGTATAGGCACTAAGCACCCCGGCTGTATAACACAGAGACGTGTACAATGTATAGGCACTAAGCATCCCGGATGTATAACGCAGAAACGTGTACAGAGTATAGGCACTAAGCACCCCGGCTGTATAACACAGAGACGTGTACAGTGTATAGGCACTAAGCACCCCGGCTGTATAACACAGAGACGTGTACAATGTATAGGCACTAAGCATCCCGGATGTATAACGCAGAAACGTGTACAGAGTATAGGCACTAAGCACCCCGGCTGTATAACACAGAAACGTGTACAGTGTATAGGCACTAAGCACCCCGGATGTATAACGCAGAGACATGTACAGTGTATAGGCACTAAGCACCCCGGCTGTATAACACAGAAACGTGTACAGAGTATAGGCACTAAGCACCCCGGCTGTATAACACAGAGACGTGTACAATGTATAGGCACTAAGCACCCCGGCTGTATAACACAGAGACATGTACAATGTATAGGCACTAAGCACCCCGGATGTATAACGCAGAGACATGTACAGTGTATAGGCACTAAGCACCCCGGCTGTATAACGCAGAGACGTGTACAGTGTATAGGCACTAAGCACCCCGGCTGTATAACACAGAGATGTGTACAGTGTATAGACACTAAGCACCCCGGCTGTATAACGCAGAGACGTGTACAGTGTATAGGCACTAAGCACCCCGGCTGTATAACACAGAGACATGTACCGTGCATAGGCACTAAGCACCCCGGCTGTATAACACAGAGACATGTACAGTGTATAGGCACTAAGCACCCCGGCTGTATATCACAGAGACGTGTACAGTGTATAGGCACTAAGCACCCCGGCTGTATAACACAGAGACATGTACAGTGTATAGGCACTAAGCACCCCGGCTGTATAACACAGAGACATGTACAGTGTATAGGCACTAAGCACCCCGGCTGTATAACACAGAGACATGTACAGTGTATAGGCACTAAGCACCCCGGCTGTATAACACAGAGACATGTACAGTGTATAGGCACTAAGCACCCCGGCTGTATAACACAGAGACATGTACAGTGTATAGGCACTAAGCACCCCGGCTGTATAACACAGAGACATGTACAGTGTATAGGCACTAAGCACCCCGGCTGTATAACACAGAGATGTGTACAGTGTATAGACACTAAGCACCCCGGCTGTATAACACAGAGACGTGTACAGTGTATAGGCACTAAGCACCCCGGCTGTATAACGCAGAGACGTGTACAGTGTATAGACACTAAGCACCCCGGCTGTATAACACAGAGACATGTACAGTGTATAGGTACTAAGCACCCCGGCTGTATAACGCAGAGACGTGTACAGTGTATAGACACTAAGCACCCCGGCTGTATAACACAGAGACATGTACAGTGTATAGACACTAAGCACCCCGGCTGTATAACACAGAGACGTGTACAGTGTATAGGCACTAAGCACCCCGGCTGTATAACGCAGAGACGTGTACAGTGTATAGGCACTAAGCACCCCGGCTGTATAACACATAGATGTGTACAGTGTATAGGCACTAAGCACCCCGGCTGTATAACACAGAGACATGTACAGTGTATAGACACTAAGCACCCCGGCTGTATAACACAGAGACATGTACAGTGTATAGACACTAAGCACCCCGGCTGTATAACACAGAGACATGTACAATGTATAGGCACTAAGCACCCCGGCTGTATAACACAGAGATGTGTACAGTGTATAGGCACTAAGCACCCCGACTATATAACACAGAGACGTATACAGTGTATAGACACTAAGCACCCCGGCTGTATAACACAGAGACATGTACAGTGTATAGGCACTAAGCACCCCGGCTGTATAACACAGAGACATGTACAGTGTATAGGCACTAAGCACCCCGGCTGTATAACATAGAGACATGTACAGTGTATAGGCACTAAGCACCCCGGCTGTATAACGCAGAGACGTGTACAGTGTATAGGCACTAAGCACCCCGGCTGTATAACACAGAGATGTGTACAGTGTATAGGCACTAAGCACCCGGCTGTATAACGCAGAGACGTGTACAGTGTATAGGCACTAAGCACCCCGGCTGTATAACGCAGAGACGTGTACAGTGTATAGGCACTAAGCACCCCGGGTGTATAACGCAGAGACGTGTACAGTGTATAGACACTAAGCACCCCGGCTGTATAACGCAGAGACGTGTACAATGTATAGACACTAAGCACCCCGGCTGTATAACGCAGAGACGTGTACAGTGTATAGACACTAAGCACCCCGGCTGTATAACACAGAGACATGTACAGTGTATAGACACTAAGCACCCCGGATGTACAACGCAGAGACGTGTACAGTGTATAGGCACTAAGCACCCCGGCTGTATAACACAGAGACATGTACAGTGTATAGACACTAAGCACCCCGGCTGTATAACGCAGAGACGTGTACAGTGTATAGGCACTAAGCACCCCGGCTGTATAACGCAGAGACGTGTACAGTGTATAGACACTAAGCACCCCGGCTGTATAACACAGAGACATGTACAGTGTATAGGCACTAAGCACCCCGGCTGTATAACACAGAGACATGTACAGTGTATAGGCACTAAGCACACCGGCTGTATAACGCAGAGACATGTACAGTGTATAGGCACTAAGCACCCCGGCTGTATAACGCAGAGACATGTACAGTGTATAGGCACTAAGCACCCCAGCTGTATAACACAGAGACATGTACCGTGTATAGACACTAAGCACCCCAGCTGTATAACGCAGAGACATGTACAGTGTATAGGCACTAAGCACCCCAGCTGTATAACACAGAGACATGTACCGTGTATAGACACTAAGCACCCCGGCTGTATAACGCAGAGACATGTACAGTGTATAGGCACTAAGCACCCCAGCTGTATAACACAGAGACATGTACCGTGTATAGGCACTAAGCACCCCGGCTGTATAACGCAGAGACATGTACAGTGTATAGGCACTAAGCACCCCAGCTGTATAACACAGAGACATGTACCGTGTATAGACACTAAGCACCCCGGCTGTATAACACAGAGACGTGTACAGTGTATAGGCACTAAGCACCCCGGCTGTATAACGCAGAGACATGTACAGTGTATAGGCACTAAGCACCCCGGCTGTATAACACAGAGACATGTACCGTGTATAGACACTAAGCACCCCGGCTGTATAACGCAGAGACGTGTACAGTGTATAGGCACTAAGCACCCCGGCTGTATAACACAGAGACGTATACAGTGTATAGACACTAAGCACCCCGGCTGTATAACGCAGAGACATGTACAGTGTATAGGCACTAAGCACCCCAGCTGTATAACACAGAGACATGTACCGTGTATAGACACTAAGCACCCCGGCTGTATAACACAGAGACATGTACAGTGTATAGGCACTAAGCACCCCGGCTGTATAACACAGAGACATGTACCGTGTATAGACACTAAGCACCCCGGCTGTATAACGCAGAGACGTGTACAGTGTATAGGCACTAAGCACCCCGGCTGTATAACGCAGAGACATGTACAGTGTATAGGCACTAAGCACCCCGGCTGTATAACACAGAGACATGTACAGTGTATAGGCACTAAGCACCCCGGCTGTATAACACAGAGACATGTACAGTGTATAGGCACTAAGCACCCCGGCTGTATAACGCAGAGACATGTACAGTGTATAGGCACTAAGCACCCCAGCTGTATAACACAGAGACGTGTACAGTGTATAGGCACTAAGCACCCCGGCTGTATAACGCAGAGACGTGTACAGTGTATAGACACTAAGCACCCCGGCTGTATAACACAGAGACATGTACAGTGTATAGGCACTAAGCACCCCGGCTGTATAACGCAGAGACATGTACAGTGTATAGGCACTAAGCACCCCGGCTGTATAACGCAGAGACATGTACAGTGTATAGGCACTAAGCACCCCGGCTGTATAACGCAGAGACGTGTACAGTGTATAGGCACTAAGCACCCCGGCTGTATAACGCAGAGACATGTACAGTGTATAGGCACTAAGCACCCCGGCTGTATAACGCAGAGACGTGTACAGTGTATAGGCACTAAGCACCCCGGCTGTATAACGCAGACACATGTACAGTGTATAGGTACTAAGCACCCCGGCTGTATAACACAGAGACATGTACAGTGTATAGGCACTAAGCACCCCGGCTGTATAACTCAGAGACATGTACAGTGTATAGGCACTAAGTACCCCGGCTGTATAACACAGAGACGTGTACAGTGTATAGACACTAAGCACCCCGGCTGTATAACGCAGAGACATGTACAGTGTATAGGCACTAAGCACCCCGGCTGTATAACTCAGAGACGTGTACAGTGTATAGACACTAAGCACCCCGGCTGTATAACACAGAGACATGTACAGTGTATAGGCACTAAGCACCCCGGCTGTATAACGCAGAGACGTGTACAGTGTATAGGCACTAAGCACCCCGGATGTACAACGCAGAGACATGTACAGTGTATAGGCACTAAGCACCCCGGCTGTATAACGCAGAGACGTGTACAGTGTATAGGCACTAAGCACCCCGGCTGTATAACACAGAGACGTGTACAGTGTATAGGCACTAAGCACCCCGGCTGTATAACACAGAGACGTGTACAGTGTATAGGCACTAAGCATCCCGGCTGTATAACACAGAGACATGTACAGTGTATAGGCACTAAGCACCCCGGCTGTATAACGCAGAGACATGTACAGTGTATAGGCACTAAGCACCCCGGCTGTATAACGCAGAGACATGTACAGTGTATAGGCACTAAGCACCCCGGCTGTATAACACAGAGACATGTACAGTGTATAGGCACTAAGCACCCCGGCTGTATAACGCAGAGATGTGTACAGTGTATAGACACTAAGCATCCCGGCTGTATAACACAGAGACGTGTACAGTGTATAGGCACTAAGCACCCCGGCTGTATAACGCAGAGACATGTACAGTGTATAGGCACTAAGCACCCCGGCTGTATAACTCAGAGACGTGTACAGTGTATAGACACTAAGCACCCCGGCTGTATAACACAGAGACATGTACAGTGTATAGGCACTAAGCACCCCGGCTGTATAACGCAGAGACGTGTACAGTGTATAGGCACTAAGCACCCCGGCTGTATAACACAGAGACATGTACAGTGTATAGGCACTAAGCACCCCGGCTGTATAACTCAGAGACGTGTACAGTGTATAGACACTAAGCACCCCGGCTGTATAACACAGAGACATGTACAGTGTATAGGCACTAAGCACCCCGGCTGTATAACGCAGAGACATGTACAGTGTATAGGCACTAAGCACCCCGGCTGTATAACGCAGAGACATGTACAGTGTATAGACACTAAGCACCCCGGCTGTATAACGCAGAGACATGTACAGTGTATAGGCACTAAGTACCCCGGCTGTATAACACAGAGACGTGTACAGTGTATAGACACTAAGCACCCCGGCTGTATAACACAGAGACGTGTACAGTGTATAGGCACTAAGCACCCCGGCTGTATAACACAGAGACGTGTACAGTGTATAGACACTAAGCACCCCGGCTGTATAACACAGAGACGTGTACAGTGTATAGACACTAAGCACCCCGGCTGTATAACACAGAGACGTGTACAGTGTATAGGCACTAAGCACCCCGGCTGTATAACACAGAGACGTGTACAGTGTATAGGCACTAAGCACCCCGGCTGTATAACACAGAGATGTGTACAATGTATAGGCACTAAGCACCTCGGCTGTATAACACATAGATGTGTACAGTGAATAGGCACTAAGCACCCCGGCTGTATAACGCAGAGACGTGTACAGTGTATAGGCACTAAGCACCCCGGATGTATAACGCAGAGATATGTACAGTGTATAGGCACTAAGCACCCCGGCTGTATAACAAAGAGACGTGTACAGTATATAGACACTAAGCACCCCGGCTGTATAACGCAGAGACATGTACAGTGTAAAGACACTAAGCACCCCGGCTGTATAACACAGATACGTGTACAGTGTATAGGTACTAAGCACCCCGGCTGTATAACGCAGAGACGTGTACAGTGTATAGGCACTAAGCACCCCGGCTGTATAACACAGAGACGTGTACAGTGTATAGGCACTAAGCACCCCGCCTGTATAACACAGAGACGTATACAGTGTATAGGCACTAAGCACCCCGGCTGTATAACACAGAGACGTGTACAGTGTATAGGCACTAAGCACCCCGGCTGTATAACGCAGAGACGTGTACGGTGTATAGGCACTAAGCACCCCGGCTGTATAACACAGAGACATGTACCGTGTATAGGCACTAAGCATCCCGGCTGTATAACGCAGAGACATGTACAGTGTATAGGCACTAAGCACCCCGGCTGTATAACACAGAGACATGTACAGTGTATAGGCACTAAGCACCCCGGCTGTATAACACAGAGACGTGTACCGTGTATAGGCACTAAGCATCCCGGCTGTATAACACAGAGACGTGTACAGTGTATAGGCACTAAGCACCCCGGCTGTATAACACAGAGACATGTACAGTGTATAGGCACTAAGCACCCCGGCTGTATAACGCAGAGACATGTACAGTGTATAGGCACTAAGCACCCCGGCTGTATAACGCAGAGACATGTACAGTGTATAGGCACTAAGCACCCCGGCTGTATAACGCAGAGACATGTACAGTGTATAGGCACTAAGCACCCCGGCTGTATAACACAGAGACATGTACAGTGTATAGGCACTAAGCACCCCGGCTGTATAACACAGAGACATGTACCGTGTATAGGCACTAAGCATCCCGGCTGTATAACACAGAGACGTGTACAGTGTATAGGCACTAAGCACCCCGGCTGTATAACACAGAGACATGTACAGTGTATAGGCACTAAGCACCCCGGCTGTATAACACAGAGACATGTACAGTGTATAGGCACTAAGCATCCCGGCTGTATAACACAGAGACATGTACCGTGTATAGGCACTAAGCACCCCGGCTGTATAACACAGAGACATGTACAGTGTATAGGCACTAAGCACCCCGGCTGTATAACACAGAGACATGTACCGTGTATAGGCACTAAGCACCCCGGCTGTATAACACAGAGACATGTACAGTGTATAGGCACTAAGCACCCCGGCTGTATAACACAGAGACATGTACAGTGTATAGGCACTAAGCATCCCGGCTGTATAACACAGAGACATGTACCGTGTATAGGCACTAAGCACCCCGGCTGTATAACACAGAGACATGTACAGTGTATAGGCACTAAGCATCCCGGCTGTATAACACAGAGACATGTACCGTGTATAGGCACTAAGCACCCCGGCTGTATAACACAGAGACATGTACAGTGTATAGGCACTAAGCACCCCGGCTGTATAACACAGAGACATGTACAGTGTATAGGCACTAAGCACCCCGGCTGTATAACACAGAGACATGTACCGTGTATAGGCACTAAGCACCCCGGCTGTATAACACAGAGACATGTACAGTGTATAGGCACTAAGCACCCCGGCTGTATAACACAGAGACATGTACAGTGTATAGGCACTAAGCATCCCGGCTGTATAACGCAGAGACATGTACAGTGTATAGGCACTAAGCACCCCGGCTGTATAACACAGAGACGTGTACAGTGTATAGGCACTAAGCACCCCGGCTGTATAACACAGAGACATGTACCGTGTATAGGCACTAAGCACCCCGGCTGTATAACGCAGAGACGTGTACAGTGTATAGGCACTAAGCACCCCGGCTGTATAACACAGAGACGTGTACAGTGTATAGGCACTAAGCACCCCGGCTGTATAACACAGAGACGTGTACAGTGTATAGGCACTAAGCACCCCGGCTGTATAACACAGAGACATGTACAGTGTATAGGCACTAAGCACCCCGGCTGTATAACACAGAGACATGTACAGTGTATAGGCACTAAGCACCCCGGCTGTATAACACAGAGACATGTACCGTGTATAGGCACTAAGCACCCCGGCTGTATAACACAGAGACATGTACAGTGTATAGGCACTAAGCACCCCGGCTGTATAACACAGAGACATGTACCGTGTATAGGCACTAAGCACCCCGGCTGTATAACACAGAGACATGTACCGTGTATAGGCACTAAGCACCCCGGCTGTATAACACAGAGACGTGTACAGTGTATAGGCACTAAGCACCCCGGCTGTATAACACAGAGACATGTACAGTGTATAGACACTAAGCACCCCGGCTGTATAACACAGAGACGTGTACAGTGTATAGGCACTAAGCACCCCGGCTGTATAACGCAGAGACGTGTACAGTGTATAGGCACTAAGCACCCCGGCTGTATAACACAGAGACATGTACAGTGTATAGACACTAAGCACCCCGGCTGTATAACGCAGAGACGTGTACAGTGTATAGGCACTAAGCACCCCGGCTGTATAACACAGAGACGTGTACAGTGTATAGGCACTAAGCACCCCGGCTGTATAACACAGAGACGTGTACAGTGTATAGGCACTAAGCACCCCGGCTGTATAACACAGAGACGTGTACAGCGTATAGGCACTAAGCACCCCGGCTGTATAACACAGAGACATGTACCGTGTATAGGCACTAAGCACCCCGGCTGTATAACACAGAGACGTGTACAGTGTATAGGCACTAAGCACCCCGGCTGTATAACACAGAGACATGTACCGTGTATAGGCACTAAGCACCCCGGCTGTATAACACAGAGACATGTACCGTGTATAGGCACTAAGCATCCCGGCTGTATAACGCAGAGACATGTACAGTGTATAGGCACTAAGCACCCCGGCTGTATAACACAGAGACATGTACAGTGTATAGGCACTAAGCACCCCGGCTGTATAACACAGAGACGTGTACCGTGTATAGGCACTAAGCATCCCGGCTGTATAACACAGAGACGTGTACAGTGTATAGGCACTAAGCACCCCGGCTGTATAACACAGAGACATGTACAGTGTATAGGCACTAAGCACCCCGGCTGTATAACGCAGAGACATGTACAGTGTATAGGCACTAAGCACCCCGGCTGTATAACGCAGAGACATGTACAGTGTATAGGCACTAAGCACCCCGGCTGTATAACGCAGAGACATGTACAGTGTATAGGCACTAAGCACCCCGGCTGTATAACACAGAGACATGTACAGTGTATAGGCACTAAGCACCCCGGCTGTATAACACAGAGACATGTACCGTGTATAGGCACTAAGCATCCCGGCTGTATAACACAGAGACGTGTACAGTGTATAGGCACTAAGCACCCCGGCTGTATAACACAGAGACATGTACAGTGTATAGGCACTAAGCACCCCGGCTGTATAACACAGAGACATGTACAGTGTATAGGCACTAAGCATCCCGGCTGTATAACACAGAGACATGTACCGTGTATAGGCACTAAGCACCCCGGCTGTATAACACAGAGACATGTACAGTGTATAGGCACTAAGCACCCCGGCTGTATAACACAGAGACATGTACCGTGTATAGGCACTAAGCACCCCGGCTGTATAACACAGAGACATGTACAGTGTATAGGCACTAAGCACCCCGGCTGTATAACACAGAGACATGTACAGTGTATAGGCACTAAGCATCCCGGCTGTATAACACAGAGACATGTACCGTGTATAGGCACTAAGCACCCCGGCTGTATAACACAGAGACATGTACAGTGTATAGGCACTAAGCATCCCGGCTGTATAACACAGAGACATGTACCGTGTATAGGCACTAAGCACCCCGGCTGTATAACACAGAGACATGTACAGTGTATAGGCACTAAGCACCCCGGCTGTATAACACAGAGACATGTACAGTGTATAGGCACTAAGCACCCCGGCTGTATAACACAGAGACATGTACCGTGTATAGGCACTAAGCACCCCGGCTGTATAACACAGAGACATGTACAGTGTATAGGCACTAAGCACCCCGGCTGTATAACACAGAGACATGTACAGTGTATAGGCACTAAGCATCCCGGCTGTATAACGCAGAGACATGTACAGTGTATAGGCACTAAGCACCCCGGCTGTATAACACAGAGACATGTACAGTGTATAGGCACTAAGCACCCCGGCTGTATAACACAGAGACATGTACCGTGTATAGGCACTAAGCACCCCGGCTGTATAACGCAGAGACGTGTACAGTGTATAGGCACTAAGCACCCCGGCTGTATAACACAGAGACGTGTACAGTGTATAGGCACTAAGCACCCCGGCTGTATAACACAGAGACGTGTACAGTGTATAGGCACTAAGCACCCCGGCTGTATAACACAGAGACATGTACAGTGTATAGGCACTAAGCACCCCGGCTGTATAACACAGAGACATGTACAGTGTATAGGCACTAAGCACCCCGGCTGTATAACACAGAGACATGTACCGTGTATAGGCACTAAGCACCCCGGCTGTATAACACAGAGACATGTACAGTGTATAGGCACTAAGCACCCCGGCTGTATAACACAGAGACATGTACCGTGTATAGGCACTAAGCACCCCGGCTGTATAACACAGAGACATGTACCGTGTATAGGCACTAAGCACCCCGGCTGTATAACACAGAGACGTGTACAGTGTATAGGCACTAAGCACCCCGGCTGTATAACACAGAGACATGTACAGTGTATAGACACTAAGCACCCCGGCTGTATAACACAGAGACGTGTACAGTGTATAGGCACTAAGCACCCCGGCTGTATAACGCAGAGACGTGTACAGTGTATAGGCACTAAGCACCCCGGCTGTATAACACAGAGACATGTACAGTGTATAGACACTAAGCACCCCGGCTGTATAACGCAGAGACGTGTACAGTGTATAGGCACTAAGCACCCCGGCTGTATAACACAGAGACGTGTACAGTGTATAGGCACTAAGCACCCCGGCTGTATAACACAGAGACGTGTACAGTGTATAGGCACTAAGCACCCCGGCTGTATAACACAGAGACGTGTACAGCGTATAGGCACTAAGCACCCCGGCTGTATAACACAGAGACATGTACCGTGTATAGGCACTAAGCACCCCGGCTGTATAACACAGAGACGTGTACAGTGTATAGGCACTAAGCACCCCGGCTGTATAACACAGAGACATGTACCGTGTATAGGCACTAAGCACCCCGGCTGTATAACACAGAGACGTGTACAGTGTATAGGCACTAAGCACCCCGGCTGTATAACACAGAGACATGTACAGTGTATAGGCACTAAGCACCCCGGCTGTATAACACAGAGACGTGTACAGTGTATAGGCACTAAGCACCCCGGCTGTATAACACAGAGACATGTACAGTGTATAGGCACTAAGCACCCCGGCTGTATAACACAGAGACATGTACAGTGTATAGACACTAAGCACCCCGGCTGTATAACGCAGAGACGTGTACAGCGTATAGGCACTAAGCACCCCGGCTGTACAACACAGAGACATGTACAGTGTATAGGCACTAAGCACCCCGACTGTATAACACAGAGACGTGTACAGCGTATAGGCACTAAGCACCCCGGCTGTACAACACAGAGACATGTACAGTGTATAGGCACTAAGCACCCCGGCTGTATAACACAGAGACGTGTACAGTGTATAGGCACTAAGCACCCCGACTGTATAACACAGAGACGTGTACAGCGTATAGGCACTAAGCACCCCGGCTGTACAACACAGAGACATGTACAGTGTATAGGCACTAAGCACCCCGGCTGTATAACACAGAGACGTGTACAGTGTATAGGCACTAAGCACCCCGGCTGTATAACACAGAGATATGTACAGTGTATAGGCACTAAGCACCCCGGCTGTATAACACAGAGACATGTACAGTGTATAGGCACTAAGCACCCCGGCTGTATAACACAGAGATGTGTACAGCGTATAGGCACTAAGCACCCCGGCTGTATAACACAGAAACGTGTACAGTGTTTAAGCACTAAGCACCCCGGCTGTATAACACAGAGACATGTACAGTGTATAGGCACTAAGCACCCCGGCTGTATAACACAGAGACGTGTACAGTGTATAGGCACTAAGCACCCCGGCTGTATAACGCAGAGACATGTACAGTGTATAGGCACTAAGCACCCCGGCTGTATAACGCAGAGACATGTACAGTGTATAGACACTAAGCACCCCGGCTGTATAACGCAGAGACATGTACAGTGTATAGACACTAAGCACCCCGGCTGTATAACGCAGAGACATGTACAGTGTATAGGCACTAAGCACCCCGGCTGTATAACACAGAGACATGTACAGTGTATAGGCACTAAGCACCCCGGCTGTATAACACAGAGACATGTACAGTATATAGTCACTAAGCACCCCGGCTGTATAACGCAGAGACGTGTACAGTGTATAGACACTAAGCACCCCGGCTGTATAACGCAGAGACGTGTACAATGTATAGGCACTAAGCACCCCGGCTGTATAACGCAGACACATGTACAGTATATAGTCACTAAGCACCCCGGCTGTATAACGCAGAGACATGTATAGTGTATAGGCACTAAGCACCCTGGCTGTATAACACAGAGACGTGTACAGTATATAGTCACTAAGCACCCCGGCTGTATAACGCAGAGACATGTACAGTGTATAGGCACTAAGCACCCCGGCTGTATAACACAGAGACATGTACAGTGTATAGGCACTAAGCACCCCGGCTGTATAACACAGAGACGTGTACAGTGTATAGGCACTAAGCACCCCGGCTGTATAACACAGAGACGTGTACAGTGTATAGGCACTAAGCACCCCGGCTGTATAACGCAGAGACGTGTACAGTGTATAGGCACTAAGCACCCCGGCTGTATAACACAGAGACGTGTACAGTGTATAGGCACTAAGCACCCCGGCTGTATAACACAGAGACATGTACAGTGTATAGGTACTAAGCACCCCGGCTGTATAACGCAGAGACATGTACAGTGTATAGGCACTAAGCACCCCGGCTGTATAACACAGAGACATGTACAGTGTATAGGCACTAAGCACCCCGGCTGTATAACGCAGAGACATGTACAGTGTATAGACACTAAGCACCCCGGCTGTATAACGCAGAGACGTGTACAATGTATAGACACTAAGCACCCCGGCTGTATAACGCAGAGACATGTACAGTGTATAGGCACTAAGCACCCCGGCTGTATAACGCAGAGACATGTACAGTGTATAGACACTAAGCACCCCGGCTGTATAACGCAGAGACATGTACAGTGTATAGGCACTAAGTACCCCGGCTGTATAACACAGAGACGTGTACAGTGTATAGACACTAAGCACCCCGGCTGTATAACACAGAGACGTGTACAGTGTATAGGCACTAAGCACCCCGGCTGTATAACACAGAGACGTGTACAGTGTATAGGCACTAAGCACCCCGGCTGTATAACACAGAGATGTGTACAATGTATAGGCACTAAGCACCTCGGCTGTATAACACATAGATGTGTACAGTGTATAGGCACTAAGCACCCCGGCTGTATAACGCAGAGACGTGTACAGTGTATAGGCACTAAGCACCCCGGATGTATAACGCAGAGATATGTACAGTGTATAGGCACTAAGCACCCCGGCTGTATAACAAAGAGACGTGTACAGTATATAGACACTAAGCACCCCGGCTGTATAACGCAGAGACATGTACAGTGTATAGACACTAAGCACCCCGGCTGTATAACACAGATACGTGTACAGTGTATAGGTACTAAGCACCCCGGCTGTATAACGCAGAGACGTGTACAGTGTATAGGCAGTAAGCACCCCGGCTGTATAACACAGAGACGTGTACAGTGTATAGGCACTAAGCACCCCGCCTGTATAACACAGAGACGTGTACAGTATATAGGCACTAAGCACCCCGGCTGTATAACACAGAGACGTGTACAGCGTATAGGCACTAAGCACCCCGGCTGTATAACACAGAGACATGTACCGTGTATAGGCACTAAGCACCCCGGCTGTATAACACAGAGACATGTACCGTGTATAGGCACTAAGCACCCCGGCTGTATAACACAGAGACGTGTACAGTGTATAGGCACTAAGCACCCCGGCTGTATAACACAGAGACATGTACAGTGTATAGGCACTAAGCACCCCGGCTGTATAACACAGAGACGTGTACAGTGTATAGGCACTAAGCACCCCGGCTGTATAACACAGAGACATGTACAGTGTATAGGCACTAAGCACCCCGACTGTATAACACAGAGACGTGTACAGCGTATAGGCACTAAGCACCCCGGCTGTACAACACAGAGACATGTACAGTGTATAGGCACTAAGCACCCCGGCTGTATAACACAGAGACATGTACAGTGTATAGGCACTAAGCACCCCGGCTGTATAACACAGAGATGTGTACAGCGTATAGGCACTAAGCACCCCGGCTGTATAACACAGAGACATGTACAGTGTATAGGCACTAAGCACCCCGGCTGTATAACACAGAGATGTGTACAGCGTATAGGCACTAAGCACCCCGGCTGTATAACACAGAAACGTGTACAGTGTTTAAGCACTAAGCACCCCGGCTGTATAACACAGAGACATGTACAGTGTATAGGCACTAAGCACCCCGGCTGTATAACGCAGAGACATGTACAGTGTATAGGCACTAAGCACCCCGGCTGTATAACGCAGAGACATGTACAGTGTATAGACACTAAGCACCCCGGCTGTATAACGCAGAGACATGTACAGTGTATAGACACTAAGCACCCCGGCTGTATAACGCAGAGACATGTACAGTGTATAGGCACTAAGCACCCCGGCTGTATAACACAGAGACATGTACAGTGTATAGGTACTAAGCACCCCGGCTGTATAACACAGAGACATGTACAGTATATAGTCACTAAGCACCCCGGCTGTATAACGCAGAGACGTGTACAGTGTATAGACACTAAGCACCCCGGCTGTATAACGCAGAGACGTGTACAATGTATAGGCACTAAGCACCCCGGCTGTATAACGCAGACACATGTACAGTATATAGTCACTAAGCACCCCGGCTGTATAACGCAGAGACATGTATAGTGTATAGGCACTAAGCACCCTGGCTGTATAACACAGAGACGTGTACAGTATATAGTCACTAAGCACCCCGGCTGTATAACGCAGAGACATGTACAGTGTATAGGCACTAAGCACCCCGGCTGTATAACACAGAGACATGTACAGTGTATAGGCACTAAGCACCCCGGCTGTATAACACAGAGACGTGTACAGTGTATAGGCACTAAGCACCCCGGCTGTATAACACAGAGACGTGTACAGTGTATAGGCACTAAGCACCCCGGCTGTATAACGCAGAGACGTGTACAGTGTATAGGCACTAAGCACCCCGGCTGTATAACACAGAGACGTGTACAGTGTATAGGCACTAAGCACCCCGGCTGTATAACACAGAGACATGTACAGTGTATAGGTACTAAGCACCCCGGCTGTATAACACAGAGACATGTACAGTGTATAGGTACTAAGCACCCCGGCTGTATAACGCAGAGACATGTACAGTGTATAGGCACTAAGCACCCCGGCTGTATAACACAGAGACATGTACAGTGTATAGGCACTAAGCACCCCGGCTGTATAACGCAGAGACATGTACAGTGTATAGACACTAAGCACCCCGGCTGTATAACGCAGAGACGTGTACAATGTATAGACACTAAGCACCCCGGCTGTATAACGCAGAGACATGTACAGTGTATAGGCACTAAGCACCCCGGCTGTATAACGCAGAGACATGTACAGTGTATAGACACTAAGCACCCCGGCTGTGTAACGCAGAGACATGTACAGTGTATAGGCACTAAGTACCCCGGCTGTATAACACAGAGACGTGTACAGTGTATAGACACTAAGCACCCCGGCTGTATAACACAGAGACGTGTACAGTGTATAGGCACTAAGCACCCCGGCTGTATAACACAGAGACGTGTACAGTGTATAGGCACTAAGCACCCCGGCTGTATAACACAGAGATGTGTACAATGTATAGGCACTAAGCACCTCGGCTGTATAACACATAGACATGTACAGTGTATAGGCACTAAGCACCCCGGCTGTATAACGCAGAGACGTGTACAATGTATAGACACTAAGCACCCCGGCTGTATAACGCAGAGACATGTACAGTGTATAGGCACTAAGCACCCCGGCTGTATAACGCAGAGACATGTACAGTGTATAGGCACTAAGCACCCCGGCTGTATAACGCAGAGACGTGTACAGTGTATAGGCACTAAGCACCCCGGATGTATAACGCAGAGATATGTACAGTGTATAGGCACTAAGCACCCCGGCTGTATAACAAAGAGACGTGTACAGTATATAGACACTAAGCACCCCGGCTGTATAACGCAGAGACGTGTACAGTGTATAGGCACTAAGCACCCCGGCTGTATAACACAGAGACGTGTACAGTGTATAGGCACTAAGCACCCCGCCTGTATAACACAGAGACGTGTACAGTATATAGGCACTAAGCACCCCGACTGTATAACACAGAGACGTGTACAGTGTATAGGCACTAAGCGCCCCGGCTGTATAACGCAGAGACGTGTACAGTGTATAGGCACTAAGCACCCCGGCTGTATAACACAGAGACGTGTACAGTGTATAGGCACTAAGCACCCCGGCTGTATAACACAGAGACATGTACCGTGTATAGGCACTAAGCACCCCCGCTATATAACACAGAGACGTATACAGTGTATAGGCACTAAGCACCCCGGCTGTATAACACAGAGACGTGTACAGTGTATAGGCACTAAGCACCCCGGCTGTATAACGCAGAGACGTGTACGGTGTATAGGCACTAAGCACCCCGGCTGTATAACACAGAGACATGTACCGTGTATAGGCACTAAGCATCCCGGCTGTATAACACAGAGACATGTACCGTGTATAGGCACTAAGCACCCCCGCTATATAACACAGAGACGTATACAGTGTATAGGCACTAAGCACCCCGGCTGTATAACACAGAGACGTGTACAGTGTATAGGCACTAAGCACCCCGGCTGTATAACGCAGAGACGTGTACGGTGTATAGGCACTAAGCACCCCGGCTGTATAACACAGAGACATGTACAGTGTATAGGCACTAAGCACCCCGGCTGTATAACACAGAGACATGTACAGTGTATAGGCACTAAGCACCCCGGCTGTATAACACAGAGACATGTACAGTGTATAGGCACTAAGCACCCCGGCTGTATAACACAGAGACATGTACAGTGTATAGGCACTAAGCACCCCGGCTGTATAACACAGAGACATGTACCGTGTATAGGTACTAAGCACCCCGGCTGTATAACACAGAGACATGTACAGTGTATAGGCACTAAGCACCCCGGCTGTATAACGCAGAGACATGTACAGTGTATAGGCACTAAGCACCCCGGCTGTATAACACAGAGACATGTACAGTGTATAGGCACTAAGCACCCCGGCTGTATAACACAGAGACATGTACAGTGTATAGGCACTAAGCACCCCGGCTGTATAACACAGAGACATGTACAGTGTATAGGCACTAAGCACCCCGGCTGTATAACGCAGAGACATGTACAGTGTATAGGCACTAAGCACCCCGGCTGTATAACACAGAGACATGTACAGTGTATAGGCACTAAGCACCCCGGCTGTATAACACAGAGACATGTACCGTGTATAGGCACTAAGCATCCCGGCTGTATAACACAGAGACGTGTACAGTGTATAGGCACTAAGCACCCCGGCTGTATAACACAGAGACATGTACAATGTATAGGCACTAAGCACCCCGGCTGTATAACACAGAGACGTGTACAATGTATAGGCACTAAGCATCCCGGCTGTATAACACAGAGACATGTACAGTGTATAGGCACTAAGCACCCCGGCTGTATAACACAGAGACATGTACAGTGTATAGGCACTAAGCATCCCGGCTGTATAACACAGAGACATGTACCGTGTATAGGCACTAAGCACCCCGGCTGTATAACACAGAGACATGTACAGTGTATAGGCACTAAGCACCCCGGCTGTATAACACAGAGACATGTACCGTGTATAGGCACTAAGCACCCCGGCTGTATAACACAGAGACATGTACAGTGTATAGGCACTAAGCACCCCGGCTGTATAACACAGAGACATGTACAGTGTATAGGCACTAAGCATCCCGGCTGTATAACACAGAGACATGTACCGTGTATAGGCACTAAGCACCCCGGCTGTATAACACAGAGACATGTACCGTGTATAGGCACTAAGCACCCCGGCTGTATAACACAGAAACGTGTACAGTGTATAGGCACTAAGCACCCCGGCTGTATAACACAGAGACGTGTACAGTGTATAGGTACTAAGCACCCCGGCTGTATAACACAGAGACATGTACCGTGTATAGGCACTAAGCACCCCGGCTGTATAACACAGAAACGTGTACAGTGTATAGGCACTAAGCACCCCGGCTGTATAACACAGAGACGTGTACAATGTATAGGCACTAAGCATCCCGGATGTATAACGCAGAAACGTGTACAGAGTATAGGCACTAAGCACCCCGGCTGTATAACACAGAAACGTGTACAGTGTATAGGCACTAAGCACCCCGGATGTATAACGCAGAGACATGTACAGTGTATAGGCACTAAGCACCCCGGCTGTATAACACAGAAACGTGTACAGAGTATAGGCACTAAGCACCCCGGCTGTATAACACAGAGACGTGTACAATGTATAGGCACTAAGCACCCCGGCTGTATAACACAGAGACATGTACAATGTATAGGCACTAAGCACCCCGGATGTATAACGCAGAGACATGTACAGTGTATAGGCACTAAGCACCCCGGCTGTATAACACAGAGATGTGTACAGTGTATAGACACTAAGCACCCCGGCTGTATAACGCAGAGACGTGTACAGTGTATAGGCACTAAGCACCCCGGCTGTATAACGCAGAGACGTGTACAGTGTATAGGCACTAAGCACCCCGGCTGTATAACACAGAGATGTGTACAGTGTATAGACACTAAGCACCCCGGCTGTATAACGCAGAGACGTGTACAGTGTATAGGCACTAAGCACCCCGGCTGTATAACACAGAGACATGTACCGTGCATAGGCACTAAGCACCCCGGCTGTATAACACAGAGACATGTACAGTGTATAGGCACTAAGCACCCCGGCTGTATATCACAGAGACGTGTACAGTGTATAGGCACTAAGCACCCCGGCTGTATAACACAGAGACATGTACAGTGTATAGGCACTAAGCACCCCGGCTGTATAACACAGAGACATGTACAGTGTATAGGCACTAAGCACCCCGGCTGTATAACACAGAGACATGTACAGTGTATAGGCACTAAGCACCCCGGCTGTATAACACAGAGACATGTACAGTGTATAGGCACTAAGCACCCCGGCTGTATAACACAGAGACATGTACAGTGTATAGGCACTAAGCACCCCGGCTGTATAACACAGAGACATGTACAGTGTATAGGCACTAAGCACCCCGGCTGTATAACACAGAGATGTGTACAGTGTATAGACACTAAGCACCCCGGCTGTATAACACAGAGACGTGTACAGTGTATAGGCACTAAGCACCCCGGCTGTATAACACAGAGACATGTACAGTGTATAGGCACTAAGCACCCCGGCTGTATAACACAGAGACATGTACAGTGTATAGGCACTAAGCACCCCGGCTGTATAACGCAGAGACGTGTACAGTGTATAGACACTAAGCACCCCGGCTGTATAACACAGAGACATGTACAGTGTATAGGTACTAAGCACCCCGGCTGTATAACGCAGAGACGTGTACAGTGTATAGACACTAAGCACCCCGGCTGTATAACACAGAGACATGTACAGTGTATAGACACTAAGCACCCCGGCTGTATAACACAGAGACATGTACAATGTATAGGCACTAAGCACCCCGGCTGTATAACACAGAGATGTGTACAGTGTATAGGCACTAAGCACCCCGGCTATATAACACAGAGACGTATACAGTGTATAGACACTAAGCACCCCGGCTGTATAACACAGAGACGTGTACAATGTATAGGCACTAAGCACCCCGGCTGTATAACACAGAGACATGTACAGTGTATAGGCACTAAGCACCCCGGCTGTATAACACAGAGACATGTACAGTGTATAGGCACTAAGCACCCCGGCTGTATAACACAGAGACATGTACAGTGTATAGGCACTAAGCACCCCGGCTGTATAACACAGAGACATGTACAGTGTATAGGCACTAAGCACCTCGGCTGTATAACACAGAGATGTGTACAGTGTATAGACACTAAGCACCCCGGCTGTATAACACAGAGACATGTACAGTGTATAGGCACTAAGCACCCCGGCTGTATAACGCAGAGACGTGTACAGTGTATAGGCACTAAGCACCCCGGCTGTATAACACAGAGATATGTACAGTGTATAGGCACTAAGCATCCCGGCTGTATAACACAGAGACGTGTACAGTGTATAGGCACTAAGCACCCCGGCTATATAACACAGAGACGTGTACAGTGTATAGGCACTAAGCACCCCGGCTGTATAACGCAGAGACATGTACAGTGTATAGGCACTAAGCACCCCGGCTGTATAACACAGAGATGTGTACAGTGTATAGGCACTAAGCTCCTCGGCTGTATAACACAGAGATGTGTACAGTGTATAGGCACTAAGCGCCCCGGCTGTATAACGCAGAGACGTGTACAATGTATAGGCACTAAGCACCCCGGCTGTATAACGCAGAGACATGTACAGTGTATAGGCACTAAGCGCCCCGGCTGTATAACGCAGAGACGTGTACAATGTATAGGCACTAAGCACCCCGGCTGTATAACACAGAGACGTGTACAATGTATAGGCACTAAGCACCCCGGCTGTATAACGCAGAGACGTGTACAATGTATAGGCACTAAGCACCCCGGCTGTATAACGCAGAGACGTGTACAATGTATAGGCACTAAGCACCCCGGCTGTATAACGCAGAGACGTGTACAATGTATAGGCACTAAGCACCCCGGCTGTATAACGCAGAGACGTGTACAATGTATAGGCACTAAGCGCCCCGGCTGTATAACGCAGAGACGTGTACAATGTATAGGCACTAAGCACCCCGGCTGTATAACGCAGAGACATGTACAGTGTATAGACACTAAGCACCCCGGCTGTATAACGCAGAGACGTGTACAATGTATAGGCACTAAGCACCCCGGCTGTATAACGCAGAGACGTGTACAATGTATAGGCACTAAGCACCCCGGCTGTATAATGCAGAGACATGTACAGTGTATAGACACTAAGCACCCCGGCTGTATAATGCAGAGACATGTACAGTGTATAGACACTAAGCACCCCGGCTGTATAACGCAGAGACGTGTACAATGTATAGGCACTAAGCACCCCGGCTGTATAACACAGAGATGTGTACAGTGTATAGGCACTAAGCACCCCGGCTGTATAACACAGAGACGTGTACAGTGTATAGGCACTAAGCACCCCGGCTGTATAACACAGAGACATGTACAGTGTATAGGCACTAAGCACCCCGGCTGTATAACACAGAGATGTGTACAATGTATAGGCACTAAGCACCCCGGCTGTATAACACAGAGACATGTACAATGTATAGGCACTAAGCACCCCGGCTGTATAACGCAGAGACGTGTACAATGTATAGGCACTAAGCACCCCGGCTGTATAACACAGAGACATGTACAGTGTATAGGCACTAAGCACCCCGGCTGTATAACACAGAGACGTGTACAGTGTATAGGCACTAAGCACTCCGGCTGTATAACGCAGAGACGTGTACAGTGTATAGGCACTAAGCATCCCGGCTGTATAACGCAGAGACATGTACAGTGTATAGGCACTAAGCACCCCCGCTATATAACACAGAGACGTGTACAGTGTATAGGCACTAAGCACCCCGGCTGTATAACACAGAGACGTGTACAATGTATAGGCACTAAGCACCCCGGCTGTATAACACAGAGACATGTACAGTGTATAGGCACTAAGCACCCCCGCTATATAACACAGAGACGTGTACAGTGTATAGGCACTAAGCACCCCGGCTGTATAACACAGAGACGTGTACAATGTATAGGCACTAAGCACCCCGGCTGTATAACGCAGAGACATGTACAGTGTATAGGCACTAAGCACCCCCGCTATATAACACAGAGACGTGTACAATGTATAGGCACTAAGCACCCCGGCTGTATAACGCAGAGATGTGTACAGTGTATAGACACTAAGCACCCCGGCTGTATAACACAGAGACGTGTACAGTGTATAGGCACTAAGCATCCCGGCTGTATAACGCAGAGACATGTACAGTGTATAGGCACTAAGCACCCCGGCTGTATAACGCAGAGATGTGTACAGTGTATAGACACTAAGCACCCCGGCTGTATAACACAGAGACGTGTACAGTGTATAGGCACTAAGCATCCCGGCTGTATAACACAGAGACGTGTACAGTGTATAAGCACTAAGCACCCCGGCTGTATAACACAGAGACATGTACAGTGTATAGGCACTAAGCACCCTGGCTGTATAACACAGAGACGTGTATAGTGTATAGGCACTAAGCACCCCGGCTGTATAACACAGAGACATGTACAGTGTATAGGCACTAAGCACCCCGGCTGTATAACACAGAGACATGTACAGTGTATAGGCACTAAGCACCCCGGCTGTATAACGCAGAGACGTGTACAGTGTATAGGCACTAAGCACCCCGGCTGTATAACACAGAGACATGTACAGTGTATAGGCACTAAGCACCCCGGCTGTATAACACAGAGACATGTACAGTGTATAGGCACTAAGCACCCCGGCTGTATAACACAGAGACATGTACAGTGTATAGGCACTAAGCACCCTGGCTGTATAACACAGAGACGTGTATAGTGTATAGGCACTAAGCACCCCGGCTGTATAACACAGAGACGTGTACAATGTATAGGCACTAAGCACCCCGGCTGTATAACACAGAGACATGTACAGTGTATAGGCACTAAGCACCCCGGCTGTATAACACAGAGACATGTACAGTGTATAGGCACTAAGCACCCCGGCTGTATAACGCAGAGACGTGTACAGCGTATAGGCACTAAGCACCCCGGCTGTATAACACAGAGACGTGTACAATGTATAGGCACTAAGCACCCCGGCTGTATAACACAGAGACATGTACAGTGTATAGGCACTAAGCACCCCGGCTGTATAACACAGAGACGTGTACAATGTATAGGCACTAAGCACCCCGGCTGTATAACACAGAGACATGTACAGTGTATAGGCACTAAGCACCCCGGCTGTATAACACAGAGACGTGTACAATGTATAGGCACTAAGCACCCCGGCTGTATAACACATAGATGTGTACAGTGTATAGGCACTAAGCACCCCGGCTGTATAACACAGAGACATGTACAGTGTATAGGCACTAAGCACCCCGGCTGTATAACGCAGAGACGTGTACAGCGTATAGGCACTAAGCACCCCGGCTGTATAACACAGAGACGTGTACAGTGTATAGGCACTAAGCACCCCGGCTGTATAACACAGAGACGTGTACAATGTATAGGCACTAAGCACCCCGGCTGTATAACACAGAGACGTGTACAGTGTATAGGCACTAAGCACCCCGGCTGTATAACGCAGAGACGTGTACAGTGTATAGGCACTAAGCACCCCGGCTGTATAACGCAGAGACATGTACAGTGTATAGGCACTAAGCACCCCGGCTGTATAACGCAGAGACATGTACAGTGTATAGACACTAAGCACCCCGGCTGTATAACGCAGAGACATGTACAGTGTATAGGCACTAAGCACCCCGGCTGTATAACGCAGAGACATGTACAGTGTATAGGCACTAAGCACCCCGGCTGTATAACACAGAGACATGTACAGTGTATAGGCACTAAGCACCCCGGCTGTATAACGCAGAGACATGTACAGTGTATAGACACTAAGCACCCCGGCTGTATAACGCAGAGACGTGTACAGTGTATAGGCACTAAGCACCCCGGCTGTATAACACAGAGACATGTACAGTGTATAGGCACTAAGCACCCCGGCTGTATAACACAGAGAAATGTACAGTGTATAGGCACTAAGCACCCCGGCTGTATAACACAGAGACATGTACAGTGTATAGGCACTAAGCACCCCGGCTGTATAACACAGAGACATGTACAGTGTATAGGCACTAAGCACCCTGGCTGTATAACACAGAGACGTGTATAGTGTATAGGCACTAAGCACCCCGGCTGTATAACACAGAGACATGTACAGTGTATAGGCACTAAGCACCCCGGCTGTATAACACAGAGACGTGTACAATGTATAGGCACTAAGCACCCCGGCTGTATAACACAGAGACGTGTACAGTGTATAGGCACTAAGCACCCCGGCTGTATAACACAGAGACATGTACAGTGTATAGGCACTAAGCACCCCGGCTGTATAACGCAGAGACGTGTACAATGTATAGACACTAAGCACCCCGGCTGTATAACGCAGAGACATGTACAGTGTATAGGCACTAAGCACCCCGGCTGTATAACGCAGAGACGTGTACAATGTATAGACACTAAGCACCCCGGCTGTATAACGCAGAGACATGTACAGTGTATAGGCACTAAGCACCCCGGCTGTATAACGCAGAGACGTGTACAATGTATAGGCACTAAGCACCCCGGCTGTATAACGCAGAGACGTGTACAGTGTATAGGCACTAAGCACCCCGGCTGTATAACACAGAGACATGTACAGTGTATAGGCACTAAGCACCCCGGCTGTATAACGCAGAGACGTGTACAATGTATAGGCACTAAGCACCCCGGCTGTATAACGCAGAGACATGTACAGTGTATAGGCACTAAGCACCCCGGCTGTATAACGCAGAGACATGTACAGTGTATAGGCACTAAGCACCCCGGCTGTATAACACAGAGACGTGTACAGTGTATAGGCACTAAGCACCCCGGCTGTATAACACAGAGACATGTACAGTGTATAGGCACTAAGCACCCCGGCTGTATAACGCAGAGACATGTACAGTGTATAGGCACTAAGCACCCCGGCTGTATAACGCAGAGACATGTACCGTGTATAGGCACTAAGCACCCCGGCTGTATAACACAGAGACGTGTACAATGTATAGGCACTAAGCACCCCGGCTGTATAACGCAGAGACATGTACAGTGTATAAGCACTAAGCACCCCGGCTGTATAACACAGAGACGTGTACAGTGTATAGGCACTAAGCACCCCGGCTGTATAACACAGAGATGTGTACAGTGTATAGGCACTAAGCACCCCGGCTGTATAACACAGAGACATGTACAGTGTATAGGCACTAAGCACCCCGGCTGTATAACACAGAGACATGTACCGTGTATAGGCACTAAGCACCCCGGCTGTATAACACAGAGACATGTACAGTGTATAGGCACTAAGCACCCCGGCTGTATAATGCAGAGACATGTACAGTGTATAGGCACTAAGCATCCCGGCTGTATAACACAGAGACGTGTATAGTGTATAGGTACTAAGCACCCCGGCTGTATAACACAGAGACGTGTACAGTGTATAGGTACTAAGCACCCCGGCTGTATAACACAGAGACGTGTACAGTGTATAGGCACTAAGCACCCGGCTGTATAACACAGAGACGTGTACAGTGTATAGGCACTAAGCACCCCGGCTGTATAACACAGAGACATGTACCGTGTATAGGCACTAAGCACCCCGGCTGTATAACACAGAGACATGTACAGTGTATAGGCACTAAGCACCCCGGCTGTATAACGCAGAGACATGTACAGTGTATAGGCACTAAGCACCCCGGCTGTATAACACAGAGACATGTACAGTGTATAGGCACTAAGCACCCCGGCTGTATAACGCAGAGACGTGTACAGTGTATAGGCACTAAGCACCCCGGCTGTATAACACAGAGACGTGTACAGTGTATAGGCACTAAGCACCCCGGCTGTATAACACAGAGACGTGTACAGTGTATAGGCACTAAGCACCCTGGCTGTATAACGCAGAGACGTGTACAGTGTATAGGCACTAAGCACCCCGGCTGTATAACACAGAGACATGTACAGTGTATAGGCACTAAGCACCCCGGCTGTATAACACAGAGACATGTACAGTGTATAGGCACTAAGCACCCCGGCTGTATAACACAGAGACGTGTACAGTGTATAGGCACTAAGCTCCTCGGCTGTATAACACAGAGACATGTACAGTGTATAGGCACTAAGCACCCCGGCTGTATAACACAGAAACGTGTACAGTGTATAGGCACTAAGCACCCCGGCTGTATAACACAGAGACATGTACAGTGTATAGGCACTAAGCACCCCGGCTGTATAACGCAGAGACGTGTACAGTGTATAGGCACTAAGCATCCCGGCTGTATAACACAGAGACGTGTACAGTGTATAGGCACTAAGCACCCCGGCTGTATAACGCAGAGACATGTACAGTGTATAGGCACTAAGCACCCCGGCTGTATAACACAGAGACGTGTACAGTGTATAGGTACTAAGCACCCCGGCTGTATAACGCAGAGACGTGTACAGTGTATAGGCACTAAGCACCCCGGCTGTATAACACAGAGACGTGTACAGTGTATAGGCACTAAGCACCCCGGCTGTATAACACAGAGACGTGTACAGTGTATAGGCACTAAGCTCCTCGGCTGTATAACACAGAGACATGTACAGTGTATAGGCACTAAGCACCCTGGCTGTATAACACAGAGACGTGTACAGTGTATAGGCACTAAGCTCCTCGGCTGTATAACACAGAGACATGTACAGTGTATAGGCACTAAGCACCCTGGCTGTATAACACAGAGACGTGTACAGTGTATAGGCACTAAGCTCCTCGGCTGTATAACACAGAGACATGTACAGTGTATAGGCACTAAGCACCCTGGCTGTATAACACAGAGACGTGTACAGTGTATAGGCACTAAGCACCCCGGCTGTATAACACAGAGACGTATACAGTGTATAGGTACTAAGCACCCCGGCTGTATAACACAGAGACATGTACAGTGTATAGGCACTAAGCACCCCGGCTGTATAACACAGAGACATGTACAGTGTATAGGCACTAAGCACCCCGGCTGTATAACGCAGAGACATGTACAGTGTATAGGCACTAAGCACCCCGGCTGTATAACACAGAGACGTGTACAGTGTATAAGCACTAAGCACCCCGGCTGTATAACGCAGAGACGTGTACAGTGTATAGGCACTAAGCACCCCGGCTGTATAACGCAGAGACATGTACAGTGTATAGGCACTAAGCACCCCGGCTGTATAACGCAGAGACGTGTACAGTGTATAAGCACTAAGCACCCCGGCTGTATAATGCAGAGACGTGTACAGTGTATAGGCACTAAGCACCCCGGCTGTATAACACAGAGACGTGTACAGTGTATAGGCACTAAGCACCCCGGCTGTATAACGCAGAGACATGTACAGTGTATAGGCACTAAGCACCCCGGCTATATAACACAGAGACGTATACAGTGTATAGACACTAAGCACCCCGGCTGTATAACGCAGAGACGTGTACAGTGTATAGGCACTAAGCACCCCGGCTGTATAACACAGAGACATGTACAGTGTATAGGCACTAAGCACCCCGGCTGTATAACGCAGAGACATGTACAGTGTATAGGCACTAAGCACCCCGGCTGTATAACACAGAGACATGTACAGTGTATAGGCACTAAGCACCCCGGCTGTATAACACAGAGACGTGTACAGTGTATAGGCACTAAGCACCCCGGCTGTATAACACAGAGACGTGTACAGTGTATAGGCACTAAGCACCCCGGCTGTATAACACAGAGACATGTACAGTGTATAGGCACTAAGCACCCCGGCTGTATAACACAGAGACATGTACAGTGTATAGGCACTAAGCACCCCGGCTGTATAACACAGAGACGTGTACAGTGTATAGGCACTAAGCACCCCGGCTGTATAACACAGAGACATGTACAGTGTATAGGCACTAAGCACCCCGGCTGTATAACACAGAGACGTGTACAGTGTATAGGCACTAAGCACCCCGGCTGTATAACACAGAGACGTGTATAGTGTATAGGCACTAAGCACCCCGGCTGTATAACACAGAGACGTGTACAGTGTATAGGCACTAAGCACCCCGGCTGTATAACACATAGATGTGTACAATGTATAGGCACTAAGCACCCCGGCTGTATAACGCAGAGACGTGTACAGTGTATAGGCACTAAGCACCCCCGCTATATAACACAGAGATGTGTACAGTGTATAGGCACTAAGCACCCCGGCTGTATAACGCAGAGACATGTACAGTGTATAGGCACTAAGCACCCCGGCTGTATAACACAGAGACGTGTACAGTGTATAGGCACTAAGCGCCCCGGCTGTATAACACAGAGACGTGTACAGTGTATAGGCACTAAGCACCCCGGCTGTATAACGCAGAGACATGTATAGTGTATAGGCACTAAGCACCCCGGCTGTATAACGCAGAGACATGTACAGTGTATAGGCACTAAGCACCCCGGCTGTATAACACAGAGACATGTACAGTGTATAGGCACTAAGCGCCCCGGCTGTATAACACAGAGACGTGAACAGTGTATAGGCACTAAGCACACCAGCTGTATAATGCAGAGACGTGTACAGTGTATATGCACTAAGCACCCCGGCTGTATAACACAGATACGTGTACAGTGTATAGGAACTAAGCACCCCGGCTGTATAACGCAGAGACGTGTACAGTGTATAGGCACTAAGCACCCCCGCTATATAACACAGAGACGTGTACAGTGTATAGGCACTAAGCACCCCGGCTGTATAACACAGAGACATGTACAGTGTATAGGCACTAAGCGCCCCGGCTGTATAACACAGAGACATGTACAGTGTATAGGCACTAAGCGCCCCGGCTGTATAACACAGAGACATGTACAGTGTATAGACACTAAGCACCCCGGCTGTATAACGCAGAGACGTGTACAGTGTATAGGCACTAAGCACCCCGGCTGTATAACGCAGAGACGTGTACAGTGTATAGGCACTAAGCACCCCGGCTGTATAACACAGAGACGTGTACAGTGTATAGGAACTAAGCACCCCGGCTGTATAACGCAGAGACATGTACAGTGTATAGGCACTAAGCACCCCGGCTGTATAACACAGAGACATGTACAGTGTATAGGCACTAAGCACCCCGGCTGTATAACACAGAGACGTGTATAGTGTATAGGCACTAAGCACCCCGGCTGTATAACACAGAGACATGTACAGTGTATAAGCACTAAGCACCCCGGCTGTATAACGCAGAGACATGTACAGTGTATAGGCACTAAGCACCCCGGCTGTATAACACAGAGACGTGTACAGTGTATAGACACTAAGCACCCCGGCTGTATAACGCAGAGACGTGTACAGTGTATAGGCACTAAGCACCCCGGCTGTATAATGCAGAGACATGTACAGTGTATAAGCACTAAGCACCCCGGCTGTATAACGCAGAGACATGTACAGTGTATAGGCACTAAGCATCCCGGCTGTATAACGCAGAGACGTGTACAGTGTATAGACACTAAGCACCCCGGCTGTATAACACAGAGACATGTACAGTGTATAGACACTAAGCACCCCGGCTATATAACACAGAGACATGTACAGTGAATAGGCACTAAGCACCCCGGCTGTATAACGCAGAGACATGTACAGTGTATAGGCACTAAGCACCCCGGCTGTATAACGCAGAGACGTGTACAGTGTATAGACACTAAGCACCCCGGCTGTATAACACAGAGACATGTACCGTGTATAGGCACTAAGCACCCCGGCTATATAACACAGAGACATGTACAGTGTATAGGCACTAAGCACCCCGGCTGTATAACACAGAGATGTGTACAGTGTATAGGCACTAAGCACCCCGGCTGTATAACACAGAGACATGTACAGTGTATAGGCACTAAGCACCCCGGCTGTATAACACAGAGACATGTACAGTGTATAGGCACTAAGCACCCCGGCTGTATAACACAGAGACATGTACAGTGTATAGGCACTAAGCACCCCGGCTGTATAACGCAGATACATGTACAGTGTATAGGCACTAAGCACCCCGGCTGTATAACGCAGAGACATGTACAGTGTATAGGCACTAAGCATCCCGGCTGTATAACACAGAGACGTGTACAGTGTATAGGCACTAAGCACCCCGGCTGTATAACGCAGAGACGTGTACAATGTATAGGCACTAAGCACCCCGGCTGTATAACGCAGAGACGTGTACAGTGTATAGGCACTAAGCACCCCGGCTGTATAACACAGAGACGTGTACAGTGTATAGGCACTAAGCACCCCGGCTGTATAACACAGAGACGTGTACAGTGTATAGACACTAAGCACCCCGGCTGTATAACGCAGAGACGAGAACAGTGTATAGGCACTAAGCACCCCGGCTATATAACACAGAGACATGTACAGTGTATAGGCACTAAGCACCCCGGCTGTATAACACAGAGACATGTACAGTGTATAGGCACTAAGCACCCCGGCTATATAACACAGAGACATGTACAGTGTATAGGCACTAAGCACCCCGGCTGTATAACACAGAGACGAGAACAGTGTATAGGCACTAAGCACCTCGGCTGTATAACACAGAGACGTGTACAGTGTATAGGCACTAAGCACCCCGGCTGTATAACACAGAGACGTGTACAGTGTATAGGCACTAAGCATCCCGGCTGTATAACACAGAGACGAGAACAGTGTATAGGCACTAAGCATCCCGGCTGTATAACACAGAGACATGTACCGTGTATAGGCACTAAGCACCCCGGCTGTATAACACAGAGACGTGTACAGTGTATAGGCACTAAGCATCCCGGCTGTATAACACAGAGACATGTACCGTGTATAGGCACTAAGCACCCCGGCTGTATAACACAGAGACATGTACCGTGTATAGGCACTAAGCACCCCGGCTGTATAACACAGAGACATGTACAGTGTATAGGCACTAAGCACCCCGGCTGTATAACGCAGATACATGTACAGTGTATAGGCACTAAGCACCCCGGCTGTATAACGCAGAGACGTGTACAGTGTATAGACACTAAGCACCCCGGCTGTATAACGCAGAGACGTGTACAGTGTATAGGCACTAAGCACCCCGGCTGTATAACGCATAGATGTGTACAGTGTATAGGCACTAAGCACCCCGGCTGTATAACACAGAGACATGTACAGTGTATAGGCACTAAGCACCCCGGCTGTATAACACAGAGACATGTACAGTGTATAGGCACTAAGCACCCCGGCTGTATAACACAGAAACGTGTACAGTGTATAGGCACTAAGCACCCCGGCTGTATAACACAGAGACATGTACAGTGTATAGGCACTAAGCACCCCGGCTGTATAACGCAGAGATGTGTACAGTGTATAGGCACTAAGCACCCCGGCTGTATAACACAGAGACGTGTACAGTGTATAGGCACTAAGCACCCCGGCTGTATAACGCAGAGACGTGTACAGTGTATAGGCACTAAGCACCCCGGCTGTATAACACATAGATGTGTACAGTGTATAGGCACTAAGCACCCCGGCTGTATAACACAGAGACATGTACAGTGTATAGGCACTAAGCACCCCGGCTGTATAACACAGAGACATGTACAGTGTATAGGCACTAAGCACCCCGGCTGTATAACACAGAGATGTGTACAGTGTATAGGCACTAAGCACCCCGGCTGTATAACACAGAGACGTGTACAATGTATAGGCACTAAGCACCCTGGGTGTATAACACAGAGACATGTACAGTGTATAGGCACTAAGCACCCCGGCTGTATAACACAGAGACGTGTACAGTGTATAGGCACTAAGCACCCCGGCTGTATAACACAGAGACATGTACAGTGTATAGGCACTAAGCACCCCGGCTGTATAACACAGAGACGTGTACAGTGTATAGGCACTAAGCACCCCGGCTGTATAACACAGAGATGTGTACAGTGTATAGGCACTAAGCACCCCGGCTGTATAACACAGAGACGTGTACAATGTATAGGCACTAAGCACCCTGGGTGTATAACACAGAGACGTGTACAGTGTATAGGCACTAAGCACCCCCGCTCTATAACACAGAGACGTGTACAGTGTATAGGCACTAAGCACCCCGGCTGTATAACGCAGAGACATGTACAGTGTATAGGCACTAAGCACACCGGCTGTATAACACAGAGACATGTACAGTGTATAGGCACTAAGCACCCCGGCTGTATAACGCAGAGACATGTACAGTGTATAGGCACTAAGCACACCGGCTGTATAACACAGAGACATGTACAGTGTATAGGCACTAAGCACCCCGGCTGTATAACGCAGAGACATGTACAGTGTATAGGCACTAAGCACCCCGGCTGTATAACGCAGAGATGTGTACAGTGTATAGGCACTAAGCACCCCGGCTGTATAACACAGAGACGTATACAGTGTATAGGCACTAAGCATCCCGGCTGTATAACACGGAGACATGTACAGTGTATAGGCACTAAGCACCCCGGCTGTATAACGCAGAGACGTGTACGGTGTATAGGCACTAAGCACCCCGGCTGTATAACGCAGAGACGTGTACGGTGTATAGGCACTAAGCACCCCGGCTGTATAACGCAGAGACGTGTACAGTGTATAGACACTAAGCATCCCGGCTGTATAACACAGAGACGTGTACAGTGTATAGGCACTAAGCACCCCGGCTGTATAACACAGAGACATGTACAGTGTATAGGCACTAAGCACCCCGGCTGTATAACGCAGAGACATGTACAGTGTATAGGCACTAAGCACCCCGGCTGTATAACACAGAGACATGTACAGTGTATAGGCACTAAGCACCCCGGCTGTATAACACAGAGACATGTACCGTGTATAGGCACTAAGCATCCCGGCTGTATAACACATAGATGTGTACAGCGTATAGGCACTAAGCACCCCGGCTGTATATCACAGAGACGTGTACAGTGTATAGGCACTAAGCATCCCGGCTGTATAACACAGAGACATGTACAGTGTATAGGCACTAAGCACCCCGGCTGTATAACACAGAGACGTGTACAGTGTATAGGCACTAAGCACCCCGGCTGTATAATGCAGAGACATGTACCGTGTATAGGCACTAAGCATCCCGGCTGTATAACACAGAGACATGTACAGTGTATAGGCACTAAGCACCCCGGCTGTATAATGCAGAGACATGTACAGTGTATAGGCACTAAGCACCCCGGCTGTATAACACAGAAACGTGTACAGTGTATAGGCACTAAGTACCCCGGCTGTATAACACAGAGACGTGTACAGTGTATAGGCACTAAGCATCCCGGCTGTATAACACAGAGACGTGTACAGTGTATAGGCACTAAGCACCCCGGCTGTATAACACAGAGACATGTACAGTGTATAGGCACTAAGCACCCCGGCTGTATAACACAGAGACATGTACAGTGTATAGGCACTAAGCATCCCGGCTGTATAACACAGAAACGTGTACAGTGTATAGGCACAAAGTACCCCGGCTGTATAACACAGAGACGTGTACAGTGTATAGACACTAAGCACCCCGGCTGTATAACACAGAGACATGTACAGTGTATAGGCACTAAGCACCCTGGCTGTATAACACAGAGACGTGTATAGTGTATAGGCACTAAGCACCCCGGCTGTATAACGCAGAGACATGTATAGTGTATAGGCACTAAGCACCCCGGCTGTATAACACAGAGACATGTACAGTGTATAGGCACTAAGCACCCCGGCTGTATAACACAGAGACATGTACAGTGTATAGGCACTAAGCATCCCGGCTGTATAACACAGAGACGTGTACAGTGTATAGATACTAAGCACCCCGGCTGTATAACACAGAGACATGTACAGTGTATAGGCACTAAGCACCCCGGCTGTATAACACAGAGACATGTACAGTGTATAGGCACTAAGCACCCCGGCTGTATAACACAGAGACATGTACAGTGTATAGGCACTAAGCACCCCGGCTGTATAACACAGAGACATGTACAGTGTATAGGCACTAAGCATCCCGGCTGTATATCACAGAGACATGTACAGTGTATAGGCACTAAGCATCCCGGCTGTATAACACAGAGACGTGTACAGTGTATAGGCACTAAGCACCCCGGCTGTATAACACAGAGACATGTACAGTGTATAGGCACTAAGCACCCCGGCTGTATAACGCAGAGACATGTGCAGTGTATAGGCACTAAGCATCCCGGCTGTATAACACAGAGACGTGTACAGTGTATAGGCACTAAGCACCCCGGCTGTATAACACAGAGACATGTACAGTGTATAGGCACTAAGCACCCCGGCTGTATAACACAGAGATGTGTACAGTGTATAGGCACTAAGCACCCCGGCTGTATAACACAGAGACATGTACAGTGTATAGGCACTAAGCACCCCGGCTGTATAACACAGAGACATGTACAGTGTATAGGCACTAAGCACCCCGGCTGTATAACACAGAGACGTGTATAGTGTATAGGCACTAAGCACCCCGGCTGTATATCGCAGAGACGTGTACAGTGTATAGGCACTAAGCACCCCGGCTGTATAACGCAGAGACATGTATAGTGTATAGGCACTAAGCACCCCGGCTGTATAACACAGAGACGTGTACAGTGTATAGGCACTAAGCACCCCGGCTGTATAACACAGAGACGTGTACAGTGTATAGGCACTAAGCACCCCGGCTGTATAACACAGAGACGTGTACAGTGTATAGGCACTAAGCACCCCGGCTGTATAACACAGAGACGTGTACAGTGTATAGGCACTAAGCATCCCGGCTGTATAACACAGAGACGTGTACAGCGTATAGGCACTAAGCACCCCGGCTGTATAACGCAGAGACGTGTACAGTGTATAGGCACTAAGCACCCCGGCTGTATAACGCAGAGACGTGTACAGTGTATAGGCACTAAGCACCCCGGCTGTATAACGCAGAGACGTGTACAGTGTATAGGCACTAAGCACCCCGGCTGTATAACACAGAGACGTGTACAGCGTATAGGCACTAAGCACCCCGGCTGTATAACACAGAGACATGTACAGTGTATAGGCACTAAGCACCCCGGCTGTATAACACAGAGACGTGTACAGTGTATAGGCACTAAGCACCCCGGCTGTATAACGCAGAGACGTGTACAGTGTATAGGCACTAAGCACCCCGGCTGTATAACACAGAGACGTGTTCAGCGTATAGGCACTAAGCACCCCGGCTGTATAACACAGAGACATGTACAGTGTATAGGCACTAAGCACCCCGGCTGTATAACACAGAGACGTGTACAGTGTATAGGCACTAAGCACCCCGGCTGTATAACACAGAAACGTGTACAGTGTATAGGCACTAAGCACCCCGGATGTATAACACAGAGACATGTACAGTGTATAGGCACTAAGCACCCCGGCTGTATAACACAGAAACGTGTACAGTGTATAGGCACTAAGCACCCCGGCTGTATAACGCAGAAACGTGTACAGTGTATAGGCACTAAGCACCCCGGATGTATAACACAGAGACATGTACAGTGTATAGGCACTAAGCACCCCGGCTGTATAACACAGAAACGTGTACAGTGTATAGGCACTAAGCACCCCGGCTGTATAACGCAGAGACGTGTACAGTGTATAGGCACTAAGCACCCCGGCTGTATAACACAGAGACGTGTACAGTGTATAGGTACTAAGCACCCCGGCTGTATAACACAGAGACATGTACCGTGTATAGGCACTAAGCATCCCGGCTGTATAACGCAGAGACATGTACAGTGTATAGGCACTAAGCACCCCGGCTGTATAACGCAGAGACATGTACAGTGTATAGGCACTAAGCACCCCGGCTGTATAACACAGAGACATGTACAGTGTATAGGCACTAAGCACCCCGGCTGTATAACACAGAAACGTGTACAGTGTATAGGCACTAAGCACCCCGGCTGTATAACACAGAGACGTGTACAGTGTATAGGTACTAAGCACCCCGGCTGTATAACACAGAGACGTGTACAATGTATAGGCACTAAGCACCCCGGTTGTATAACACAGAGACATGTACAGTGTATAGGCACTAAGCACCCCGGCTGTATAACACAGAGACATGTACCGTGTATAGGCACTAAGCATCCCGGCTGTATAACACAGAGACGTGTACAGTGTATAGGTACTAAGCACCCCGGCTGTATAACACAGAGACATGTACAGTGTATAGACACTAAGCATCCCGGCTGTATAACACAGAGACGTGTACAGTGTATAGGCACTAAGCACCCCGGCTGTATAACACAGAGACGTATATAGTGTATAGACACTAAGCATCCCGGCTGTATAACACAGAGACGTGTACAGTGTATAGGCACTAAGCACCCCGGCTGTATAACACAGAGACGTATACAGTGTATAGGCACTAAGCACCCCGGCTGTATAACACAGAGACATGTACAGTGTATAGGCACTAAGCACCCCGGCTGTATAACACAGAGACGTGTACAGTGTATAGGCACTAAGCACCCCGGCTGTATAACACAGAGACATGTACAGTGTATAGGCACTAAGCACCCTGGCTGTATAACACAGAGACGTGTACAGTGTATAGGTACTAAGCACCCCGGCTGTATAATGCAGAGACATGTACAGTGTATAGGCACTAAGCACCCCGGCTGTATAACACAGAGACGTGTACAGTGTATAGGCACTAAGCACCCCGGCTGTATAACACAGAGACATGTACAGTGTATAGGCACTAAGCACCCCGGATGTATAACGCAGAGACATGTACAGTGTATAGGCACTAAGCACCCCGGCTGTATAACACAGAGACATGTACAGTGTATAGACACTAAGCACCCCGGCTGTATAACGCAGAGACGTGTACAGTGTATAGATACTAAGCACCCCGGCTGTATAACACAGAGACGTGTACAGTGTATAGGCACTAAGCATCCCGGCTGTATAACGCAGAGACATGTACAGTGTATAGGCACTAAGCACCCCGGCTGTATAACACAGAGACATGTACAGTGTATAGGCACTAAGCACCCCGGCTGTATAACACAGAGACATGTACAGTGTATAGGCACTAAGCACACCGGCTGTATAACACAGAGACATGTACAGTGTATAGGCACTAAGCACCCCGGCTGTATAACACAGAAACGTGTACAGTGTATAGGCACTAAGCACCCCGGCTGTATAACACAGAGACGTGTACAGTGTATAGGTACTAAGCACCCCGGCTGTATAACACAGAGACATGTACCGTGTATAGGCACTAAGCACCCCGGCTGTATAACACAGAAACGTGTACAGTGTATAGGCACTAAGCACCCCGGCTGTATAACACAGAGACGTGTACAATGTATAGGCACTAAGCATCCCGGATGTATAACGCAGAAACGTGTACAGAGTATAGGCACTAAGCACCCCGGCTGTATAACACAGAGACGTGTACAGTGTATAGGCACTAAGCACCCCGGCTGTATAACACAGAGACGTGTACAATGTATAGGCACTAAGCATCCCGGATGTATAACGCAGAAACGTGTACAGAGTATAGGCACTAAGCACCCCGGCTGTATAACACAGAAACGTGTACAGTGTATAGGCACTAAGCACCCCGGATGTATAACGCAGAGACATGTACAGTGTATAGGCACTAAGCACCCCGGCTGTATAACACAGAAACGTGTACAGAGTATAGGCACTAAGCACCCCGGCTGTATAACACAGAGACGTGTACAATGTATAGGCACTAAGCACCCCGGCTGTATAACACAGAGACATGTACAATGTATAGGCACTAAGCACCCCGGATGTATAACGCAGAGACATGTACAGTGTATAGGCACTAAGCACCCCGGCTGTATAACGCAGAGACGTGTACAGTGTATAGGCACTAAGCACCCCGGCTGTATAACACAGAGATGTGTACAGTGTATAGACACTAAGCACCCCGGCTGTATAACGCAGAGACGTGTACAGTGTATAGGCACTAAGCACCCCGGCTGTATAACACAGAGATGTGTACAGTGTATAGGCACTAAGCACCCGGCTGTATAACGCAGAGACGTGTACAGTGTATAGGCACTAAGCACCCCGGCTGTATAACGCAGAGACGTGTACAGTGTATAGGCACTAAGCACCCCGGGTGTATAACGCAGAGACGTGTACAGTGTATAGGCACTAAGCACCCCGGCTGTATAACGCAGAGACGTGTACAGTGTATAGGCACTAAGCACCCCGGCTGTATAACACAGAGATGTGTACAGTGTATAGACACTAAGCACCCCGGCTGTATAACGCAGAGACGTGTACAGTGTATAGGCACTAAGCACCCCGGCTGTATAACACAGAGATGTGTACAGTGTATAGGCACTAAGCACCCGGCTGTATAACGCAGAGACGTGTACAGTGTATAGGCACTAAGCACCCCGGCTGTATAACGCAGAGACGTGTACAGTGTATAGGCACTAAGCACCCCGGGTGTATAACGCAGAGACGTGTACAGTGTATAGACACTAAGCACCCCGGCTGTATAACGCAGAGACGTGTACAATGTATAGACACTAAGCACCCCGGCTGTATAACGCAGAGACGTGTACAGTGTATAGACACTAAGCACCCCGGCTGTATAACACAGAGACATGTACAGTGTATAGACACTAAGCACCCCGGATGTACAACGCAGAGACGTGTACAGTGTATAGGCACTAAGCACCCCGGCTGTATAACACAGAGACATGTACAGTGTATAGACACTAAGCACCCCGGCTGTATAACGCAGAGACGTGTACAGTGTATAGGCACTAAGCACCCCGGCTGTATAACGCAGAGACGTGTACAGTGTATAGACACTAAGCACCCCGGCTGTATAACACAGAGACATGTACAGTGTATAGGCACTAAGCACCCCGGCTGTATAACACAGAGACATGTACCGTGTATAGACACTAAGCACCCCAGCTGTATAACGCAGAGACATGTACAGTGTATAGGCACTAAGCACCCCAGCTGTATAACACAGAGACATGTACCGTGTGTAGACACTAAGCACCCCGGCTGTATAACGCAGAGACATGTACAGTGTATAGGCACTAAGCACCCCAGCTGTATAACACAGAGACATGTACCGTGTATAGGCACTAAGCACCCCGGCTGTATAACGCAGAGACATGTACAGTGTATAGGCACTAAGCACCCCAGCTGTATAACACAGAGACATGTACCGTGTATAGACACTAAGCACCCCGGCTGTATAACACAGAGACGTGTACAGTGTATAGGCACTAAGCACCCCGGCTGTATAACGCAGAGACATGTACAGTGTATAGGCACTAAGCACCCCGGCTGTATAACACAGAGACATGTACCGTGTATAGACACTAAGCACCCCGGCTGTATAACGCAGAGACGTGTACAGTGTATAGGCACTAAGCACCCCGGCTGTATAACACAGAGACGTATACAGTGTATAGACACTAAGCACCCCGGCTGTATAACGCAGAGACATGTACAGTGTATAGGCACTAAGCACCCCAGCTGTATAACACAGAGACATGTACCGTGTATAGACACTAAGCACCCCGGCTGTATAACACAGAGACATGTACAGTGTATAGGCACTAAGCACCCCGGCTGTATAACACAGAGACATGTACCGTGTATAGACACTAAGCACCCCGGCTGTATAACGCAGAGACGTGTACAGTGTATAGGCACTAAGCACCCCGGCTGTATAACGCAGAGACATGTACAGTGTATAGGCACTAAGCACCCCGGCTGTATAACACAGAGACATGTACAGTGTATAGGCACTAAGCACCCCGGCTGTATAACACAGAGACATGTACAGTGTATAGGCACTAAGCACCCCGGCTGTATAACGCAGAGACATGTACAGTGTATAGGCACTAAGCACCCCAGCTGTATAACACAGAGACGTGTACAGTGTATAGGCACTAAGCACCCCGGCTGTATAACGCAGAGACGTGTACAGTGTATAGACACTAAGCACCCCGGCTGTATAACACAGAGACATGTACAGTGTATAGGCACTAAGCACCCCGGCTGTATAACGCAGAGACATGTACAGTGTATAGGCACTAAGCACCCCGGCTGTATAACGCAGAGACATGTACAGTGTATAGGCACTAAGCACCCCGGCTGTATAACGCAGAGACGTGTACAGTGTATAGGCACTAAGCACCCCGGCTGTATAACGCAGAGACATGTACAGTGTATAGGCACTAAGCACCCCGGCTGTATAACGCAGAGACGTGTACAGTGTATAGGCACTAAGCACCCCGGCTGTATAACGCAGACACATGTACAGTGTATAGGTACTAAGCACCCCGGCTGTATAACACAGAGACATGTACAGTGTATAGGCACTAAGCACCCCGGCTGTATAACTCAGAGACATGTACAGTGTATAGGCACTAAGTACCCCGGCTGTATAACACAGAGACGTGTACAGTGTATAGACACTAAGCACCCCGGCTGTATAACGCAGAGACATGTACAGTGTATAGGCACTAAGCACCCCGGCTGTATAACTCAGAGACGTGTACAGTGTATAGACACTAAGCACCCCGGCTGTATAACACAGAGACATGTACAGTGTATAGGCACTAAGCACCCCGGCTGTATAACGCAGAGACGTGTACAGTGTATAGGCACTAAGCACCCCGGATGTACAACGCAGAGACATGTACAGTGTATAGGCACTAAGCACCCCGGCTGTATAACGCAGAGACGTGTACAGTGTATAGGCACTAAGCACCCCGGCTGTATAACACAGAGACGTGTACAGTGTATAGGCACTAAGCACCCCGGCTGTATAACACAGAGACGTGTACAGTGTATAGGCACTAAGCATCCCGGCTGTATAACACAGAGACATGTACAGTGTATAGGCACTAAGCACCCCGGCTGTATAACGCAGAGACATGTACAGTGTATAGGCACTAAGCACCCCGGCTGTATAACACAGAGACGTGTACAGTGTATAGGCACTAAGCACCCCGGCTGTATAACACAGAGACATGTACAGTGTATAGGCACTAAGCACCCCGGCTGTATAACGCAGAGACATGTACAGTGTATAGACACTAAGCATCCCGGCTGTATAACACAGAGACGTGTACAGTGTATAGGCACTAAGCACCCCGGCTGTATAACGCAGAGACATGTACAGTGTATAGGCACTAAGCACCCCGGCTGTATAACTCAGAGACGTGTACAGTGTATAGACACTAAGCACCCCGGCTGTATAACACAGAGACATGTACAGTGTATAGGCACTAAGCACCCCGGCTGTATAACGCAGAGACGTGTACAGTGTATAGGCACTAAGCACCCCGGCTGTATAACACAGAGACATGTACAGTGTATAGGCACTAAGCACCCCGGCTGTATAACTCAGAGACGTGTACAGTGTATAGACACTAAGCACCCCGGCTGTATAACACAGAGACATGTACAGTGTATAGGCACTAAGCACCCCGGCTGTATAACGCAGAGACATGTACAGTGTATAGGCACTAAGCACCCCGGCTGTATAACGCAGAGACATGTACAGTGTATAGACACTAAGCACCCCGGCTGTATAACGCAGAGACATGTACAGTGTATAGGCACTAAGTACCCCGGCTGTATAACACAGAGACGTGTACAGTGTATAGACACTAAGCACCCCGGCTGTATAACACAGAGACGTGTACAGTGTATAGGCACTAAGCACCCCGGCTGTATAACACAGAGACGTGTACAGTGTATAGGCACTAAGCACCCCGGCTGTATAACACAGAGATGTGTACAATGTATAGGCACTAAGCACCTCGGCTGTATAACACATAGATGTGTACAGTGTATAGGCACTAAGCACCCCGGCTGTATAACACAGAGACGTGTACAGTGTATAGACACTAAGCACCCCGGCTGTATAACACAGAGACGTGTACAGTGTATAGACACTAAGCACCCCGGCTGTATAACACAGAGACGTGTACAGTGTATAGGCACTAAGCACCCCGGCTGTATAACACAGAGACGTGTACAGTGTATAGGCACTAAGCACCCCGGCTGTATAACACAGAGATGTGTACAATGTATAGGCACTAAGCACCTCGGCTGTATAACACATAGATGTGTACAGTGAATAGGCACTAAGCACCCCGGCTGTATAACGCAGAGACGTGTACAGTGTATAGGCACTAAGCACCCCGGATGTATAACGCAGAGATATGTACAGTGTATAGGCACTAAGCACCCCGGCTGTATAACAAAGAGACGTGTACAGTATATAGACACTAAGCACCCCGGCTGTATAACGCAGAGACATGTACAGTGTAAAGACACTAAGCACCCCGGCTGTATAACACAGATACGTGTACAGTGTATAGGTACTAAGCACCCCGGCTGTATAACGCAGAGACGTGTACAGTGTATAGGCACTAAGCACCCCGGCTGTATAACACAGAGACGTGTACAGTGTATAGGCACTAAGCACCCCGCCTGTATAACACAGAGACGTATACAGTGTATAGGCACTAAGCACCCCGGCTGTATAACACAGAGACGTGTACAGTGTATAGGCACTAAGCACCCCGGCTGTATAACGCAGAGACGTGTACGGTGTATAGGCACTAAGCACCCCGGCTGTATAACACAGAGACATGTACCGTGTATAGGCACTAAGCATCCCGGCTGTATAACGCAGAGACATGTACAGTGTATAGGCACTAAGCACCCCGGCTGTATAACACAGAGACATGTACAGTGTATAGGCACTAAGCACCCCGGCTGTATAACACAGAGACGTGTACCGTGTATAGGCACTAAGCATCCCGGCTGTATAACACAGAGACGTGTACAGTGTATAGGCACTAAGCACCCCGGCTGTATAACACAGAGACATGTACAGTGTATAGGCACTAAGCACCCCGGCTGTATAACGCAGAGACATGTACAGTGTATAGGCACTAAGCACCCCGGCTGTATAACGCAGAGACATGTACAGTGTATAGGCACTAAGCACCCCGGCTGTATAACGCAGAGACATGTACAGTGTATAGGCACTAAGCACCCCGGCTGTATAACACAGAGACATGTACAGTGTATAGGCACTAAGCACCCCGGCTGTATAACACAGAGACATGTACCGTGTATAGGCACTAAGCATCCCGGCTGTATAACACAGAGACGTGTACAGTGTATAGGCACTAAGCACCCCGGCTGTATAACACAGAGACATGTACAGTGTATAGGCACTAAGCACCCCGGCTGTATAACACAGAGACATGTACAGTGTATAGGCACTAAGCATCCCGGCTGTATAACACAGAGACATGTACCGTGTATAGGCACTAAGCACCCCGGCTGTATAACACAGAGACATGTACAGTGTATAGGCACTAAGCACCCCGGCTGTATAACACAGAGACATGTACCGTGTATAGGCACTAAGCACCCCGGCTGTATAACACAGAGACATGTACAGTGTATAGGCACTAAGCACCCCGGCTGTATAACACAGAGACATGTACAGTGTATAGGCACTAAGCATCCCGGCTGTATAACACAGAGACATGTACCGTGTATAGGCACTAAGCACCCCGGCTGTATAACACAGAGACATGTACCGTGTATAGACACTAAGCACCCCAGCTGTATAACGCAGAGACATGTACAGTGTATAGGCACTAAGCACCCCAGCTGTATAACACAGAGACATGTACCGTGTATAGACACTAAGCACCCCGGCTGTATAACGCAGAGACATGTACAGTGTATAGGCACTAAGCACCCCAGCTGTATAACACAGAGACATGTACCGTGTATAGGCACTAAGCACCCCGGCTGTATAACGCAGAGACATGTACAGTGTATAGGCACTAAGCACCCCAGCTGTATAACACAGAGACATGTACCGTGTATAGACACTAAGCACCCCGGCTGTATAACACAGAGACGTGTACAGTGTATAGGCACTAAGCACCCCGGCTGTATAACGCAGAGACATGTACAGTGTATAGGCACTAAGCACCCCGGCTGTATAACACAGAGACATGTACCGTGTATAGACACTAAGCACCCCGGCTGTATAACGCAGAGACGTGTACAGTGTATAGGCACTAAGCACCCCGGCTGTATAACACAGAGACGTATACAGTGTATAGACACTAAGCACCCCGGCTGTATAACGCAGAGACATGTACAGTGTATAGGCACTAAGCACCCCAGCTGTATAACACAGAGACATGTACCGTGTATAGACACTAAGCACCCCGGCTGTATAACACAGAGACATGTACAGTGTATAGGCACTAAGCACCCCGGCTGTATAACACAGAGACATGTACCGTGTATAGACACTAAGCACCCCGGCTGTATAACGCAGAGACGTGTACAGTGTATAGGCACTAAGCACCCCGGCTGTATAACGCAGAGACATGTACAGTGTATAGGCACTAAGCACCCCGGCTGTATAACACAGAGACATGTACAGTGTATAGGCACTAAGCACCCCGGCTGTATAACACAGAGACATGTACAGTGTATAGGCACTAAGCACCCCGGCTGTATAACGCAGAGACATGTACAGTGTATAGGCACTAAGCACCCCAGCTGTATAACACAGAGACGTGTACAGTGTATAGGCACTAAGCACCCCGGCTGTATAACGCAGAGACGTGTACAGTGTATAGACACTAAGCACCCCGGCTGTATAACACAGAGACATGTACAGTGTATAGGCACTAAGCACCCCGGCTGTATAACGCAGAGACATGTACAGTGTATAGGCACTAAGCACCCCGGCTGTATAACGCAGAGACATGTACAGTGTATAGGCACTAAGCACCCCGGCTGTATAACGCAGAGACGTGTACAGTGTATAGGCACTAAGCACCCCGGCTGTATAACGCAGAGACATGTACAGTGTATAGGCACTAAGCACCCCGGCTGTATAACGCAGAGACGTGTACAGTGTATAGGCACTAAGCACCCCGGCTGTATAACGCAGACACATGTACAGTGTATAGGTACTAAGCACCCCGGCTGTATAACACAGAGACATGTACAGTGTATAGGCACTAAGCACCCCGGCTGTATAACTCAGAGACATGTACAGTGTATAGGCACTAAGTACCCCGGCTGTATAACACAGAGACGTGTACAGTGTATAGACACTAAGCACCCCGGCTGTATAACGCAGAGACATGTACAGTGTATAGGCACTAAGCACCCCGGCTGTATAACTCAGAGACGTGTACAGTGTATAGACACTAAGCACCCCGGCTGTATAACACAGAGACATGTACAGTGTATAGGCACTAAGCACCCCGGCTGTATAACGCAGAGACGTGTACAGTGTATAGGCACTAAGCACCCCGGATGTACAACGCAGAGACATGTACAGTGTATAGGCACTAAGCACCCCGGCTGTATAACGCAGAGACGTGTACAGTGTATAGGCACTAAGCACCCCGGCTGTATAACACAGAGACGTGTACAGTGTATAGGCACTAAGCACCCCGGCTGTATAACACAGAGACGTGTACAGTGTATAGGCACTAAGCATCCCGGCTGTATAACACAGAGACATGTACAGTGTATAGGCACTAAGCACCCCGGCTGTATAACGCAGAGACATGTACAGTGTATAGGCACTAAGCACCCCGGCTGTATAACACAGAGACGTGTACAGTGTATAGGCACTAAGCACCCCGGCTGTATAACACAGAGACATGTACAGTGTATAGGCACTAAGCACCCCGGCTGTATAACGCAGAGACATGTACAGTGTATAGACACTAAGCATCCCGGCTGTATAACACAGAGACGTGTACAGTGTATAGGCACTAAGCACCCCGGCTGTATAACACAGAGACGTGTACAGTGTATAGGCACTAAGCACCCCGGCTGTATAACGCAGAGACATGTACAGTGTATAGGCACTAAGCACCCCGGCTGTATAACACAGAGACGTGTACAGTGTATAGGCACTAAGCACCCCGGCTGTATAACACAGAGACATGTACAGTGTATAGGCACTAAGCACCCCGGCTGTATAACGCAGAGACATGTACAGTGTATAGACACTAAGCACCCCGGCTGTATAACACAGAGACATGTACAGTGTATAGGCACTAAGCACCCCGGCTGTATAACGCAGAGACATGTACAGTGTATAGGCACTAAGCACCCCGGCTGTATAACTCAGAGACGTGTACAGTGTATAGACACTAAGCACCCCGGCTGTATAACACAGAGACATGTACAGTGTATAGGCACTAAGCACCCCGGCTGTATAACGCAGAGACGTGTACAGTGTATAGGCACTAAGCACCCCGGCTGTATAACACAGAGACATGTACAGTGTATAGGCACTAAGCACCCCGGCTGTATAACTCAGAGACGTGTACAGTGTATAGACACTAAGCACCCCGGCTGTATAACACAGAGACATGTACAGTGTATAGGCACTAAGCACCCCGGCTGTATAACGCAGAGACATGTACAGTGTATAGGCACTAAGCACCCCGGCTGTATAACGCAGAGACATGTACAGTGTATAGACACTAAGCACCCCGGCTGTATAACGCAGAGACATGTACAGTGTATAGGCACTAAGTACCCCGGCTGTATAACACAGAGACGTGTACAGTGTATAGACACTAAGCACCCCGGCTGTATAACACAGAGACGTGTACAGTGTATAGGCACTAAGCACCCCGGCTGTATAACACAGAGACGTGTACAGTGTATAGGCACTAAGCACCCCGGCTGTATAACACAGAGATGTGTACAATGTATAGGCACTAAGCACCTCGGCTGTATAACACATAGATGTGTACAGTGTATAGGCACTAAGCACCCCGGCTGTATAACACAGAGACGTGTACAGTGTATAGACACTAAGCACCCCGGCTGTATAACACAGAGACGTGTACAGTGTATAGACACTAAGCACCCCGGCTGTATAACACAGAGACGTGTACAGTGTATAGGCACTAAGCACCCCGGCTGTATAACACAGAGACGTGTACAGTGTATAGGCACTAAGCACCCCGGCTGTATAACACAGAGATGTGTACAATGTATAGGCACTAAGCACCTCGGCTGTATAACACATAGATGTGTACAGTGAATAGGCACTAAGCACCCCGGCTGTATAACGCAGAGACGTGTACAGTGTATAGGCACTAAGCACCCCGGATGTATAACGCAGAGATATGTACAGTGTATAGGCACTAAGCACCCCGGCTGTATAACAAAGAGACGTGTACAGTATATAGACACTAAGCACCCCGGCTGTATAACGCAGAGACATGTACAGTGTAAAGACACTAAGCACCCCGGCTGTATAACACAGATACGTGTACAGTGTATAGGTACTAAGCACCCCGGCTGTATAACGCAGAGACGTGTACAGTGTATAGGCACTAAGCACCCCGGCTGTATAACACAGAGACGTGTACAGTGTATAGGCACTAAGCACCCCGCCTGTATAACACAGAGACGTATACAGTGTATAGGCACTAAGCACCCCGGCTGTATAACACAGAGACGTGTACAGTGTATAGGCACTAAGCACCCCGGCTGTATAACGCAGAGACGTGTACGGTGTATAGGCACTAAGCACCCCGGCTGTATAACACAGAGACATGTACCGTGTATAGGCACTAAGCATCCCGGCTGTATAACGCAGAGACATGTACAGTGTATAGGCACTAAGCACCCCGGCTGTATAACACAGAGACATGTACAGTGTATAGGCACTAAGCACCCCGGCTGTATAACACAGAGACGTGTACCGTGTATAGGCACTAAGCATCCCGGCTGTATAACACAGAGACGTGTACAGTGTATAGGCACTAAGCACCCCGGCTGTATAACACAGAGACATGTACAGTGTATAGGCACTAAGCACCCCGGCTGTATAACGCAGAGACATGTACAGTGTATAGGCACTAAGCACCCCGGCTGTATAACGCAGAGACATGTACAGTGTATAGGCACTAAGCACCCCGGCTGTATAACGCAGAGACATGTACAGTGTATAGGCACTAAGCACCCCGGCTGTATAACACAGAGACATGTACAGTGTATAGGCACTAAGCACCCCGGCTGTATAACACAGAGACATGTACCGTGTATAGGCACTAAGCATCCCGGCTGTATAACACAGAGACGTGTACAGTGTATAGGCACTAAGCACCCCGGCTGTATAACACAGAGACATGTACAGTGTATAGGCACTAAGCACCCCGGCTGTATAACACAGAGACATGTACAGTGTATAGGCACTAAGCATCCCGGCTGTATAACACAGAGACATGTACCGTGTATAGGCACTAAGCACCCCGGCTGTATAACACAGAGACATGTACAGTGTATAGGCACTAAGCACCCCGGCTGTATAACACAGAGACATGTACCGTGTATAGGCACTAAGCACCCCGGCTGTATAACACAGAGACATGTACAGTGTATAGGCACTAAGCACCCCGGCTGTATAACACAGAGACATGTACAGTGTATAGGCACTAAGCATCCCGGCTGTATAACACAGAGACATGTACCGTGTATAGGCACTAAGCACCCCGGCTGTATAACACAGAGACATGTACAGTGTATAGGCACTAAGCATCCCGGCTGTATAACACAGAGACATGTACCGTGTATAGGCACTAAGCACCCCGGCTGTATAACACAGAGACATGTACAGTGTATAGGCACTAAGCACCCCGGCTGTATAACACAGAGACATGTACAGTGTATAGGCACTAAGCACCCCGGCTGTATAACACAGAGACATGTACCGTGTATAGGCACTAAGCACCCCGGCTGTATAACACAGAGACATGTACAGTGTATAGGCACTAAGCACCCCGGCTGTATAACACAGAGACATGTACAGTGTATAGGCACTAAGCATCCCGGCTGTATAACGCAGAGACATGTACAGTGTATAGGCACTAAGCACCCCGGCTGTATAACACAGAGACATGTACAGTGTATAGGCACTAAGCACCCCGGCTGTATAACACAGAGACATGTACCGTGTATAGGCACTAAGCACCCCGGCTGTATAACGCAGAGACGTGTACAGTGTATAGGCACTAAGCACCCCGGCTGTATAACACAGAGACGTGTACAGTGTATAGGCACTAAGCACCCCGGCTGTATAACACAGAGACGTGTACAGTGTATAGGCACTAAGCACCCCGGCTGTATAACACAGAGACATGTACAGTGTATAGGCACTAAGCACCCCGGCTGTATAACACAGAGACATGTACAGTGTATAGGCACTAAGCACCCCGGCTGTATAACACAGAGACATGTACCGTGTATAGGCACTAAGCACCCCGGCTGTATAACACAGAGACATGTACAGTGTATAGGCACTAAGCACCCCGGCTGTATAACACAGAGACATGTACCGTGTATAGGCACTAAGCACCCCGGCTGTATAACACAGAGACATGTACCGTGTATAGGCACTAAGCACCCCGGCTGTATAACACAGAGACGTGTACAGTGTATAGGCACTAAGCACCCCGGCTGTATAACACAGAGACATGTACAGTGTATAGACACTAAGCACCCCGGCTGTATAACACAGAGACGTGTACAGTGTATAGGCACTAAGCACCCCGGCTGTATAACGCAGAGACGTGTACAGTGTATAGGCACTAAGCACCCCGGCTGTATAACACAGAGACATGTACAGTGTATAGACACTAAGCACCCCGGCTGTATAACGCAGAGACGTGTACAGTGTATAGGCACTAAGCACCCCGGCTGTATAACACAGAGACGTGTACAGTGTATAGGCACTAAGCACCCCGGCTGTATAACACAGAGACGTGTACAGTGTATAGGTACTAAGCACCCCGGCTGTATAACACAGAGACGTGTACAGCGTATAGGCACTAAGCACCCCGGCTGTATAACACAGAGACATGTACCGTGTATAGGCACTAAGCACCCCGGCTGTATAACACAGAGACGTGTACAGTGTATAGGCACTAAGCACCCCGGCTGTATAACACAGAGACATGTACCGTGTATAGGCACTAAGCACCCCGGCTGTATAACACAGAGACGTGTACAGTGTATAGGCACTAAGCACCCCGGCTGTATAACACAGAGACATGTACAGTGTATAGGCACTAAGCACCCCGGCTGTATAACACAGAGACGTGTACAGTGTATAGGCACTAAGCACCCCGGCTGTATAACACAGAGACATGTACAGTGTATAGGCACTAAGCACCCCGACTGTATAACACAGAGACGTGTACAGCGTATAGGCACTAAGCACCCCGGCTGTACAACACAGAGACATGTACAGTGTATAGGCACTAAGCACCCCGGCTGTATAACACAGAGACGTGTACAGTGTATAGGCACTAAGCACCCCGGCTGTATAACACAGAGATATGTACAGTGTATAGGCACTAAGCACCCCGGCTGTATAACACAGAGACATGTACAGTGTATAGGCACTAAGCACCCCGGCTGTATAACACAGAGATGTGTACAGCGTATAGGCACTAAGCACCCCGGCTGTATAACACAGAGACATGTACAGTGTATAGGTACTAAGCACCCCGGCTGTATAACACAGAAACGTGTACAGTGTTTAAGCACTAAGCACCCCGGCTGTATAACACAGAGACATGTACAGTGTATAGGCACTAAGCACCCCGGCTGTATAACGCAGAGACATGTACAGTGTATAGGCACTAAGCACCCCGGCTGTATAACGCAGAGACATGTACAGTGTATAGACACTAAGCACCCCGGCTGTATAACGCAGAGACATGTACAGTGTATAGACACTAAGCACCCCGGCTGTATAACGCAGAGACATGTACAGTGTATAGGCACTAAGCACCCCGGCTGTATAACGCAGAGATATGTACAGTGTATAGGCACTAAGCACCCCGGCTGTATAACACAGAGACATGTACAGTGTATAGGTACTAAGCACCCCGGCTGTATAACACAGAGACATGTACAGTATATAGTCACTAAGCACCCCGGCTGTATAACGCAGAGACGTGTACAGTGTATAGACACTAAGCACCCCGGCTGTATAACGCAGAGACGTGTACAATGTATAGGCACTAAGCACCCCGGCTGTATAACGCAGACACATGTACAGTATATAGTCACTAAGCACCCCGGCTGTATAACGCAGAGACATGTATAGTGTATAGGCACTAAGCACCCTGGCTGTATAACACAGAGACGTGTACAGTATATAGTCACTAAGCACCCCGGCTGTATAACGCAGAGACATGTACAGTGTATAGGCACTAAGCACCCCGGCTGTATAACACAGAGACATGTACAGTGTATAGGCACTAAGCACCCCGGCTGTATAACACAGAGACGTGTACAGTGTATAGGCACTAAGCACCCCGGCTGTATAACACAGAGACGTGTACAGTGTATAGGCACTAAGCACCCCGGCTGTATAACGCAGAGACGTGTACAGTGTATAGGCACTAAGCACCCCGGCTGTATAACACAGAGACGTGTACAGTGTATAGGCACTAAGCACCCCGGCTGTATAACACAGAGACATGTACAGTGTATAGGTACTAAGCACCCCGGCTGTATAACACAGAGACATGTACAGTGTATAGGTACTAAGCACCCCGGCTGTATAACGCAGAGACATGTACAGTGTATAGGCACTAAGCACCCCGGCTGTATAACACAGAGACATGTACAGTGTATAGGCACTAAGCACCCCGGCTGTATAACGCAGAGACATGTACAGTGTATAGACACTAAGCACCCCGGCTGTATAACGCAGAGACGTGTACAATGTATAGACACTAAGCACCCCGGCTGTATAACGCAGAGACATGTACAGTGTATAGGCACTAAGCACCCCGGCTGTATAACGCAGAGACATGTACAGTGTATAGACACTAAGCACCCCGGCTGTATAACGCAGAGACATGTACAGTGTATAGGCACTAAGTACCCCGGCTGTATAACACAGAGACGTGTACAGTGTATAGACACTAAGCACCCCGGCTGTATAACACAGAGACGTGTACAGTGTATAGGCACTAAGCACCCCGGCTGTATAACACAGAGACGTGTACAGTGTATAGGCACTAAGCACCCCGGCTGTATAACACAGAGATGTGTACAATGTATAGGCACTAAGCACCTCGGCTGTATAACACATAGATGTGTACAGTGTATAGGCACTAAGCACCCCGGCTGTATAACGCAGAGACGTGTACAGTGTATAGGCACTAAGCACCCCGGATGTATAACGCAGAGATATGTACAGTGTATAGGCACTAAGCACCCCGGCTGTATAACAAAGAGACGTGTACAGTATATAGACACTAAGCACCCCGGCTGTATAACGCAGAGACATGTACAGTGTATAGACACTAAGCACCCCGGCTGTATAACACAGATACGTGTACAGTGTATAGGTACTAAGCACCCCGGCTGTATAACGCAGAGACGTGTACAGTGTATAGGCACTAAGCACCCCGGCTGTATAACACAGAGACGTGTACAGTGTATAGGCACTAAGCACCCCGCCTGTATAACACAGAGACGTGTACAGTATATAGGCACTAAGCACCCCGGCTGTATAACACAGAGACGTGTACAGCGTATAGGCACTAAGCACCCCGGCTGTATAACACAGAGACATGTACCGTGTATAGGCACTAAGCACCCCGGCTGTATAACACAGAGACGTGTACAGTGTATAGGCACTAAGCACCCCGGCTGTATAACACAGAGACATGTACAGTGTATAGGCACTAAGCACCCCGGCTGTATAACGCAGAGACGTGTACGGTGTATAGGCACTAAGCACCCCGGCTGTATAACACAGAGACATGTACCGTGTATAGGCACTAAGCATCCCGGCTGTATAACGCAGAGACATGTACAGTGTATAGGCACTAAGCACCCCGGCTGTATAACACAGAGACATGTACAGTGTATAGGCACTAAGCACCCCGGCTGTATAACACAGAGACGTGTACCGTGTATAGGCACTAAGCATCCCGGCTGTATAACACAGAGACGTGTACAGTGTATAGGCACTAAGCACCCCGGCTGTATAACACAGAGACATGTACAGTGTATAGGCACTAAGCACCCCGGCTGTATAACGCAGAGACATGTACAGTGTATAGGCACTAAGCACCCCGGCTGTATAACGCAGAGACATGTACAGTGTATAGGCACTAAGCACCCCGGCTGTATAACGCAGAGACATGTACAGTGTATAGGCACTAAGCACCCCGGCTGTATAACACAGAGACATGTACAGTGTATAGGCACTAAGCACCCCGGCTGTATAACACAGAGACATGTACCGTGTATAGGCACTAAGCATCCCGGCTGTATAACACAGAGACGTGTACAGTGTATAGGCACTAAGCACCCCGGCTGTATAACACAGAGACATGTACAGTGTATAGGCACTAAGCACCCCGGCTGTATAACACAGAGACATGTACAGTGTATAGGCACTAAGCATCCCGGCTGTATAACACAGAGACATGTACCGTGTATAGGCACTAAGCACCCCGGCTGTATAACACAGAGACATGTACAGTGTATAGGCACTAAGCACCCCGGCTGTATAACACAGAGACATGTACCGTGTATAGGCACTAAGCACCCCGGCTGTATAACACAGAGACATGTACAGTGTATAGGCACTAAGCACCCCGGCTGTATAACACAGAGACATGTACAGTGTATAGGCACTAAGCATCCCGGCTGTATAACACAGAGACATGTACCGTGTATAGGCACTAAGCACCCCGGCTGTATAACACAGAGACATGTACAGTGTATAGGCACTAAGCATCCCGGCTGTATAACACAGAGACATGTACCGTGTATAGGCACTAAGCACCCCGGCTGTATAACACAGAGACATGTACAGTGTATAGGCACTAAGCACCCCGGCTGTATAACACAGAGACATGTACAGTGTATAGGCACTAAGCACCCCGGCTGTATAACACAGAGACATGTACCGTGTATAGGCACTAAGCACCCCGGCTGTATAACACAGAGACATGTACAGTGTATAGGCACTAAGCACCCCGGCTGTATAACACAGAGACATGTACAGTGTATAGGCACTAAGCATCCCGGCTGTATAACGCAGAGACATGTACAGTGTATAGGCACTAAGCACCCCGGCTGTATAACACAGAGACATGTACAGTGTATAGGCACTAAGCACCCCGGCTGTATAACACAGAGACATGTACCGTGTATAGGCACTAAGCACCCCGGCTGTATAACGCAGAGACGTGTACAGTGTATAGGCACTAAGCACCCCGGCTGTATAACACAGAGACGTGTACAGTGTATAGGCACTAAGCACCCCGGCTGTATAACACAGAGACGTGTACAGTGTATAGGCACTAAGCACCCCGGCTGTATAACACAGAGACATGTACAGTGTATAGGCACTAAGCACCCCGGCTGTATAACACAGAGACATGTACAGTGTATAGGCACTAAGCACCCCGGCTGTATAACACAGAGACATGTACCGTGTATAGGCACTAAGCACCCCGGCTGTATAACACAGAGACATGTACAGTGTATAGGCACTAAGCACCCCGGCTGTATAACACAGAGACATGTACCGTGTATAGGCACTAAGCACCCCGGCTGTATAACACAGAGACATGTACCGTGTATAGGCACTAAGCACCCCGGCTGTATAACACAGAGACGTGTACAGTGTATAGGCACTAAGCACCCCGGCTGTATAACACAGAGACATGTACAGTGTATAGACACTAAGCACCCCGGCTGTATAACACAGAGACGTGTACAGTGTATAGGCACTAAGCACCCCGGCTGTATAACGCAGAGACGTGTACAGTGTATAGGCACTAAGCACCCCGGCTGTATAACACAGAGACATGTACAGTGTATAGACACTAAGCACCCCGGCTGTATAACGCAGAGACGTGTACAGTGTATAGGCACTAAGCACCCCGGCTGTATAACACAGAGACGTGTACAGTGTATAGGCACTAAGCACCCCGGCTGTATAACACAGAGACGTGTACAGTGTATAGGCACTAAGCACCCCGGCTGTATAACACAGAGACGTGTACAGCGTATAGGCACTAAGCACCCCGGCTGTATAACACAGAGACATGTACCGTGTATAGGCACTAAGCACCCCGGCTGTATAACACAGAGACGTGTACAGTGTATAGGCACTAAGCACCCCGGCTGTATAACACAGAGACATGTACCGTGTATAGGCACTAAGCACCCCGGCTGTATAACACAGAGACGTGTACAGTGTATAGGCACTAAGCACCCCGGCTGTATAACACAGAGACATGTACAGTGTATAGGCACTAAGCACCCCGACTGTATAACACAGAGACGTGTACAGCGTATAGGCACTAAGCACCCCGGCTGTACAACACAGAGACATGTACAGTGTATAGGCACTAAGCACCCCGGCTGTATAACACAGAGACGTGTACAGTGTATAGGCACTAAGCACCCCGGCTGTATAACACAGAGATATGTACAGTGTATAGGCACTAAGCACCCCGGCTGTATAACACAGAGACATGTACAGTGTATAGGCACTAAGCACCCCGGCTGTATAACACAGAGATGTGTACAGCGTATAGGCACTAAGCACCCCGGCTGTATAACACAGAAACGTGTACAGTGTTTAAGCACTAAGCACCCCGGCTGTATAACACAGAGACATGTACAGTGTATAGGCACTAAGCACCCCGGCTGTATAACGCAGAGACATGTACAGTGTATAGGCACTAAGCACCCCGGCTGTATAACGCAGAGACATGTACAGTGTATAGACACTAAGCACCCCGGCTGTATAACGCAGAGACATGTACAGTGTATAGACACTAAGCACCCCGGCTGTATAACGCAGAGACATGTACAGTGTATAGGCACTAAGCACCCCGGCTGTATAACACAGAGACATGTACAGTGTATAGGTACTAAGCACCCCGGCTGTATAACACAGAGACATGTACAGTATATAGTCACTAAGCACCCCGGCTGTATAACGCAGAGACGTGTACAGTGTATAGACACTAAGCACCCCGGCTGTATAACGCAGAGACGTGTACAATGTATAGGCACTAAGCACCCCGGCTGTATAACGCAGACACATGTACAGTATATAGTCACTAAGCACCCCGGCTGTATAACGCAGAGACATGTATAGTGTATAGGCACTAAGCACCCTGGCTGTATAACACAGAGACGTGTACAGTATATAGTCACTAAGCACCCCGGCTGTATAACGCAGAGACATGTACAGTGTATAGGCACTAAGCACCCCGGCTGTATAACACAGAGACATGTACAGTGTATAGGCACTAAGCACCCCGGCTGTATAACACAGAGACGTGTACAGTGTATAGGCACTAAGCACCCCGGCTGTATAACACAGAGACGTGTACAGTGTATAGGCACTAAGCACCCCGGCTGTATAACGCAGAGACGTGTACAGTGTATAGGCACTAAGCACCCCGGCTGTATAACACAGAGACGTGTACAGTGTATAGGCACTAAGCACCCCGGCTGTATAACACAGAGACATGTACAGTGTATAGGTACTAAGCACCCCGGCTGTATAACACAGAGACATGTACAGTGTATAGGTACTAAGCACCCCGGCTGTATAACGCAGAGACATGTACAGTGTATAGGCACTAAGCACCCCGGCTGTATAACGCAGAGACATGTACAGTGTATAGGCACTAAGCACCCCGGCTGTATAACGCAGAGACATGTACAGTGTATAGACACTAAGCACCCCGGCTGTATAACGCAGAGACGTGTACAATGTATAGACACTAAGCACCCCGGCTGTATAACGCAGAGACATGTACAGTGTATAGGCACTAAGCACCCCGGCTGTATAACGCAGAGACATGTACAGTGTATAGACACTAAGCACCCCGGCTGTATAACGCAGAGACATGTACAGTGTATAGGCACTAAGTACCCCGGCTGTATAACACAGAGACGTGTACAGTGTATAGACACTAAGCACCCCGGCTGTATAACACAGAGACGTGTACAGTGTATAGGCACTAAGCACCCCGGCTGTATAACACAGAGACGTGTACAGTGTATAGGCACTAAGCACCCCGGCTGTATAACACAGAGATGTGTACAATGTATAGGCACTAAGCACCTCGGCTGTATAACACATAGACGTGTACAGTGTATAGGCACTAAGCACCCCGGATGTATAACGCAGAGATATGTACAGTGTATAGGCACTAAGCACCCCGGCTGTATAACAAAGAGACGTGTACAGTATATAGACACTAAGCACCCCGGCTGTATAACGCAGAGACATGTACAGTGTATAGACACTAAGCACCCCGGCTGTATAACACAGATACGTGTACAGTGTATAGGTACTAAGCACCCCGGCTGTATAACGCAGAGACGTGTACAGTGTATAGGCACTAAGCACCCCGGCTGTATAACACAGAGACGTGTACAGTGTATAGGCACTAAGCACCCCGCCTGTATAACACAGAGACGTGTACAGTATATAGGCACTAAGCACCCCGGCTGTATAACACAGAGACGTGTACAGCGTATAGGCACTAAGCACCCCGGCTGTATAACACAGAGACATGTACCGTGTATAGGCACTAAGCACCCCGGCTGTATAACACAGAGACGTGTACAGTGTATAGGCACTAAGCACCCCGGCTGTATAACACAGAGACATGTACCGTGTATAGGCACTAAGCACCCCGGCTGTATAACACAGAGACGTGTACAGTGTATAGGCACTAAGCACCCCGGCTGTATAACACAGAGACATGTACAGTGTATAGGCACTAAGCACCCCGGCTGTATAACACAGAGACGTGTACAGTGTATAGGCACTAAGCACCCCGGCTGTATAACACAGAGACATGTACAGTGTATAGGCACTAAGCACCCCGGCTGTATAACACAGAGACATGTACAGTGTATAGGCACTAAGCACCCCGACTGTATAACACAGAGACGTGTACAGCGTATAGGCACTAAGCACCCCGGCTGTACAACACAGAGACATGTACAGTGTATAGGCACTAAGCACCCCGGCTGTATAACACAGAGACGTGTACAGTGTATAGGCACTAAGCACCCCGGCTGTATAACACAGAGATATGTACAGTGTATAGGCACTAAGCACCCCGGCTGTATAACACAGAGACATGTACAGTGTATAGGCACTAAGCACCCCGGCTGTATAACACAGAGATGTGTACAGCGTATAGGCACTAAGCACCCCGGCTGTATAACACAGAAACGTGTACAGTGTTTAAGCACTAAGCACCCCGGCTGTATAACACAGAGACATGTACAGTGTATAGGCACTAAGCACCCCGGCTGTATAACGCAGAGACATGTACAGTGTATAGGCACTAAGCACCCCGGCTGTATAACGCAGAGACATGTACAGTGTATAGACACTAAGCACCCCGGCTGTATAACGCAGAGACATGTACAGTGTATAGACACTAAGCATCCCGGCTGTATAACACAGAGACATGTACAGTGTATAGGCACTAAGCACCCCGGCTGTATAACGCAGAGACATGTACAGTGTATAGGCACTAAGCACCCCGGCTGTATAACACAGAGACATGTACAGTGTATAGGTACTAAGCACCCCGGCTGTATAACACAGAGACATGTACAGTATATAGTCACTAAGCACCCCGGCTGTATAACGCAGAGACGTGTACAGTGTATAGACACTAAGCACCCCGGCTGTATAACGCAGAGACGTGTACAATGTATAGGCACTAAGCACCCCGGCTGTATAACGCAGACACATGTACAGTATATAGTCACTAAGCACCCCGGCTGTATAACGCAGAGACATGTATAGTGTATAGGCACTAAGCACCCTGGCTGTATAACACAGAGACGTGTACAGTATATAGTCACTAAGCACCCCGGCTGTATAACGCAGAGACATGTACAGTGTATAGGCACTAAGCACCCCGGCTGTATAACACAGAGACATGTACAGTGTATAGGCACTAAGCACCCCGGCTGTATAACACAGAGACGTGTACAGTGTATAGGCACTAAGCACCCCGGCTGTATAACACAGAGACGTGTACAGTGTATAGGCACTAAGCACCCCGGCTGTATAACGCAGAGACGTGTACAGTGTATAGGCACTAAGCACCCCGGCTGTATAACACAGAGACGTGTACAGTGTATAGGCACTAAGCACCCCGGCTGTATAACACAGAGACATGTACAGTGTATAGGTACTAAGCACCCCGGCTGTATAACACAGAGACATGTACAGTGTATAGGTACTAAGCACCCCGGCTGTATAACGCAGAGACATGTACAGTGTATAGGCACTAAGCACCCCGGCTGTATAACACAGAGACATGTACAGTGTATAGGCACTAAGCACCCCGGCTGTATAACGCAGAGACATGTACAGTGTATAGACACTAAGCACCCCGGCTGTATAACGCAGAGACGTGTACAATGTATAGACACTAAGCACCCCGGCTGTATAACGCAGAGACATGTACAGTGTATAGGCACTAAGCACCCCGGCTGTATAACGCAGAGACATGTACAGTGTATAGACACTAAGCACCCCGGCTGTATAACGCAGAGACATGTACAGTGTATAGGCACTAAGTACCCCGGCTGTATAACACAGAGACGTGTACAGTGTATAGACACTAAGCACCCCGGCTGTATAACACAGAGACGTGTACAGTGTATAGGCACTAAGCACCCCGGCTGTATAACACAGAGACGTGTACAGTGTATAGGCACTAAGCACCCCGGCTGTATAACACAGAGACATGTACAGTGTATAGGCACTAAGCACCCCGGCTGTATAACACAGAGACATGTACAGTGTATAGACACTAAGCACCCCGGCTGTATAACGCAGAGACATGTACAGTGTATAGGCACTAAGCACCCCGGCTGTATAACACAGAGACATGTACAGTGTATAGGCACTAAGCACCCCGGCTGTATAACACAGAGACGTGTACAGTGTATAGGCACTAAGCACCCCGGCTGTATAACACAGAGACGTGTACAGTGTATAGGCACTAAGCACCCCGGCTGTATAACGCAGAGACGTGTACAGTGTATAGGCACTAAGCACCCCGGCTGTATAACACAGAGACGTGTACAGTGTATAGGCACTAAGCACCCCGGCTGTATAACACAGAGACATGTACAGTGTATAGGTACTAAGCACCCCGGCTGTATAACACAGAGACATGTACAGTGTATAGGTACTAAGCACCCCGGCTGTATAACGCAGAGACATGTACAGTGTATAGGTACTAAGCACCCCGGCTGTATAACACAGAGACATGTACAGTGTATAGGCACTAAGCACCCCGGCTGTATAACACAGAGACATGTACAGTGTATAGGCACTAAGCACCCCGGCTGTATAACGCAGAGACATGTACAGTGTATAGACACTAAGCACCCCGGCTGTATAACGCAGAGACGTGTACAATGTATAGACACTAAGCACCCCGGCTGTATAACGCAGAGACATGTACAGTGTATAGGCACTAAGCACCCCGGCTGTATAACGCAGAGACATGTACAGTGTATAGACACTAAGCACCCCGGCTGTATAACGCAGAGACATGTACAGTGTATAGGCACTAAGTACCCCGGCTGTATAACACAGAGACGTGTACAGTGTATAGACACTAAGCACCCCGGCTGTATAACACAGAGACGTGTACAGTGTATAGGCACTAAGCACCCCGGCTGTATAACACAGAGACGTGTACAGTGTATAGGCACTAAGCACCCCGGCTGTATAACACAGAGACGTGTACAGTGTATAGGCACTAAGCACCCCGGCTGTATAACACAGAGACATGTACAGTGTATAGGCACTAAGCACCCCGGCTGTATAACACAGAGACATGTACAGTGTATAGGCACTAAGCACCCCGGCTGTATAACACAGAGATGTGTACAATGTATAGGCACTAAGCACCTCGGCTGTATAACACATAGATGTGTACAGTGTATAGGCACTAAGCACCCCGGCTGTATAACGCAGAGACGTGTACAGTGTATAGGCACTAAGCACCCCGGATGTATAACGCAGAGATATGTACAGTGTATAGGCACTAAGCACCCCGGCTGTATAACAAAGAGACGTGTACAGTATATAGACACTAAGCACCCCGGCTGTATAACGCAGAGACGTGTACAGTGTATAGGCACTAAGCACCCCGGCTGTATAACACAGAGACGTGTACAGTGTATAGGCACTAAGCACCCCGCCTGTATAACACAGAGACGTGTACAGTATATAGGCACTAAGCACCCCGACTGTATAACACAGAGACGTGTACAGTGTATAGGCACTAAGCGCCCCGGCTGTATAACGCAGAGACGTGTACAGTGTATAGGCACTAAGCACCCCGGCTGTATAACACAGAGACGTGTACAGTGTATAGGCACTAAGCACCCCGGCTGTATAACACAGAGACATGTACCGTGTATAGGCACTAAGCACCCCCGCTATATAACACAGAGACGTATACAGTGTATAGGCACTAAGCACCCCGGCTGTATAACACAGAGACGTGTACAGTGTATAGGCACTAAGCACCCCGGCTGTATAACGCAGAGACGTGTACGGTGTATAGGCACTAAGCACCCCGGCTGTATAACACAGAGACATGTACCGTGTATAGGCACTAAGCATCCCGGCTGTATAACACAGAGACATGTACCGTGTATAGGCACTAAGCACCCCCGCTATATAACACAGAGACGTATACAGTGTATAGGCACTAAGCACCCCGGCTGTATAACACAGAGACGTGTACAGTGTATAGGCACTAAGCACCCCGGCTGTATAACGCAGAGACGTGTACGGTGTATAGGCACTAAGCACCCCGGCTGTATAACACAGAGACATGTACAGTGTATAGGCACTAAGCACCCCGGCTGTATAACACAGAGACATGTACAGTGTATAGGCACTAAGCACCCCGGCTGTATAACACAGAGACATGTACAGTGTATAGGCACTAAGCACCCCGGCTGTATAACACAGAGACATGTACCGTGTATAGGTACTAAGCACCCCGGCTGTATAACACAGAGACATGTACAGTGTATAGGCACTAAGCACCCCGGCTGTATAACGCAGAGACATGTACAGTGTATAGGCACTAAGCACCCCGGCTGTATAACACAGAGACATGTACAGTGTATAGGCACTAAGCACCCCGGCTGTATAACACAGAGACATGTACAGTGTATAGGCACTAAGCACCCCGGCTGTATAACACAGAGACATGTACAGTGTATAGGCACTAAGCACCCCGGCTGTATAACGCAGAGACATGTACAGTGTATAGGCACTAAGCACCCCGGCTGTATAACACAGAGACATGTACAGTGTATAGGCACTAAGCACCCCGGCTGTATAACACAGAGACATGTACCGTGTATAGGCACTAAGCATCCCGGCTGTATAACACAGAGACGTGTACAGTGTATAGGCACTAAGCACCCCGGCTGTATAACACAGAGACATGTACAATGTATAGGCACTAAGCACCCCGGCTGTATAACACAGAGACGTGTACAATGTATAGGCACTAAGCATCCCGGCTGTATAACACAGAGACATGTACAGTGTATAGGCACTAAGCACCCCGGCTGTATAACACAGAGACATGTACAGTGTATAGGCACTAAGCATCCCGGCTGTATAACACAGAGACATGTACCGTGTATAGGCACTAAGCACCCCGGCTGTATAACACAGAGACATGTACAGTGTATAGGCACTAAGCACCCCGGCTGTATAACACAGAGACATGTACCGTGTATAGGCACTAAGCACCCCGGCTGTATAACACAGAGACATGTACAGTGTATAGGCACTAAGCACCCCGGCTGTATAACACAGAGACATGTACAGTGTATAGGCACTAAGCATCCCGGCTGTATAACACAGAGACATGTACCGTGTATAGGCACTAAGCACCCCGGCTGTATAACACAGAGACATGTACCGTGTATAGGCACTAAGCACCCCGGCTGTATAACACAGAAACGTGTACAGTGTATAGGCACTAAGCACCCCGGCTGTATAACACAGAGACGTGTACAGTGTATAGGTACTAAGCACCCCGGCTGTATAACACAGAGACATGTACCGTGTATAGGCACTAAGCACCCCGGCTGTATAACACAGAAACGTGTACAGTGTATAGGCACTAAGCACCCCGGCTGTATAACACAGAGACGTGTACAATGTATAGGCACTAAGCATCCCGGATGTATAACGCAGAAACGTGTACAGAGTATAGGCACTAAGCACCCCGGCTGTATAACACAGAAACGTGTACAGTGTATAGGCACTAAGCACCCCGGATGTATAACGCAGAGACATGTACAGTGTATAGGCACTAAGCACCCCGGCTGTATAACACAGAAACGTGTACAGAGTATAGGCACTAAGCACCCCGGCTGTATAACACAGAGACGTGTACAATGTATAGGCACTAAGCACCCCGGCTGTATAACACAGAGACATGTACAATGTATAGGCACTAAGCACCCCGGATGTATAACGCAGAGACATGTACAGTGTATAGGCACTAAGCACCCCGGCTGTATAACACAGAGATGTGTACAGTGTATAGACACTAAGCACCCCGGCTGTATAACGCAGAGACGTGTACAGTGTATAGGCACTAAGCACCCCGGCTGTATAACGCAGAGACGTGTACAGTGTATAGGCACTAAGCACCCCGGCTGTATAACACAGAGATGTGTACAGTGTATAGACACTAAGCACCCCGGCTGTATAACGCAGAGACGTGTACAGTGTATAGGCACTAAGCACCCCGGCTGTATAACACAGAGACATGTACCGTGCATAGGCACTAAGCACCCCGGCTGTATAACACAGAGACATGTACAGTGTATAGGCACTAAGCACCCCGGCTGTATATCACAGAGACGTGTACAGTGTATAGGCACTAAGCACCCCGGCTGTATAACACAGAGACATGTACAGTGTATAGGCACTAAGCACCCCGGCTGTATAACACAGAGACATGTACAGTGTATAGGCACTAAGCACCCCGGCTGTATAACACAGAGACATGTACAGTGTATAGGCACTAAGCACCCCGGCTGTATAACACAGAGACATGTACAGTGTATAGGCACTAAGCACCCCGGCTGTATAACACAGAGACATGTACAGTGTATAGGCACTAAGCACCCCGGCTGTATAACACAGAGACATGTACAGTGTATAGGCACTAAGCACCCCGGCTGTATAACACAGAGATGTGTACAGTGTATAGACACTAAGCACCCCGGCTGTATAACACAGAGACGTGTACAGTGTATAGGCACTAAGCACCCCGGCTGTATAACACAGAGACATGTACAGTGTATAGGCACTAAGCACCCCGGCTGTATAACACAGAGACATGTACAGTGTATAGGCACTAAGCACCCCGGCTGTATAACGCAGAGACGTGTACAGTGTATAGACACTAAGCACCCCGGCTGTATAACACAGAGACATGTACAGTGTATAGGTACTAAGCACCCCGGCTGTATAACGCAGAGACGTGTACAGTGTATAGACACTAAGCACCCCGGCTGTATAACACAGAGACATGTACAGTGTATAGACACTAAGCACCCCGGCTGTATAACACAGAGACATGTACAATGTATAGGCACTAAGCACCCCGGCTGTATAACACAGAGATGTGTACAGTGTATAGGCACTAAGCACCCCGGCTATATAACACAGAGACGTATACAGTGTATAGACACTAAGCACCCCGGCTGTATAACACAGAGACGTGTACAATGTATAGGCACTAAGCACCCCGGCTGTATAACACAGAGACATGTACAGTGTATAGGCACTAAGCACCCCGGCTGTATAACACAGAGACATGTACAGTGTATAGGCACTAAGCACCCCGGCTGTATAACACAGAGACATGTACAGTGTATAGGCACTAAGCACCCCGGCTGTATAACACAGAGACATGTACAGTGTATAGGCACTAAGCACCCCGGCTGTATAACACAGAGATGTGTACAATGTATAGGCACTAAGCACCTCGGCTGTATAACACAGAGACATGTACAGTGTATAGGCACTAAGCACCCCGGCTGTATAACACAGAGACATGTACAGTGTATAGGCACTAAGCACCCCGGCTGTATAACACAGAGACATGTACAGTGTATAGGCACTAAGCACCCCGGCTGTATAACGCAGAGACGTGTACAGTGTATAGGCACTAAGCACCCCGGCTGTATAACACAGAGATATGTACAGTGTATAGGCACTAAGCATCCCGGCTGTATAACACAGAGACGTGTACAGTGTATAGGCACTAAGCATCCCGGCTGTATAACGCAGAGACGTGTACAATGTATAGGCACTAAGCGCCCCGGCTGTATAACGCAGAGACGTGTACAATGTATAGGCACTAAGCACCCCGGCTGTATAACACAGAGACATGTACAGTGTATAGGCACTAAGCACCCCGGCTGTATAACGCAGAGACGTGTACAATGTATAGGCACTAAGCGCCCCGGCTGTATAACGCAGAGACGTGTACAATGTATAGGCACTAAGCACCCCGGCTGTATAATGCAGAGACATGTACAGTGTATAGACACTAAGCACCCCGGCTGTATAATGCAGAGACATGTACAGTGTATAGACACTAAGCACCCCGGCTGTATAACGCAGAGACGTGTACAATGTATAGGCACTAAGCACCCCGGCTGTATAACGCAGAGACGTGTACAATGTATAGGCACTAAGCACCCCGGCTGTATAATGCAGAGACATGTACAGTGTATAGACACTAAGCACCCCGGCTGTATAACGCAGAGACGTGTACAATGTATAGGCACTAAGCATCCCGGCTGTATAACACAGAGACGTGTACAGTGTATAGACACTAAGCACCCCGGCTGTATAACACAGAGACATGTACAGTGTATAGACACTAAGCACCCCGGCTGTATAACACAGAGACATGTACAGTGTATAGGCACTAAGCACCCCGGCTGTATAACACAGAGACATGTACAGTGTATAGGCACTAAGCACCCCGGCTGTATAACACAGAGACGTGTACAGTGTATAGGCACTAAGCACCCCGGCTGTATAACACAGAGACATGTACAGTGTATAGGCACTAAGCACCCCGGCTGTATAACGCAGAGACATGTACAGTGTATAGGCACTAAGCACCCCGGCTGTATAACACAGAGACGTGTACAATGTATAGGCACTAAGCACCCCGGCTGTATAACGCAGAGACGTGTACAATGTATAGGCACTAAGCATCCCGGCTGTATAACACAGAGACGTGTACAGTGTATAGACACTAAGCACCCCGGCTGTATAACACAGAGACATGTACAGTGTATAGACACTAAGCACCCCGGCTGTATAACACAGAGACATGTACAGTGTATAGGCACTAAGCACCCCGGCTGTATAACACAGAGACATGTACAGTGTATAGGCACTAAGCACCCCGGCTGTATAACACAGAGACGTGTACAGTGTATAGGCACTAAGCACCCCGGCTGTATAACACAGAGACATGTACAGTGTATAGGCACTAAGCACCCCGGCTGTATAACGCAGAGACATGTACAGTGTATAGGCACTAAGCACCCCGGCTGTATAACACAGAGACGTGTACAATGTATAGGCACTAAGCACCCCGGCTGTATAACGCAGAGACGTGTACAATGTATAGGCACTAAGCACCCCGGCTGTATAATGCAGAGACATGTACAGTGTATAGGCACTAAGCACCCCGGCTGTATAACGCAGAGACATGTACAGTGTATAGACACTAAGCACCCCGGCTGTATAACACAGAGACATGTACAGTGTATAGGCACTAAGCACCCCGGCTGTATAATGCAGAGACATGTACAGTGTATAGACACTAAGCACCCCGGCTGTATAACGCAGAGACGTGTACAATGTATAGACACTAAGCACCCCGGCTGTATAACACAGAGACATGTACAGTGTATAGACACTAAGCACCCCGGCTGTATAATGCAGAGACATGTACAGTGTATAGACACTAAGCACCCCGGCTGTATAACGCAGAGACGTGTACAATGTATAGGCACTAAGCACCCCGGCTGTATAATGCAGAGACATGTACAGTGTATAGACACTAAGCACCCCGGCTGTATAATGCAGAGACATGTACAGTGTATAGACACTAAGCACCCCGGCTGTATAACGCAGAGACGTGTACAATGTATAGGCACTAAGCACCCCGGCTGTATAACGCAGAGACGTGTACAATGTATAGGCACTAAGCACCCCGGCTGTATAATGCAGAGACATGTACAGTGTATAGACACTAAGCACCCCGGCTGTATAATGCAGAGACATGTACAGTGTATAGACACTAAGCACCCCGGCTGTATAACGCAGAGACATGTACAGTGTATAGACACTAAGCACCCCGGCTGTATAACGCAGAGACGTGTACAGTGTATAGGCACTAAGCACCCCGGCTGTATAACGCAGAGACGTGTACAATGTATAGGCACTAAGCACCCCGGCTGTATAACACAGAGACATGTACAGTGTATAGGCACTAAGCACCCCGGCTGTATAACGCAGAGACGTGTACAATGTATAGGCACTAAGCACCCCAGCTGTATAACACAGAGACGTATACAGTGTATAGACACTAAGCACCCCGGCTGTATAACACAGAGACATGTACAGTGTATAGACACTAAGCACCCCGGCTGTATAACGCAGAGACGTGTACAGTGTATAGGCACTAAGCACCCCGGCTGTATAACACAGAGACGTGTACAGTGTATAGGCACTAAGCACCCCGGCTGTATAACACAGAGACGTGTACAGTGTATAGACACTAAGCACCCCGGCTGTATAACACAGAGATATGTACAGTGTATAGGCACTAAGCACCCCGGCTGTATAACACAGAGATATGTACAGTGTATAAGCACTAAGCACCCCGGCTGTATAACACAGAGATGTGTACAGTGTATAGGCACTAAGCACCCCGGCTGTATAACACAGAGACATGTACAGTGTATAGGCACTAAGCACCCCGGCTGTATAACACAGAGATATGTACAGTGTATAGACACTAAGCACCCCGGCTGTATAACACAGAGATATGTACAGTGTATAAGCACTAAGCACCCCGGCTGTATAACACAGAGATGTGTACAGTGTATAGGCACTAAGCACCCCGGCTGTATAACACAGAGACATGTACAGTGTATAGGCACTAAGCACCCCGGCTGTATAACGCAGAGATATGTACAGTGTATAGGCACTAAGCACCCCGGCTGTATAACGCAGAGACATGTACAGTGTATAGGCACTAAGCACCCCGGCTGTATAACACAGAGACATGTACAGTGTATAGACACTAAGCACCCCGGCTGTATAACGCAGAGATGTGTACAGTGTATAGACACTAAGCACCCCGGCTGTATAACACAGAGACATGTACAGTGTATAGGCACTAAGCACCCCGGCTGTATAACGCAGAGACATGTACAGTGTATAGGCACTAAGCACCCCGGCTGTATAACGCAGAGACATGTACAGTGTATAGGCACTAAGCACCCCGGCTGTATAACACAGAGACGTGTACAGTGTATAGGTACTAAGCACCCCGGCTGTATAACGCAGAGACGTGTACAGTGTATAGGCACTAAGCATCCCGGCTGTATAACACAGAGACATGTACAGTGTATAGGCACTAAGCACCCCGGCTGTATAACACAGAGACGTGTACAGTGTATAGGTACTAAGCACCCCGGCTGTATAACGCAGAGACGTGTACAGTGTATAGGCACTAAGCATCCCGGCTGTATAACACAGAGACGTGTACAGTGTATAGGCACTAAGCATCCCGGCTGTATAACACAGAGACATGTACAGTGTATAGGCACTAAGCATCCCGGCTGTATAACACAGAGACATGTACAGTGTATAGGCACTAAGCATCCCGGCTGTATAACACAGAGACGTGTACAGTGTATAGGCACTAAGCATCCCGGCTGTATAACACAGAGACGTGTACAGTGTATAGGCACTAAGCACCCCGGCTGTATAACACAGAGACATGTACAGTGTATAGGCACTAAGCACCCCGGCTGTATAACACAGAGACATGTACAGTGTATAGACACTAAGCACCCCGGCTGTATAACACAGAGACATGTACAGTGTATAGACACTAAGCACCCCGGCTGTATAACACAGAGACGTGTACAGTGTATAGGCACTAAGCATCCCGGCTGTATAACGCAGAGACATGTACAGTGTATAGGCACTAAGCACCCCGGCTGTATAACACAGAGACATGTACAGTGTATAGGCACTAAGCACCCCGGCTGTATAACACAGAGACATGTACAGTGTATAGGCACTAAGCACCCCGGCTGTATAACACAGAGACATGTACAGTGTATAGGCACTAAGCACCCCGGCTGTATAACGCAGAGACGTGTACAGTGTATAGGCACTAAGCATCCCGGCTGTATAACACAGAGACGTGTACAGCGTATAGGCACTAAGCACCCCGGCTGTATAACACAGAGACGTGTACAGTGTATAGGCACTAAGCACCCCGGCTGTATAACACAGAGACATGTACAGTGTATAGGCACTAAGCATCCCGGCTGTATAACACAGAGACATGTACAGTGTATAGGCACTAAGCACCCCGGCTGTATAACACAGAGACATGTACAGTGTATAGGCACTAAGCACCCCGGCTGTATAACACAGAGACATGTACAGTGTATAGGTACTAAGCACCCCGGCTGTATAACGCAGAGACGTGTACAGTGTATAGACACTAAGCACCCCGGCTGTATAACACAGAGACATGTACAGTGTATAGGCACTAAGTACCCCGGCTGTATAACACAGAGACATGTACAGTGTATAGGCACTAAGCACCCCGGCTGTATAACACAGAGACGTGTACAGTGTATAGGCACTAAGCACCCCGGCTGTATAACACAGAGACGTGTACAGTGTATAGGCACTAAGCACCCCGGCTGTATAACACAGAGACATGTACAGTGTATAGGCACTAAGCACCCCGGCTGTATAACACAGAGACGTGTACAGTGTATAGGCACTAAGCACCCCGGCTGTATAACACAGAGACATGTACAGTGTATAGGCACTAAGTACCCCGGCTGTATAACACAGAGACATGTACAGTGTATAGGCACTAAGCACCCCGGCTGTATAACACAGAGACGTGTACAGTGTATAGGCACTAAGCACCCCGGCTGTATAACACAGAGACATGTACCGTGTATAGGCACTAAGCATCCCGGCTGTATAACACAGAGACGTGTACAGTGTATAGGCACTAAGCACCCCGGCTGTATAACACAGAGACATGTACAGTGTATAGACACTAAGCACCCCGGCTGTATAACGCAGAGACGTGTACAATGTATAGGCACTAAGCACCCCGGCTGTATAACACAGAGACATGTACCGTGTATAGGCACTAAGCATCCCGGCTGTATAACACAGAGACGTGTACAGTGTATAGGCACTAAGCACCCCGGCTGTATAACACAGAGACATGTACAGTGTATAGACACTAAGCACCCCGGCTGTATAACGCAGAGACGTGTACAATGTATAGGCACTAAGCACCCCGGCTGTATAACACAGAGACGTGTACAATGTATAGGCACTAAGCACCCCGGCTGTATAACACAGAGACGTGTACAGTGTATAGACACTAAGCACCCCGGCTGTATAACACAGAGACGTGTACAGTGTATAGGCACTAAGCACCCCGGCTGTATAACACAGAGACATGTACAGTGTATAGGCACTAAGCACCCCGGCTGTATAACGCAGAGACGTGTACAGTGTATAGACACTAAGCACCCCGGCTGTATAACACAGAGACATGTACAGTGTATAGGCACTAAGTACCCCGGCTGTATAACACAGAGACGTGTACAGTGTATAGGCACTAAGTACCCCGGCTGTATAACACAGAGACATGTACAGTGTATAGGCACTAAGCACCCCGGCTGTATAACACAGAGACATGTACAGTGTATAGACACTAAGCACCCGGCTGTATAACACAGAGATGTGTATAGTGTATAGGTACTAAGCACCCCGGCTGTATAACGCAGAGATGTGTACAGTGTATAGACACTAAGCACCCCGGCTGTATAACGCAGAGACATGTACAGTGTATAGGCACTAAGCACCCCGGCTGTATAACACAGAGACATGTACAGTGTATAGGCACTAAGCACCCCGGCTGTATAACGCAGAGACGTGTCCAGTTTACACTACCGACTTACGGGGGACACAGGAGCCAAACTTGTCAGGAAACTCAGATAGAAGATCGTCATTAACTCTGTCCTTCCCGGGGCCCAGTATGATGATGGGACGGGCGTAATGAACTGGGCACAGGAGAAAGAGATATTAGTATTCAGGAAGAATAAATGAAGCAATTTCTCTATACGCCACAGACAGAATGAGACTCACCTTCCATGTGTACAACAGTCTCATAACTGAGAACCGTCTCTTCCCGACCTACACAAAGACAGTCATAGAGTTACTGGAGGTGACAGCGGCAGAGGGAAAGAGTTACCACACTACACCTCAGCAGCACGTATACAGGAATAGCAGAGTGAGCTGTAGACAGGATGGAGGTGTAGTGACAGCTGTGTGTGTGGGGTCAGTACAGGAATAGTAGAGACAGGACAGGATGGAGGTGTAGTGACAGAGCTGCGGGTCGGGTCAGTACAGGAATAGTAGAGAGATACAGGACAGGATGGAGGTGTAGTGACAGAGCTGTGTGTGTGTGTGGGGTCAGTACAGGAATAGTAGAGAGATACAGGACAGGATGGAGGTGTAGTGACAGAGCTGTGTGTGTGTGAGGTCAGTACAGGAATAGTAGAGAGAGACAGGACAGGATGGAGGTGTAGTGACAGCTGTGTGTGTGAGGTCAGTACAGGAATAGTAGAGAGAGACAGGACAGGATGGAGGTGTAGTGACAGCTGTGTGTGTGGGGTCAGTACAGGAATAGTAGAGAGATACAGGACAGGATGGAGGTGTAGTGACAGAGCTGTGTGTGTGAGGTCAGTACAGGAATAGTAGAGAGAGACAGGACAGGATGGAGGTGTAGTGACAGCTGTGTGTGTGGGGTCAGTACAGGAATAGTAGAGAGATATAGGACAGGATGGAGGTGTAGTGACAGAGCTGTGTATGTGAGGTCAGTACAGGAATAGTAGAGACAGGAGAGGATGGAGGTGTAGTGACAGCTGTGTGTGAGAGGTCAGTACAGGAATAGTAGAGAGATACAGGACAGGATGGAGGTGTAGTGACAGAGTTGTGTGTGTGTGGGGTCAGTACAGGAATAGTAGAGAGATACAGGACAGGATGGAGGTGTAGTGAGAGAGCTGTGTGTGTGTGGGGTCAGTACAGGAATAGTAGAGAGATACAGGACAGGATGGAGGTGTAGTGACAGAGGTGTGTGTGTGTGTGTGTGTGTGTGTGTGTGTGTGTGTGTGTGTGTGTGTGTGTGTGTGTGTGTGTGTGTGTGTGTGTGTGTGTGAGGTGAGTGCAGGAATTTTAGAGAGATACAGGACAGGATGGAGGTGTAATGACAGCTGCAGGTGGGGTCAGTACAGGAATAGCAGAGAGATACAGGACAGGATGGAGGTGTAGTGACAGAGCTGTGTGTGTGGGATCAGTACAGGAATAGTAGAGAGATACAGGACAGGATGGAGGTGTAGTGACAGAGCTGTGTGTGTGTGGGGTCAGTACAGGAATAGTAGAGAGATACAGGACAGGATGGAGGTGTAGCGACAGAGCTGTGTGTGAGGTCAGTACAGGAATAGTAGAGAGATACAGGACAGGATGGAGGTGTAGTGACAGAGCTGTGTGTGTGAGAGGTCAGTACAGGAATAGTAGAGAGATACAGGACAGGATGGAGGTGTAGTGACAGAGCTGTGTGTGTGAGGTCAGTACAGGAATAGTAGGGAGATACAGGACAGGATGGAGGTGTAGTGACAGAGCTGTGTATGTGAGGTCAGTACAGGAATAGTAGAGACAGGACAGGATGGAGGTGTAGTGACAGCTGTGTGTGAGAGGTCAGTACAGGAATAGTAGAGAGAGACAGGACAGGATGGAGGTGTAGTGACAGAGCTGTGTGTGTGAGAGGTCAGTACAGGAATAGTAGAGAGATACAGGATGGAGGTGTAGTGACAGAGCTGTGTGTGTGAGGTCAGTACAGGAATAGTAGGGAGATACAGGACAGGATGGAGGTGTAGTGACAGAGCTGTGTGTGTGAGGTCAGTACAGGAATAGTAGAGAGATACAGGACAGGATGGAGGTGTAGTGACAGAGCTGTGTGTGTGGGGTCAGTACAGCAATAGTAGAGAGATACAGGACAGGATGGAGGTGTAGTGACAGAGCTGTGTATGTGAGGTCAGTACAGGAATAGTAGAGACAGGACAGGATGGAGGTGTAGTGACAGCTGTGTGTGAGAGGTCAGTACAGGAATAGTAGAGAGAGACAGGACAGGATGGAGGTGTAGTGACAGAGCTGTGTGTGTGAGAGGTCAGTACAGGAATAGTAGAGAGATACAGGACAGGATGGAGGTGTAGTGACAGAGCTGTGTATGTGAGGTCAGTACAGGAATAGTAGAGACAGGAGAGGATGGAGGTGTAGTGACAGCTGTGTGTGAGAGGTCAGTACAGGAATAGTAGAGAGATACAGGACAGGATGGAGGTGTAGTGACAGAGTTGTGTGTGTGTGGGGTCAGTACAGGAATAGTAGAGAGATACAGGACAGGATGGAGGTGTAGTGACAGAGGTGTGTGTGTGTGTGTGTGTGTGTGTGTGTGTGTGTGTGTGTGTGTGTGTGTGTGTGTGTGTGTGTGTGTGTGTGTGTGTGTGTGTGTGTGTGTGTGTGTGAGGTGAGTGCAGGAATTTTAGAGAGATACAGGACAGGATGGAGGTGTAATGACAGCTGCGGGTGGGGTCAGTACAGGAATAGCAGAGAGATACAGGACAGGATGGAGGTGTAGTGACAGAGCTGTGTGTGTGTGTGAGGTCAGTACAGGAATAGTAGAGAGATACAGGACAGGATGGAGGTGTAGTGACAGAGCTGTGTGTGAGAGGTCAGTACAGGAATAGTAGAGAGATACAGGACAGGATGGAGGTGTAGTGACAGAGCTGTGTGTGTGAGGTCAGTACAGGAACAGTAGAGAGATACAGGACAGGATGGAGGTGTAGTGACAGACCTGTGTGTGAGGTCAGTACAGGAATAGTAGAGAGATATAGGACAGGATGGAGGTGTAGTGACAGAGCTGTGTGTGTGAGGTCAGTACAGGAATAGTAGAGAGATACAGGAAAGGATGGAGGTGTAGTGACAGAGCTGTGTGTGAGAGGTCAGTACAGGAATAGTAGAGAGATACAGGACAGGATGGAGGTTTAGTGACAGAGCTGTGTGTATGGGGTCAGTACAGGAATAGTAGAGAGATACAGGACAGGATGGAGGTGTAGTGACAGAGCTGTGTGTGTAAGGTCAGTACAGGAATAGTAGAGAGATACAGGACAGGATGAGGTGTAGTGACAGCTGTGTGTGTGTGTGTAGGGTCAGTACAGGAATAGTGGAGAGATACAGGACAGGATGGAGGTGTAGTGACAGAGCTGTGTGTGTGTGTGAGGTCAGTACAGGAATAGTAGAGAGATACAGGACAGGATGGAGGTGTAGTGACAGAGCTGTGTGTGTGTGTGTGTGTGTGTGTGTGTGTGTGTGTGTGTGTGTGTGAGGTCAGTACCGGAATAGTAGAGAGATACAGGACAGGATGGAGGTGTAGTGACAGAGCTGTGTGTGTGAGGTCAGTACAGGAACAGTAGAGAGATACAGGACAGGATGGAGGTGTAGTGACAGAGCTGTGTGTGAGGTCAGTACAGGAATAGGAGAGAGATACAGGACAGGATGGAGGTGTAGTGACAGAGCTGTGTGTGTGGGAGGTCAGTACAGGAATAGTAGAGACATTACAGGATGGAGGTGTAGTGACAGAGCTGTGTGTGTTAGGTCAATACAGGAATAGTAGAGAGATACAGGACAGGATGGAGGTGTAGTGGCAGAGCTGTGTGTGTGAGGTCAGTACAGGAATAGTAGAGAGATACAGGACAGGATGGAGGTGTAGTTATAGAGCTGTGTGTGTGAGGTCAGTACAGGAATAGTACAGAGATACAGGACAGGATGGAGGTGTAGTGACAGAGCTGTGTGTGTGTGTGTGTGTGTGTGTGTGTGTGTGTGTGTGTGTGTGTGTGTGTGTGTGTGTGTGTGTGTGTGTGTGTGTGTGTGTGTGTGGTCAGTACAGGAATAGTAGAGAGATACAGGACAGGATGGAGGTGTAGTGACAGAGCTGTGTGTGTGAGGTCAGTACAGGAATAGTAGAGGGATACAGGACAGGATGGAGGTGTAGTGACAGAGCTGTGTGTGTGAGGTCAGTACAGGAATAGTAGAGAGATACAGGAAAGGATGGAGGTGTAGTGTCAGAGGAGTGTGTGTGTGTGGGGTCAGTACAGGAATAGTAGAGAGAGACAGGACAGGATGGAGGTGTAATGACAGAGCTGTGTGTGTGTGTGTAGGGTCAGTACAGGAATAGTAGAGAGATACAGGAAAGGATGGAGGTGTAGTGACAGAGCTGTGTGTGTGAGGTCAGTACAGGAATAGTAGAGAGATACAGGACAGGATGGAGGTGTAGTGACAGAGCTGCGGGTGGGGTCAGTACAGGAATAGTAAAGAGATACAGGACAGGATGGATGTGTAGTGACAGGTGTGTGTGTGTGTGTGTGTGTGTGTGTGTGTGTGTGTGTGTGTGTGTGTGTGTGTGGTCAGTACAGGAATAGTAGAGAGATACAGGACAGGAAAGAGGTGTAGTGACAGGTGTGTGTGTGTGTGTGTGTGTGTGTGTGTGTGTGTGTGTGTGTGTGTGTGTGTGTGTGTGTGTGTGTGTGTGTGTGTGTGTGTGTGTGGTCAGTACAGGAATAGTAGAGAGATACAGGACAGGAAAGAGGTGTAGTGACAGAGCTGTGTGTGTGGGATAAGTACGGGAATAGTGGAGAGATACAGGACAGGATGAAGGTGTAGTGACAGAGCTGTGTGTGTGTGTGTGTGTGTGTGTGTGTGTGTGTGTGTGTGTGTGTGTGTGTGTGTGTGTGTGAGGTCAGTACAGGAATAGTAGAGAGATACAGGACAGGATGAAGGTGTAGTGACAGAGGTGTGTGTGTGTGTGTGTGTGTGTGTGTGTGTGTGTGTGTGTGTGTGTGTGTGTGTGTGTGTGTGTGTGTGTGTGTGTGTGTGTGAGGTCAGTACAGGAATAGTAGAGAGATACAGGACAGGATGGAGATGTAGTGAAAGAGCTGTGTGTGTGGGATAAGTACAGGAATAGTAGAGAGATACAGGACAGGATGGAGGTGTAGTGACAGAGCTGTGTGTGTGAGGTCAGTACAGGAATAGTAGAGGGATATAGGACAGGATGGAGGTGTAGAGACAGAGCTGTGTGTGTGAGGTCAGTACAGGAATAGTAGAGAGATACAGGACAGGATGGAGATGTAGTGACAGAGCTGTGTGTGTGAGGTCAGTACAGGAATAGTAGAGAGATACAGGAAAGGATGGAGGTGTAGTGACAGAGCTGTGTGTGTGAGGTCAGTACAGGAATAGTAGAGGGATAAAGGACAGGATAGAGGTGTACTGACAGAGCTGTGTGTGTGAGGTCAGTACAGGAATAGTAGAGAGATACAGGACAGGTTGGAGGTGTAGTGACAGAGCTGTGTGTTTGAGGGGTCAGTACAGGAATAGTAGAGAGATACAGGACAGGATGGAGGTGTAGTGACAGAGTTGTGTGTGTGTGAGGTCAGTACAGGAATAGTAGAGAGATACAGGACAGGATGGAGGTGTAGTGACAGAGCTGTGTGTGTGGGGTCAGTAGAGGAATAGCAGAGACATACAGGACAGGAAAGAGGTGTAGTGACAGATATATGAGGAGTGGACACAACACAGAGATAGCAGAAATAGTTATGTGGAGTGTGGTGTAGTGTGGAAATAAAGGAATAGCAGAGAGGTAAAGTCGGTCTGCTGATAGATACATACTCTGAGACCCTGTGGTGCTGCTTCGATCCTGCGCAGCAGAGGAGAGAAGTGGAAAGGCAGAGAGACAGACAATCTCAGTGGGAGAGTCAGTCACCAGACACAATGACAACACAACAATTACACAATTATCAGGTGGGTGTGTGGTCTGCAGCTACCTTCTGTGGGACTCTGGGGGTCATTCCGAGTTGATCGCTAGCTGCATTAGTTTGCTGCGCAGCGATGAGGCAAAAAAACTGCACTTCTGCGCATGCGGAGCTATGCGCACGCGCATCGTACTATTACAAAGAACGATGTAGTTTCACACAAGGTCTAGCGAAGCTTTTCAGTCGCACTGCTGGCCGCAGAGTGATTGACAGGAAGTGGGCGTTTCTGGGTGTCAACTGACCGTTTTCAGGGAGTGTTTGGAAAAACGTAGGCGTGCCAGGAAAAACGCAGGCGTGGCTGGGCAAACGCAGGGCGTGTTTGTGACGTCAAATCCAGAACTGAACAATCTGAAGTGATCGCAAGCGCTGAGTAGGTTTTGAGCTAGAAAAAAAGAGAGACATCGTTTCCCCCAGCACACTGAATGATAACAGTAACCAGATATAAATCCCACATAATAATAGAATTCAGAGATCTCGGTTACATATATTTGCGCAAATGTGTGGTTAAGCCCCAAAGCCGCATCAAGGCGCCTCTGTATATTTGGGGTCCCTAGCGCTATATCTAGGTGCAGGCTGTGACACCCCAAAACACCAGCATAAGGCAGAAAGCCCAGGGCAGCATACCAGTGAAAAAACTATAGTGTTAATAAATTTGTATTTAGGAAGCCAAAGCTATAGAGAGGGTGATACAAAAATGAAATGTAATTAAAAATAAGAATTTACTTACCGATAATTCAATTTCTCGTAGTCCGTAGTGGATGCTGGGGACTCCGTCAGGACCATGGGGAATAGCGGCTCCGCAGGAGACAGGGCACAAAAATAAAGCTTTAGGATTAGGTGGTGTGCACTGGCTCCTCCCCCTATGACCCTCCTCCAAGCCTCAGTTAGGATACTGTGCCCGGACGAGCGTACACAATAAGGAAGGATATTGAATCCCGGGTAAGACTCATACCAGCCACACCAATCACACCGTACAACCTGTGATCTGAACCCAGTTAACAGTATGATAACAACGAAGGAGCCTCTGAAAAGATGGCTCACAACAAGAATAACCCGATTTTTGTAACAATAACTATATACAAGTATTGCAGACAATCCGCACTTGGGATGGGCGCCCAGCATCCACTACGGACTACGAGAAATAGAATTATCGGTAAGTAAATTCTTATTTTCTCTAACGTCCTAAGTGGATGCTGGGGACTCCGTCAGGACCATGGGGATTATACCAAAGCTCCCAAACGGGCGGGAGAGTGCGGATGACTCTGCAGCACCGAATGAGAGAACTCAAGGTCCTCCTCAGCCAGGGTATCAAATTTGTAGAATTTTACAAACGTGTTTGCCCCTGACCAAGTAGCAGCTCGGCAGAGTTGTAATGCCGAGACCCCTCGGGCAGCTGCCCAGGATGAGCCCACTTTCCTTGTGGAATGGGCCTTGACAGATTTTGGCTGTGGCAGGCCTGCCACAGAATGTGCAAGCTGAATTGTGCTACAAATCCAACGAGCAATCGTCTGCTTAGAAGCAGGAGCACCCATCTTGTTGGGTGCATACAATATAAGCAGTGAGTCAGACTTTCTGACTCCCGCCGTTCTTGAAATATATATTTTCAATGCCCGGACCACGTCCAACAACTTGGAATCCTCCAAATCGTTAGTAGCCGCAGGCACCACAATAGGCTGGTTCAGGTGAAACGCTGACACCACCTTAGGCAGAAAATGAGGACGCGTCCGCAGTTCTGCCCTGTCCGTATGGAAAATCAGATATGGGCTCTTATATGATAAAGCCGCCAATTCTGATACTCTCCTGGCTGAAGCCAGGGCCAGTAGCATGGTTACTTTCCATGTGAGATACTTCAGCTCCACCGATTTGAGCGGCTCAAACCAATGGGATTTGAGAAAATCCAAGACTACATTAAGATCCCACGGTGCCACTGGGGGCACAACCGGGGGCTGTATATGTAGTACTCCTTTTACAAAAGTCTGGACTTCAGGAACTGAAGCCAATTCTTTCTGGAAGAAAATCGACAGGGCCGAAATTTGAACCTTAATGGACCCTAATTTGAGGCCCATAGACAATCCTGTTTGCAGGAAATGTAGGAATCGACCCAATTGAAATTCCTCCGTGGGGGCCTTCCTGGCCTCACACCACGCAACATATTTTCTCCAAATGCGGTGATAATGTTGTGCAGTCACCTCCTTCCTGGCTTTTACCAGTGTAGGAATGACCTCTTCCGGAATGCCTTTTTCCCTTAGAATTCGGCGTTCAACCGCCATGCCGTCAAACGCAGCCGCGGTAAGTCTTGGAATAGACACGGTCCCTGCTGAAGCAGGTCCCGTCTTAGAGGTAGAGGCCACGGATCCTCCGTGAGCATCTCCTGAAGTTCCGGGTACCAAGTCCTTCTTGGCCAATCCGGAGCCACTAGTATCGTTCTTACTCCCTTTTGCCGTATAATTCTCAGTACTTTTTGTATGAGAGGCAGAGGAGGGAACACATACACTGACTGGAACACCCACGGTGTTACCAGAGCGTCCACAGCTATTGCCTGAGGGTCTCTTGACCTGGCGCAATACCTGTCCAGTTTTTTGTTGAGGCGGGACGCCATCATATCCACCATTGGTTTTTCCCAACGGTTCACAATCATGTGGAAGACTTCTGGATGAAGTCCCCACTCTCCCGGGTGTAGATCGTGTCTGCTGAGGAAGTCTGCTTCCCAGTTGTCCACTCCCGGAATGAATACTGCTGACAGTGCTATCACATGATCTTCCGCCCAGCGAAGAATCCTTGCAGCTTCTGCCATTGCTGTCCTGCTTCTTGTGCCGCCCTGTCTGTTTACGTGGGCGACTGCCGTGATGTTGTCCGACTGGATCAACACCGGCTGACCCTGAAGCAGGGGTTTTGCCAGACTTAGAGCATTGTAAATCGCTCTTAGCTCCAGTATATTTATGTGAAGAGATATCTCCAGGCTTGACCATACTCCCTGGAAGTTTCTTCCCTGTGTGACCGCTCCCCAGCCTCTCAGACTGGCATCCGTGGTCACCAGGACCCAGTCCTGTATGCCGAATCTGCGGCCCTCTAACAGATGAGTACTCTGCAACCACCACAGAAGAGACACCCTTGTCCGTGGCGATAAGGTTATCCGCTGATGCATCTGCAGATGTGATCCGGACCATTTGTCCAGCAGATCCCACTGAAAAGTTCGTGCGTGGAATCTGCCGAATGGAATCGCTTCGTAAGAAGCCACCATCTTTCCCAGGACTCTTGTGCATTGATGCACAGACACTTTCCCTGGTTTTAGGAGGTTCCTGACAAGTTCGGATAACTCCCTGGCTTTCTCCTCCGGAAGAAACACCTTTTTCTGAACCGTGTCCAGAATCATTCCCAGGAACAGCAGACGTGTCGTCGGGGTCAACTGAGATTTTGGAAAATTCAGAATCCACCCGTGTTGTTGCAGCACTAGTCGGGTTAGTGCTACTCCGTCCTCCAGCTGTTCTCTGGACCTTGCCCTTATCAGGAGATCGTCCAAGTAAGGGATAATTAATACACCTCTTCTTCGCAGAAGAATCATCATTTCGGCCATTACCTTGGTAAAGACCCGAGGTGCCGTGGACAATCCAAACGGCAGCGTCTGAAACTGATAATGACAGTTTTGCACCACGAACCTGAGGTACCCTTGATGTGAAGGGCAAATTGGGACATGCAGGTAAGCATCCTTTATGTCCAAGGACACCATAAAGTCCCCTTCTTCCAGGTTCGCTATCACTGCTCTGAGTGACTCCATCTTGAACTTGAATTTTTGTATGTACAGGTTCAAAGATTTCAGATTTAGAATAGGTCTTACCGAGCCGTCCGGCTTCGGTACCACAAATAGCGTGGAGTAATACCCCTTTCCCTGTTGTAGGAGGGGTACCTTGACTATCACCTGCTGAGAAAACAGCTTGTGAATGGCTTCCAATACCGTCGCCCTGTCTGAGGGAGACGTTGGCAAAGCAGACTTTAGGAACCTGCGAGGGGGAGACTTCTCGAATTCCAACCTGTAACCCTGAGATACTACCTGCAGGATCCAGGGGTCCACCTGTGAGCAAGCCCACTGTGCGCTGAAATTCTTGAGTCGACCCCCCCACCGCTCCTGAGTCCGCTTGTAAGGCCCCAGCGTCATGCTGAGGGCTTTGCAGAACCCTGAGAGGGCTTCTGTTCCTGGGCAGGGGCTGCTTGCTGCCCTCTCTTACCCCTTCCTCTGCCCCGAGGCAGATATGACTGTCCTTTTGTCCGTTTGTTCTTATAGGACCGAAAGGACTGCGGCTGAAAAGACGGTGTCTTTTTCTGTTGGGAGGGGGTCTGAGGTAAAAAGGTGGATTTTCCGGCAGTTGCCGTGGCCACCAGATCCGATAGACCGACGCCAAATAATTCCTCCCCTTTATACGGCAATACTTCCATATGCCGTTTGGAATCCGCATCACCTGACCACTGTCGCGTCCATAAACTTCTTCTGGCAGATATGGACATCGCACTTACTCTCGATGCCAGAGTGCAAATATCTCTCTGCGCATCTCGCATATAAAGAAAAGCATCCTTTAATTGCTCTATAGTCAATAAAATACTGTCCCTATCCAGGGTATCAATATTTTCAGTCAGGGAATCCAACCAGACGACCCCAGCACTGCACATCCAGGCTGAGGCGATGGCTGGTCGCAGTATAACACCAGTATGTGTGTATATACTTTTTAGGGTAGTTTCCAGTCTCCTATCAGCTGGATCCCTGAGGGCGGCCGTATCAGGAGACGGTAACGCCACTTGTTTTGATAAGCGTGTGAGCGCCTTATCCACCCTAGGGGGTGTTTCCCAGCGCGCCCTAACCTCTGGCGGGAAAGGGTATAATGCTAATAACTTTTTTGAAATTAGCATTTTTCTATCTGGGTTAACCCACGCTTCATCACATACATCATTCAATTCCTCTGATTCAGGAAAAACTACAGGTAGTTTTTTCACCCCCCACATAATACCCCTTTTTGTGGTACTTGCAGTATCAGAGATATGCAAAGCCTCCTTCATTGCCGTGATCATATAACGTGTGGCCCTACTTGAAAATACGTTTGTTTCATCACCGTCGACACTAGATTCAGTGTCTGTGTCTGGGTCTGTGTCGACCGACTGAGGTAAAGGGCGCTTTACAGCCCCTGACGGTGTCTGAGACGCCTGGGCAGGTACTAACTGGTTTGCCGGCCGTCTCATGTCGTCAACTGATTTTTGTAATGTGCTGACATTATCACGTAATTCCATAAACAAAGCCATCCATTCCGGTGTCGACTCCCTGGGGGGTGACATCACCATTATCGGCAATTGCTCTGCCTCCACACCAACATCGTCCTCATACATGTCGACACACACGTACCGACACACAGCAGACACACAGGGAATGCTCTTATCGAAGACAGGACCCCACTAGCCCTTTGGGGAGACAGAGGGAGAGTTTGCCAGCACACACCCAAGCGCTATAATATATATGGGAACAACCTTATATAAGTGTTGTTCCTTATAGCAGCTTAAATATATCAAAATATCGCCAAAAAATGCCCCCCCTCTCTGTTTTACCCTGTTTCTGTAGTGCAGTGCAGGGGAGAGTCCTGGGAGCCTTCCTCACAGCGGAGCTGAGCAGGAAAATGGCGCTGTGTGCTGAGGAGAATAAGCCCCGCCCCCTATTTCGGCGGGCTTTTCTCCCGGAGTTTTAGATATCTGGCATGGGTTAAATACATACATATAGCCTCAATGGCTATATGTGATGTATTCTTTTGCCATAAAGGTATTAAATATTGCTGCCCAGGGCGCCCCCAGCAGCGCCCTGCACCCTCCGTGACCGCTTGGTGTGAAGTGTGTGACAACAATGGCGCACAGCTGCAGTGCTGTGCGCTACCTTCATGAAGACTGAAGAGCCTTCTGCCGCCTGTTTCCGGACCTTCAATCTTCAGCATCTGTAAGGGGGGTCGGCGGCGCGGCTCCGGGACGAACCCCAGGGTGAGACCTGTGTTCCGACTCCCTCTGGAGCTAATGGTGTCCAGTAGCCTAAGAATCCAATCCATCCTGCACGCAAGTGAGTTGAAATTCTCTCCCCTAAGTCCCTCGATGCAGTGAGCCTGTTGCCAGCAGGACTCACTGAAAATAAAAAACCTAAAAACTTTTTCTAAGCAGCTCTTTAGGAGAGCCACCTAGATTGCACCCTGCTCGGACGGGCACAAAAACCTAACTGAGGCTTGGAGGAGGGTCATAGGGGGAGGAGCCAGTACACACCACCTAATCCTAAAGCTTTATTTTTGTGCCCTGTCTCCTGCGGAGCCGCTATTCCCCATGGTCCTGACGGAGTCCCCAGCATCCACTTAGGACGTTAGAGAAATAGAGAAATAGTATTAAAAAATGAATAAGTGAAAAGTGTTAATAGAATGTAAAGGTATGCCACACTAAAGCCATCCAGCTCAGCCAGTCCAGAGGCACCACACCTCACACCTCCACAACCCCAATCTGGGTCTAAGATTATATCTTTTCTGTTATTATTCAGGGTGCTGGGGGAAACGATGTCTCTCTTTTTTCTTGTTTAGAAATACTCCTCACTTTCCAGCACCTGAATGATATCACTAGGGTAATTGAGCATCTACCACTATATATGTAGGTTTTGAGCTACTCAGAAACTGCACAAAAAAACTTTGTAGCCGCTCTGCGATCCTTTCGTTCGCACTTCTGCTAAGCTAAAATACACTCCCAGAGGGCAGCGGCCTAGCGTGTGCACTGCTGCTAAAAACTGCTAGCGAGCGATCAACTCGGAATGACCCCCTATGTGCAGGTACAGCCGGTCAGTTCACGGACCACTGAGGGAATGGAACTCTTCTGTGTCCTAGGGGCCTATTAGTAGGGCCAGGAGATGACCACACTCTGGCCGCTCTATGTGCAGGTACAGACGGTCAGTCCATGGGCCACTGACGGCATGGGCCTCTTCTGTGTCCCAGGGGCCTATTAGTAGGGCCAGGAGATGACAACACTCTGACCGCTCTATGTGCAGGTACAGCCGGTCAGTCCACGGGCCACTGAGGGCATGGGCCTCTTCTGTCTCCCAGGGGCTATTAGTAGGGCCAGGAGATGACAACACTCTGACCGCTCTATGTGCAGGTACAGACGGTCAGTCTACGGGCCACTGAGGGCATGGGACTCTTCTGTCTCCCAGGGGCCTATTAGTAGGGCCAGGAGATGACAACACTCTGACCGCTCTATGTGCAGGTACAGACGGTCAGTCTACGGGCCACTGAGGGCATGGGCCTCTTCTGTCTCCCAGGGGCTATTAGTAGGTCCAGGAGATGACAACACAGGTGCATAATGTACGTCATCTGAACACATTTACCAACATGTCCTATAAATCAGGTTATTATGGGGCCTACACAGCAGCAGGAAAACCCTGCGGGATCCTGGACCCATCATAAAT